>NC_136070.1:1168254842-1168977342 GCF_964261635.1 Lissotriton helveticus | reverse complement strand
AAAAAGGAGTCTAAACGTATGGCTAATGCTTTTGAAAACATTTTGTAGTCAATATTGACTAAGGAAATGGGCCTACAGTTCTTACAGTGTGTAGGGTCTTTACCCTCTTTGGGGAGAAGGCATATATGTGCTTCTGAGAAAGAGCCGAAGGACCTTTCCAGGGAGGAAAAGTAATTTATTAGAGAATGTTGTTTGGGAATTAAGAGTTTGGAAAAGTGTGTGTAAAATTCAACAGTAAAACCATCTAGGCCAGGTGCCTTATACTTTTTAAGGGTATGGAGTGCCTTCAGGAGTTCTTGCTGTGAGATGTCTAACGCTAAAGTGGTTAGATCAGGAACATCGTGTTGGGATTTCTTTATGGTGGAGAAGGAAGATAAGTCATGTTCCGTGGGATGTGTATAATGATTTGTAAAAGAGTGAAAATTCATTTAAAATCTCAGCTTCTTTTAATTTTAAGACAGAGTTGTCGTCCAAAATTGATTCAATGTTTGACTTTTCCCAGCTTTGTTTTTCCCTCCATAGAATTTTGCATTGGATTTTAATAAATATGACAAGGCATCATCTGTTGACTTTTTGTTGAATTGCAGATTTGCATTTATAAGTGCATTTAGAGAGTCCTTCGAATGCTAGGTACAGTAAGAATGCTCTAGCTTCTTAATGCTTTCCAACATGTTGCTGGTTTGTTCACATGCAATTTTTAATTTTTAAGCTACAAAATTAATAATAAAGTCTCCCGCCCAGGCTTTAAAAGCGTCCCAGATAGTTGAAAATGGTAGAGACTCTGCGTTATGTATCATGACATATTCATCAAAGAAGGTATTAAAGGAAGCAGTGAACTCTGAATTTAAAAGAAGAGCGTTGTTAAAACGCCACCTTCGAAGACCAGTAGGTTTAGGTAGGATGTCAAGGCAAGCTGAGACAGGGTCATGATCTGATAGCAAAATGGGGCCAATTTGTGCATTAGTGAGGGTTTGCGAGATATTGTGGGAAACGAAAATGTAATCGAATCTTGATTGAGTATGATGCGTTGGAGAGTAAAGTGAATATTCTCTAGTGGTTGGGTTACATAGACGCCATGCATCAAGGAGTTTATGTTGAGTGATGGAGCGAAGAAAAGCTTTATGAGGTGTATTAGGGACAAAAGGGGGATTAGAATTTCTGTCCGTGAACGCATCAAAAATCTGATTACCGTCTCCGGCTAATATAAAGTTATCTTCTATGCAATGGGAAATTTGCTTTGCAAATGTAGACCAAAATGTAGTATCTCCAGAGGTAGAGGCATAGACATTGAGAAGATTCTTTAGTAACAATTTAACACTTAACCATCTTCCCTCAGTATCTGATTCCTGTGATATCAATGTAACTGGAAGTGATTTACGGCATAGTATCATCACCCCATTACGTTTGCCATCCCTTGAGAAAAGAAAACATTTCCTACCCACCCCTCTTTAATTTGACAGACTCGGTATCTGTAAGGTGCGTTTCTTGCAGGAATACAAAAAAAGGTAAAGATTACGCACTCCGCTGTTGAACCAGTTAAATAATTTGTGGCGTGCACCAGAGATATCACTCCCCGACAAAGGTGTGGTAATCCATATGCAGTCCGCGACACTTAGAGTAAGTGCCGACTCCCTGAGCGCAACCAATGGAAACGAAGAGAACGTTTTGAAAAAAATTGTCTTTGTGAATAAAGTTCAATCAGTAAAATAGTTGATTGTCACAACGATTTATTTCATGTTGTTTTCACATGTATATCGATAGTTCATAGGATCATAGTAGATTGAATCCGATTATCATTCCCAGATACAATGTATTCAATTCATGGTAAACTCATCACATCACCCAATGCATTTCGGAAGGGGAAGTCCTTCATCAGGGGTAATCTGAAAACAATACAAATGCAATATTTGTAGGACCTGCCAAAGTGTCTACGTAAGAAAATAATCACAGGCACAACTAAAAATGATCAAAAGAATGCAATATAATATAAAGGCACCGAGGTGTAAGAGTAAAATGAAAGGAAAAGTAAACCAAGTTCGGGGAAAATACCAAACAAGACGGTGTCTACGAGTAAACTAAAAAAGTGCTTAGACGGTGCATAAAAAGAACCCAAAAATAAGCGCAACATGAAATGGCGAGTGAAATTATGCTGCCCGACATGCAATCAAAATATAGCCAAAACATAAACCATCAAGGTGAATTAAGTATTAGCGGTGTAAGATAGATGCCCAAAGCGAAGTGCAGTCGTTCAAAGATAAACTTACTGGTGATTAATCGTAGAACAGCATGTCTACATCGTGCGCCCATCGCTACGAGAGAATGTTTTGTGAGCGTCGCGTGTGCGAAAATGTAATCAGTAAAACATGCACATAGAAAGAGGACAGCGTTAATAGCCATTCGAAGGACTCTCTAAATGCACTTATAAATGCAAATCTGCAATTCAACAAAAAGTCAACAGATGATGCCTTGTCATATTTATTAAAATCCAATGCAAAATTCTATGGAGGGAAAAACAAAGCTGGGAAAAGTCAAACATTGAATCAATTTTGGACGACAACTCTGTCTTAAAATTAAAAGAAGCTGAGATTTTAAATGAATTTTCACTCTTTTACAAATCATTATACACATCCCACGGAACATGACTTATCTTCCTTCTCCACCATAAAGAAATTGTAGCTTAAAAATTAAAAATTGCATGTGAACAAACCAGCAACATGTTGGAAAGCATTAAGAAGCTAGAGCATTCTTACTGTACCTAGCATTCGAAGGACTCTCTAAATGCACTTATAAATGCAAATCTGCAATTCAACAAAAAGTCAACAGATGATGCCTTGTCATATTTATTAAAATCCAATGCAAAATTCTATGGAGGGAAAAACAAAGCTGGGAAAAGTCAAACATTGAATCAATTTTGGACGACAACTCTGTCTTAAAATTAAAAGAAGCTGAGATTTTAAATGAATTTTCACTCTTTTACAAATCATTATACACATCCCACGGAACATGACTTATCTTCCTTCTCCACCATAAAGAAATTTATTGGCCATGTTGTAACGGTGTACTACCGAGAAACGAAGAAAAAGGTAATTTGAAGAAAAAAGGTTATTGACAAAGACAGTGAGGCCAAATTTCAATGAAAATGCATAAATCCGACGTAGATTGCGCATAAACTTGAACAAACTTATTTCCAACTCTAACTCGTTGGTGTGACTGGTGGGAACAAATGAGGTGCCCTTTTGCAGCATCGACTCTTCTTGTTCTGTAAGAGTGTAAGATGAAATGTTGACCACTAGGTTACTTTCTTCTTCGGGTTCTCCAAACCCTTTTTGAGTGTGGTACTCCTGGTGTCCCGTTCTGTTTCTCTCTCCTTCTCTTTTTCTTTTGACTTGGCTCCTCCGGGGTCGTCTTTCTCCTGAACCTTCCTCTAAAAAAGGAACCGCAGTGAAAGTGGATGATTCAGTGCTTGTGGAGGGTTGTTGAGAGCCAATATTCCTGATGTTAGTACGTGTGTCTCCTTTAAGTCTGTTAGTGCTGCAATATCATCGTAAGCCAGAATGTAAATTGGGGTGCAGTAACCACAGGTCAGGGTCAGTAAATAGGGCCTTTTCTTCAATCGCTCCTAAGCTATGGAACACTCTTCCATGCAAAATTAAAGCTCAGCCTTCCGTCCCGCGCTTCCGTAAAGCTTTAAAGACCTGGTTGTTTGCAAAGGCGTACTTGTAGGTACTGTTTTATTGCTCTGATTTTTTGTTAGGCGCCTTGATGCCTTTGGGCTAAGTCACGTGTTTACAAGACTCTTTTCATTTCATTTCAAAGAAGAAAGAGATTAATGAAATGGATGGATAATGAAGGAGTATAGGGAGGTGAAAATTGAAGTATGTAACGACCACAGAAGATACAGAATTGAGAGGAAGTAGTGAAGTAAAAATGTGTAAGACACCAAATTAGAAAATGGGATAAAACTGTAAGACATAACAAAGAACAAAGGACAAAACGGTTAACATCCCTACAAAAGGGAAACATGAAAGCGAGGGTGGGTAACACCACATGGAATGGACGGAACATTCAACGAGGATCAAACCAGACCGAGGAAGGAACACGCCATGTCGTAATCTTAACGAGTGAGAACAAAGAGAAAAGGTAAGGCAGACATTTTAAATATGTAACACAACAAATCATGAAGTTTGCAATTGTTAAGTGGTATCAATCAAAATTCCAAAAGCGTCAAATCGCTATAGCATATGAGAATTAAGCATGAACTGGGATGTACGGAGAAGAAGAAAAGAGGGGACCCACAAGTAAACTAGGAGAAAATCAGGTGACCTGCGAAGAAGAAAAAGGTCTTGAAGCATCCATTGGAGTAAGCTTATTCGAATTGATGAAGCTTTGCAAGCGAATCGGATCCTCATATGACGTTGTTTTATCGTTATATGTGACCTTAAAGATACATGGGTGGAACAGACTGTATCTAGCTCCCATGGCACGTAGGTCAGGTCTCATGTCCAGAAAAGCTTTGTGTCTAGCTGCCGTTGCTTTAGAGTAGTCTTGCGCAAAGAATAGTGTAGAGCCAGACAATGTTATCCGTTGTATAGCTTTCGCGGCTGACAAGACTTTCAGTAGATCCATGTTTTCTAAAAAATAGAGAGTAACTCCTCTGGGTCTCTGTGATGATAAATAATTAGTAGGGGCGCGCCCCAGTCTGTGGGCGCATTGGATATTCAAGTTAGTATACTCAGGCAGAATCTTTGGAAAAAAGGATTTGAAGAAAGTGATGGAGTCTGTACCTTCAACCCTCTCAATCAAACAATATATGCGTAGATTGTTTCTCCTATTTCAATTTTCTAAATCTTCGACCTGTTTCTAAAGTGTTGAGACTTGCGTATGCATGAAGGAAACTTCTTTAGTGGTTTCTTTGAGAGCGGAAACATCTTGCTCTACTACTTTTATTCTCGAGTCCATTTGTAGCCCATTATCCAACAAGCTTTGTAGTTTGGAATTGGTTTCCTCCATGAAGGGTCTGAGCGCTCTAATCTCCTGTAATGTCAACTCCATTGACACTGGAGAAGCTGGTTTAGGTGGCGAAGGAGGATCCTGTTTCAGGCGCTTTACGTTTGACTTTCCTGACGTAGTACGTGCAGGGTCCATTGTTGCGTTACTGCCGTCCGTTGTGAAAGATTCAGTGTTTACCAGTTTTGAAAATTCAGAGAAGTTTAGAGTTTTTGATAAAAACACGTTTTGGTTGTGTTGCAGCAAAACTAGACCCCTTCATCCTGCGCATCAAAATATATGGTAAAGAAATCGAAGTTCTGGAAGAAAATTCAGAGCTGTGGAATGAGAATGAGAATGTCAAAACGTAAAGAGGCTAAGCCATCTTGGTATCAATCCATCTAGAAAAAGCAGTGTGGCTGAAGAGAGGTTTGAAATATACAATGACCCAGATGAGGATTAATAATGTAGTATACTGGAGTTGTACTTGTGATGAGAAAAAAAAAAAAAAGAAAGAAAACTGCTACACAATCTGAATTATTTCTGTCTCCTCAGTTAATACATGTCCCATGGAGCTGACATACCAATTTGTGGCTCTCATTTCTCTTCAGGAATGCTTGTGGTAAGAGTTAATAATGGCTATTAAAATGACTGCCACAACCATGAAGGCTAAAGAGAATAACAAAACATGAGGAAAAATCAGTGAATTGCAGCTTGCACTATGCTGCTAAATGAGTCACTGAAGCCATGGAGAATGTGAGCGTTAAATAAAAACGCTAGTTAAATATGATGATTTTCGCCGCTTTATGAGGAAAAGGAAACTCTCTCGGCAGACTCGAGAAAACTAAATGGCAGAGGCGGGATCGGGAGTCAAGCCACGCCCCCTTATCCACTTAATACTTTAAGAACATCCGATGGCACGCTGTCAATACTCTCCTGCACTAATACTCAAAAACTAGAAACTTATCACACTTTATCAAAATGATGTAAGAAGTGCCATGTTCTCTCTTTGTGAAGTAACTATGCAGTACCAATCCAGGATAATTGGGCTGTAGTCCTCCAATATAAATAGATCTGCTTTTTAAAGTATGCAGGCTAATTGTATTGCTGCAACCAAGGTATTTTACCTTAAAAATTATGATGCACTGAAAAATTAGGTCTATCAGGGGAATGTAATTCCAACTATTTTGTTTGACATTCAAGTTTGGTGAAGTGCAAAAATGCATAAAACACAAGGAATTCGCATTGGCATTTATTCTGAAGAGATTTGTTTTGTAGATACCTTAGACTCCAGAGAGCTTCACAAGAAATTGCAAAACAACTTGACATTTTCGGTTTGAGGAAGCGCTTGTTGCTTCACAATGTAAAACACAGAACAAGTAGGTGGGTTAAATCCGCCGCAGCCTAAAAGGAGAAGAACGCTGTTCCTTTTTGTCATGCGAGAGAGGGTGATGTAAGAATGCCTGGAAACGTTATTAGCAAACTGCAAACTGTTCTGTCTGCATCAGGAGGACCATGTGGTTGGAACAGAAGGAAGGGAGTGAAAGGCATGTCGGGACAAGAATTGTCTGAACTGAGCACTGAGGTGTGGATTGCCGCCTGCAATTGTATTTTTAGCGACAACTGTATTTTATAGAACTAATTAATAGAATAAAGGTTTTAATGGATCAGAGGCGTGTTGTTGGAAAATGCTATACTGAATCGTCACAATTTCATTTCACTATAGCTTGTCCTACAGTAGAATAAATGTCTGACTTTGTAGAGCTCTCGATTACCACCATCTTATTCCTAAAGCAGTTAGTGTTCCCTTTACAAGAAATATGTGCAAATTCAGGTAATTTCATTGCCTGGATACCCTCACGGGTGACGAGCAGTGCTCTACAAATCCACCCTACATTACACATGGAAGAGCACTTTTAGGTCTCTTGTGGATCCTTCAAAAACTTGGTGGGCTAAGAGCTCACCCATTGCTTGTTACTGGTTGGCTTTTTTGTAACTTTCTTTTGCTTGCTTCTTATTCAATGGTTTTTCTTCATCATCTGATGTTTGTCCATTCCCTAGAGCATAGCCTCTTTACTGTACATTTGATTGGAGGACCTGTATCCCTCCATTGTCTCATGCTTTCTTTGCTCCCTTACACCCACCCACTGCCTGTTGCTTTGCTTCCATCTGCTCCATAAGCCGCTCCTTCTTTACACATCAATTCCCTTGTGGTCCTTATGTATTTTTTCACTTCTATATTTTGTTAAGGACCCAACAGCTGTAATTTGCTGCCGGGCTGTTCTGCTACTGAAATCAATTTAATTTCACTAAAACTGTACTTTTAATAAACAATGACTTGTTCGAAGTGTCCTCGGCCCTCTTGTATCACTAAATCAAAGAATATGCAGTCGGGTTCATTTGATAGGTGTGCTCATGCTTGTTGATGCATGCATGCACATAGGGATTGACCCTTCCACATCATCGTTTTTATTTGAAAGCCTATCAGACAGATAGATGAGCTTTCTGGTGGTAAGGAAATATTGTGGTAATGCTGAAAGCTTACCTAGCAATGCATTCCACTCATCGCTTACTTGCTTTGTGTTTAGTTTCTCACATTTGCTTTGTTTTTATTTGCTTGCTTTATTTGTTTTAGCGTGTTCAGCTTATGTGTATCCTCCCATGAGGCATAGCCTAATACCTTCTCTTTTATTGGCTCCTTCTATGCTTCCACCAGTGACCCTATTTTTTCTTTTTCGTGAAGCACTCCATGTGAGTGCATGCATTTTCCAGCTTGTATACTTCTCTTCCCACCCCAGCACTCCAGTTGTTTCCTTTCCAGTGTTCTGCTGTGTCACTCTTCCACACTCCATGTTCTTGTCTAGCTTGAGTCCTTCTCCATGTCCTACCTCCCTCTGTGTTTCATCCTCAGCCCGCTCCACCCCAAGTGCTTCTATCCCTTGCTCCATGTTCATCTCTCTCGCCGTTGTAGTTTCCCATACATGTTGATGCTGTTTTCCCCTCCGACTTTTATGTTATGTTACTTTAGCTTGTAAAGCGCTCCTACACGGGACAGTTTGTAACTTTCCATCATCACTTAGGATACTTGTTAATAAGCTTTCTTAAAGAGCCAAGCCATCAACATCTGTCTGAACTTAACATGATTTGAGGTGGTCCTGAATTACAAAGGCAAGGAGTTCCAGGCATGAGAGGCAGTGACTGAGAACTCCACCTGTTCTATTTCTCTTAAATCGGGGATTCACAAAAAAAGTTTAAATGGGTGGATCTAGGATGTCGCTCACTCTCCCACTAATCCTATTTCCATTGCTGTCGTAGATTTTTTGGCCCCCACCTGCACCCTGTTGCTACTGTTGCAATTCTCCGCCCACCCTCCCTCCATTGCAGCTGTTGGTTAGTGTGCACTCACCCACCTCTTCCCTCCCTGCTTTGTTGCTATTGCTTTTCCCACATCCTCTTCCCATTGCTGCTGTTGCTTTTACCTCGGCCACTCTCCCTCCATTGACGCTGTTACTTGTGTGCCCCAAAACACCCCCTCCCCCACCGCCCTTGCCATTATTGCTTTATTCCTGCCCAACCCCTGTCTATCTTCTCACTTGTTGCTGTACCTTTATCCCTGCCTGCCCTCCTGTTGTTGCTTCTGGTGCTTTTTCACCTGCGCACCCAACCCTCAATTGTTGATTCTTCTCTTTGCTGCTATTGCTTTCCCCTGCTTGCATTTTATTCACATTTTTTGCCAAAAATGTCTCGAAGGCATGATCATTGGCTTTGCCAGTGCTTTTTTTTTCTTTTTTTCTTTTTGCTAATGCTTCACAGCATCAGCGTAAAGCATTTAACCATTTGCTGGTGCTGCACAACTTTGGCAAAAAATGGCAAAACCAGTCGGCTGATAAGGTGAGACCTAATGGCTTATGAAATGACCAGGTGAAGCACGTGATGTTAATCATATGTTTATTAAAAGTGTCAATATGAAGACCTACTGGTGAGACAAAAATAGTGTGTCTTTCCAACGCCAGCACAACACCTTTCCTGCCGCAACATTCCACATTCCCTCATCCTCAACACTCTGTTAAATGCTAAATGACATTCCTACCATTCCACATGGCCTACTACAATTCTATACAACATGTCCTCTTTTTTTATGTACATGTATTAAATAAAAGATATTGCATCAAAAATAAGAAAAGAAACAAACTTTGAGTTCCTGAATTAGGTGTGCTAATAAAGCCATCAACACAAAAAAAGTACTCTAAAATAAAATCCTCTAATTTCTTAGGCAATTTGATCACTCTTTTAGGCTGGGCAATATTAGTGACTACTTCTTAATCAGTGGCAGATTGATCAATTACCACCTCAGTATCAGCAACACTTTGATCTTTATCAGCAACCATTTGATCAGTAACCACCTCTTTGCCAGTCACATTTAGATCACAATATAAAGCTAACTCCTGGCATTGCACAGCCGAATCGACTGAATCGGAGTGCAACTTGTGTACTGCTATTTTCTTGCACTTGTATGCAACCTTGGTCATAAAGACCTTTCAAGAAATTAGTTATCTTCATCGCGCCCTGCAAACATTCTCTCTTGCCCAGGTTAAAGAGCCACAACATCGCTCTTATTCCACCACCCTTTATTTTGCAGTAATACCGCACTTTGTCACTCTTCCCACTATGACAGGTTCAGAAAACGTAGATAAACCCTTACGCTGAAGACCAGGTTTAACAATTCTTACTCAATCGCCTGATTTAATCGCCTTATGTTTTACTCTATGCGCTTCATTATGATACATTGTCCCTTTAATTTGGTGCTTCCTTCAAGTTCCCTCGGACTCCCTCCAAAACTTTATCCATATTCTTGTTTTCTATGTTACAAGGTAAATGATGTATACAATTCCACATGATATACCTACAATTCTATACAACAGCTTATTTGGTTTAATATTCTGTCATCACAGTTTTTGAGATTAGCTAATGTTTCCTATCTGGCTTGTCATGGGCAGAAAATCGCCTTTTTAGGTCTCGCCTGTCAATGCGCATGCGCATTGAGCTTGCGAGACTATAGGGGCTTAAACAGAGTTTAACTAGACTGGCGATTTGATGCAGTGCATGTGCGCTTTTAGCTCAATGCGCAAGCGCAATGAGTTAAAATGCGCGTGCACAGCATCAAATCTCCAGCCATCACCATCTGTTCCCCAGCTTGGTGCCGCCAGCACCTCCCCTCTCTCTCCCCGCACACAGCCTTACTCGCATTTCTCCTCCCCCTCCCCAGCCGCCAGCACCTCCCCTCTCTCTCCCTGCACACACGCTCGGACTCAGCCATTTTTTTTTTATTTTTTTTTTAGCGTGCCCAACCCTGCATCCAGGTAAACAGTTGGCTTCCAGAAATAATTGGCAAAACGAAATATGTCGATAAGTGAACTGATTAAAATATCTAAAATGTAAATTACAGTGTTATTTACATTTTGCCCTAGTGTGTCCTGCATTGCCAGTGGATAATCGCATTTCCTGTAAGTGTTCATGTGTTTAATCTGTTCACTGTTTACCAAATCACACTGGGCTCAGTTTGTTGTTTGCATCTTCTGTTGCTATGTGTGATCTTGTTCAAGTGTTCCTATTGTTTTATTTGTTGATGGCTCGGTTTTTGCATCCATTTGCTTTTATTGAGCTTAGGGCTACTGACAGCTGTGCCCATCCTGGGGGCTGTAATCACCCTCTGTTCATGTTAATCAGTGCAGCTGCATATATAGTCCTGCAGATGCAGTTAGCAACCTTCCGCTCACATTCAGACAAGCATTTGCAATGCAATAGGTCTGGTTTTACTTAAAGTTTGAGCTATTGGCGTTGCTGATAATAATGCAACACCAATAGCTATAGGTGTCACGTTTGCGAAAGTTAAAACTATTGGCATTGTAAATGACAAAGCTATTTAGCTATTTTCAAAACCAACACATTAATAAAAAATGTGTCATTTACAATACCAATAGATCAAACTTTCCTAATGCGAGACCTATTGCATTGCAAATGCTTGTTTAATGTCTGGCTTTTATATTTCTTTACTTCGTATCCTTGCAGAAAAATATGTAGGGAGTCCAGTTTTCTTTAAATCGATTCAACTTGGATAATTGGCTGGAATTAAATCTAACTATTGCATATCATGTCTACAGTTAGTTGAACCACCTGGGCAGCAAACCAAACACCTTGTCTCTGGTTTGACTGTATGCACCCTTCTTATCTGTGTGCCTACCTCTGCATGTTCTGTCTCACTTTTATTTTACGTCTTTTCTCAATGTCTCTGTGACCAAACTGCGCCATGCCAGGATCAAATTAGCATATTGGGCAATCAAGCAGTGCTCAAGGGGCAGAGCTAATAGATACGTTTGTGGGCCTAATTTATGGTCTGATGGTCTGGATTTTACTGTTAATTTCCCCGATATAACCACATACGTTGAATAAATGTATGCAGTCTCCCACATCTTCCAAAACACCTATGCAATGTCTTAATAATTTAAAAATTGCCCTATTAGCAATATACTTATTTTTTTTGTCCTGGCCTATTTTTCTATCCCAGTGCGACCCTGGCCATCCCTGTATTCCTCTCACTCTTGTTGTCTTTTCTGACTTTATACGCCCGATTATATCTGTGACTACACTTGCTTAACAATTGCCCTTCCATTTTTTTTTCTCTTCGCATTTCCTTTCTGGTCTCCCATTCTTCTGCCCAACGCCTCATGTTCACGTGCCTGCGTATTATTTCCCCTGCCTCCCAATCTTACCTAGGTACAATGTGAGCAGGTATGGAGAGTGCAGCTGCTGTTTGCTTGCCCGCCCTCTTGGAATACTGTGGCATCCGATCTTTTCTGAGATCCGCCACATAAGTATGGCTGCCAAGTGCTGAATCCATCACCATCTTCTTAAAGCCCTGGTTCATGTTTTTCTTTACTCTGTTGCTCCAACTTCATTAACAAGTTGTTGCAACTGTTTGAGTAAACGCCTATGTACATGTTGGGAGTTGCAATTTTACTTTCTGGTTTCGTGGTATTAATTGTTTTCTGTGCATGCCCAGTCCAAAGAAATATGAATTAGAGATCCTGCTACCCCCTACTCCCAGCAATTGTGCTTCTTAAAATTAGCAAAGGACTTTGTAAACATCCATCATTAACTATCACTGATTCTAAACAAAGAATGCCCCTAACCTATCCCACTGGAAGCCATGCTGTACTCGTATGCCCCTCACCTATCCCACTGGAAGCCATGCTGTACTCGTATGCCCCTCACCTATCCCACTGGAAGCCATGCTGTACTCGTATGCCCCTCACCTATCCCACTGGAAGCCATGCTGTACTCGTATGCCCCTCACCTATCCCACTGGAAGCCATGCTGTACTCGTATGCCCCTCACCTATCCCACTGGAAGCCATGCTGTACTCGTATGCCCCTCACCTTATCCCACTGGAAGCCATGCTGTACTCGTATGCCCCTCACCTATCCCACTGGAAGCCATGCTGTACTCGTATGCCCCTCACCTATCCCACTGGAAGCCATGCTGTACTCGTATGCCCCTCACCTATCCCACTGGAAGCCATGCTGTACTCGTATGCCCCTCACCTATCCCACTGGAAGCCATGCTGTACTCGTATGCCCCTCACCTTATCCCACTGGAAGCCATGCTGTACTCGTATGCCCCTCACCTATCCCACTGGAAGACATGCTGTACTCGTATGCCCCTCACCTATCCCACTGGAAGCCATGCTGTACTCATAGACAACCTTCCATTGCTCAATCTGCTTTTCCCCCTATATACTCATTAGCATATCGGCCATAATGTTGGCTCCCTAACCTTTGATCGGTCTAATGCCTTTGCCACTGCACTAATACCTTCTTGTTCTGATTATAGCTCGTCTGTCTGGCAAAGTGCCAGTTGGCATCTGTCAAATGGAGAGTTGTGCAACACGTGTTTTGGAAGCCATTGTCTATTTTTAAAGGAACAGAACACCACACAATCCATCAATATATTTGCAACTTTTACATTGTCTTGACCACCTACGTTGTTTAGCCTTTCATCGAGGTGTGTGCAACATGCTTTATTCTCTTTAGTCCATTATACATGAACGCTGTTGAGACCTTGATGGCGAAAGAAACATCTCGAACCATATCCCGCCCTCTCGGTCTTTAGTGCTGCTGATAAAATAGCCTTTTTCTTTCATTTTTTATGACTCCTTCTACAGCAGTATACAATGAAATGTATGATTAGACTCCAGCAGGTAATTTGCCCCATGCTTTCCTAGCTCTTCTGATACCCCCACTGCTTCTCCTAGCCCCCGTGCTATGGGATCTGCTGCAGCGCTAACCATTGAAGATTGGCATTATGTCTATGCCTTTATGAAGTAGTTCACTTCTCCTAAAAATTATAAGACCCCCTTGAAATTCGACCCCAATACTCAAGGACAGGATAAATTATTTTTCTAACTCCAGTCTTTGAGTATTCTACTAAAGTTTATTTTAGGATGTCATTGCCATACTCTCAGCTAGCAGGGCGAGTGAAAATAAACCCATGCTCAGCAGAGGTGTTCGGACTTGTAAAGCTGGGTCGTGACAAAGTATGGACCATTGGGCTGCTCTTGGTCACTGTGCCTTTGATGAAGAAGGTGAGGTTGCCATCCTCTTGTTTATCTGCTGTGGTGAATGCATCCTGTTTACCATTACAACTATCCACATAATGCTTGGGGAATGAATGAATGGAGGAGAGGAATTGGCCTAATGGCTAGGGCGGTCAACCTCGAATCCGGGGAAGTGGGTTCGAATCTCTGCAATGGCGCTGAACATCCTGTGATTTTGGGCAAATCACTTAATCTCCCCGTACCTAAAAAAAAATAAAAAATGTGTCCTCATGTAATGCAACTCGTGCTTTGTAAAGTGTTCTGATACCTGATTCGGGACTAGTTTGCGCTATATAAAACTCTGTTTAAAAAAATAAAATAATGAATAAATGAATTGTATGTGTAAAGCGCATCGATACTTCCAAAGGAGTGTGCTGTGCAGATCAGAAGTGACTAAAAGTGACTTGATCAAAGAAAATTACCCAGAGAGTGTATTGAATCAAAGAATCAGAGAGTAGCAGAGCGAGTCGTGGGCTGAAAAAAGCGAGGTCTTCAATTGCTTTCTTAACATTACCTCCGTTTTGATGAATCTTAAATGATTGGGTAGTTGATTTCATGCCTTAGTACCTAGAACTGAAAAGTATTTACCTCCTCGAGTTTTGAGTCTGAAAGAAAGCGGATTAAGAAGATTGGCATAGGATGCTCTCAGGGGCCTTTTGGTAGTGCAGTGTGTAAATCTAACCATTAGATAGCTTGGACCAGTACATCTGTTGACTCTAAATGTGAATAGAAGCATTTTAAATAGGACCCTTTTGTGCAAGGGCAGCCATGCAAGGCTTGCAGTGCTGCCAGAGTGGATGATAGTTGAAGCGTGACCCCCTCCCCATATAAACAAAGTTTGGCCCTGGGGTGGGCTCTCCGTGCCTCTGGTGGGAACGCCGCCCCTTCCCCTAGCATTCACATTTCATCCCCAGTTGTGGGCTCCTCAGGCCTTTAATATCTCAGGAAGGGGGTGGCACTCAGCCCCAATCAATCAATCAATCATAACATTTGTATAGCGCACTACTCACCCGGAAGGGTCTCAAGGCGCTTGGGGGAAGGGGTCCGCTATTGCTCGAACAGCCAGGTCTTGAGTTGTTTCCTGAAGTCGAGATGGTCCTGGGTCAGCCGAAGGTGAATTGGGAGGGAGTTCCAAGTCTTGGCCGCCAGGTAGGAGAAGGATCTACCTCCGGCGTTGGCTCTTCGGATGCGTGGTACGGCGGCGAGGGCGAGGCTTGTAGACCGTAGATGACTGGTGGGCGTGTAGAAGATCAGGCGGTCGTTGAGGTACTTGGGGCCCAGGTCGTGGAGAGACTTGTGTGTGTGGGTGAGGAGCCTGAACGTGATCCTCTTGCTGACGGGGAGCCAGTGCAGGTCCCTCAGGTGGCCGGAGATGTGGCTGCGTCGGGGGATGTCCAGGATGAGTCGGGCGGAGGCGTTCTGGATGCGTTGGAGTCTTTTATGTAGCTTGGCCGTGGTTCCGGCGTAGAGGGTGTTTCCGTAGTCCAGTCTGCTGGTGACGAGTGCCTGGGTGACCGTCTTCCTGGTTTCGGTCGGGATCCACCGGAAGATCTTGCGGAGCATGCGTAGGGTGTTGAAGCATGATGAGGAGACGGCGTGGACTTGTCTGGTCATCGAGAGGGAGGAGTCCAGCATGAAGCCCAGGTTGCGTGCGTGGTCTGTTGGCTTGGGAGTGGTGCCCAGGGCGGGGGGGCCACCAGGAGTCGTCCCAGGCGGAGGGCGATGGTCCCAGGATGAGGACTTCCGTCTTGTCTGATTTCAGTTTCAGGCGGCTGTTCTTCATCCCTTCGGTGACGTCTTTCATCCCTTCGTGTAGGCTAGTTCTGGCGGTGTCGGGGTCTCTGGTGAGGGAGAGGATCAGCTGTGTGTCGTCGGCGTAGGAGATGATGTTGAGGTTGTGCTGGCGTGCTATGGCTGCAAGAGGTCTCATGTAGACGTTGAAGAGGGTGGGGCTGAGTGATGATCCTTGCGGTACGCCGCAGATGACTTCGGTGGCCTCGGATCGAAACGGGGGGAGGCGGACTCTCTGTGTTCTTCCGGCGAGGAACGAGATGATCCACTCCAGTGCCTTCTCTTGGATACCGATGTTGCTTAGGCGTTGAACTAGGGTGCGGTGGCAGACAGTGTCGAACGCTGCAGAGAGGTCCAGGAGGATGAGTGCCGCAGTTTCCCCGTTGTCGAGCAGGGTTCGGATTTCGTCGGTGGCTGCGATGAGGGCGGTCTCGGTGCTGTGGTTGGCTCTGAACCCGGACTGCAAGGGGTCGAGGGATCCGTTTGTCTCGAGGAAGGCGGCAAGCTGTCTGTTGACGGTCTTCTCGATGACTTTGGCAGGAAAAGGGAGGAGCGAGATGGGGCGGAAGTTCTTGAGGTCGGTGGGGTCCGCTGTTGGTTTCTTCAGTAGGGCGCTGAGCTCGGCATGCTTCCAGCTCTCCGGGAAGGTGGCGGTGTTGAAGGAGGTGTTGATGATGTTCCGGAGTTGGGGTGTGATGGTGGAGTCGGCCTTGTTGAAGACGTGGTGGGGGCAGGGGTCAGTTGGAGATCCGGAGTGGATGGTGCTCATCGTGCGGGCTGTGTCTTCGGTGGTCACCGTAGTCCAGGTGCGGAGGGTGGCGGTGGGGGGCGTTGGTTCGACGGTAGGGTGCGTGGAAGGTGCATCGAAGCTGTTGTGGATGTCGGCGATCTTGCGGCGGAAGAACGAGGCGAGAGAGTCGCAGAGATCTTGTGAAGGAGTGATGTCGTTGTTGCCGGTGCTGGGGTTGGAGAACTCCTTGACGATGTTGAAAAGTTCCTTGCTGTCATGGGCGTTGTTGTTCAGTCGTTCCTTCAGTGATTTCTTCTTGGTGGTGCGGATAAGCTGGTCGTGTTTGAGGGCCGTCATGTTGTCTGTGGTCTGGTCGCGGAGCCAGGCTTTTTCGAGGGTGCGGCAGTTCTTCTTGGAGTCCTTGAGTTCGTCGGTGAACCAGGAGGCTTCTTGCTTCTGGGTCTGCTGGGAGGGTTCTCCAGTGGCGCGAGGTCGTCGGCGCAGGTGGTCAGCCACTGCGTGAAGTTGCGGGCTGCTTCGTTGGGGTCCGTTGTGCTGGCGGGTGGGTTCTGGCTGAGGGAGGTGGTGAGCTGCTCGGCGGTGATCTTGCTCCAGCTCCTGTGAGGCACCTGTTGCGGGTGGTGGTGGGTCGTGGTTCTTCTGAAGCTGAAGTGGACGCAGCTAAGGTCGGTCCAGTGAAGTCCGGTGGAGTGGCTGAAGGTGAAGTGCTTGCTGGAAGAGAAGACGGGATCAAGCGTGTGGCCCCACTCTCTTTCTGAATACAGAGGGTGGGCTCCTTCAGGACAGGGGATTAAGTCCCCAAGTCCTGTAATGGCTGCCAGCAACATTTTTCTCATGTGGCTGCCAGCCAATAGGAGTGCGTGCGCCCATGGGAGTTTGACTCCCACAGGAGCAAAATGACCCAAGGAAAATAAAGCTCCCTGGGCCAATCGGGACCTACATTTTTTAAACTGGCTCTCCCGCAAGAGTCTCTCGAGCATCACGCAGACCAAATCATCCAGATAAACAATTACTTTTTATCTTTAATTTCTAAGAAACTACTGAATGGATTTTCACCACATCACAAAAAGCACACTCTGCGGACCAATATCTAACTTGATGCCAAATTTAATGTAATACCGTCCAGCAGTTTTTGCGGTAGCTTCTCTTAACACCTTCAGCGCGGCGCAAATTTTCGCGCTGTGCTGAAGGTTCTAAAAAACGGGTGGGGCCGTGACGGAATAGTTCCGTCATTAGCACAGCCCAACCGGCGCTCATGACGGAACCGTTCCGTCATAAGCATCGAAGGGGTTAAAGAAATCTATGAAACATGCATGGGGATTTTACGTTTTGGGAATCCCTTTTGTCCCTGCCCATGCTTGACAGACCACTCCGAAAAGTTCCATGCACAAACTGGTCAAAGAGTTGCACATTTTCACAGTCTCAATGCTGGAATATTGTCATTCTTTATTTTGAAAAGCTCTATTGGATTTGCTACACAGATGTGTTGCCAAAATGCTATTGGGGTTTTAGAAATTTGAGAACACATTTGAATTTCTGTATAAACCTTTTGTAAATCTGAAGCAGCTCTGATATACAAGTTTCCCAACACATTAAAGTGAGGAAAATGAGAAAGCCATTGTGTTTGCAGAAGCAACTTGAGTAGCAAGTACTTCTCTGCCAAATTACTGGGCCCGCAGCCACCGAGGTGTTCCAGTACGATTCTCTCATCTTTCTGTTCTTTCGTTTTAATTGGTTTCTGGTCGTTGACACTACAGCAGCCTGCAGTGATACTGTGTTTGCAAACTCTGTGGGAAGAAAACAGTTCGACACATGCAGGAAAAATAAATACCCCAAGGAGCCAAACATTCTCAAGTGCAAACCAAAAACAGCATTTATGGATGTCCTCTGCAAGAAATAAAAATGTCATGCTTTTGGGGGAATGAAGGATTCACAAATTGCACTAACAATACCCTGATTATTATTGTAGTTTGAATGTACTGAGGGATTCGAAACAATATACTATAAAATGATGTTACAAGTCATTATGAAGTTACTTCGTCAGAAAGAGGCACAAGACCGCAGGCAACGTGCTGAGCACAAACCTAGTTTGAAAAAAGGAAAGTGTTTCATATAGCTTAACACATATCCCTAGTGTAGTATGTTGTTTAATTAAAAAGAAAAATTAGATTACAGCATATGACAATTTAGAACTTTGGAAAACATTTTCTGATAACATTAATATCTGAGACTGGCCAAATGTGGAAAAAATAAAAATAAACATAAAGGACTTGGTATCAAATCTTCGGTCTGAAAGAGTATAAAAACATTTAAAACACACACAATCAAAAACTTCCAGCTGCTCTTAAAAAGAAAGATTAGAAAGACTGCTGTTTTCAAAATTAAAAAAAGGAAATTAAACAAAAAGCACTTTGGGATAGCAGTGGTTCTTTAGGTTGAGCCTGGGCAGCGCATGTGCTGCGCTGCTCTGCGAGGCATGCTGTATTGACGTAGAGACTTGAAGCTCCACCCACTCTGCGCCCACATTTTTCATTGACTTGTCATTATCCACTGTGAACTGTGGCTGTTCATTGGTCAAAAGGCTTAGTAGTCCCTCCTTAGTACCCCCTTGTCTTATTTTGTAACCTCCAATGTGACACCCCCTCTTACATGTGTTGTTCCTCTGCAGGCTTTAATTACAGCCTCCAAGCACTAATTTCTCAAATAGCTTTGTCCTGCCTGCACAGGCAGGACACGCTCCCTCCTAATGCTTTTTCAAAATTTTAATAGCACTCATTTGCAATGCAATAGGTCTCGCATTAGCGAGAGTTAAAGCTATTGGCATTAATGACCATGCCTTTTATTTATCTGTTTTATAAACAACACATAAATAAAAAGCATTGTTGTGGCATTGTAAATGACGATGCTTTTTATTTATCTGTTTTAAAAAAAAAACATAAATAAAAGGCATTGCCATTTACAATGCCAATAGCTCAAACTCTCATAAACGTGAGACCTATTGCATTGAAAATGCTTGTATTCCATTTCTGCCACATCCATAAAAAACAGGGAGCACAGATGGTAGGTTTGCCACCTCTGAGGCCAGAGGTCGCAAAGGAAGTGCCAGGAGTAGCAGAGAGCAAGCTAGAGGTCACAGATGCAACCCCTGACTACTACCAAATGACGTCCAGGGACATTTGATGGCGGCTTGTGCAGAATTCCCACCAGACTAATGTAACAAAACAAAAAAAGTAAAAGGCAGACAGAAGAGGTAGATTAGGAAAAGTAGTGAGGAGGAAAAAGCAAGGGTGTTTGGTGATCCCCATCCCTCCTTACAAGAATGAAAGAAAAAGAGTGGGACAATAGAACTTAGAAGTTAATTGGAGTTAACATTAGAATTTCGCATGTGCACTTTATGTACAAAGATGACAATTACTAGGACTATTTCGAGAACTGGGGAGAAACGTTCAAAGACCAAGGTCAAGAAATGGTGAGTGAAACAGACACTGGCCTCCCAAACACAAAATATATTACACATGATACCCCTTTACAAGGGGAGAGTGCTGCAACGCTCAAGGTACCCGGGGGTGGATTATTGGTCCAGTTGTGGTAGTAATCACAAAGCAGATGGAAGATTTTCAGAGCAGTATTCACAGAAGGGATTGGAGGGACAGAGACAGCACTCCATTCACAGGGAAGTCAATTTCAGTGACTTGAGTAGATTAAAGATTCATATTGGGAGGTTTAGGGTATTATAACTATTGGGGGACGAGGGACATAAAGGATTGTGTTTATTAGATCATGATCGTAGGTGGGTGGGTTAATAATGGTAGGGGAATAAGTCTGTGATGCACAAATAGATATTGGTACATGAGGTTTTTGGGGTAAGTCAAATCTGAGAAGAGTTATTGATGACCTCCTAAATCCCTGTTTACGTTTCCAAGGATTAAAAGTATAGAAGAGTCTATAAATGGATCAGACTCCTTATACGGCTCATCAGTGTATGATCCCATAGCACCAGGATGATATTCTATCACCGAAATGGGTACCTTGAAGGGTTCTAGGACATTGTTTTATATTTCAACTGAGTAGGGTGAAGAGTCCGAGGGTAAAGCTGGTATAGATATGTGTTTTTTAGGAGACATTTTTCGTTGTGCAGGGTCTGTGTGTAGAGCTGTCATTTCCACTATGGAGTGCTGCTTGTATTGCCAGATTACTTGCTTACTTCATGTTTTGTCATTGATTGTTATACAATTAAGGAATTAGTGGTAAACATTTCTTAGGCAAAGTGAGACGGATTAGATGGCAGGATGGTGGTCATATAGTTTTAACGTCTGGTGGGTGTTAACAACAAGATGGAAATTAAACGTAATGGTGGTGTTTGTTGGATGTGATGTATATGCTTGAATGTGTATGTAAGTGGTGGTTAATTGTAGCTTTAGACAATAATGCGACAGGTGAAGCATCTGACACCTACAGTTTTGTGCAGGGTGTTGCAGAGCATGACAATACTGAAGAGACTGCATTGCTGGAGCTTTTCTGACCCTTGTAGGGAGTTATTGGAAGTGGGTATGTGTGTTTAGTTATCTGTGGTGCCTAGATGATAGAAGATGTGAATGAAGTTTTCAGTAGTCTCCGGACACAAGGATACAGATAACTCAGCTGCCGTTTACAAGCGGTGGTGGTTGGTGCCATGGGGGTGTATGCACACTCTTTTCCTACTCGTCCCTGCAACCACCATGCACAAATAAAAACTATTTTCAGCAGCTGCTGTAGCCGGCCATGTAAAAAGGCAGTCATTTCAATGTTTTCATGTCCATTGCCGTGCACTGAATGTGCAGTGTCTCCCGCAGTAACATAGGGAAGTAGAGGTGAGAGGGGCTCCATTGAGCCCTTGTGATGTATTTTTGTCTTTCCGATTGTACAACTCTTAATTCCACACCACTGCCCATGCAGAATTCATATTTGACCTGCTATAATTGGTCCATGTCGGCCCCGCTGCCATATCAGAAATCAGGTTAGAGCCGCATTTGGATCAGCAAAGTTTAGGTAGGGTCAACTACAGCACCACAGAAGCCTGGTTAACAAAAAGTGGCGAGTAACTGAGAGGTTCAATACAGAAAGGAGATATATGTATCCTTTCTGAAAGTCATTTGCCTAGTCTTTCATCCACCTCCTCAGAGGTTGCTTGAAGATTGGCTGGTTGGTTGAATGGATTAGAAAGGAACACCCGATATCTGAGGACCTTTTAAAGAAGTCTTTCAGCAAATCTGTGGGCCATCTGAGAAGGCTTCATGTCATGCGGAGTAGGACCGAGAGCTGACTAATTTAGTCTAGTGGGCTGGCTGAGGGTGCCTGAAAGCCCACTCGTGAGTTTTGAGGGCCTGTTAAGGGATATGGCTGCGGGAGGTACCAAAAGTATACAAAAAGCTGGTGGGTGGAATGCTTTAATTAATCTCAGCAACTGGTATTTACTCTGGGCCGCATGCCAGTCCATCGTTATTTTGCACACCGTGCCCCTTTAGTTTGGACCCAACCATATGCACATTAGTCTTAAACATGCTCCAATAGGAACAGGCCAGCCCAAACTGCCAGGCCAGGTCCTCCCTGAAGCAGAACACAAGCAACCCAAGACCCTAGTTAGGGTTTTTAGTTGGCTGCAACTTGGTTCCAGTGTCTTGGGGCTTTTTAGGTCGAGGACCTAAAGGCTGCGCTTGCGCAGTCTGGGGTCGGAGAATTATTGTCCCTTAGTAGCGCTTTGGAACCCGCCTTCCTGCCTTGTCTCTCCTCCATTGGCTGGCTTCCTAAACGGAGGCCAGCCATTGGAGGAGAGATACGTCACTCCGATTTAGCCCCTTCTTTTCGGATTTGGGGGCGTACGTTTTTCTGTTCTTTAGACAGTGACGTCATGCGTCACTCAAAACAGCAAAATCACGCCCCCGATTCCGAAAAATTCGGAAGCCTGCGGCCGCCATTTTTCTATTCCCCGCAGTGAAGGTGAGCCTCGGGCCTCTGCCTCTGTTCCCGTTTGTGCTGTTTTTAGTGCCCCTGCACCCCTGTTTGTGCCGTTGTTCGTGCCTTTCACCCGTTGCCTATCACGGAGCGGGAGCCAGAGCGCACAAGCAGCAGCCCCACTACACCCCGTCCTGCAGCTCGCACAGCCTGCACTCCCCATGTCCTCCCGGCTGGGCCCGCAGCCCCCAACACGCAGGCTCCACGCTACACATTTCTCCACGGAGGCTGAAGGCATGCGAAGTGTTTGTTTTACCAAGATGGTGGAGAAGGGGCAAGGCACGTGTAAGCCTCCCTGCCAATCCGGAGGCTCTGGACCCGCAGGTAGGAAGAAGCCGGCGGCCGAGGAAGGGCCTCACAACACCCTCGCACGCCCCTGAAGAGGCATGGATTCCAGGTATGACTGCGGGGTTCGTGTCTTCCAGTGCGTGAAGTAGACCCCCACCCCCCGCGGATGCACCACCAGTCTGATCTTGAGCACATACTCTTCACTGTCCGGGCAGGACCCACTGTTGCTCCTCTACATTCACGACCCCTCTGCTGGGCACCTCTTGCTTCCCCCGGTACTGAGGCCCACCACTGCTCGACTAATGTACCTCAACCGTCCTTCCTTTTCCCGGCCCGGCAGCCACGTCCAGTGTTCCTGGCCCAACTCAGCCCTCACCCGCAGCCTGCACTGATATCCCATTGCTGTGACTGCAGGGCCTCCCTGTCTGGGCACTTCATTCCTGGCCTGCAGCACCGCTGCTCTACCGATGTACCTCAGTCCTGCCCCGCAGCATCACTTACTGTGCATTGCTGAGAGCCACATACAGTTCAAATAACTTAACTTAATCCGGACTATCGGCTCCTCCCCGCCCCCGCAGTCTAAGAATGTACTTGAATGCTGGTCGGCAGCGCTCCTGCAATTCTGCACTTCGAGCTCCACTCCCATTCCTGCCCTGAAGCCTCCCTGCCATTCCAGAGGCTCTACCAGCACGTCCATCGGGCCATGCTCTGAGGCTCCCTGCTATTCCAGCGCCTGGTGTCTGTCCGTGTGTGCCCCATGGGTTGTCAGTCACCACCGGGCCCGCCGGGCACCCATACTCACTACATCACTCGCCCCGCGTTCCACCACTGGTTGGCAGCTGCAATTGGGTGGTGGTAAAACTGACGGAAACATGCTGCCACCCAAGCACCGGGAATGGGCACGATAATGTGCCAAATGTGCAGGGAGTGGGAAATAAACAGCCCTGCTCCGCGGGCGCACGCAGGGCACCAACTTCACTTGGTTCAAATTGATTTAAGGCCGACTTTACTGCTCGCACTGCACAATCCGGCTGTCCCATCTTGAGCACAAGAAAATGTCATTTTCCTTCTGCGGGGAGAGGCTATTACATTGATTACCCAGGCAGGCGTTTGACTGCACACTCTCCCAGATGCCTTTGTGGGTGGGAATGGGGGGATTGTTTAGTGCGCAGGTTTAACGATTCCCCTCAAGGCTCATATGGTGCATTTACTGGTGAGGTGTGGCTCACTGGTTAGAGGCGGCAGACCTGTAAGCAGAGAACGGCCCGGGACCAGGGTTCAATTCCCGACGCGGCAGGGTCTTGGACCGTTGTCAACAGACTCAATAATTCTCGCCTCAGTGCCTACTCTAACCAGGGAACACACTCGGTAACTCTGGGCATTAAGCTTGCCTCATCTCTACAACGGCCCCCCACAGACGCCGGGGATGCCTGGTTTCACCCTGGAGATACCCAGAAAGGGACCATCTCACAGGGAAAACCAGGACGGGTTCCCCAGCGGTCTACAGCGCCAGGACACTCGGGTAGAGTAACAGTGCGCTTTACAAGTATCCCACATTCACATTTATTTACTCTTGGTGTGCCTGAAAGGTGACAGATTGGGAGCAATGGAATCTGAAGTCTTGTGCAGCAACATAAGCTCTCTGACTGCGCACTTCAAATCGGCACAGGCAAGTGAGCAGGGTCATGCTCCTACAATTATAGGCCTCAAAGTAAGGGCTGTTGCTAAACGATGACATGTTTTGTGCCATAGAGGTGCGCCTCTCGGGAGGCATACAGGTACATGCAGTGAAAATTATTGTTCAGCACACTGGGCTGGTATTGTCATAACAGCATTTGGGCCTTTCTCATAGCTTCAGAGTGAAAGGCATATATTAAGCATTTAGATGAAAATCATCTTCTGGATGAATGAGAAACTAAAAGTGCTGCATTTAAGTGGCTTCTGCGCGCGTAAGCTCCTCACCCCCCTTGTTGCTTGTGTGCGTGAGCTCCTCACCCCCACCCCTCCTCGTTGCTTGTGTGTGTGAGCTCCTCACCCCCCTCGTTGCTTATGTACGTGAGCTCATCACCTCCCTCGTTGCTTGTGTGCGCGTGAGCTCCTCACCCCCCTTGTTGCTTGTGTGCGTGAGCTCCTCACCCCCACCCCTCCTCGTTGCTTGTGTGCGTGAGCTCCTCACCCCCCTCGTTGCTTATGTACGTGAGCTCATCACCCCCCTCATTGCTTGTGTGCGTAAGCTCCTCACCCCCCTCCCCCCTCGTTGCTTATGTGCGTGAGCTCCTCACCCCCCCCCTCGTTGCTTTTGTGCGTAAGCTCCTCACCCTCCTCCCCCCTCGTGGCTTCTGCATGCGTGAGCTCCTCACCACCCTTGTGGCTTCTGCGTGCGTGAGCTCCCCACCCCCCCTCGTTGCTTGTGTGCGTGAGCTCCTCACCCCCCTCGTTGCTTGTGTGTGCCTGAGCTCCTCACCCCCCCCCCCCTCGTTTCCCTTTCATTTTGATAAGGTGGTTGTTTGTACTGCTATTAATTGCTGTTAGTGACATGCAATAGCCACAAGTTCTCAATAAAGTTTCTTTTTTTTAAACATACACTGGTTTGGCACAACGGGGGCCAAGAACAACTTTGATGTGGGAAACGTGGTCCATTGATGATTGGAGAAGGGTATTATCGCGAAAGGTTGTTCAATTACCCAGTCGCAGAATGTAATGATAGTTAGTGCTTGTGCTGCGTTACGTCCCCTGGCTGTGCTTGCTCCCCTGGCTGTGCTTGCTCCCCTGCCCCCTGGCTGTGCTTGCTCCCCTGCCCCCTGGCTGTGCTTGCTTCCCTGCCCCCTGGCTGTGCTTGCTCCCCTGCCCCCTGGCTGTGCTTGCTCCCCTGGCTGTGCTTGCTCCCCTGCCTCCTGGCTGTGCTTGATCCCCTGCCCCCTGGCTGTGCTTGCTCCCCTGCCCCCTGGCTGTGCTTGCTTCCCAGCCCCCTGCTGTTCTTGCTTCCCTGCCCCCTCGCTGTTCTTGCTTCCCTGCCCCCTCGCTGTGCTTGCTCTCCTGCCCCCTCGCTGTGCTTGCTCTCCTGCCCCCTCGCTGTGCTTGCTCTCCTGTTTGTGTGTGTGTGTGTGTGTGTGTGTGTGTGTCTCTCTAGGTGTGTGTGTGTGTGTGGCTCTGGGTGTGTGTGGCTCTGGGTGTGTGTGGCTCTGGGTGTGGGTGTGTGTGTGGCTCTGGGTGTGGGTGTGTGTGTGGCTCTGGGTGTGGGTGTGTGTGTGGCTCTGGGTGTGGGTGTGTGTGTGGCTCTGGGTGTGGGTGTGAGTGTGGCTCTGTGTGTGTGTGGGGGGATCTGTGTGTGTGGGGGGGGGCTCTGTGTGTGTGGGGGGGGCTCTGTGTGTGTGTGGGGGCTCTGTGTGTGTGTGTGTGGGGGGCTCTGTGTGTGGGGCGCTCTGTGTGGGTGGCTCTGTGTGGGTGTAAATGCAATAGGTCATGCATTTGCGAGCTATTAAGCTATTGGCATTGTAAATGACAATGCCATTTATTTATGATTTTAAAAAAAAATGTCATGAACAATGCCAATAGCTCTACCTTTAATAATGCCGAGACCATTGCATTGTAAATGCTTGTTTTGGAGAGCCACATGGTCAAACTGACAGCATTTGAGGGTTAGCTGATTGTGTGTTACGCCAGCTTTAGGGCACCAGTGCGCCTGATGACTAAGGACCTGATTAAAATCTTGGCGAACGGGTTAATCCATCAATCCATCACAAGGGTGACGCATATGCCATCCGACGAAATATAAATCCCATTAGATCTCTTAGGAATTATATTTCGGCGGAACGGATGTGCGTCACCATTGTGACACAGTAACCCATCCTCCACGATCTAAATTGGGCATCTGGTTCAGCGAGCTCTAGTGCTTTGGATAGTTTTTGTGAAACCAAGAATGTAGTACTTCTGAAAAAAACAATTGTTCCATCAACCGAAATGGACTTTTGTAGTGTGCGCGTATTTTTTCATCTAAACAATGCTATACAGCAATGGGAGGGACATATTTTTAAAACACAGAGGTCACGAAGTTGGGAGAGGAAAAGAAAGGTAGAAAAATAGATAGGCCACTAAGGAATTCGGTTTACCGAAAATTCTTTAGGTGTTTCCCGAATGAGCAGAGAGGGTTGTTACAAAGATCAAAAGGCAGATTACTCGTGTTCATGTCAGTATCTGACAGCTGACATTCCAGAGTCCGCGTCTTTTCACCATTGTCGCTTGTTGTGGTCTTAACCAGTCACGTGTTTACCACCTTTTGCATTTTTGACAGTGCTAAGAAGTGTGATTGTGCGCACGGCCCAAGCAGCTCGCAAAGAGAAGGTGCCTCCGGCTACGAAGTCAACCCGAGAGACCAATGCTGTTGACGTGTAAATGCTTGAGTTTGTTCGGGTACATCTTAAGAGAATTTTATTGTCGCGGCGTAGAAGGGTTTGCTCTACACGGCGCTGTTCATTCGACACGCAGCGTACAGTTTTAATGTTTGCGGTAAGAAAGGGTTTTGCCAAGAAAGGGGTGTCTTGTTCTACCACACATCTGAATAGAGGATTCCAGGAGCGCAACCTGACACTCTGCTTTTAGCTTTATTACCAGCATTTCCTTTTGTTCAGTCTCCTTTGGCCCGCTTTGTGCTGGAAAACCTGCTCGGCTGGGTCTTAGGGTGTCAACTATGAACGAGTTCGTTTTTTTTTTGTTCCTGTGACAAGCTAATGCATCTCTGTAGTGTGTGTGTGTATCATAAGTGGGCGTGCATGTGAACCCTTGGGGCCATATTTACAGGATAATGATGCAGCGCAGCCCTGCAAGCTATCTTGCTACGTCGAGCTGTGTCATTAGGAAAGTGCAGTAATGTGTCTTATTTACAACTATATGACGCATCCTTGTGCTTTCCTATGCACATGTGCACAATGGGCTGCATCCTTGTGCTTTCCTTTGCACATGTGCACAATTGGCTGCCTAGTGCCTAACCAGGTACCTGGATTTCAGGTACGATTGTTTTTGTGCAGGAAGGGACTCCTTTCTGCACAAAAACAATTCTTGATAAAAAAAACGAAAGAGTAAACAACTAGGGGAAATAAAGATACTTCTAGTTGTGCCACTCTAACGCCTCTCTTGGGGAGGCATTTGAATCTGATGCACTCCCAGGTTCACGAGACCTTGTAAATCTGGAAAAGCGTCAGAATCCATGGGTGTTTCGTGGGAACATCCACAGCAACACCCATGGAATGCCCCTTTCATGCAAAGCAATGTGTGAAAGGTGCCATATTTACAAGGCCATGAAAAAACTCGTAGGGTGGCTTTGCGTGGCCTTGTAAATATGGGCCAGCACATTGCGCCATCAGAGCATCAAAAGAAATTGACGCTCCGGTGGCGCAAGGTGCTTGTATATAGGCCCTTTAATGTCTTGTGCATGTGGGGTTTTATCTGTCATGGGACATTTGTTAGTGGTGTTCTAGCTGAATAAGTTCATGCTCCAGCTACAGAGCTCCGTATGTAACCTCAGCTTCCTGAGTTTCACTTCCGGAAGGAATAGCTCAGCCTTTAATCTCATGAGGCTGATACAAGTGCAATCAAGTTGGGCAACTGTGGCATCTGTTTGGCAGCATTTTGATACCAATGAGGAATAGAAGTGCTATATAAACAGTTATTACAAGAAAGAGGCACAACCGGTTTGGCATGCATGAGTAGTATGGCAAATCATCAGCATTGATGGTGGAAACAGGGTGCTAAGTATTTGGTTTCATCTTCCTCTGTTGCTTTAGAGCATTCGTCTGTGATATAATTGAAGGCGATAAAACAAGATAAAGCACCAGTTACTGGACCGTCTCCTTGCTTGGGCAAAGTTTTTCCCCTCAGTTCGTGGTCCTTCTTTAAATGTGCTGCTAATAAGTTTGGAGTCCTAATTATTGCAAAAATGGCATTACCAAAATAGGATTTACACATGTAAATGTGTCTGCAGCTCTGAAGAGCTATGGGAGAAAGAGGTCGTAGTCTTGATGTGAGATGTGCTTCTTCTTCCGTATTGCCACAGCAGAATGATCCATTGAGGCGACCATGGCCTAGCTTTGAGAACTTCACCTGAACAGCATAGTGATCCCCTAGAGAAATGCCTGAGATATTGTGTGGAACAAATCATCAAGCAACAATACATATACACAACAAAGAAATTAAAAGAGGTCCAAGTCGAGTTTAAAAAAGAATCCTATAACAAAATAACAAACCATGGATAATAGGCTCAAAGGTTATAGAGCCAGGAGCATTAATCCTATTGTACTAAACTGAGAGAAAGTTGATACATTTAGGGTATGGGAAATAAAAGGAAAGCATTCCAAAGTGTCTTTATAGACATTGGGCTGGGGACATACCCTTCACACCCTCCAAGCGTGACAATTTCGTCTCCCAAAGCTATAACAAGGGCTTGGTGGCAGCTATTAGTCGTTTTTAATGTATATTAATTTAATAAACTACTATTGTTGTGTTCATCTTTAATTTAAAGAGACCGCACCACCAAGTGACAGACTGTCATAAGTGCCTGTGTTGATAATTAAGTGGCAGTGCAGAGCACCGGAATACACTGACTCAAATTATGCCCTGTTCTTTGAATTTCCCCAAAAAATTTAAAGCGTGAAGGTACAAATCTTCACCGCGAGAAGAAGCTGACTGTATTCGGTGGGCAATGGACTTTTGCTGGCCATGAAGTTTGAATTTCTTCCACTTGGAGTTTTCCTGCCAAAAGTCAAAGGGATACACCCGGACATCATCTTGGGGCTATCCAGTGTTGTTGAACCAATTTTGGCCATAACCTGCTGCCCTGTCCCACTAAGCATCTTCAACTTCAACTTCTTTTTGCAAGCATAGCAGATCCTTTCGTTGACACTGGTAGTTGATTATTTTCTTGTACCCGTTCTTTCATATTGAAATTATTTTGTTAATTCTTTAGCTGGTTTAAGAACTGCTCTATGTCTGACTCCTAAGTTTTTTGACAGGCTATTATATTCGCTGTCTCTGGTAATGGCTCCTTTTGACTTAATTGCCTTGATAAGGTATCTGCATGAGGTTTTCCTAGTCTACACGTGACCCTGTATTGAAAACGAGAAGAGAATAGCACTCATCTATCATGTATAGAATCAGAACATATAAAAAGCTTTAAAACAAGATTCGTATGCTCAATCCAGGCTGTTACATGATATTTAGCACCTTCAAGATAATTGGAGCATATTTGCGGTCCTCCTGATGGATATGGACGATGTTGATCCAAATTCTGTGTGCATAGATGGAAGAGGACTGCTGACTTGTTTTTCTTTACACTTCTTAATCTGCAGTCTGATAGTGTTCAGACAGTGGGTGTGCCAATTATCACCAAGAATGGTGAGCTTTACTGCAAGATAAGAGGGATGTTGGACATGAAGTATTTGTAATAGAAGAATCTGATTTTGAAGATTGTGCCGGCCGTCAAGGGTCATCAAGGGCCATCACGACAAGGGTTATGAGATAATATTTCCTCAGGCCCAGGATGAGACATGCTCCCCTAAGGCGTGCCAGTGTTGTGTCTGGGAGGCCAATGAGCAGAGCGTTACTACCATCAAAATACAAGAGTATGAGGGCTTGAACAACAGCACTGAAGTGGTTATCTGGAAGACCGTTTCACTTTCTTTGGAAGAGAGAGTTGGTACCATGCTATCTTTGTTTTTTGACTATGTGTTACTTGAGGGTGTTGTCCAGTGACTTTGCATTTGTTGGAAGCTAAGTATCAAAACCATAAAGGTTCATGTAATTGAGCCAGGTTTGTACTGGTCTTTGTTTGCTCTTCTTAACAAATAACAGGAATTCTGTCTTGGTTGGGTTGAGATTCAGTTAGACTCTGGTCATCCAGGTCTGGATGATATGCAGGCAGTGTTTGAGCCACTGGATGTCTGGCACAGAGGAGGCTTTCAATTAGAGTTGTCTATTATTGGCATACTGTTAAATCTTGATGCTCCTTTCGTAATAGAGGACCAAGAGATTGAACCCCATGGAGCTCTGCTCATGATAGGGACCTTTTGGGCCCTAGAGATACCCATGCAAACATCAGGTGTCAGTTGGGAAGGAAGGAAAAGAACAAGTGGAGGACATTGTCGGTAAATCTCATTCAAGACTCCAAGGTGCATGTGGGAGTGGGATGGTAAACTGTGTTGAAGGTATCTCGGAGGTCCAGCAATATCAGGAGGCAGGGTTATTCTTCATCCGTGGTCAGGAGGGCATCGTCTTTTATATGTAAGGTAGCAGTCTCCGTGCTGCAGCGTGATCTGAAGTTAGGCAGGTAGTCGTGAAAGTAATAACATTAATTTGCTTTTGGACTTGAACATAGATTGCTTTTTTAATGATCTTGCTGATAAATGGTGGTTAAGTGATCGGCTGACAGTGGGCGAACTCTTCATGGTCTAGGGCAACTTTCTTTAGTTGTGGGTGGATTGGGTCTGTCTCTAGAGCTTCTGGGAAGATTACTTGAGTGACGGAGCAATTGACAATGGTGAGTAGGGGTGACTGAGTATCTCCAGATAGGACTTTGATGAAGGATGAGTGTAAGACATAATTTTCACAAGAAGTGTCTTTAAAGTAGTGAAGTATGTCGGCGAGATCTGCAAGAGATTGTAGGTCTTTGAAGGATGACCATAGTAGGATTCTAGGTAAAGGGGTGGGCATAATAGAAGAAACCGGCTTGGTGTTGTTGATGTGTTGTCAAATGATTTTTTCACTGAATGATTGATTGATAGCACTGCGTTAATGTCTGGTTAGAGGAACAGATAGATCTGACAGGTGGTTGATGCAATGCTTGATTGTCTGAGTGTCCCGCTTCTGTTGGCGGCTTCATTGATGGTGTTGGTATAGTGCTTTGGTTTGGCTGATGTGATGGGCGGCCTCTGTGGGGAAACAACCATTACAACGCAGGCATCCCATCGCAATGCCATTACAACGCGGTCGTTACCACACAATGCCATTACTACACAAGTCAATACATCGACTTGCAGTAGACGGCATGCTAACATTAGAAATAGTGTAGTTTACTATTCCAACACCTTCCCTACTGTTACATAGGCTGGAGTTGGAATAGTAAATTATACATTACTAATGGTAGCGCGCCATCTACTGCAAGTCAATGTAATGATTTGCGTAGTAATGGCTTTACGTGGTAACAACGCAGTTGTTGTAACAACCACGTTATAATGGCACACGTTGTGATGACTCTCATTGTAACGAGTCATATTCCTTCTGTGTTGTGCAGAGGGATTTCAGCATCATGACATCCTTGGGAGTTTGTTTTTCTTACATTTACTTTCCTGTCTTTGGATGGATCTTTTAGTGCCAGCATGCTCTTTAGAGTACCAGGGTGCTGAAGGTGTTTGCTTGCAGTTGCATATTTCATTTGGGGCTTGCATGTTCCATAGTTTTCCACAAACATTTTTGAAGTTGCTTAGAAGGGTATTGGCAACGTTGAGTTGATAGGATGAGAGAGGAGTTCAAGCATTAGGTTGTCTATGGAGACATTTTTGAAGGATCTGAACGTTTGCTCTTTTTGTTTGACGTTGATTTATTGGTAACGCACTCAGTGGGCGATAAGGATGGCAAAGTGGCTTGCAGTCAGTTGATACTGATGTTGAGAAGACATAGTTGAAGATGTGGTCTTTGGAATGTCTTGAGTGGGTGTGACCTGCTGTTCCACGTTGAGTCTGTGACGTTGAAGATGGTGTCTGTTCTGATTCTCGCTCATTTTTTTTTTTTTTTAGTTTGTTTTGTCTGGAAGGTTGAAGTCACCCAAGAGGGTTTTGTGGGCTTGGCTGGCTGACGAGGTGGTGAGAATGAGAATTCATCAAAAAAGTCGATGTTGTGCCCGTCAGGACCGTGGATGAGTTGGAAGGTGGCTGTCTGAGTGATGCTTGCATAGGGTGCAGGACTAGGAGAATTTATGATTGGGAGTGAATACTCCCTTTCTTTTTTTTTTTTTTTTTTTGGTCCTCAACAGGTATGCTATAGCTTGTATAAAGAAAGACCTCTAAGATGTGGAGATGAACCATGTTTCTGTCATGAAGAGGGCATCAGGCTTGAGATAGGTGATTAAGTCTGTGGTGTCTCGTGCGTGGAGTGTTGCTGTATGAACTTTAATGAGCATGAGTTGAATGTATGTTGTGTAGTTTAAGGGTGTGTGGTAGTTAGAGGGATAGGAATGAGGTTGGATCTGGGTGTTGTATGATGGGCATTTAAGTTTTAGGGTTGCAGAGGTCTGGGTGTGATTGTGGGGGTCAACAGTATGTTTCTGGGTGGAACGATTTATTATTTAATACCTTGTAAGCTTCAGTGGGACAAGGGTTCCCTTCCATGGCCCTTCCTGGTCTTAACAGGCTCAAAGAGCAAAGGGTGTCTGTGTCTGTCCATTGCTGCAGATTCCTGAGGGGTGGCACTGCCTTAATAGTTGATTTAAGTAGGTAGAAGGCTGTAAGTGATGTTGCTTCCTGTGAAGATGGATCATGATAAAGGAAGTCCTATTTTTTGGCTTCTTGTTTTAAACATGATTTTGGCGAGAAACCAAATGATGGCACTTCTTATGCAGGTGGATGATGGGAAATTCAGTGATGTCACTTCTGTGAAGATGTGTGATGTTAAATTGGTAATACTTGCATATTTGAGGATATAGGGGGACAAGAAAACAGGTTAACGTGCAGTATTCAGAGCTGAAGTACACCCTGGAATCTTTCCAACTAGTCTGCAAGTTAGGCTAGTGTAGCAATGTTGTGCCAAATACCACATAAAAGTTAGGGGTGTCAATCAAACCGAAATGAATCAAATCACAATTCCTCATTTCTTTATCAATTATTAGAGCTGATGTTTCACATTGTAATCTTTCCTGATGTCCACGATGCTCCATTGATACCTCTTATAGACAAACCATTTTTTTTCTTTTAATTGTCATAGCAAATTTTCTCATAAGTCCGGTCTACAAAATATACTGGCATACCGAAATCTAGGAGAATCAAGAGTTTGAGGATTTTTCTTGTACAGTTAAAATCTCTAGCAGAAAATGAGCCTGGTTTCCAGCTTGGGTATGCCTCCTAAGGCCGGGCATACAGGTTTCCCTCTTGAGGGGACACTGATTCACAAAGTGCCCTGCCTGACCATAGTAAAGTCAGAGTTCATTTTTCGCTTGTCGCTGCTATTATTCAGAACTAGGAAGCCCTTAATATTTCCTATCTGCATATGCTCGTCCCCTGACTATCTGGAAGATGCCTTCGATGCCGTAATGGGCCACAAACGTTGAGCGGACACCTTTTTCCCTGATTGTCTCTGTTTCTGCAGATCATCAGTTTCGAGAGGGACATCACTGAAATATTAATTTTGATAAGGCGATTGGCAACCATAGATGAGGAATCCTTCAGGTATTAGTACAAAATAGGTCCGGGGGAACCAGTCCTTGGATATGTGCTCTTCTTTAATTAAAAACCATTTTAATTGGCAAAAATTACTGATGGATGTGGTAATATCCATGGACCCTGGTGCAGAATTGAGAAACAATTATGAACTACCTGCGTAGTTGTCTTAACAACATCCTTGAGGCGTTAAAAAAAAAAAAAGGGTTACTGTGAACAAGAGACTAATCGCAGGCAAACTCTTTTACGTTTTATTATAGGAGTGAACTGAGAAACTCAATGATGTCCCTTGGCGATTGCTTCAGACTGAGCCAGGAAATTGCCTGGAACCCTCACCAAGAGAAGCCCTAAAACATTCTATTAATGAACGACATACCGTAAAGAAACAAGACTTGAAATAAATACATAATAATAAGTTTTACTCTAGCTGCGTCTGTATTACATAACATAAGTTTTCAAAGGAACTGTAATGTTCACTGAGCTAGAAAGGTCTGAAAGTTTGAGGATATCCCAAAAAGTTTTCAGAAGGAGCTAAACTGGTCCTAGAAGATGGGGCCAGAATTCCAAAATCCTGCCTTGAAGACAGTGGCACTGTTAGGGGCTTCATTTGAAGAGGTGTTCCATCTTCGTCCAACCAAATGAGGCAAATAATTAAGATGGTCTAACAGATATGACTTTTCATTTAGGATATTGTTTAAATCCTCCTCTATATTGTCAATGACTTAAAGCATGTGTCAGAAGTGCCACCAGATATATGACCTGGCACACTACCAGAAAGTTAGATTTAGTTAGACACTGATATCTGTCTACACTACTTCACCCTGCTGAGTAACGATTGAAAATGTCAGACAAATAGGGTAATTCCCCAGAGGGAAGTGATGAAAGAGAGGAAAAGACCAAAATAGCTGTCTCAAGGGGAAGTTTTCACAGGATAATGTGTCTTCTTCAGATACTTTGTCAACACTGCATAGCTAGGTGACCGGATATGGCGTGTGACAGAAATAAAAAGATTAACTAAATGATAGCTTGTTAAACACTACATCATCGTGTATAAGGGATGTGCAACTCATGAATACAGAAATAATCCAACCCGCTTCCTTATGGGAAAATACAGGCGACCTATATAGCCAGAAAGTAACCCAGAGGAAACAACCAGAGTAGAACAAGGAAAGCTGAAGGGCACAGTAGCCAGATGGAGTGAAAAATCCAGAAGGACCAAAGCCTGGTTAGCCAAGCAAACAAAGCTGGTGGTAGAAAGGGCCTAAGCTTAACCAGAGGGAGATGGAAGGACAAAAACAAGCAAAGTGCGGCATCAGGAGTCATGTGAACAGCGTTTTGAAAGCTCAACAATGCAAAACGTTGAAAGATACCGATACCCATGCCTTGGCGTCCTACATTCAGTTCTAAGTCATTGGTCAATACCACATTACACAGACAGAGGAATTATCACTTGACAGTAAAATATGATCCTGTGATGATTCATTTATTTCCATAAGTGGAAACGACCTTGCAAGGTTGGACTCTCCTGTAGAGAAAGCTAGCAGTTCTTGAAGGACGGGTCTGACAGATCGGTGTGTGGACTGATGGTTTTTTGTTGACTCATTGTGGGTATTTTTGTGGTCTTTTCCTCTGGGATTATCACAAATATTACCAGCAGCAAGCACAATTGAATGCAGTCACTCGTGTCTAACAAAAGACATATACAGCGTGTCTTTACAAGTTCAAAACTGCCCTGATTTGCAAATGTGAGACACTTATTTTTAGCGATCTAATTCGGAGGCACACTTATTTTGGTGCGTGGGCCTTTTTTCTGTCCTTGTCCGTACCTGCAGACGGTGTTCCGATGACAGAAAAATATTGCCCAGAACGCAGGCGACCCATGCGCCTGAAATTGGAATGCATGTGAGGGATGGTGGTCTCTAACGGCAGTAAATTTACACCAAGTGCTACACATTTAGCTACTGAATGAAATGTATTTCATTTACTGTAATTTTTACATCTGAAATTATGCCAGGATTAATTACAAACCCGCTGCATTAACTAATAATTGCTGTAGTGCCAGGTGGTAATCCTGTTCATAAAGACATTACCACCTGTGAGACCAGTGGTGATTTGCGCTATACAAAAACATTGTAACATAACATAACATAACCTGTGCTCACTAGATTACCGCCAGTATTTCCCATTGGTGGAAGAGGTGTGGCGCAGCGACCAGGGTGACTGACTCCGGACCTCAGGGTTCACGGTTCGATCCCCGGCACCGGCGGCTGGTCAGCCCAGCACCATGTGACTGGGCAATAGCTCGCTTAATCTTCCCGTGGGTCCCCAGCGCTGGGTCACCACTAGCTGGGTGCTTTACAAATACTGGTATTTCATTACACAAACTAGAACTGGTCGGCACTTCGAATTGAATTCCCAAAATAGGTCTGACATGACCTTTCTGGAGGTATAGCCCATAACCATATTTCACAATGTAAAGCTTTAGCTATGCGTTGTCATTTAACATTTGTGTAATGAGGTGGGTCTGTTTTTATCTGCCTGCGTTCCCTGCCCATCACATGGGAATATATGATAGTACATAGTATATTCACCATTTTACCCGTTATTTTTTAGTTAGCCACCTAAATGCTTGAAAAGGTGTTCTGTTGCCTTTCTTTATTATTTATTTTTCTACTGTTGATAATTACTTCTGACTGTAAAGGCTCCGAATATATGTCAAGCTGCCAGTGGTAAGGTATAATTGCAGTAGCCCGGAGTGCTAATGACCGCTTTAATTTTGGCCTAATTTATTCCCATGTGGTTGTTGTCTGTGTTAATCAGAGGCAACCTTATGTCCTCTTGTTTATCATTGACCATATCTCTGGGGCTGCCTGCTTACAACACCGCACCCAGAATATAAACACATGCTTGGAGTACTTTGTTGTCGCCCAGGAGTCCATATTTTAAGTTTTTGAAGAAAGAAAAACAATATGCCACTTTAGCACTTAATTAAGTTATGTGGGGTTTTTTTTTTTTACAATAATTTGTGAATTCTATACCTGCAACTTTCTAGACCCTTGTATAAAGTTATAACTCAAATGTAGCCATTGTTTATCTTTCAAACATACATATGCATATAAACAAACTATTATTGAACCAGTGCAATAGCAGCACATTATTACATGGCAAAACTCGTTTTTGGCTCATCTTCATACATTTATGACTAAGTTCACCGAGTTTCGAATAGCTTCCTGGGATGCATATGTGGTTGCATGTTTTTATTATAGCGCTAGGGGTTTCTTTTGAAGCACTTTAACCAATGTGTTTCAGTAGTCCTCAAATGTACTCTTTGTTCTGCTATGACTGAGACCATTGTTATGGAAAGAAACAAACGAATAACTTCTGTTTTATGTAGCAGTTCAGTTGCTGCAGCATGTATTGTTGTGCTGTAAATAAAAAGGGTCCCTAGTCTCCCGGGTTACCCATGATGTCCATCTGGAAAAGAAGAAATAAAGAGCTGTTCCTTCTGGAATCCAACCAGTGCCTGTCCGGTTTCAGATGCATCCCTGCAGATGGTACTTGTGCTATCCACATACACATGAATATCCGGTGAACTAAGCAGGCTTTTCCACAGAAGGTCTTTGTTTCACCCAGTGTCGGGATGCAACATTTAATTTGTTCACTTTTCTTTTGTTTGCCGTACAGTGCCACCATGTAGCAATGGCCTCACATCAGGAAGAAAATAAAGGAAACACATTTATTTGCTTTTCTTGGCAAAGGCAAGAACATCCTTTTGAGATTCTTTCTTTCAATTCCCTGTCTTTGACGTTCAATTACCTTGTAATGGGAGATAGCACTTCCTAACAGTTGCTGCAGAAGGAGTACCAAAGGACACCCTGCTCTTCGTTTGCGGATGAGGAACAGTTGACAACTTCAGTTACCATCGCTGCTGACCTCACACCTGTCCATTCAGGCACTTTCAGCAGCTCAAGTCATTGCTGGTTATTCTGTGAAGTCATTACGCAATGATGGCGAGTCCTACACACCACATTAAGCAGTAGGAAAGTAGCAAACTGAAGCTTTGCCAGTTGTGACGGGCACTGTGTCGGCCAGGGGACTCCTCTGGGGGTTGGAGGGGTGGTGGAGGTGGAAGGGAGGAGATTGACCTACCTGCCACTGCCTCCCCACCCACACACCTCTACACCCCATAGAACAGGGCTGGAGGAAACTGCTTGTGTGTCGACCTAGTCTGGTACCTTTGAGCCATGTTGGATAAACAAGATGGCCTTTTGACAGATCCTTGTACAGGTTGTCCTGAGTTCATGTGGAGACCAAGATATTCAAGGACCTGGTAGAGCTGGTGTGAGAGGCGAACTAAGTGTGGGTCAGGCTAGGATTCTGAGCGGGTAGTAGGGTCTGCGTTCACTCTGGGACCTCCAAGCCTTGCAGTTACAGAGGGGAGTTAATTTGAATTAATGCTTTTATATAGATCGAACACTGATGGGATGAAGAATGGAGCTAACGCTGGGGTGATGGGATGAAGAATTGAGCTAACGCTGGGGTGATGGGAGGAAGAATAGAGTTTACTTTGGGGTATTGCAATTCTTCAAGGGTACCGGGATGTGTCACAACATAAATGGTATCCGTTTTTAGCAAAGGAATGATTTTCAAACGAGAGGTCCTCTCCAAGCCCTGGATCAAAATTAGTTAGTAAAAGAACAAAATCTGGATAATGCAAAGGTCAGTGAGTGCATACAAATGAGATGATGAGAAAATTGTTAACTTGACCTAAAAATGACTGAATGTAGCGCTGTTGATAGGTGCAGGACACACAACCTCAGTTTTTGAGGTGTGTGTTTTTTTTCCTTCTCTCTTAGGTTTTCTGTTGTTAAAGGCGTTCTTTCCCACAAAACACAGTCCAATCAGGCTCCGTAGTGAATGGGCCGCTGTCTGTTGAAGTTACACCTCAGTGAAATACGTAACTGATGCGCAGAGGAGGAATTTCCCGCAGCCCTCCTGGTGACTAGTTAAACAAGGCCACGGAGGTTCAGCTGCATTCTTGGGCTCTGCGTGACCGAACACGCGCAGACGTCGTCTTCAAGGAGGGGTGTGCGCGCGCGATGAGCACTGACGTGGCATTCCCGCGCTTTCAGAAACCCTCCCGAAGCCTGCAGGCACATGCTTGTCCACCACAGACATTTAAGGAGGAGGGTACCTCACCGCTGGTGTCTGTTTTAAGAACAGGATGACTTTGTGGCTGTGGGTGGCAGACTAGGTGTTTCCCAGAGAAGGGAGAGCAGACATTCTTTTGAGTGCGATTCCAAGCTCTAGTAGTTTGTTCATTTATTATGCAGTGTTTAATTGAACAAAACATTCACGACATGTGGAGAAAGAGGGAGCATGTTTAATTAATGCAAGTTACCGCAGCTGCGGCGTCATTGAATTTGTATCACAAAAGCTGACTTTGTAGTATTGTTGTTTTGTGCATAGTTTCTGAATCCCCAGTACCCCTTTGCCCCATGTTTAATTTATGCAAGTTACCGCACCTGCTACGTCATCGCAGTTGTTGTTAATTCCAAGAAAGCCCAAGGAAATCTAGGTATTTAAAATATATTTGCATGCTTTTTTACCATTTTTAATATGGCAGTTCTAATACATATTTTTTGCATAATTTAAAATAATTAGAATAAAGTGAAATACGAAATGTAAACAGGTTTCGACCAAACATTATGCAATTGCTTCTTTTTTTATTTTGTATTTTATTTTAAAAGAATTTTTGAGAAATCATTATTACACCTGGTGTTACAGCACACCACACAGTAGAATACTTTACAATACATACAAATTATAACCTTCTTTTTACGTAAATTACACACAGCATTGCAATTTTCCTATCCAGTAAAACAGAATACAGAAAAATAAAGAGACCCAGCACAAAATATAAACAAAGAGTGAACAAAATCTAGCGAAATAACCTGCACAAGTATCCACCCGATGTAGAGAGAGACAGACATCCCTACCCGGGTATGCTGTACAAGCCCCTTTTCCATTGCTCATTGGGATTCCAGATTTTTTCCCCTAACATTCTGCCCCTGCGGCCTTTCTTAGCATAAATTGCGTTTTCTAAATTCTAAGCAGCCAACAACCTGGCAGGCCAAATATGGAGAGTAGGGGGCACCTTATCTAACCAAGACTTGGCTATACATATGTGCAACACCGCCATAGCCATGAAGAGAAATTCTGCATGCAGGCAGGCCCCCTGCTTCTACATTAACCCCTAAGATGATTAAATCCAGTGGGCTAGGGCAGTACGTTTTATTCAGCGCCCACAGGATCCCTGTTAGATTGGATTACTTCTTCATTTCAAATTCTTTAGTCACGAGAGCACGGATAAATAAACAACCCAGAATTATATCCGATCATAACCCTTTAATACTTACGCTTAAACAGGGGAAAGTGGCGGTTAAAGAAAACTGGACTTTCGAGAGGGCTCTATTGAAAGACGAGGAATACGTTAAGCACATGCACGAATGGATGGCTATGTTCAGGGAAATCAATAGAGGTAGTGCTCCCCCTGGGGTTGTTTAGCACGCTTTCAAAGCCGGTATCAGAGTGGAGACATTAAGCTATACACTACATAGAAATAAGCAGGGTAAGATCAGAATAGAAAGAATTACAAAAAAGGTAGCAGAAATAGAGGAGGAGCTGAATGTAGCTGTAGAAAGGAAGGCGCCCCTGGAGGACATCCTCCTCAGGATCACGCTAAGCAAAGCAGAGGCATGTGAGTGTATTTTTAGTAAGGCGGCTGCTAATTACTTAATTATAAGAGAAAGTTTCTACGAGTTTAGCGAGAGAGTAGGGCATATTCTTGCGATCGGTACAAGGCAGAAATTGGCGGCTGGGGAAATTAAGGAGATCTCGATGGCAAGGGAGGTGTGGCTTCAGGCCCAGAAGAAATAAGAGAGGTTTCTACGCGACTCTCTACGACCAAAACCAGTCAGCAGAAACAACCCTCATTACGGAGTATCTTGATGGTATTCCACATCCGGTTCTTTCCGAAGAGGAAAAAGCGGTGTTGGATCTCCCTATAACGCTACAGGAAATAGCCTTAGCTTTGGAAAATCTCCCCTCGGGGAAAGCAGCAGGCCCTGATCAGATACCGGCTGAATTCTATAAAGTTTTTAGTGGGTCGCTTTGCAAGGACATATATACCACCTTGGTGCAAGCACAACAAGGGTTATCGATACCCAAAACCGGGGGGGGCTGATATAATAGTTATATTAAAAAAGGGTAAACCTCCTTTGGAACCTGGCTCCTACAGGCCTATTACACTCATGAACGCAGACGCGAAAATATTCTCTAACATACTGGCAACGAGGTTAGGCAGGGTGATTGAGAGCCTGGTCAGTTCCACACAGCACGGCTTCATCCCTGGAAAGGGTACCATACAGCACATAAGACCGATGACGACACTGTTTGATGCAACGGAGGTCTCAGGGGACCCTGCCGCAGCTGTGCTTTTAGACGCAGAGAAGGCCTTCGACAGGGTTTCCTGGGACTACCTGTGGATGGCTCTGAGGTGGTGCGGCATAGGTGAAGGTTATCTAGGGGCTGTGCAGGCTTTGTATAGGGACCCGTCGGCTAGAGTGAAAATTAATAAAGGCTTCACCAATACGCTGCAGAGTAAACTGGGGACTAGGCAGGGGTGTCCCTCCCCCCCATTATTATTCGCTTTATATATGGATCCACTGCTTAGTAGGCTAGAATAGAACAATAAGATCCCGCCCGTCGTTATGCAGGGGGAGGAGTATAAAACACTTGCATATGCAGACGACGTTGCCATCATCACGTCGGCTCCAAACGAGGCTATTAAGGAGGTTGAATTGGAGGCTAGGGGCTTCGGGTTAAACTCAGGATACACGATCATCAATAGGGCTAAAACCCAGATAATTAAGAACGCTTTTACATCTTGCGATGACGACAGGGTGGTTCCTTCAGCTATATACTTAGGGATTAGGATCACATCAGACCTAAATAAGTTGGTAGAGCAGAATATGGAGCCACTAATACATAAAGTTACAGGGGATCTTGAAAGGATTCACAATCTACATCTAACACTAGTGGGCCGCACAAACGTTATAAAAATGCTTAGACTGCCTAAATTTCTCTACTTGTTTAGGGCAATCCCGCTGTTTTTTGAGCCCAAATGGTTTTGCACATTAGAACACATACTCAATAGGTTTATCTGGGCCCACGGCAAAACAAGGAGAGCTTACCGTTATATCACCCTGCCCAGGGAGAGAGGGGGCCCCAGATTTCAGAATGTACTACTGGGCGGCGGCACTTCAATACATGCAGGGGTTAATAGGAGGAGCTGGGATAGGAGTAGGGGATTCGGGAGGCAGGCCCAGGTACACCAACTTATATGCTATCCTGTTGGGGAGTGAAGCAGGGAATTTTCTTAAATTGCATTGACTTCAGCTACTATAAACGTACAAAGTTTAAGACATTACAAGCAGCGTATAAAATCTGGGCAGCTTGCTCCAAGAAGTTTGGCCTTGGAAGGTTCAATAGATATACTCGTATGTTAGCAAACGTCTCCCTGCCAGGAGAAATAATTAGGGACTCAGTGATGTTGGACTGGGGGGATGCAAGGCATTCAGAGTAGAGGATCTTTTGGGCCTTAACGGAGTGCTTCAGTTCTCGGAAATACAATCTAAGTATGGTATAGATAGTAGGAGTTTCTTTAAGTACCTGCAGGTCAGGAGTTTTATTTCTAGTAAGCATGGCGGAACTTTTGGGTTCGGCCACAAATCGCATTTTAGACGCCATTGAGGGTAGGGTGGACTGCACGAACCGTTGGCTCTATGCAGAACTGATTGCAGCTAAACCAGATGACCTTGAGAAATATGCCGCAAAATGGGCAGAGAAATTAGGCATCACTCAGGAGGGGTTTCAGGTCTCCCTGGGTCTGGGACGTACCATACTTTGCTCGGCCTCCCTACAAGCACAACACTACAAGATGGTATATTCTCTGTATTATACACCTGCAAGGATAGCACAGTGTGGGGGGGGGGGGGGGTACTTCAGGTATTACCTGCCCACGCTGTGACTCCACTGAGGCAGACATAATTCATATCTTTGCTACATGCCCACAGCTCTATACACTTCTTAGGGCGATTGAGAAGTTTATCGACCGCTCATTGGGGATTAAGATCACCCTTTCAACGGATTTAATCATCTTGGGGGTTAATGCAATTGCTTCTTTAGAAAAGAAACACTACTGTAGTTTTTTGGCAGGGATGTGATCCGCATGTTAGCGGTTGATTTATTGTTGCATGAAGTACGTATCTAAATTTCAATGTATTTGTTTTATTTATAGGTATTTATAAGTTTGAAAACACTAATATTGATTTCAGTAAGTAGATGCCTAACATGCCTTGTGTTAAGCCTCTCCATTTGTTTTACAGTGTTGTCAGGCTCCTGAAAAGAAACACCCTATGTCCTCACTTTCTTTGTGGCAGCCTTGAAGTCAAGCCTTCTGGTATGTTTTTATTTTTATATTTTTGTTTTCTAAAGGAAAGCCAATAACCCCGTGTGGAGTCCTGGCACTAGGGTAGGGAGTGTATAAGCAGATCTAAATGAAATTGAAGAAGTCTTAAAATGACTTAGATTTAGCTTTTTCCAAAACTGAGAGGAATCGGTAATGATTTTAATTTAGATGGTGAAGGGTTCCACAGCTTAAAAGCAAGAAGAGAGAAGGAATGGTTCTCATCTGGGGTTTCCTTGTGGTGACGACAATCAATAGTTTAGAACCAGAGGAGTGAAGGGTCTGAGTAGGGTGATGAGACTTGAGTTTAGATCTAAGATCTGATATCCAAGCTCGGGTATGAATTTGGTTGTACATTTTATTCCATTGCCATGCTGAACTGGGAAGTTCATTTATTCTACTTGTAGTTGGATTGTATATTAAGTGGTCAAGGGCAGTGCTTATTTACTAGAAAAATGTTACTGGATTCAAAGGTTTCCTCATGAGCCTACCCAATGCCAGAATTTCCGATAGCCAAAGCTCACTTTCTTCCACCACCCTACGTTCTGTGTCTGTTTATATCATTCTTGAATGTTCTGTTACATCCTTGCTTTCTTCCTTTGTCAATGTTTACTTATCTTTCTTTTATGCCATCTTTCTCCCTTTTCTACCTATTGTTGGCTTTTTATGGGACAAAGTTAGAAGATAAATGAACAATAAGTCCAATTTCCCACAAATGAGCACTGATGCCTACCATCTGCATAAATTAAAATTTGTACAATTGCTCCTAGGCTCAGTAATTTAGTATTGCAAAATCCCCAGTCTGTCCTAATCTGAGAAATTGATAGTTTCTTCTCTTTTATTCTAGCTCAGCAAAGATTTTGTAAAGCATGTTATTTCGATAGTGTTTTGAGAAACCCTTGCCAAACCCTTGCCAAACCGTATTAAGCTTTGAAGTGTCTTTTGGCAACTTTTCAGCCTTCAGATTTTAAAAACTTTAAAAAAAAACATAAATAGTTAGTGTTATGTTCAATTCTCCTTGCTGAGTTCCAAACCCAAATGGTGCATTGCAAACTTTCTGTGAAGCTTTCTAGAGTAAATCCTAAATGACCTATATTATTTTGTATAGACAACCTTATGTGAAATGGTATTTAAAGCCCCGAATATTGCATATTGAATCAAAACATTCGGTTCTTCTTCGGTTCAATAGAACAATTTCCATATATAATGTAAGATGATACAGATTTGAGAATCCTGCACATCATTCTCTATTCCTTCATGTCTTCCACTACACTGTATCATGCCTCTAAATCAACAAAATATTGGGGTTGTAAGTGTATGTGGTGCCTGGCAGTATGATGTATCCCCAAAGACTGCTATGGATCTTTAAGTAAGTGTTATTTCATATGGTCAACTGCATGCATATCCTTCTTCTTTTTTTTCATTCATATTTAATTTGTAGATATTTGTAATAGTATTTTTGTAGAAAGGTGAGGAGTTGGCAGTCTAAAGAGACTCTGTTCCCAAACAATCTACAATCTACAATACTGAAAGAAGCCAATGCAAGTTTTTGCTACCACCCCAACATTTCACTACCTTACACATTCTGCCATATTCAGTGTGGAAAAGTGGTAGCTAGTGAGCTGATTTGAGGGGACAAAAAAGATTAACTTGATGCACAGGCAAGTCCGTTTTCATCTTTTCAAATGCGACATTTGTGGCAAACGATTTTTATTTAAACGAATATATGGGAACTCTGGGTAGTTCCTAGTTTTAGCTGGACGGCTGCTTCTTTTTCAGTCGTGGCTCGCATGACTTGCGGGTGGGGGGTTCGCGCGGGTCCATACAAAATAAATAAATACATTTACCTTACAGGGTCCTGTGCCGCCTCCACTCCTGGCCGGGTCCTGCACCCGCGTTTTCCTGGAACAGGAAGCATGCATCCTCGCTCCCCTCCTCTGAGTCAACCATAACATTGCAATAGCAGCGTTGTGATTGTTGCGGACAGCACCCAGCCAGGCGCCTACAGAGAAGGCCATTTTGTCTATGAAGCCTACATAGGTAAAATGTAGAGTGCGCATGACTGGTTTGGTCGGCCCTGGGCCGACCATACACTCAGGGCCCACAACAGTGGGCAAGCCACTCCTCCTCGACTTGCCCCCAACCGGGCATACACTCCCACCCGCCCGCTACCAGGTATACCCTGCCTTCTGCTTTCTTGCAGCGCGAGAAGCAGAAACATAAAATTGTATTTAAAATACCATTTTATGTTTCTGCTTCTCGGACTGCGAGAAAGCAGTGGGGCAACGCTCCTCCGCCCTAATGGAGGAGCCGCCCCTGTTCATTTTATGGGGCTCATCTCTAATACTAATGATGCTACAATTCTGCCTAACTCAAATCCGTGTTGTTCTCGCGCACTTTTTTAAGCTAGAAAAGTAACAAAGCCTTTTGCTATTTTTGTAGCAAAGTATTTAAGCATAGGATTAGATAGTGCAATCAATGCAGAGTTGAAAAATCCCAAAGGCGTTTTTCATTCCTGGCACAGTATCAATGCCTTGAACTAACATAATACCATCCAAGCAAACCTAGAATAATTAAAAGCAGCTTCGGACATTATTTCTATTGAATAGTGCTGGTATTTCAGTAGTAAAGAATGAGATTTGTAAGTGTTTGCATATCTGTGTGGGGAAATATTTCTGTATGCCATTGCACAGTTTTACTAATGTGCAATACAGCGTTTACTGCTGAGATCCTTTTGTAACCTACATGTCACAAGTCAGGGTGTGGAAAATTGCTAGGTTGGTGGGTTTGCATAGTCTTGTATTAATTCGACATTTTACCAATTCTGCATTTTTATTAAATATGTTTGACCACAGATGCTTGTACAGCTGCTCCTAGAATACAGATTTTGCTGGTGCAAAGTTTTTGCTGGCGTGATCACAAGGGGTATTTGTTCATTTCATGGGGGTGTGGCCCCATGCAAATGAGGAAACGTTTTGCCTAGGGGCCTGCACCCTATTTCAGCAGGGCCGGACTGGCTACCGGGCAGTTGTGTGTGCTGCCGAGCTAGGGGCTAATTTCTCTGTGGTGGGGGCTTATTTAGTTGATGGGGACCTGCGTGCGATTTGAAATAAAAAAAGCAAAACTAATTTCGTTTTGCACACGCAGGTCCCCATCAACGATATTAGCCCCCAGCACGGCAGCAAACACAACTGCCCGGTAGCCAGTCCGGCCCTGCATTTCAGACACCGGCACAGAGGTAAAGAAGCTGTCAGGAGGTGCTCTGACTGTGCATCATGTAAAGGTGGTGCACAGTCAGCCCCCCCCTATAGGATGCCACTTGGAAGTTTGGGGGTGAGAGGTCCCATGGACACCGCAGGCAACTGCAAGGGTGTTTATTTGCCCATTGGTTGGATTTTGGGTATTGTAAAGCATCATAACCTCTTTATTCATTATGTAACTTTAGTACTGTTATATGTGGATGTGATAGGTTTAAGTTATCTTCTTCAGGTTGGTTAATGTGTGTTATGTTGAGTAGCAGAACACCGTTAAGTACTAGAACTCTAGTCTTGTGAGAGGCTATGCCCTTAATTTTCTCTTGGTAGTTTCCCTGTAAATTTCCCCAGAAATAATGTATATCGTATCCTGGCCCAGTCCTTGTGCAATTTATACCTTTAGCCTTGCCTCACATCTTCCTATTTAGTATTGTCTTAGTGTTCCTGGTCTTTGGCTTCCATTTGACCAACGTTATTCCTCATTCAACAAGTACACTCCATCAACACCCTCCACTGTGCAAGCTGCATGGTACAGTGACTCATGACCATTGGCCATCTCTCGCGTTTTGTCATTAGTAGTAAGGTAAGGTCTGTGTTCTTGTTTTTTAAAGACTTTGGAAGATTGTTTCTGTCTTCCTTTTGCGAGCTGAACTTGCCTGTTTCCCTGTGCAATACTGGTTAATTGTTGTGTGTGAACTTTCCTGTCCATCCTATATCTGTGTCTACGGAATGAGGCTCTCTGGAAACCACCTTCTTCCTAATATGTATGTTGATGGTCTAGAGGCACTTCTGTCATGTATGTGTGAAGCTTAGTATTATTGAAAGACTGGTTACCATGTTTTCTCTCCTAGTCAATCACCCTCCTGGGGGGAAATGCTCCCTACATTGGTTATTTTATTGTTATGTTTCAATGATGTTATGTTACCTGAGTTTATATAGCGCACAGCTGCCTCAGCAAAGAGGCGTCCCTGCGCTCCCAGCAGCAGAAATGACCAAGGGGCTAAGAAACAAAACAGGTAAGTGCAGTGAACAGGAAAAGGCTAGGCAGAGGGGAAAGAAAAGTTTTAATTGCTTCCCTGAAGTCCAACAGGCGGTCCAGGCTACGGATCTGAAAAGGCAAAGAGTTTCACAGCTTAGCCGCCAAACAGCGGAAGGATCGTGGCCCGGCCCAAAGAAGCTTCATTCGGGGGACTCTAACCAAGTGCTGTCCCAGGGACCGCAGCTAACCCGTCGGAACATAGGGAACTAGCAGATTAGCTAGAAGGTCGGGAGACGCAAGCTTCAGGATTTTAAAAGACAAAGGGTCTTAAATTTGATCCGCTTTACCATGGGTAGCCAATGCAGCCGCCGGATGGCCCCAGTGGGGGGGCAGCTACGCGGAAGCCCCAGCAGGGCTCTGGCGGCAGCATTTTGGACACGCTGCAAGCTCATGACCTTGGCCTGATTAGCCCCCAAAAGGAGCGAACTAGCATAGTCCAATCTAGATACAATGGCTGATTGGACTATCAGCTGACGGGTAGGGGGATCAAAGAATCTCAACAAGGGCCTAAGTCCTCGAGGGAGACCGAAACAGGTGCCAGCAACCATCTTAGTATGATCTTGAAAGCTGAGGGTAGAGTCCATCCATACCCCAAATTCTTGGCCACCAACTTAGGGGTGGGAACACTACCAAGAGCAGTAGGCCACCATTGCTCATTCCAGAGACTCCTATCCTTCCCCACCAGCAACACCTCCATTTTATTGGCATTCAGCTGGAGGCAGTTGCTCGTCATCCACTCCACGACGGCTGCCAGGCCACTCCTAAACCTAGGAACATCCTGCATGGAGCCATCAGAGAAGGCCACCACCAACTGCGTATCATCTGCATACCAATCCATGGTGAGGCCCGGAGTCCTGGCCACCGTCACAAGAGGTTGAACATATAGATTAAACAATACAGAGCTCAACGCAGATCCCTGAGGCACGCCCTGGCCGATTGAATGAGCCTGGGAAAGAAACGGGGGACCGACACTCGGAAAGATCTCCCTGTCAAAACCGATCTGAACCATTCCAGGGCTAGGCCCACAACACCTGCTTCCTCCAAACGATGTAACAGAATCCCGTGGGAAACCGTGTCAAAAGCAGCACTGAGATCAAGCAAGATAAGTGCCGCCGTATGACCGGAGTCAAGAATGGTCTGCAGATGTTCTGTTACAGCCAGGAGAGCAGTCTCCGTACTGTGACCACGGCAGAAACCATTCTGAGAGGGATCCAAGATGTTATTGGTATTCAGGAACCTCATTATGATCTTGACATGGGTCTCCGCAATCTTAGCTACCCATGGAAGAAGGGAAATCGGACGAAAGTTTTCCAGTTTGGCCGGATCTAGCGAAGGTTTTTTGAGAATTAGAGACACCCTCGCCTGTTTCCAGAACTCGGGGACCACAGCTGTAGTAAAAAAAGTATTAACGAGGGAGAGGAGTAGGCCTAACGGCTAGGGCGCTCGACCTCGAACCTGGGGATCTGGGTTTGAGTCTCTGTAACGACGCCAAAACCTCCTGTGATTCTGGGCAAATCACTTAATCTCCCCGTGCCTAAAATGAATGTGTGTCCGTCCTCATGTAACGTAACTGGTGCTATGTAAAGCGCTCTGATACCTGATTCGGTTCGGGTCTAGTTCGCGCTATATAAAAAAATAAATAACAACCTGGCACAAAGGGTCCAGGAAGACAGAGAATGAGTCCCTAAACTGGGCTGGTTTTATTGGGGAAGGAAGGGGAATGTTCAATATGTAAGAACAAAACAAAAGTAGTATTTTACAGCAGCAGTGTGGTTCTACATTAGCTCAACTTACAGAAGCATGCCATAAATAATTTTCGAGATCATTGTAACTTTTAGAATGACCTTGGAGAAAGATACATCAGGAGTAACTAATGTATTTGTTTCAGTCCTTACATGGTTTGTTTCACTTGCATCAGACAGATGGGTTCCCTTAATCAGAGTTACTGTACTTGGGTAATGAACACAGAGCCCAAAAAACGAAATGGAATTCTAGTCTATGCAGTCACATCTCTGCCTCCTATACAGCTAAGACAATGAGCCTTGATGGAAATATGATCCCTGACATGCAATCCTAACGCTCAGCTGTAGGAAATCTCACCTGCCAATTGTGTGCTCCCAGATATTTATTTATTTTGAAATATTGTTGATTTTCTACTTCAGCTGCTGCCTGAGTATTTCTGAATATGCATTTTAAATTAATATACCTTTCCCTCCAGCACAACCTCTGTTAACTTGAGTATAGCTTGACATTTGGCAAGTCAAGAGTTTACAGCTGTTGAGTGTTAATTATTTATAACTTGTACATTACGTCCTAGCAGTTCTAGCACAGGAGTAACCTTGTCGGGTCATATTTTCATCTGTGTTGTGTCATGTGGAAATAAGTAACAATTTTATCTATGGCCTAGCATTGTTTCTGTGTGTTTGTGATGGGGCCTAGTGGCCACTGCCAATTTCAACCTAAAATATAATTTACATTTTCGATATAGATTTAGGAGTAATATATGGGAAAACAAAGTTAATGAAATATTGTTAAACATACCTCTGTAGCATTAAAAGTATACTTCCGTCCTAAAGTATAACATTGACATATGGCCAATAAAGCAGAATGTTATTTTTTAAATCCCTCTTTTCAGAGACTTGGGGCCTAAATACAATGATGGTGGGATATGCCTCTCCCTCGTGTTTTAGGTTGTCTGACCACTGCCTCCTCGGCTTTCCGACCGCCCGATTACGATCTCTGCAGTGACACCGCCACAAGACTGCCGCTACCACCGGCATTTTGCTACCGCGGCAGCAGTGGCAGAGGTGTGCCATGGAGGGGTCCGGCCAAGCTTTCTGCCAGCCCAATCAGGAACTGCCTTTCCGACGACCTTTTCTTTGCTGGGACACCGCCATTTGAGAGTCGGCGGAAAGGCAGGTAACGAGGCGAATAACTGGCTCGAGGGCGAATGTGCCCTTGTGAACTCTGACTAGTGCTCATCTTTTGCCCTCCAGTGCCTTTGGGTCTGATGCACGCAAGGTTTCTCTTGCTCAACATAATTCAAGGAAGCTCTATGCACAACTGGCTGAAGGCTCTGTAGCATGGCCGGGTATGGCTTCTGGCTAATTACTAGAGCCGAAGTATGCTGCCGCCATGACTCCACTGCCCACACATCGCCAGCCCTACGGGAAACTCATGATATGGTGCGCGAGATGCACCAGGCTTGGTGGTGTTTGCGGTGGTCAGGCAGTAAAACCGCCTAAGTCGTAATAGGCCCCTTTGTCTTTCTGTCCAAAATAGACATCCTACCTTTTGAGGCGACTAAGGACAAAGGCCTTGAGGAATTTTTGGGATAAAATGTTGGAAGTAGTAATTGCCCATGTTTGCACCTTGTCCTTCCAAAACTATGCTCACCTGCCATTTGCACCAAAGGACCAAAAAACAGTGGAGCAAACCAAATAGCCTGTTCCAATTCATAATCTGTGCCAGGTTCTGAAAACGTTTAGTGTACCAATCCTAAAGCAGGTCTCCGAGTGTCATTGTTCATCCCAAGTAAGGCCTTCTGCAATACATCACGGCGGCCATTGAGTGGTCTTTGACAGATTATTTCTTTACCTAAATTTATACTGTATTAATGTATATCATGTGTATATCATGTGCAGAGCACCCTCTATATAAACATTTTCGAAAACATATAATACATCAGACAGAATTGACACCTACACCATTAACCCCTTCGACGCTCATGACGAGCTCAGCTCAGAATGGCCATGTTGAGAGCCTGAATTTTACGAGGTTGAGGTTCCTAGTGTCTGTGCTTCGAAGCTGTACCAACCCCCGCGCCCCAAAATACTCACTAATTAATGGAATATATTGACCCAAGACATACCGGCTCTTACCTCGCAAAGCAGGGAAGGTTGCATAGAAAGTGCAGGGATTAGCATGTAGGCAGCACAGGGATATCTCGAGTTTTACAAGTGTTAGAAGCTCAGGCCTCATACAGTGGAGCTGACCCCTCAAATAATGTGCATGCTTTGTTTTTAGGCAGCAGGACTATCCCTCTAGTTGCATATTACTTACTAAGCTTCAGACACCAGAGCCAGCTCTGAATGTACATAGGACCCACAGATTCAGGCCATATATAGCGGAGGTGTCTCTCTACACAGCCCTTACAGGTGCATGTATGAAATAGCACAGCTATCTCTCATCCAATACAAAACTACCAAGGTTAGGCTGTAGACGGCTATTTCGCAGCCTCAAATAGCAAATTGTCACACGGGTCGTACAGCTCTGACAATTGAGGTCTTAGCAGAGCTTTCCCTACGGCTTCATGTCCCTTAATTTTTTGTCTAATCACACATAATGTAGATAAATGAAGCAAGCTGCTCATTATCACACTGGTTATGGGTAAGGAGCCAGGATCTTATCACTGGAATAAAATGATTAATTTGTGAAAATTGTAATAAAATAAGTGTGAGACCCCAAAAGATTTAGTTAGTCATGTGCCACCTACTGTCACTGCTGAAGCGGCCCGCTTCCACCATTTTCTCCCTACTGCGCCATGGATATCCACTTCCTTTACCTCCATTCTTATCCTATGTATCTTTCTCCAAATTTTGCTCTGTCTTCTACCCACATATGGCCCACTTGGCTTTAACTTCCCACACACACTAACACATTGTGCACCACCACCAATCATATTATATAGAGAAAAGCTCTCAACTTCCTCTTTAACTTTCTACATTCTGGTAAGGCATGCTTGAGTGAACGGTATCCCATATACACTAGCACTGGTTTTAATAATGTAATGCTAGCAACAGTACATTTCCCAACAGAAGGCGGTTGAGCTTTCTATTACAGGACATTCTGGCATCTAGCCGATTTCCTGTGTCTTTTTTCGGAGGTGTCCAAAGTTCATTGTACCAGATTTTAAGCAGAGCATCAGTAAAAGCTTAGACATTGTTCCAAAATAAACACTGTCAGAAAATAGAAACTTGTGTCATGCTTACCTGAGAACAGGATCTCAGGGTCTTGATGTTTTTTGGGACATTCTTCCAACTGTCAATGTTTGGAAGTTAAACATGGCTGTTCTCCGGCCTACTTTTGTGTAAATAAAACTGTTAGAGACTAAAAATATGACAGACGTAGACCTAAATGTAACTGAAATGGCTACTACATACTAAATTTAGTTTGTGGTTCTGATTTTACCTTCCTCCACGCCACCCTGTTCAGTTCACTGATTTTTGCCAAACGTTTGCTATGACGATACAAATGGTTTATTACATACAGGGCCACTGCTATAATGCAGAACGACTTTTGTGGCACGGTTTTCTGAATTATGTGGCCAGAAAAGGCACATTATGTGGTGTTATGCAATTGAAGGAAAATTACGCAAGACGTTATTTGACATTTTCTAGCTTTTTTAACATTTTAACACAGTGCTACAAAAATAATTACAGAGGCAGAAAATACATAGGTTTTATACACGCAAACCGTTTTCATATACACAAACGATGAATACTTTTGTCTTAAATCGAAGCATAAGAATACCACTTTATTGATAATGTCCTTTCTACCTTCCAGAGTCAAACGGAAAGGGAAAAACACATACAAAATGCACTTAGAAGAGAGCAAGTTTATACCTATACCTGTTTTGTAGCAACAGTTGTGCTACATTCATTCTTCACATCCCACTTATGTTCCAAAGTTTGTCTTGAGATATGGGGTCCACTGTGTAGTCATTGGAAGCGCTGTTGTATTTGGCTAGGTTCACGCTATAGAAATACCATATACATACATACCTCTTCCCGTTAAAAAACGACTCTATAGAACAAACCATTAGATTTGTTAGAACCACCTGCCTCACTTGGAGGTACTTTATTAATAATACCATGTAACATTAAAAAGAGGCATTGTTTTAGGCTTTTTTAGACAGTCTGAGTCCCTGCAGGAAAGAAAACGGTACGTTGAGATCCGTGTCGTGAAGAGAAATTGAATCTGTGTGCATAGTGATAAAATGTCATGAGTAGCAAGGACTCCTGCTCTCTCTGTTGAAATTATATGCAAGTGTTTAAGATTTACATTTAATTTTGAGACAGAAGTCCTCCCTTAGTTAAAAAATGAAGATGTTTACACTATCTGAACTGTATTGTTGTTAGACCTGTCAGCCTTTGGGTGGTCGCCCCCCAACTTTTTACCTTCCTTCTCCATTTTTGTACTGATCTCGTTTTTGCTGGCCTTCCGATTCTATTACCTTTACCTCTGCTAACTACTATAGAGCTCTCTGGTAATATTGGCTTTTCCCCAATTGGCATACTTAATTTACTTGTAAGTCCCTAGTAAAGTGGCACTACATGTGACCAGGGCCTTTTAATTAAATGCTACTAGTTGCCCTGCAGAACCGGTTGTGCCACCCACTTAAGTAGCACTTTAAACATGTCTTGGACCTGGCATTGTATAGCCTGTGTGTGTAGTTTAAACTGCCATTTCGAAATGGCAAAATGAACCTTTTGCTAGGCCCAAACCTTCCTTTTTAATACATATGTCACCCCTAGGTCAAGCCTTGAACATCCCAGAGGGCAGAGTGCATTGTATTTAAAATGCTGGCCATTTATGTTTACGTTTGACATCGCCTGGTAGAAAAAACTCTTAACATTTGTTTTTCACTGCTGCAAGGCCTAGCTCCCCCACAGTATAACATTGGAGTTGCTTATTACGTTATAAATGCAATTTCCAAATGGAAAGAGAGAAACAATTCATGTTTGGTATCTCTGGAATCACAATTTAAAATCCTAACTATGGTGAAGTCCGATTTTAAATTGCAATTCTGAAAATGACACTTGTAGAACGTTGGCATTTTCTTGCTGTAGCCATTTAGTGCCTCTAGCCTGTCTTTGGTCACATGGCCCAATATAGGTGATAGTTGAGCTTTGTGTATTCCTCCTAGACAGCCGCACACAATAGAGAGCTTAGGTGTGCCTGGATGGGCCATCACTTTCAGGATGGGAGGGAGGAACTGGGCACAGCCCCACTTACACCTGAATTGGCTGTGTCCTGCCTCTGCACAAAGGGCTGCATCACTCTGTAGTTAGTCTGGAGCCAGGGCAGTGAAGGCATGATGCCTGGAGACTTAAAAGGGAAACCTCTAGAAGCTTCTCCCCCACTTTAAAGGCACAGCTGGGTTTAAAAACAGGACCTCAGACACCACCACTTCAGTACACATCTGGACATGTGGATAATCTACCAGAATGAAGGAATGTGGTGCTGCTGAAGGACTGCGGTGCTGCTGAAGGACTGCGGTGCTGCTGAAGGACTGCGGTGCTGCTGAAGGACTGCGGTGCTGCTGAAGGACTGCGGTGCTGCTGAAGGACTGGCGTGCTGCTGAAGGACTGGCGTGCTGCTGAAGGACTGGCGTGCTGCTGAAGGACTGGCGTGCTGCTGAAGGACTGGCGTGCTGCTGAAGGACTGGCGTGCTGCTGAAGGACTGGCAGTCTGCTGGATGTCTGCTGGACTACTGCTTTACTGTGCTGACCTGTAGCTTGCTGACCTTTTGCCTAGTTGAGAAGGACTGGATCTGCATCTGCTGAACCCCCAAATGATTTCAAGTGCTATTCAACTGGGTTCCTGATCCGAAGCCTCAGGGACAAAACAAGCTACCACCAAACTTGGATCTGCATCTGGACTATGCCATCTGTGAGTCTACCCTGCCAAGTGGTGCCACTCCATTTCTGGACCCTTGGAAGTGGGCTTAAAGTGCTTTGCCAGTCCCTGTGGATCCAATGGAATCGACGCATCTCCTTTGCTGTGCAACCCTGTTCGAAGTGCACAAATACTTTACACATTGCCCCTGAGTTAAGCCTGGCTGCTTTGTGCCAAGCTACCTAAGGGTTGTGCAAAGGTTAATTTTGGGTTTCCCTATGAGTTCAACCAGAGAAGAACTGTAGTTTCTGCTTGAAGGGTTGTTAGAAATGGGATCTCTGCTTGGCTAAGGCTTGCGCCAAAGCCAGCCAGAGACCACCACTCTAGTCAGGGCAAGGGAGTTGCACGCCAAAGATAACCTCTGCTCACCCCTTGTTAGCTTGGCACGAGCAGTCAGGCTTATCCCGGAGGCAATGTGTAAAGCGTTTGCGCAACACCCACACAGCAGCAACACACTAGGCACAACACAAAAGTAACTCCACACAAGGCTATATCAAAAATAGCCTTAGTATTGTCATAAACACATAAGATCCTAATCACACAATGTACACTGCACCAACTGGCACTAAGCAGTATTTACAGGGGACTATTTACACACGACATGGCCAATGGGGCCATTGTCAAAACTATCACAAATCACCAATTGTAAATGTAGAACAAATAGTAAATGTAGCGCACAACCAGTAACTACTGGTAAAGATAGGAACTTAGCATGAGATCCTGCAACGTAAAACAGAGGATGCATAAATCACATTGCGCATGAATCACCTTAGGCATAAAACTACATTAGGCCCAAACCTCATTAGCATCACACATTACACAATAGGCATCACAGTAGGCATTACAAGCATAAATTACGCAATACCTGTAAGCATGAGCGCCATCACATAAAAACCTTGGGCATCACATTAGGGCCTTGCGCCCTACCACCATAAACTGACCCCAGGCCGACTGGCCTTTCACAGGGGTTCAAATGCCCTATGTCCAGCAGAGTCAGGGCTGGCTGCGCAAGCAGCAAAGTAAAAGTGCGCACTGATCTTCCTAAACGTAGCAGCTGCCCACTAATTTCTGGGCAGCTGGGAAATCAAAAGATTGGCACGGGCATTCGACGTGCCCTCTGTAACAGAGCTGCGCCACGTTGCAGCTGCCCTCTATCACGCAAGGCTTATGTGGGAAATGCCTTGGCACTACGGTGCCCTGGGAACCCTCACTTGGTTCCTACAATTGCGCCCAACCATTGCAGCTGCCCACTGGCGTACGGGGCAGCTGGGAGAGAAACCAGCACCAACAAGGTGCACGTTGGATTCGAGCTCTGAGACTCAGAAAACACTGGTGCCCCCTCGGTGCAGTGGCCCGCTATAGCAGCGCCACTAAGGAAATTGGCCTCACACAGGGAATAGCTGACCCCCCAACCAGGGAGCACAAGCCAACCGCTCCCACCTCCGTCCCCACTCACCGGCAGTCCAGGGACTCTGCTCTGCTCGGTCTCCTTTTCGGCTGCTGCAGGACTGTTTTTCACCCGGTCCCTCTCCTGGGACCAGGACTTCTGCAAGTAGCCTGCAAGGCTCCGGACGTCCGGGGCTGCTCCCGGGTCTCCTCCCAACCACATGGGAGGGGCGACCGGGCTGACAGCGGCCTCCGGCTCCCCTTCGGCACTGGAGCACGGGGTAGGCTCCCGTCCACTCCTTTTCTGGTCATGGGGACAGGAGCACGGGGTAGGCTCCCATCTCCTTCCTGCTCTGCTCACTGGCACAGGATAGTGGGGTAGTGGGGTAGGCTCCAGTCTGCTTCCTGCTTCGTGCAGAGCGCCCCCACAACCAGGCTGCTCTGCCTGGCTTCCGGGTCGCCGCGTTCTCGTGTCTCCTCAATGAAATGAAATGAAATGAAAAAGAGACTTCTAAAGCGCGCTGTGGCCAAGCGGCTTCCTGGCGCTGAGGATCACATCAATGTCTAACCAGAGGGCACGGAAGAGAGGGGATTAGTCTGGGAAAGCCTGGAGAAAGAAGAAAGTTTTAAGGGCTTTGCGAAAATGAGAGAAGATAGGAATAGAGCGAATAGAAAGAGGGAGAGTGTTCCAGATCTGAGGGGCCCGCACAGAAAAGCGTGTGCCACCTGTGCGGGATTTACGGAAGCGGGGGACGTGAAGAAGAGAGAGGGATGAGGACCGAAGAATGCGGGTGGGAACGTGAGAGGAAATCAGAGAGTTAATGAAGTGGGGAGCAGAACGGGCATGCGCCCGAAAGGCCAAACAGGCGAGTTTGAACTGGGACCTGAAATGAACGGGGAGCCAGTGGAGGGTTTTAAGGGCAGGGGTGATGTGGGAAAACTTGGGAAGACGAAGAACCAGACGGGCCGCCTGGTTCTGGATGGCCTGGAGACGACGAGTCTCGTAGGCTGGAATGCCGACATACAGGCCATTGCCATAATCCAGGCGGGAAGTGATAAGGGCAGTGATGATGAGTTTGAGGGCATCAACAGAAAAAAACCGGGAGATTTTGCGGATGAGGCGGAGGGAAAGAAAACAAGAGGATACAACAGAGCTGATGTGCGCGTGCATGGAAAGATCATTACTGATCTTGATGCCCAAAGTCCGGACGGAGGGAACAGGAGAAGGAGGGGAACCAAAAGAAAGGGGCCAGTGGACCGAAGACCAGGGATTAGAAGGGCCACCAGTGAGAACAAGCTCAGTCTTGTCAGGGTTGAGCTTCAAATGATTGAAGCTCATCCACTGAGAAATGAAGACAAGGGTAGAGCTGAGCTTAGAAAGGGAATGAGTGGGGGAGGAAAGGTCAAAGACGAGCTGGAGGTCGTCCGCGTAATTATACACCGAGACCCCCAGCTCAAGAAGCGAGGAAATAAGAGGGCGGATGTAGAGATTAAAAAGAAGAGGAGACAAAGAGGAGCCTTGGGGTACACCACAAGTGACGGGGAGGGGAGGTGCCGAAAAGTGAGAGAGGTGAACAGCCTGCGACCGTCCCTGAAGGAAGGAAGTGATCCAGGAGAGGGCAAAGCCCTGTATGCCCGCTGCGCTGACACGGTCAAGAAGGATGGCATGATCGACCGTGTCAAACGCAGCGGACAGATCCAACAGGACTAAGGCCTGAGGAAGATTACTGTCGGCCTTGCCCTTCAGTTCATCCAGGACTGCAAGGACCACGCCCTCGGTTGAGTGGCCTGGTCGAAAGCCAGCCTGGTGAGAGGCCAGGATGTTATTCTCCTCTATGTAGGAAGAGAGACAAGATGTCACATGGCTCTCAAGAATTTTCCCTAGATAGGGAAGAAGAGAGATCGGCCTAAAGTTCGATGGAAGGGAGGGGTCCAGGCCGGCTTTCTTCAGGATAGGAAGCACGATGGCAGACTTAAAAGAAGAGGGGACAGAGCCCAAAGCCAAGCAAGAGTTAAGAAAGGTAAGGGGGGGGTTGGGACAGCTAGTGTAGAGGGTTCTAAGAATACGGGCAGGAGCACAGTCCGCCGGCGAGCCAGACTTGACCTTAACCAGAAGGTCAAGAAAGAGCTCTGGTGTAATAGGCTTAAAGTGGTCCAAAACAGAGGGGGAGGGGAAGGAGTGATCCGGCACGTCTGGATAGGGCACGATCGGAATGTTGGCCTTAATATTGATAATTTTATTGATAAAAAAGTCATTCAAAGAATGACAAAGAGATTGAGAGGGGGCAGGAGAGAGACCTGCGCGGTCAGAGGTGGCAAGGCTGCGGACCAGTGGGAAAATCTCGCGAGATTTATTTGCCGAAAGGGCGACGCGGTCCGAAAAATATTTCGATTTGGCGGCTAGGATGGCTGACTTGTATTTTTGAAGAAGAGCCTTATAGTTCAGACGAAGAGTGGGACAATAGTCACGACGCCAGCGACGTTCAGACCGCCTGAGCTCTAATTTCAGGGATCTGAGGTCGCTGGAGAACCACTTATGGGCGTCGTGAAGGCGGGCCGCTCTGATCTTTTTAAGAGGGGCGGCCTGGTCGCAAGCCGAAGAAAGCCAAGTGCGGATGGCATCCGCCTGATTTTCCACAGGAAGGTCGGTCAAGGTAGGGGCCGATAGAGACAGAGAGGAAGAGAGATCATTGAGATCAACCTTATTCCAGCTCCGAGCCCAGATGTTTTTGGGCAAAGGGGCTTTCTCAGGTTGAACCAGGGGGATGGAGAAGGAGATCAAAGAATGGTCAGACCAAACACAAGGAGAGATCGAAGAGACTGAGGGGTTACAACGTAAAGACCAGATCTGGTCGAGAATGTGTCCATGGATATGGGTAGGAGTCGAGACGTGCGGTAAAAAATTAAGGCAACGAAGAGTGGCAGAGAAATCCTTGGAGGAAGAATCCTCCCGCGGGTCGCCCGGCCAGAAATTAAAATCCCCAAGCAGAATTAGTGAGGAGTTGTTTACAGCCAGGGTGGCCAGGAGATCCTGCAGAGAAGATACAAAGGAGGGCATGTTGTGTGGAGGGCGATAAAGGAGAATCACCGTAAGGGGAACCGGAAGGTTTAGGGAACGGGCCACCAGAAACTCAACGCCAGAGATACAGGGGTGTGAAAGAAGTTGGAACTGCAGGGTGCGGCGAGCTATCATCGCCACGCCGCCACCAGTTCTGCCATCAGGGCGGTCAGCGCGGAGAGCATAGTGAGAGGCGGGGAGAATAGCAAGAAGGTCCAGAAGTGAATGAGAGGAAAACCAGGTTTCAGTGAGAAAAAGAAAATCCGGAGGGTCGGTGTCCAACAGATTGAAAAGAGCGACTTGGTTTTTGACAGCAGAACGCGTGTTAAGGAGAATAGCAGAGGCAACGGGGGAACCGGGGGAAGCACGAGCGGGGAAGGGCATAGGAGGTGGCACAGAAGATATTAAAGAAGGAGATGAGGACGGGGTCGAACCAGAGGGGGGGGGGACAAAGATGCCGTGCGAAGATAGGTGTAAAGCTGCAGAAGGGGTAAGAGAGATAGAGGCAGGGATAGAGGAGAGTTGTGCCGAAGAATATACCAGAGAACGGGCAGGGTCTGTGGCCCCTGGTCCCGGCCCGTCGCGGACGGGCGCAGACGGGCTTGCCTTAGGCGCGCCTTCGGCGCGCAAACGGCGCGCCCGCTGCGCCCGTCCGCTGCGCGAACGGTAAAAGCACATGATATATAGTGCAGCTAAAGGGCGTGGCCAATGAGTGGGCGTGGCCGGGGGAGCGTCCGCTGGAGGCGGCAGGCAATTGACTGCGGGGCCGCGGCAGCGTCCAAGTCGGCTGCGCGGGACAGGGGGTCGAGGGCAGGGCCCCTGAGACAAGGTAAGGGGAAGAGAAGTTTAAAAAGCGCAGAAAGCGCGAGCAAGTGAGGGTGGTGGGGTTAAAATGAGAGGCAAACTAAGTGCTCCCGCGGTAGGCAGGGAGAGATCCAATCAACGGCGAGCTTGTAGTCAGCTCCTATGTACCTGCAAGAGTGGGCGTGGCCAATGAGTGGGCGTGGCTGGGGGAGCGTCCGCTGGAGGCGGCAGGCAATTGACTGCGGGGCCGCGGCAGCGTCCAAGTCGGCTGCGCGGAACAGGGGGTCGAGGGCAGGGCCCCTGAGACAAGGTAAGGGGAAGAGAAGTTTAAAAAGCGCAGAAAGCGCGAGCAAGTGAGGGTGGTGGGGTTAAAATGAGAGGCAAACTAAGTGCTCCCGCGGTAGGCAGGGAGAGATCCAATCAACGGCGAGCTTGTAGTCAGCTCCTATGTACCTGCAAGAGTGGGCGTGGCCAATGAGTGGGCGTGGCCGGGGGAGCGTCCGCTGGAGGCGGCAGGCAATTGACTGCGGGGCCGCGGCAGCGTTCAAGTCGGCTGCGCGGGACAGGGGGTCGAGGGCAGGGCCCCTGAGACAAGGTAAGGGGAAGAGAAGTTTAAAAGCGCAGAAAGCGCGAGCAAGTGAGGCGCAATGAAGCGCGGGGTGGGCTCCCGCGTCTGGCCACAAAGGGATAAATTCCGCAATTGCGGGATGGACACCCACTCGAGTGCACAACGCGGGTTGGGCTCCCGCGTCTCCCCAAACAAATCAGCAACGCTCAAGGGCACCATTACGCGGGGTGGGCACCCACTTTTATCCACAGCTCAGGGGAATCCCTATGTCAGGATTCCTTCTAGAATCACGGCAGCAGGGTGCTGTACGCCGCCAGCTCCTCTGGTAATCATGGTACATCGCTCAGCCTGTCTCCCACGTGACACAACCAGGGAGCAGGCAGAAATAAAAGTGTCCTTGGTGCTGGGAGAACCACAGCATAATGCAGCCAGGCAGGCCAGCACGCAGTGACCCCCAGGAGTCAGCAGCTGGGTCCTGTGGCGGTTCCTCCTGGCAGAGTGCCCCCCCCCCCCCCCCCCCCCCCGGTGGCATAACGAAACTTGAGGGGGCCCCTCTGCAAACTACATGGAGGGGGCCCCATCCCATTCTCCTTGCCAGTCTAGAGCTCTCAGGCCAGTGACTCGCCATACTGCAGGGGATGCGCGGCTATTGTTACACCACTGTCAACAATACAGCCGTTATAAGTAACACTGGATGGTGGAGTTAGGTTGGGCTTAGTGTGCCAGCAGGCTATCGTAGGTGGTGGTCCATTCATTACAGGGTCCCTGCCATCAGTAGGCCGGTGAAGTTTGCCCAATTTTAGGTGGGTTTCCTGATGCAGACTCCTGTCATGATATACATCGGTCAGTCTCTCTCTCAGTCACTCAGTTTTTTAGTCTCTCTCTCTCTCTTGGTCAGTCAGTCTCTCTGTCAGTCAGTCTCTCTCTCTGTCAGTCTCTCTCTCTGTCAGTCTCTCTCTGTCTCTCTCAATCTCTGTCAGTCTCTCTCTGTCTTCCAGACAGTCTCTCTCTCTCTCCCTCTGTCAGTCTCTCTCAGTCAGTCTCTCTCAGTGAGTCTCTCTCTCTCTGTCAGTGACTCTCTCTGTCAGTTTCTCTCTGTCAGTCTCTCTCTCTCTCTCTGTCGGTCAGTCTCTCTTTCTCAGTCAGTCTCCCAGTCTCTCTGTCGGTCAGTCTCTCTCAGTCAGTCTCTCTCTCTCTCTCTGTCAGTCTCTCTCTCTCTCTGTCAATCTCTCCCTCAGTCAGTCTCTCAGTGTCTTTCTCTCTTAGTCTCTCGCTCTGTCAGTCAGTCTCTCTCTACCTCAGTCAGTCTCTCAGTCAGTCATTCTCTCTCTCTCGCTCTCTCTGTCAATCTCTCTTTATCAGTCTCTCTGTCACTCTCTCTGTCAGTCTCTCTCTCTCTCTCTGTCAGTCAGTCTCTCTTTCAGCCAGTCTCTCTCTCTCTCTCTCTCTCTCTCTCTGTCAGTCTCTCAGCCAGCCAGTCTGTCAGTCAGTATTCAGTCTGAGTCAGTCAGTCAGTCTCTCCACTCTCTCTCTCTCTCCACTCTCTCTCTCTCTACTCTCTCTCTCTCTCTCCACTTTCTCTCTCCACTCTCTCTCTCTCTCTCTCTCCACTCTCTCTCTCTCCACTCTCTCTCTCCACTCTCTCTCTCCACTCTCTCTCTCCACTCTCTCTCTCCACTCTCTCCATTCTCTCCACTGTCTCTCTCTCTTTCCACTCTCTCTTTCCACTCTCTCTCTCTAACTTCTCCACTCTCTCTCCACTGTCCCTCCCTCTTTCCACTCTCTCCACACTCTCTCCCCACTCTCTCTCCCCACTGTCTCTGTCCACTGTCTCTGTCCACTCTCTCTCTCCAAGCTCTCCACTCTCTCTCTCTCCAAGCTCTCCACTCTCTCGCTCTCCACTCTCTCGCTCTCCACTCTCTCGCTCTCCACTCTCTCGCTCTCCACTCTCTCGCTCTCCACTCTCTCGCTCTCCACTCTCTCGCTCTCCACTCTCTCGCTCTCCACTCTCTCGCTCTCCACTCTCTCGCTCTCCACTCTCTCGCTCTCCACTCTCTCTCTCCAATTACTCCACTCTCTCTCTCCAATTACTCCACTCTCGCTCTCCACTTTCTCTCTCCACTTTCTCTCCACACACTCTCCACCGTCTCTCTCCAATCTCTCTCTCTCCACTCTCTCTCCACTCTCTCCCTCCACTCTCTCGCTCCACACTCTCTCTCTCTCTATTATCCCTATCCACTCTCTCTCTCCATTCTCTCTCTCTCCAATCTCTCCACTGTCTCTCTCTCTCTCCACTCTCTCTCTCTCCACTCTCTCTCTCTCCACTCTCTCTCTCTCCACTCTCTCTCGCTCTCCACTCTCTCGCTCGCTCTCCGCTCTCTCGCTCTCCGCTCTCTCGCTCTCCGCTCTCTCGCTCTCCGCTCTCTCGCTCTCCGCTCTCTCGCTCTGCTCTCGCTCTCCACTCTCTCTCTCCACTGTCTCTCCCTCCACTCTCTCTCTCCAATCTCCACACTCTCTCTCTCTCTCTCTCCATTATCTCTCTCCAGCATCTCCACTCTCTCTCTCCATTATCTCTCCCCAGCCTCTCCACTCTCTCTCTCCATTATCTCTCTCCAGCCTCTCCACTCTCTCCCGCCACTCTCTCTCTCCCTCCACTCTCTCTCTCTCCCTCCACTCTCTCGCTCTCCACTGTCTCTCTCCACTGTCTCTCCACTGTCTCTCTCTCTCTCCACTCTCTCCACTCTCACTCCACTCTCTCCACTCACTCCACTCACTCCACTCTCTCCACTCTTACTCCACTCTCTCCACTGTCTCTCTCTTTGCACTCTCTCTAACCTCTCCACTCTCTCTCCACTGTCCCTCCCTCTTTCCACTCTCTCTCTCTCCAACCTCTCCACTCTCTCCACTCTGTCCACACTCTCTCTCCCACTCTCTCCCCACTTTCTCTCCCCACTGTCTCTGTCCACTCTCTCTCTCTCCAACCTCTCCACTCACTCTCTCGCTCGCCACTCTCTCGCTCGCCACTCTCTCGCTCGCCACTCTCTCGCTCGCCACTCTCTCGCTCGCCACTCTCTCGCTCGCCACTCTCTCGCTCGCCACTCTCTCGCTCGCCACTCTCTCGCTCGCCACTCTCTCGCTCGCCACTCTCTCGCTCGCCACTCTCTCGCGCGCCACTCTCTCGCTCGCCACTCTCTCGCTCGCCACTCTCGCTCTCCACTCTCTCCACTTTCTCTCTCCACTTTCTCTCTCCACTTTCTCTCCACACTCTCTCCACTCTCTCTCCACTGTCTCTCTCCACTGTCTCTCTCCAATCTCTCTCTCCAATCTCTCTCTCCACTCTCTCTCCCTCCACTCTCTCTCTCCAATCTCCACACTCTCTCTCTCTCTCCATTCTCTCTCCAGCCTCTCCACTCTCTCTCTCCATTCTCTCTCTCTCTCCAATCTCTCCACTGTCTCTCTCCCTCTCCACCCTCTCTTCCTCTCCACTCTCTCTCTCGGTCTCCACTCTCTCGGTCTCCACTCTCTCGGTCTCCACTCTCTCGGTCTCCACTCTCTCGGTCTCCACTCTCTCGGTCTCCACTCTCTCGGTCTCCACTCTCTCGGTCTCCACTCTCTCGGTCTCCACTCTCTCGCTCTCCACTCTCTCCGCTCTCCTCTCTCTCCGCTCTCCTCTCTCTCCGCTCTCCTCTCTCTCCGCTCTCCTCTCTCTCCGCTCTCCTCGCTCTCCTCTCTCTCCGCTCTCCTCTCTCTCCGCTCTCCTCGCTCTCCGCTCTCCTCTCTCTCCGCTCTCCTCGCTCTCCGCTCTCCTCACTCCACTTTCTCTCTCCACTTTCTCTCTCCACTTTCTCTCTCCACTTTCTCTCTCCACTTTTTCTCTCCACTTTCTCTCTCCACTTTCTCTCTCCACTTTCTCTCTCCACTTTCTCTCTCCACTTTCTCTCTCCACTCTCGCTCTCCACTGTCTCTCCCTCTACTCTCTCTCCAGCCTCTCCACTCTCTCTCTCCATTATCTCTCTCCAGCCTCTCCACTCTCTCCAGCCTCTCCACTCTCTCCAGCCTCTCCACTCTCTCTCGCTCTCCACTCTCTCTCGCTCTCCACTCTCTCTCGCTCTCCACTGTCTCTCTCTCTACTGTCTCTCTCTCCACTCTCTCACTCTCCACTCTCTCACTCTCTCGGTCTCCACTCTCTCGGTCTCCACTCTCTCGGTCTCCACTCTCTCGGTCTCCACTCTCTCGGTCTCCACTCTCTCGGTCTCCACTCTCTCGGTCTCCACTCTCTCGGTCTCCACTCTCTCGGTCTCCACTCTCTCGGTCTCCACTCTCTCGGTCTCCACTCTCTCGGTCTCCACTCTCTCGGTCTCCACTCTCTCGGTCTCCACTCTCTCGGTCTCCACTCTCTCGGTCTCCACTCTCTCTCTCCACTCTCTCTCTCTCTCCACTCTCTCTCTCTCCACTCTCTCTCTCTCCACTCTCTCTCTCTCCACTCTCTCTCTCTCCACTCTCTCTCTCTCCACTCTCTCTCTCTCCACTCTCTCTCTCTCCACTCTCTCTCTCTCTCCACTCTCTCTCTCTCTCCACTCTCTCTCTCTCTCCACTCTCTCTCTCTCTCCACTCTCTCTCTCTCTCCACTCTCTCTCTCTCTCCACTCTCTCTCTCTCTCCACTCTCTCTCTCTCTCCACTCTCTCTCTCTCTCCACTCTCTCTCTCCACTCTCTCTCTCTCCACTCTCTCTCTCCACTCACTCTCTCCACTCACTCTCTCTCCTTTTTCTCTCTCTCCACTCTCTCTCCACTCTCTCCACTCGCTCTCTCTCCCCAATCTCTCCACTCTCTTCACTGTCTCCCTCCACTGTCTCCCTCCACTCTCTCTCCCTCCACTGTCTCCCTCCACTCTCTCTCCCTCCACTGTCTCCCTCCACTCTCTCTCCCTCCACTGTCTCCCTCCACTCTCTCTCCCTCCACTGTCTCCCTCCACTCTCTCTCCCTCCACTCTCTCTCCCTCCACTCTCTCTCCCTCCCTCCACTCTCTCTCCCTCCACTCTCCCTCCACTCTCTCCCTCCACTCTCCCTCCACTGTCTCCCTCCACTCTCTCCCTCCACTCTCTCCCTCCACTCTCTCCCTCCACTCTCTCCCTCCACTCTCTCCCTCCACTCTCTCCCTCCACTCTCTCTCCACTCTCTCTCCCTCCACTCTCTCTCCCTCCACTCTCTCTCCCTCCACTCTCTCTCCCTCCACTCTGTCTCTCTCTCCACTCTGTCTCTCTCTCCACTCTCTCTCTCTCCACTCTGTCTCTCTCTCCACTCTGTCTCTCTCTCTCCACTCCCTCTCTCTCTCTCCACTCCCTCTCTCTCTCCACTCCCTCTCTCTCTCCACTCCCTCTCTCTCTCCACTCCCTCTCTCTCTCCACTCCCTCTCTCTCTCCACTCCCTCTCTCTCTCCACTCCCTCTCTCTCTCCACTCTCTCTCTCTCCACTCTCTTTCCACTCTCTCCATTCTCTGTCCACTCTCTGTCTCCACTCTCTCTCCACTCTCTCTCTCTCTCTCTCTCCATTCACTTTCTCCACTCGCTCTCTCCAAGCTGTCCACTCTCTCTCTCTCTCTCTCCACTCTCTCTCTCCACTGTCTGTTGGGATAGCAAACAAGGTGTATTGTGCTACCGTGGCACATTACTTTTAAGAAGTCCAAATAAGACGATCAAGACCCAAGACGTCTTCAACAAATATAGCGACTCACACAACGCTCTTTGCAGCGCAGCGCAGCACCCTTTCCTTGTTATCAGTCCTTGTTGAGAGTTACTTGTGTAAACAAATATATAAGAAGGTGGGAACAAGCGCCCGAGCCCAGACCCCAGGTATCCAGAACAGTCAGCCACCTTTGCACTATAATGTCCCCACCTCTCAACTGCAACCAAAGCAACACAACTTGGCACACTGAGCTCAATTATTAAACACGCCTGACTGAGGGCAGACACAAAGTAGTGTGCCTTCTAACGAGTGCTTACCTGAGGGCACCATTTTGCTGCCTCGTCCCTTCTCACGTGAGCATTGCCCTAGAGAATGCTGTCTCTGGGGCACCCCACCCCCATCCTCTTTCCGGGCTTGTGGGTCTGACTGAGGAGAAACAATGTAAGTTGACACATTGTTTCTCTTCAGTCCTGGGTCAGAGCGAGGGGCTCAAGGCAGTAGACACTGCACCTGCTTCAGAGCCTCTCACAGATCTGCTCTCCACCGAGGAGCTGAGGGGCCCCTTCACCTACTCAAGGCTGAGGGCCCCCCGCACCGCGGGGGCTGCGAGGGTGTTTGTTACGCTTCTGCCCCCCCCCCCCCCCCCGCAAAGTAATGACCAGCACAAGATTTTCCTGGGGTCACATCCCCTACTTTTATAGGTCCTTTTCCTTTGTGTCACAAAACTGGGCTTGGGAAACCAGATGCTACTGGTTTTGGAGCACTCTGTTTACCAGGCTCCTCTTCCTTATTGTTAGGTGGGGGCTCGTCATCAGACACACCACAGGGGGGCGGAACCAGCATTCACTAGGGCAGGCACACTCCTATTCAGGGGCCCAGGGGTGTAGCTAGAGCTTGTGGCGCCCGGGGCTATCCCTCAGGTTGCCGCCCCTTGGGGGGGATGGGGGTGCTGGGGGAAAAGGATGCACTTTATAATACGAAAGGTGTGCCGAATATGGGAAACAGCAGTCAAAATAGGGTTACGATGCGTCCCAAAAGTGAGGGATATGCTGATTTGGGATCTGAAAGTGTTCGAGCAAGGTCAAGGAAGACTTCACCACATGGAATCATATTTTATTTATTATCACTATCAATATCCTAGCACTGCTCAAAGTCTCGTGCCTGTCTCGTGCCTACCTTAGCTTGCCCATCAACATGAAATACCAGCACTCAAATAGGCCCACAGATGGATCACACCAACATAAACGTGCACCCCAAGGTCGCTCAAGAGCAATGCATCCAAGCTTGAAATCAATGCAACCAATGCCGATGAACGAAAATGATCTCTAGACTCTCACTCACCTCTTCAATTAGTCTAGTCTGTCTCTTGCTGCCAATGCCACTCTCTGCTCTGCCTGAATAAAGCACTGCCCAGTGCCTGCCGGCGCCCCCAGGCCAGAATGAATTAAACTAGTCTCCGACACAAGTCACACGACCACGACAAGAGCGTATCAGTGAGCGCGTAACGCGTCATCACTGCTGCGTTCTTCTGCCCGTGACTCGGCGAGGGCTGGCCAAAATCTCCATACTCAGTCTTGTGCCAGTCTTGTGTCTTGCCTACCTTAGCTTGCCCATCTACATGAAATACCAGCACTCAAATAGGCCCACAGTACAGATGGATCACACCAACATAAACGTGCACCCGGTACAGTGCTGCAGCTTAAAAGATGTACCACAGACGTTGCCCCCAGAGGTGTAGAAGCGGTGCTTAATTTGTGCTAGAGGTTTCCGGTGCTAGGCACCTGCACTTAAAAGTCAACACCGGCTCTTATGGCAGTCAGACACATGGGGGTGCTGTTTGTTACTTTTGAAATTAGCACAACAACAGTTATTTAATAATGTAATATTAATTACAATGACAAATACCTGCTGCCTAAGGCATTCCTGTAGCTTTTAGTGGCCTGGAATAGTCTTTGCTGCAGACTTTTAGGAGTGAGATGGATAGTGGTAGTGCTGGTACAGTCATAAGCAGCACTGGCAAGGGTAATGGGCAATGCTGGCTGCTATGGCCACCTGACTAGGGCCCTGGTACTTCGTTTTTCACATGTTAAGCACTGTGTTGTAGCTTCTCGAGTGAGAGGGACTGGTGGGGCTGTACAGTCATGTCATGCGGGAATATTTAACATTTGCACCTGTAAGGTCGCTCAAGAGCAAGCAATGCATCCGATCCAAGCTTGAAATGCAACCAATGCCATTGCCGATGAACGAAAATGATCTCTAGATGTCTGACTCTCACTCACCTGTCAGTCGTCTGTCTCTAGCTGCCAATGCCACTCTCTGCCTAATAAAGCACTGCCCAGTGCCCGCCGGCGCCCCCAGGCCAGAATTAATTAATCCGACACACGAGTCACACGACCACGACGAGAGCGTAGCAGTGAGCGCGTAACGCAGCATCACTGCTACGTTCTTCTGCTCGTGACTCGGCGAGGGCTGGCCCAAATCTCCATACAGGGCCGTCATTGGTAGCACTCGTGCAGACCGCGCACCGCACGCTACAACTGATTGACGGCCCTGGCCTGGAGGATGTCACTTCTCTGAGCCAGGGGGGTGCCAACAACGGTCCGAGCGAGGCAGGACCAGTGTGTTACTAAAGCGGCGGCGGGACTTAGGCCGCGCGCGCTGCACTATTTTGCACTGCACTCAGTGCACTGTCTGCCACACTGACTGCCACCACTTCTGTCACTGTGACTGGGCGGCGGGCTGCGGGGCACGGGCGCGGCACTGGAAGCCCGGTGTTGCGGCCGCCTAAATAATTTATTTTTGATTTGGGCGACACACTGTGAAATCGGCCGGCCACTGCCCACTTCCAAATAAGTTGTAAAGGCCGCCGCAGCCGCAAAACGGGCCTCCAGTGCCACGCGGCCGCCTCAAGAATGGTGCCGTCTAGGGCGGACAGCCCCCCCCCCCCCTAGCTACGCCGCTGCCTCCCTAACTACCCATCTGTGTCTGTCTGTCTGTCTGTCTGTCTGTCTGTCTGTCTGTCTGTCTATCTACCTGTCAATCTGTCTATCTATGTATCTGTCTGTATGTATGTCTATCGACCTCCCTGTTTGTCTATCTGTCTATCAACCTCCCTGGTAGTAGTGTGCACAATACATTGTTATAACATGACCTAACATATCTATCTGTCTATCTGTCTGTCTGTCATTCTGAGCATCCTCTGCTTTTTATCTCCCCTATTCATCGCTGCCTGTGTGAATTGTTTTCTTGGAAGTGCCTGAATGTCTGTATGTGCTCTGTATTTGTGTGTGTATGTTCATGTAGAATAATATGTGTGCATCTCTATGTGGGGGATGTGGATACGCTTATGCTTTGTGTGCGCGTGTATCTGTGTTTATATGTAGCTCTTTCTGTCCGCCAGTGTGTCTACGTGTTATATATATTTATATAACTGTGTATGTGAGTGATTGTGTGTGCCTGTGCGTAGTGGGTGTGTTTGTGCAGCCTGTGAGCATCTTTCTGTCTGACCTTCTGTGTGAATCTGCGTGGGGTGTGAGGGTTAAGGTGGTTGGGTGTGTGTCTACCTCTCTGTGTGTGCTTCAACCTCAATAAAGGTGTGGAATATCATCCTGTAGCCGCAAGTCCAGCAGAGGTGTGACTGACACAGCCCCAGGCGCTGCTGGGGGTACATTTTAAGGCTGGTGTTCTGCAGGCGGGGGTTGGTTGTCTCCAGTCATGAAAGGAAAGACTGCCGGTTCCGTCATTTCTTCCAGGAGTCTGCCAGCCTTTTAGGTTCAGACCGACTTGGAGGTAAAGGCTGGTAGGAAGACTACAGGCTTTTCACCCACACTGTGGCTGATGGGCATCCCCTCCCATTAGCCTCAAGCCGCCTAACAGCCATTGCAGAGGGAGGCAGCACACTCAGTACAGCTAAAACTCCTCTGCAACTCACCACGCCCAACCCAGGGGGCAGGAAAAGAACAAGAGACGCTGGTTTCTTGCAATGTCCATCATCGTTTACATAAACACCACCTTAACTAACACACTCCTGTAGAATCCCGGTCTTATGCGCCAAGAGGCAGCTGTAATTGTGATGTGCGCTATAGGAGTGTTATTCATTATTAATATAACCATAATGCCTTAGGCCCTAAGTTTCCTTCCTCGGTGTGTGGACTGATAGGGCACCCTTGATTTCTAACTGATGAACTCTTCCCATAGGGTTGGCCTGAAAGTCTTTTCAAACATGCAGAGTTCGCGCACCTTCCTAGAACTAAACTGTGCACGCGCCTCAGCGCCCCCATAAAGGGTAGTACGCGTTTTGCGCTTTATAAATGTTACAATACAATACACACACAGGCGCACACTAAAGATAAGGAAATATTTAAATGAGAGCACAGCACACCTTCAATCTACAGAAATCTTCTGAGCCCCGCCGTACTGCTCTTTGACGAGCGTTGTAAGCAAGGCCTCGCCACCTTAATAATTTATTTTTGATTTAAGGGACACATTGTGAAATCGGCCGGCCACTGCCCACTTCCAAATAAATTATAAAGGCTGCCGCAAAACGGGCCTCCAGTACCGCGCGGCCGCAGACGCCTCAAGAATGGTGCCGCCTGGGACGGACCCCACCCCCCCTCCCCCCCACCCTAGCTACGCCGCTGCAGGGGCCAGGGACTTCTCCTCCCACTACTCAAAATGTAGATGTCCCATTCAGCCTAGCGCTGACTCATCCCGCCCCTCCTGGAGCCACCCACACCATCCAGCCCGTATCACTCAAAAGCCAGACATGCAATCCACATCAGGCAGGCAGACACATAGCACACAGAAATGCCAACTTCTAAAAGTGGTATTTCTAAAATAACCATAACAAATCTGCGCACACTATTGCGCAGCATTTATTAATACAGATTCACACATACCAGACTTGAACATGCTGCTCCTCTCATAATTACCACTGACACACACTGACCAGGGAATCCCCATGCATTCCTATGGGAGGGCAGGCCAACCTTACAAATGTAACACAGAGAGCGCACGTACTTTACACTGGACCACAATGATAAAGTGCCTAGAGGCCTAAAACCATCAACACTACACAGGGAAAAGGCTAGGAGACAGGCAAAAAGTTTAGGGGTGAACCCGCCAAAAGGGCCAAGTCCAACAAGGGTTCTCCCCCCCCACCCCCCCTTAACCAGTAACACAGTTTGTTACAATTGTCCTTTCCTTAACTGCTTAATTGCAGAAATGAACATGCCCGTTAACTTGCACACCATGTGTGATGGTGTATTACACCACATGTAATTTGTTCAGATTTGCAAATAATGCAGCAGTGTATGAATGATGTGGCAAGTGCAGCAAGTCTATATTTGTGTGCCAATTGCGCCATCGTGCTGTTCCAATGGGCCTTTTTAATTTGTTTTATAGAATCTATTGGCGGCTTTTACGTTTTGGCCATTTCACTTGGCTTGTTGTCTAGTAGTTCTGAGAGTCTTCAAAGAGGTGGAAGTCTTCCTCGACTTTCCCCAGGCAACACTGAACGCATTACCTAACCTGGCTGTCGTCTGCTGGCATGACCTGCTGTATGTTTAACAAAAGGGCGGGAGATTCCGTGGGAACAACTATTTCTGGAATCCATTTCCGAAGAAAGTCTTGTACAAATATAACACTCGCTTTGAATACTCACAGAGAAGAAATACTGCTCACTGAAAGCCATAAGTCAACCTGAACTGTGTTCTGTAATTACAATGATCATAATCGAGCAATGTGTAAGAAATAAAATTAGATCCAGCTGGTTGCTGCAAGTGGTAATCCTTTCATAAATGTCGTATTTGACATAATATTTTAATGAAATTATATATTTACCAAATTGTAAAGCACCACCTCGGACACAAGTTAAAGTACACTAGAATATATGTTATTTCAGTGACCCACAATCCGGCTTAGTTTGGAACGCTGGTTAGTTAAATCCACAAAGACATTTTAAAAAATCTACGCTTGTGGGTTTGTATCTTCGTTAGAAATTAGATTTATTTCAATTTCTGGAATACTCACACTTTACCAGGAGAATGCTTGGGAAGGCCACTCTTCATTCCTAAGAGCAGATTGAATCCAGTGCAGTATTACAGCATACTGGGGTAACATTATGTGTAAGTTCATCAATTTACAAGTGCACATTCCCATTTTGCGAATTGCAAAAGTGAAGGCAGAGATGACTTTGAGTCAGGCCCGAGTAGTTTGCAGCAATGATTAGTGAATTGCTGTGCATCATCCATCCTGCAACCACCTAGCTAATAATGTACTGTTTTTATGTCTTGTTGCGGCTGTCGTAATAAGAGTATAAGGAGTCACAGTTGCATTTGGCCTCTTGTTGGGAAAGTTGCACGTCAAGGTCCCGACTGTAGGGTGCTCTACTGTTCGACTGGATTTAGGATACAAGCAGGTGGTGCTATAAAATTCCCAGAGAATGACGATGCACCACATTTCGACCTATATTGTTTGGCCAACCTACCTCAATGGATGGCTCACTGGCTAGATGGGGCTCACTTATAGGATACAGAAATCCCTGTGGACAGAAAACAGCAGGAGGCATTGAACCACTACTGACAGGATAGAGTCTGATCAATCGAGAATGACTCCAACTGTATGAACTTCCATGAGATGCTGAATAAGGCGTTTACAAAAAATGACTGAACATTGACCTACTTTCCTGCCGTACCTTAGCTGTGGCTCTCAAGTCTTCAGGTACTCTACATAGCCAGACAATTGAGCAACAGCATAACGACTGGGCGCATTAAAATCCATTGATGGATTGAAATAGGAGGGTGGTCTTCCAGCGGGACAGTTCCTTCAAGATGGGTCATGAAGGAGAGCCTCCAATGGGATATGAGGCATGACGGATGATGAACCATAAACTCAAGTAGGCCCTAAAACCCATAAACTTTCGTTAAATAGCCCAATGAAATTTTACATAGGACCTATCTACAGGAAGATGAGCTGTATAACACAGCACTTTTGACATGTCCTGGATTCCCGCTGATGAAGATACTGGGTAATACTGCATGATTAGGGACTAACTAAAAGTAGACCACGGCGAGCAAGGGATTGTAGACCAACTGTCCGCAGCCACAGGGAGGACTGGACTCGACACGCCGAAGGGCTGGTCGTTCAGTCGCTTTCCACTCCCGACGGCCAAGAAGGCAGGCACTACATTTATGACTTGGCTCTTTTATTAGTACAAAGAGCGATTGGGATTACATGGAAATCGGCCACAACTGCTTTCATTCAAATGTGTGGCAAATAATTTTTAGGAACACCGAATGCTGTGTGATTTATATATTTTTTCTTTTATAACCGTGTTGACTCTTTTCTTTACGTTTGCCTGGACCTGCAGTGCCCAATGCCACACTTGAACTTTCACATGCTATTTTTTTGATCAAAGACAATTAATTGGCCACGCATTTCTATGTATTACATCACTGTGGTACCTGTATGTATTGCCTTTTTAAGTGGCGCAAGGCTAGCTGGTGCTGAATAGAAGCTGCACATCACTTGGTGACTAATACATATCATTTCCATCATTTACAACCGCATTATGTATTTTTTTAACCTACTTATATTTTTTTAGACACAAGCAGATTAAGTGATAAGCCCAGAATCACATGATTATCAGTCAAGTGGAAGTGCCGGGATTAGAACACAGGTCCCCAGGTTCTAGTTTGGTGGTTTATCCTGTGGGACTAATCACTTGTAGGACTAATCTCCTGTTTTTAGGACGAAATGAAGTTTCACGATGGACTCTATGACCTGGTCCATTGTTGCAAGTAAAAGGACGAGCTGCTGTAACATCTCACAGTATCATTCATTGCTATGGCTGAACCCCCATGGCGGGTTCATATGAAATTTATAACTTAAGTAGTCGATCCTAAAGTTTTGGATTCCCTGTTTATAATTATAATTCACATAAAAATGCTTGATTTCAAGTGTTACATCCAGCGAATATGTTTACCTTCTCGAATTGTTGTTATTTGTGCCCAATGTTATTTTGTCCTCCTTTGTGGAAACCTCCTCTTGTTAGCAGGGCTGCTGCTGCCAGAAACATCACGTTAGGGCGTAGCTAAGATTGTTATCTTAAAACAATGGCCAGCATCATTCATGCACACACACCAGCTGTTACGCATTGAATTCCCCACCATTTCCTCCTCTTCCGCCATTGAAGCTCTCCAGGGCAAGATTCTGTGTTAAAAGTTCAAGTATTAATCATTTTGTTCTGTAGACCTGTCCTCCTTGAACAGTGACAGCTACTTGTACCAGTACTGTCGCCAGTAGTGTTTTTCGTTCTGCGGCTGTGCACAAGTGTTCGCATGTGTTGCACATACTTAGACGGTCATGGAGTTGGAGAGAGTGTACAGAGGGGTGAGGCTTCAGCTGTTTTATGGCCTGGTGAGTCCAGCTGGACAGCGCAGTATATAGCTGTGAGTTTTTTTTCCTTATTGGAAAATTCTTTATTGACCATTGAAAGTCCAAATACTTTTCTTCCATTTTTAGAAAAGCTCAAGGATCAAACAGCTAATTCTGAGTTCTGAAATATGTGAGTGTCTTAGGTGTGACTGGAAGCCACTGTAGAGTCCCACCGCTCAAAGGCAACCCTTTGGAGACCTGTCCCTCAAACCTATCCACTGGTATCCATGATTGTCGAGGAACTGAGCAGCGTACTTGAAAACGCAGCTTAGGTGAAGTGCAGCCTCAGAGTTTGGTCTTCGGTTCATGCAGTTTGCATCCACACCACTGCACCGTTGTCAGGTTTATGTATTTTACCACATGAAAAATGCAACACTCCGGGGGTATCACATTTGAAGCTGAGTTGCCTCATTTCACATTGAAAGCAGAATTCCTTCATCGCTCTTGGATGTTTGGAACACGGGCCAGTGTCTGCCTCTTCCAAGAGCACCTCCAGGAGCCATCCTGTAGAGGAAAGTGTGGGGGGTGGGGAGGGAGGGCGCAAAGCAGTATGGGTGATGATGGGGCAGATAGGGGCCGGTCCAACAGGAGTAGCATAGGCGTTATATTGGGGAGGGTGGACATGAAAAACGTCAAATCACTAAATTATCAAGAAGTCATGTTGAAAAGGCGTTGCTTCAGGAGTTTTGAACACTTTCTTTGGAAGGGGTGTGGGCGTGTGTGGTGACCTTCAGTTGGATGTCGTAATTCACTCTTTGAATGTAGCAGGCACACACTTTTCTCCTTCCTGCTAATTCATGTCTCTAGTCTGGTGATGCTCTAGATTTAGCAGAACTTTCAAGATCTTGATTTATATTAATGTTTATTTTGCTTACAAGCTCAGTCACAATGCTAAACTCAATTGGTTGAAGGCCTAATTGCTTGCCATTGGCTGCCATGTGAGATGGTGTAATGGTATGGATCACCTTGAAGAGGCCCTGAAGCAGATGTGGCCAGTGGAGATTTCTGAGTATAGGTGTTATTATATCAACATTTCAGATACCTACAGTACATGCTGCAATCTGAAGAATGCTCTTGAGGAGACAGATGGGTGTCTGGGATGCCAGCAGCTGGGGCATTGTCAGCATTGAGATGCGACCATCCCAATGGTTTTACAGCTATTCTAATCTCAGTTTGTGGGAGCCATGGCTCCACTCTCGAGAGCAGGGATATTTCATGTTAGTCATGCCTGGCTTTATGTGCAGTTTGTGTTTATAAACTATGTCCCTATTGATCTGGAAATCAAGAAGGGTGTGCAGCATGATCTATGTATTGGTGGAAGCTAATTTCCATTTCAAGAACTGTGGTGTCCTTTTATCTTCAAAACCCACTTCTGGCACATGATTCCCAATTTCTGATGCCAGGTACACGCTGTTATTCTAGCACGTGGTGCACGGTAGCACCATTAGCTCTTTGTGGGACATATTGCATATCCTCAGTGCTCTAGCAGGAGAAATACTGATACTCATTCTAAATGGGACCATAAAAGATACATTTATATTGACACAGTAGTCCTGTCCCCTTTAATTGTGCTAGGATGTTTTTGCACCTTGTGGAAGGGAATGTTTTGTTGTGGATCATGTGTTGTCCAAGGAATCTATGGTACATGTGTTTAGTGTGACATTGTGTGGTGACCAGGATAACTATGTCTGTACACAGACAAAACCTTGCTCAAACACAGTATTCCGTGTTTACCGTCTTCAGTCTCCATTTCTCAGGGTCTCTGATTCCCAACAAAACGATTCCCTGCAAGCAAGCTCCAACAAAAAGCGACCTAGAGTGTGGTTGTAAAATTGCTGCATAATCTGCCTCAGTTGATATTGTGCTCGGAAGTAACACCAATGCAAAAAAGTAGATTCCTCCAACATGCTGCTAGCAGAGTATACATAGTAATGTAATGTAATGTTGGCTTCTTATATAGCGCACTAATCACCCCAAAGGGTCTCAAGGCGCTTGCTTTGGGAACCCGTCCTGGTTTTTCCCTGTGAGATAGCCCCTACTGGGCACCCCCAAGGTGAAAGCCAGGCATCCCGCTGCGGGGGGCCGTAGTGGAGATTATGCAAGCTATTGCCCAGAGTTGCAGAGTGTGAGCCCCTGATTTGAGTAGGCACCGAAGCGAGAATTATCGAGTCCGTGGACATTTTGAGCTCAGGACCCTGCCGCGTCGGGAATTGAACCCTGGTCCCGGTCTGACCTCTAGTCTGACCTCTGCTTCAGGGTCTTCCTCCTCTAACCAGTGAGCCACACTTCTCCACGAGTAGGATTTTTCAACGCAAATAATTCAGTGTATACCTCTATATTTAAGGAACACATTTTCCCAGCCAATGTTGTGCTACTAATTGTGCATGGAACTAATTCTGGCATAAAGACATGTTTTGCCCAGAGTTTGTTGACACAATTTTATGTAGTAGAGTTTTTCTGGAGAAAGGATTTTTGTCATATACATCTACAAATAAGGAAATAACAGCACATTTGCCACTACCCTATTTCAGGTATTTTTTGTTGCAAATCAAAAATAAATCTTTTGAATTGGGAACTGCATTACTGTCTGTTAATCTCTGTTAACTGCCAGTAGGAAAGGACTTGATCAATGCAGAATTGCTGACAATTTCAACAAACATTGGCAAAGCCAATAGGTCTTACCATAGAGCCACTCTCCAAACATACCTCCTGGTGCACTGCTGGTTGGGGGATGAAGTCCTCTTGCTTCCTGAGGCCCTCAGGACTAAAGCGGACTTCTTTCCCCCCCCCCCCCCCCCCGCCCACCAGCAGTGAGCCAGGCATAACAGGAGGGGTAGTTGGTCCCTAAGGACATCTGGAGCCAAGGGGACTTCATCCCCCTGCCAGCAGTGTGCCAGGAGGCACGTTTGCAGAGTGGTGAAGAAAGGGTGCACAGCCTCCGAAATCCTCTCAGCAATCCTGCTGTGTGGACCTTACTGGAGATATAAGTAGGGCTTGTTGGCCCCAAGGACCCTCTGGAGCTAAGACAACTTAATCCCCCAACCTTCAGTGCGCCAGAAGGTGCGTTTGCAGAGTGGTGGAGAAAGAGGGCATGGTCTCCGAAGATCATTAAGCAGTCAAGTTGTGTGGGACTTACTGGAGGTAACAGGAGTTGCTGGCCCCCAAAGATGTCCTTGTGGGCAAACTACCCCTTCTATTACATTCAGTAAGTCCCACACAGTGATATTGCTGAGAGATCTTAGTGGCCCATCCCCTTTCTCTACCACTCTGCAAACATCCCTCTTGGTGCACTACTAGTTGGGGGGTGAAGTCTCCTTGGCTGCTGAGAGTCCTTGGGGTGAACAACCCCTCCGATTACTTCCAGTAATTCACACACAGCGGGATTGCTAAGAGGTCTTCGGAGGCCATGCTCCCTTTCAATCTGCAAACGTGTCTTCTGGCACACTACTGGTTGGGGAAATTAAGTCCTCTTGGATGCTGAGGTACCTTGGGGCCAATAAGCCCTCCTTGTACTTTCTGTAAGTCCTACACAGCGGTATTCCTGAGAGCTGGTCAGAGGCCCACCCCCTTTCTCCACTACTCTGCAGGTGCCATTACTATTTAAAAAAAAATATCGAAATTCACTGAAAAAACCAAAGGTTACAGGGATGTTATACTTAGGAAATGGAAGAGAAAAAACTTAAAAACCACCAAAGGTTACAGGGACGTTATAATTACGCTCAGGGTTCACTCATACAAAACCAGTGAAATTCAAGCAGTTATGGTTAGCTGAGCTAACTATAACTCACGCCCCTGCAATGAATGACCTCACATATTACATCACGCATGACGAATTGTGAGGAATTCTGAAGGAAACCTATTGATAGGTCATCATAGACCGCCAGGTGGTCAAGAATACAAGGAGGCAGTGACTATCTGTGCCTGTCTTTCAGATGTGATACTTGCAGCATCCATGGTTCTGTACTGCACAATTGATATTCACATGATTTGTGTGCCCGCACAAGTCTTATATGTACGTGATGGTCTTCATGAGTGCAAAGCTCTTTATAGAACCTTGCCAAATAAGGTGAGGCCGCAATTGGGCAGGTGTTCAGGGTTCAATTATGTTTTTTGAGGAGGGAGGAGATCTTTCCAGAGTTGAAAGAAAAAAGAAAGATGACAGTGCAGAGATGTCCAATTAGGGGACAAGGGCCTTTGCTGAGAGGTATTTGATAAAGATTAATATGAGTCGATTTTTAAATGGAGTGGGTGATGGGCTGTTTTGAATTCAAATAATGCAGTGCTTTCCTACCTCACCTAGAGGGTTGAATTCATTGTTGGATTCGGTGATGGTACAGGTAAAGTCATTTGATTTGGCTCTGCTAATGAATGGCTTCCGACAAAGGTGTTTTTTCAGGACGGTTGCTGAAGTCCCCAGATTTTTGTTTTCTTAGTTAGGTTCCTGAAGTTTAGTTCTCGATCATGTTAATGTGTATTTTGTTTTGGTCTGACCTGTGTGATGCTCAGGAAAAAAATATTTTTTGTGGACTTTTCTAGTTTGTGGGGTTTGGAATGTGCAGTATGGAAAGGTAGTGCATGGTGGTTGTTCCTGGTGTTAAGGGAGCTGGGCAGAATAATGGCACCAAGCATGTGTTATCGGTGTTGGAAAGGGAGATTGAAGAAATAAGGTTGAAAACTCAAATAAGGTTTATGTGTTATTGCTAGGGCAGAGTGGTGTTCAATATGGTAAAGTGTGGTTGAGCTAATATGTAATAACTCTTCATTGAAGTACTGTGATGCTGTGTTAATTAAAAACCTTTTTCATAAAGTTAATTGTTTAACTGGTAAACATTTATTTGACCAGTTGCAAATGTTTTTTTTCTGGAAAGTTATAAGCTAACTTTTTTTGGACGTATAAATAACTGTTATGTACTCAAATTTCAGTTAATTGTAGTTAAATGTTATAAGGGTTCTGTATGTGTATTGGCTTCAGATATGTTTTTTTTAACCAGTAGATCATTGTGTTTTGCAGTTAGACACCTGTTGCTCAATATCCAAACGCCCTTATGTCACAACTCTGTGCAGTGAAAACTGTTTGCAAATGGCTAACTAATCCCTTTTTCAGTCATTTAGTTTTTTTTTTAAGATTATCATAGTTGCAGTTTTAGAACTTTGAAGGTGTGAAAATTCCCAGAAACTAATACAATTCATCAGCTGAACATAGTATGTGAGCGACCCCATCAGTTTTAATACTAAGATGATAAAAAAAAGTATCCCAAAAAATTGAGTTGTGTGAGGCAGTTCTACAATTTCTTTTTGTGGACATTTTTTAGTTACCAAACTTCAAGCTGCACGGCTGCATTCTCACGAGAACCCACTTCTCCTACGACATGGCAAATCATTTCATTTTCAAAAGAAACTTTGATGCAAGGTGTAGAAACTTGGATCATGCCAATGAGTGAATGAAATCAATAATAAGGCGTCCTCTCTGTTTTTTCTCCCTCTCTCAATAAATTGTTCTGTTGCTCCTAATAGTGTTAATGATTGACTAAATCAGTTGACCTTTGACTGTTGGAATGAGCATGATAAAACTGGATAGCTGTTAATATCTGCAGTGCTATTTTCCAAATGTGGTTGCCCATTTCCAGTTCACCTCTAGTGGAGTGGCGTCAAGTCAAATACTTATGAACCCTGAGTTGTTGAAATGCTAGCTTACCTTTCTCAACAGCTTGGTAACCCCTGTGATTTACTTGTGTTAGAACAAATTTGTTTACAGTAAAAATGCCTTCTGTTTTTTTTTCAAAATGAGGCTGTTTATGAGAATTGTGAATCACTGTTTCTGACCATGCTGCAGCCTCAAGTTTTCAATACATGTTTTTCTAACAAAAAAAACTAAATGGACCCTTAAATTTGTCAAAGCTGTATGGCATATTTTCCTGTGATGTCATCAGAGTGAAAACAAAGTGGGTTTCGTATCACTTTGACTGTGATCTTTGAAATGATGCCACTGGATGAAATGTCATTGTCAGGCCCAGACCTATGGTAGCTAGCCAATAAAATGGACATGTTTTTCCCAGAAAACCCTTTTAAATGCTCAACATATGTTCTGCTACACATTCTTAGTGCTATGTCTGCCAATGATTGAAGATAGAAACCTTCTACATTTTTCAAGATTTTGACGCTTATGAAATGTTATACTTTAAGTCTTTCGAGCTGATTGCAAATCCTAAAATAATTTTTCTTCCACTTTTATCTCACCAGTACGCCAAACCGTGCACAAGTCTGCCTAACTGGTCCACTTTTCCCCCACCTTGTCCACAACTAAATTTTTTAGATGCTACCTTCTATTATTTTCTGTTGTATCTAATTTATTTTTTTGATTTGAATAATACATTTTCATGTGTCTATATGTGCTCTATTGTTGTTGCTACAGCCGTTCATGTGGATAGATTTTCAGCGCCTAAGATTTAGTATATCGTAGCTGGTGATGGTTTCGCTGTTCTGTGTTGGTTTTCTTGGGAGATCTCTGATAGGCCGCAAGCCTATTTGTTTCTGGAATAGATGCCATACTATAACGTTTCTACTTCACCTCTGCCTTATCATTACACATTTCTTCATTTTCCTAATGTATTTGTTCCTGCAAACAAAGTCCACCCCAGGCCGGGACTTCAACCACTAGGCAGAGCCATGTAGCCTGCCTGGTGCAAGGTGGCATTGGACCAGGAATGAGCATAGGCCTCCACTGGGTTGAACAGTTCCAGTAATCACCATTGAGAGGTGGGAGAAGCCATTTCTATCCAATGGAAGGTCCGGTCCCCGCAGACAAGGTCTCCAGGCAATGGCCCAGGCCACCTTCCCAATGCTGGAAAGGGTAATGTTGGACACGGGTGGAGCCTGGGGTTCTTTTGGACTGAACTGTTCCATTAATCCCCAGTGAGTGGTGGGTAAAGCTATGCTTTTTATCGGGGAGACCTTGTTCCCGCAGACTGAGGCTCCTGCAACCAACAGTGCCACCTAGCCTTCCTGGGGTTCCTGCACGTCGAACAATTCCAGTAATCTTGGGAGCGGCCGGTGAAGCCATGTCTTTCGTTTGGAAGACCTAGTCCCTGCCAGCCAGGGCTCAAAGCACTGGACAGGGCTACCTGGCCTGCATTGCACAGAGTGGTGTCAGACCAGGGAAGAGATTGGGTCTCCTCTGGGTTGAACAGTTCAGGTAATCACCAGCGAGAGGAGGGTGAAGCCATGCCTTTTGCCTGGGAGGCTCATTCCTTGCACGCCTTGCCTGTGGGCACTGGGAGGAGCCACCTAGTCAGACCATGGCAAGTTGGCACCCAACCTCCCATGTTTTGCCAAGTTTCAAGACTTCTACGAGTTTGATTGCCAGCTTTGAAATCCTATTTCGGCTGAAACATCACCAGTGACATTTCATCCCCATGGCTGATCCAGTCAACGGACAAGTATGGATGTGCCTACTCAAAGTCCCATCCATGAATCACATCACCTGCCAAGCAGGCCTAGTTTAAATTTCACACAGCCATAGTTTTTAGTTAGTCTCTAATTTTACCAATATTTGACAATGAGCTGTCGAAGTGAAGGCAGCTACTAGGACGTCTAAGAATACTTAAGGCCTTTATACAATTTTGCTGGTCTGTAGGACTGCCAAAGCAGTGATGCAACTCTTCACTAGATTAGGAGTTCAATCCTGGTCTGGTGGGTGGTCCTGCAGTGGTATGACAGCTGCAGTCTGTTAGGCTCATAGAAGAGCCTAACTTGAAGACCGCTGTTCTCAGAGCGCCGACTGCACCTTTCTGCATGGTGTGGCAAATCATGCCACACCGTGCAGGTACTAGGGGTGCAAAAGCCCCTCATGCACCACCAGGCCCAGGAGCGGAGGGGGCTGTTGCCTCTTCTACCCATTTCATGACAGGCTCCCCGCCTTGAAAAGGGCGGTAGACAGGTAACTCCTAATATACTTGGCGGTGCCTCATCGGCACCTCCAGAATATTAGTGCTCCTGATGCTGCACAACCGCTGCCGGATCCTTAGTCCCAGGCGGTTGCAGCAGTCCTGCGGCGGTCCGACCGCCACACTCATACTGCAGGCGGGCCGCAGTGTGATGATGGTCGGACCGCCACCAGGGGGTCGGGAGTCCTATGGACCACCTAACTCGTAATAAGGCCCTTAGTTAAGCAAGATGACGAGCCACATGCTCGCAATATCGAGTGAGAAAGTGCACATACATTGCAAGTTTTAAATAAGAGGATGGGGCAGGAAACTTTTTCAAAAGATGCGTAGTGAAATTCTCTACTTGTAATGAAACTTCACCTTTTATTCGTTTATTCCTGAATCTCTGGAGTTTATTATTTTACTAATTAATTGTTAAAACTACAAAAGTACTGAGCTTGAAATAATAAACAAAGGTTGGCATGCATATCTGAACTTTCTTGTCATAACTGATTCAAAGTTCCTTGCAGCTGAAACTAAGGCTTCTGGACCACAGTCCCTTTATTCCTATAGATGCCACCACTATGTGCATTGGCAGATATTATGTCTCCACGAGTCTTCAGAAGGAACAACCTCGAGGCAGATCTGTGGGAGTCCATTGGCTCGACCTGGGGAACATGCTCTGTCCTTGACTCTGAATCTCAAATGTTCCAGCATGCTTTTATCTAAATATTACACCTCCAGGGGCAATGATGGAAGGATATTGGACTGGGTTGTTTCCTTCATTGATTGGGCACTAATGACCCTTTTGATTTTACTAAAATTATTTATATAATATAGATATTAATAGGTGCTTTCAGCCTGCCCTCTCAGTCTATTATTTTGTTGTCATCCACATTTTTCTTCTACCATTACAGCCTTCCATATACCACAGTCAAGTGTTAGACAAACATAGTTAACCTCTTCCATGCTCGTGACGTCCGGGAGCCGTCACGCATCACAGTAGGCGTGTGCGCAGGACGGCCCCAGCCGTCCGAATGCCCGCCCACTAATGGAAATGCCGACACAGCGCGGGAATTCCCCGCGCACGGAAGGGGTTAAAGGCTCACCAGACTGAGTTACAAAACTTTGTTTCTTTCTGCTTTTGTGTCTCTGGAGGCACTCAAATGAGCTATGAGAGTCCTGCTCCCAGATGCCTGTGTTAAAGAGAGGTGGCGTTTCATTTGATGGACCAGTGTTTGTTAAAATGTGTGGTTAGCCCCGGGCGGGCCTCCTTGGCTCTTCCTATGCATTTATTAGCTAATACAACACCGGGCATACTGAATATCCATGTCTACAGTGGAACTCGTCCACCAAGGAGCACGGTTAAACACTTGTGATGGTGTTCAACCAGCTGCTCGCTTTGAATCCAAACAGAGCTATTACCTGGATATTGAGTAAGTTGTGCGCTTCCTGGTGTCCTTTGGATTCTTCAATCTTACTTGAAAATGGTAATACATAGCCTGAAGCCAAAATAACAAGACTGGTTTGGCCCAGATTAAATTATTCATATGTAGATAAGCTATGTTTAACTCAACATATTGCATTTTCTTTGTTTCACTGCAGAGTTTGAAGAGATAAATGCAGGAGGAAAAGTGAAGAGTAAGCTAGGTGAGAGATGAATAAAAAGTTAGACCTATTCAATTACACCTAATTAAATGACTGAAAAGTCGAAAAGGAGAAGGGAGAAGATCGCAAAGTGACAGCAAATGTCTGGAGGCGGAGGGAGAGACTTTGGGAAGCAGAGAAAAGAAGAGCTAGAGAGCCAAAGAAATGGAGTGATGTATAGTGGAATTTAGGTGAATAGGTAGTTCAGAGGGAGAAGATGCAGAGCGAAGAACATAGAGTAAGTTTATGAGACAGCTGAATGACTGATTGGCAAAGAAAGACCAGAGCGAAGGGTGGAGGGTAGAAAGTGAATGTGTAGGGAAGACAAGTAGCAAAGGAACATAGTGAGGAATGGATGGCAAAATGAAGGCTGGGAGTGGTAGAGAGGGTGTCAACTGTCTGATGTTGTGTGTTAAGAAGGGACGAATGTATAGTGCCTTACACATACTATTTATAGAGCTGAGATGTCATCTTGAGCTTTTCAGAGTGCTATCTAAGTTCACTTGCAGTACAGTAGTGTAGGGAAGGAATTACAAGTGGGTGATAATGGCGAATCCTCTGGTTTCTGAAGGATGTCCGAAATTCCGAAGGAGAATTTCCCTCACCAGAGGGATGGTTTAGTGGACGAAATACCACCAGTGGGTTATTCTTCTGTTTCAGAACTTAGTACTGGAGTAGGAGTCTCTTCCATCATCACTCAACTCTAAAACCGGCCCTAACTCTGCTCAAGATCCTTTTACTTTCCCTGGCTCTCCTTTGGAAGCTTTGTGAGCCCTAGGCTAGCCCTCATATGCTAGCTCTCTGCCAGAGGGGCACAAGGCCCTTTTGCCTACCTATGTCACATCTGGAAGTTTGTGAAGTCCTAGACCTGGCCAGAGGCACCACAAGCCATTTCACTCCCAAGGCTAGCCTCTGGCGGAGAATAGGACTTTAGGCCGACCCACTAGTAGAGGTGGTGCCAGGTTCGTTGACCTCCATTGCTCCCCTCTAGAAGCAAGTGGAGCTAGCTCTAGGACTGGCTATACCAACAATGATAGATTCAGCCCAGATCTATGACTGGGAGTGAGTTTCTGAAAAGTTTCAGTGCTCCGTCCATCATCTCCTTGTGTTTGCCTTGTTCGCCCTAAGTTAGCAGGGTATGCCCAGACGTGGGTCCCTTGCTCACTTTGCCGCTGGACTCAAGCTAGCCCCGCTGATGAGGGGTGTTACCCCGAAACCGGTGCCAGGATGCTTGTTTCCGGTACAGGGAAGACCTTGCTTGGTAGTTCGGGCTGGACTGTTCCCATGAGACACAGGGTCAAGACTGATTTGCATATGGCTGTGTCTGAACTGGGGTGGCGAAGTGAGCTAAAGAACGATGATAGATTCAATCCAGATCTGTGACTGAGGGTGAGTGTCTGAATAGTTTCAGTGCTCCGCCCATCATCTCCTTTTGTTTTGCCTATGGCCCTCTAACCTCCCTGGCTCCCCTCTGGAAGCATTTGGAGCCTTGGGCTCTTGCAACTCGGGGACAACCAGTCACTGAAAATTTGAGGGAGGGTCCACATCTGCAAATGGTGAGGTCTGCTGCAACAAGCAGCCACTTACTGCTGCTGTATCTCTTTATTTTAGACAGCACGTTACTGTTGCTCTCTGTCCATCATGGCCCAAATTCTTTCACCATCAGTGGACCCAATGGTACCCAGTATGAAGAACATTTAGGCTTTCATTATGAGCGGACTCTTAATTCTGATGGGACCTGTAACTGCTGGGACGACCCCATCAGAGTTGTGAGATCTACGCGAACACCACAGCTCTGTTTAGTTTCACAGATAGATTTAAAAAGTTTAAAACGCATAGTTATATAAGTGCATGAGCAGAGCTATGTGCAGCTTCCCATTTTGTCGCAAAGCGACTGTTGAGGAAGGCGAATTAACGTCCGCACTCCTTCACGCACCATCAAGAAAAGGAAAACAAGATTTCCACTGCAGTAAGTTTAATGCGGGTAATGTGTGACAAAGGATGGACTTTTTTTTAAAAGTCATGCAGGCAAGGTTTGAATTTGCTGAGACAGTAAACACATATTGCTGAGAGCAGCAGAAATCTATGTGAAAGCGAGGGAAAATAAGGCGTCGTGGGTGAATTGGACCTGGAATTACCACTTCCCCAGGAACTCCTCATTTCTTAGTGGATCTCAGAGTCCATTTCCTAAAGGGTGGGATTTCCCCTACCTATGTAATCACCGGTAACAAAGGTATTGATACGTGGAAGTGGGGAAGCCCCCCCAATCGTGACCACTAGTTATGAGGGGTACTGTAATTGTAAAGGTTGCCAGTGTCTTGGTAGAAAAGGGATGCGTTAGTTGCCTAGCAATTCAGGACTGTTGCAGATCTTTTAATACAGGTTCCAGACAATTACACACCACAAAATGGGTCATTTCTGATATTTATCCCTTTAGTGAACATTGTGGTGGCATAAAATGCCACGCCTAGTGTCACTTGCAGGTCATTGGAATGTCACACAAGTACCTTAAAAACATGGAAATGTCGCTCTTAGGCAATCTAAAAATTAAGCAGCTATACTACTACAACATTGTGCAATGGATCCGTCCACTCAACCATTGGCTGACTTCACTGTGAGTGACAGCATTCTGGTTTTTCAAAGGAGCTCATCTGTACACAGAGTAGTTCCATTCAGTGACTGAGACTTTCTTGGAAATATTTGCTCTTTGATCGAAAAATTTATGAAATTTGCTTTTGTCCCATTTTTCTTTTATATAGTGAGAGCCCCTCCCCCCCACCTACAATAAAAGTTTATTAAAACCGTGACAAAAAAACACTGTAAGTAAACTGAATGAGACACAACGCTCTCTGCCAATCACAGTTTCCCATTTTGTCACAAAACAACTGTTGGGCCAGGCTAAGGCACTTCCTCACTGTTTCACGATCCATCAAGTAAAGGAAGGTGAGGTTTCCAGTGCGGAAACTTTAGTGCTGCTAATGTGTGACAAAGTGTGGACTTTTTTCCAAAGTCATTCAGGCAAAGTTTGAATTTGCTGAGACTTCCAAAAACATCGTTGAGGCAATAAATAAGCATATTGTACAAGGCAAGGACTTCCAAGAAAACATGTTTGCGCACTTCTGAAATTGTTCATTAACTGTTAAAGTATTCCTTTAATCGTATTAGTTGCCAAACGAATACATGTGTGTACCACTATGAAAGGCTCCCGCTGCAGAAACGCCTTTCCCGACGACTTCACTCATTTTTTGCGAGTTCCCTTCTCATACTGGAAGCAGATTTACTGCTGCTCTTGACAAGGGTACATTTTTAAACAATTCTGAAGTGTAACTGGGTGGTGGAAAGTTTGTGAATACCCACCAACAAGTACTTTTGAGAATGGTCCAAAACTTTCCAGAGTATACAAAAAAGTGATGGATGGAATGCTTGAATAAATCTCAGCCACTGGCAAGTACTCGGGCCGCATCCCAGTCTATTGTCACTTTGCACACCAGGCCATCTTAGTTTGGATCCACCCATATGCAAATGAGCCTTAACCCTGCTCCAAAGGGAACAGCCCTACCCGAACTGCCAGGCCAGGCCCTCCCAGAACCAGAACACAAGCGACCCAGTACTTGTTTTGCTCCAGTCAGGGCTCATCAGCCAGGTGACCGTGTGAACTGTACCCATGTCTGGACATACTCATCACACTCCGGGTGATACCCCAAAGTATACAAAAGAGTAATGGATGGAATTCTTGAATTAATCTTGGATCGCCGACACTTTTCTATGCATTTTCTTTTTGAGACTTTTTTTCACCCCCTTTCACAATTCTGTGACCCTCTATTTTTGGGGACTGAATGGAAGGATTTATGTAGAACGCACCACAGGGAGGCACTCTTTGGACTCTACTTTAGCAAGTAAATTAATTAATTAATATTATATTGGGGCCATCTAAAACTAAAACTTAGCAGCACAGCTTTTTGTTCCTGAAGTCTATTATCAATGCCCAGTGGACAGAGAACCACCTTGTAGGCTGTCAGATGCATGGTGCGGCTAACCATATCTTGTAACTTAAACCCGACTTATCACCCTTGTTGTCCCCTTCCCACAGGCACTACTTGAACCTCCACTTAATTATATCTGGTGCGTATATTTGTAACAAACGTATTTTGTTCTAAACGTGTAACCGGGCTCCCTTAATGCCTGTGCTCTATACTACCCCAAAAGTCCGCTTTAGTCCAAAGAAAATCATTTGTGTATGTGAGCATGGTGGTAAAAAAACACTTGAGAATACCCAATATCAGTCTTTTAAAAAATAATTATCTCCTTTGTGACTTTTTTAAATCCTGCTTTACTTTATTTCTGAATACTCCACAAATTGGTCTGCCTTCTCTCCTCCGCTTCAGTCCAGCAGGAGAAGGCTGGCTCTTTCAGGTGTTGGATGGGGAATATACAGCGAAGCCTGTGTTTGATTGCCATTGTGGCTTCATTGAAGATTTCCAAACCTACAAAACATGCTTCAGCCTCAAATCCTTTCAATTCGTGTCTTCTGGAATAACTATATCTGGTTAAATCATTGACAGTTGCCACTGAGCCATGCTTGCTATGTCCTTAGGGTTACTCAATCGGCCAGACGTGATGATTTCATGTACCAAGGCATTACTTATTATTTTAGCTAAATGTAAGGATGGGACACCTTCAGAACATTGTCTGCGTCATCTACTTTTGAACATGACTAATACATTTTTTTCTTTTCAAATAGGCGTTAGTTTCACAGGTGTGGATGTTGGATTGGAAGTATGTTGTTATATCCCTTTTTCTGATATGACCAAGGTTTTGCTTTGTAAGTCACACTTTTAGATGTCTGATTTTAAGCAGGACAGATTAAATCAGAGCAATGAAGCAGCTTTGTTTGGAATCGAAATCCATCACAATGAAGCATCTGCTGCTATACGTTTCTTATTTTTCAAGGTTTTAGAGGTCAGATATGTTTTGTAAAAGTCCCATTCGCCAAAATAAACCAAATGCATTACCCCAGATACATGAAGACATTGCATATTTCGCGTTATAATATCGGTATTTTCTGTTTTCTGTACTTTATTAGGAAGGGAAATTGTTGACCATGTATCTTATGCACCTGTGATTTCTTTGATTTCTGTAGGTTGTAAGCAGTCTCTTGAACAATGGCACCATTCTTAAGGATTGCCTTCAATTCATTTGAGCTGGGGCCTATGGTGAACCAATCCGAGGCAATCCAGCCATTTTGTGCAATCAAAATGAAGGAATCCCTGAGCACAGGTAGCGTAATTGTAAACCTGACCTAGATAATGTTGACTGTGACGTCTTGCATTTGTAAAGTGCTGCAGATGTATCCTTGTCAAAACAAATTATGAATTGCCAAAATTAAGTGAATGGATTATATGTATCCAACTATTGTTGCCGACTAGAAACACAAGTATTGTAGGTGAAACAGCTTGACTGATATCACACAATCACTAAACTGAATACAGTGCATAAGGGCACCTAGTAGAGAGAAGCTCCTGCCCAGGTGTGGGATCTTCCTTAACCTTTTAAAGTTGTTCACCAAAGAAAGTATAAAACCTGAACATTGAAATAACATGTCATCTGCTACCTGAGCAGCAATAGGCTTGTGGTAAGGTGTTTTCCTAGTGTGGTAGAATTTATTTTGGCGAAATACATCCTGCCTCATTCTTTGGATGGAATGCAAAGGGGTAGACTGGACTGACTGTCACATCAGAGTGAAAGCGTACCACACTAACTTGATAGTCTTCAAGGAGAATATTCAGTGATTTTGAAGGTAAGCATTATGAAGAGATGAGGAACACACAGGCAGATTTGGTGTTAACATGTGACATAGTTTACCTAAAAATAATCCCATCAGGAATTGCAGACCTTATCAAAAACTGCATCAGTCGACCATCTGTGTATTTTATTTTCAACCATCTCATGCACCAACTTTCCAAAGTCTTTGCACCACAACATTGCAGACAGAATGCCAAGGATACATTGCATCACTTACCTTCCTATGGTAAATAAAAGAACCACTGAACCTCTGTGACCTGAGTCTTAAAGAAAATAGAGTAGGAGTTACAAAAGAGATCATTTTATACTTGAAGATTAGTAAAAGAAGAATGTGCTGTATTGGATGAGTTGATAGGAGTGTTGACCAGCTGAGATTAGCTGAGGCATATGGATGTCGAAAATGAAACCTTAAAGAAAGATAATTTAATTATGAACCAAAAAGGAAGTAACACTGGTTTAGAGACCCTTTTGAGGTACTAGTGCATAGGATGCAATGAAACCTACATCTTAACACTGTCTGTAGCCATTGCTTGTCTCAAGAAACCTCACTCATCTGACACCCTTAACATGATACCATACTTTCTCAATACAGATGTGGTCATTGGTAGGACAGCGAAGAATAGATCCAGATATATTTTGCCCAGAAACACTTTTTCTGGGTCTTAGATTATTTATTTATAAATAGCTGGACATATTTTAGGGTACTTCTATTGGAATGTTTCTTTCGGATACATTTAAACGAACAGTATCTTTGGATTCCACAGGTTATCAGATATTTTATTACCCATATGAAAACCTCATTCCTCTACCTGCAGATATCACAGTCTGTAAACAAACTGAGCACACTAACACCAGCTAAAGGTAGTTCAAAATAGTTGGTAACATGTTGCTGCCTTTTCATGTTCGTCAGCCCACAATTCACTGTTTTAAATAGGTTGTCAATGTGAGATCTTACTGCATTGTCTCTCTGTAATTGCTGTATCTGTATAAAATCCTATGGATTGTCTCTATTTATATTCTCAAAGTAAAATTACATCCCTCTTGAACAGTCAATTTTGCTTTGTATGTTTTATTTTTAATATATGCTGTTCCAAATAGCTGTCTAATGTACTAGTATGATCGGCTTCTACTATATCTGGGTCATAACAAGTTCAGTTACTAAAAGGCTTCATTTTGTGATTTTATGAGCACGATTAATTTGTTTTGATCAACTGTTAAGGGGTTTTGACCTGAGCAGCACTCCTGAGAACCTACAAGTTTATAGCTCCCCGTCTTGATCACTAGTCTCTCAAGCACTACTCAAACCCGACCAAGTTTATCCATAGTGACTATATATTAACTGTTAGACAAACTTCCCTCCTTCCAACTTCCTCCTTTGTGTGTAGTTACTATTCACTTAATCTTCTGATCCTACCATAAAGCAACATGGTGCATCTTTTTGACAACTGACCTTTGCCTTGATTATTGGCCTTAGGTTGCACTCATCTGAAAGGCAGTGACTGTTGGCCATCATGCACAAGGAATTTGCAGCTTGAAAAACTTTAGCTTTTTTTGCTTTGAAACCAATTGTATTTAGTTTAGTTAGTACATTGCTGAGAATAGGCATCTGGTAAGAGTCATGCATCAATAGCTGTTGGGAAAAACTGCTGATGGTTTCCTCTTGTTATTGGATCAAATCATTAGATGCTGTTCCACTTGTCATATGCATCCCTGGCCTTCTTTCTTGTAAGCCAGTTTTTGTCGTCTGAAAGTAATGCTTTAGGTGACCCTCACTTCAGATAGGCACTGCAAAGCCCCTAACCCAATAGAAAAACTGATCACGCTTGTCTGCGGGAAATAGGCAAATCTGAGCAGCATGGGCACACAAATTTAAAAAGGTAACGTTTTTGCAGAGAAGGTCCACGAGCTGCTTCATATTGCTATTCTTCTACATGTTAAAAAGGAATGGCAATAGTGGAGGGGCATGGCAAAGGACTCCATTAAAAATGACCATGGATTGAGAAAGGAATTTCCTCATACTGTCTCACGCCAGCCTATTCTCAGGAAAGAAATTAAATAATCCCTTCTAGGAAGCTGCCAATCCATTGAAGCACTCATGTCCGTGTGGAGACAGCTGCCCAAAAAAAAACCATCAAACATGTATCCGCACAGTGAAGAGATCGTCCCAAGCATCATCTAGAATGGCCTGCATCTCATGCCCAGATTGCATCATGGGATCTGGTAAATTAATTCCGTCCATGATTTTGTAATTGATAAACCATTCGCTTAAAAAAAAAAAATCCTTTTTAAATTCAGGTTAAATTTGCAATCTGCCAGTATTTGCACTCTTCGAGTAGCACCATTGTTAAAGATCTTGAGGTAGTGTCTTGCCTATAAAGTACTTCAGGGAACCTATTGCTAAACCTTCTTTAAGAATTTAGAAGGGGAATAATTACTAAAGCATAAATATCTTTCTTGCTGTCTCTCCCCCAGTATCTACCAACCACTGTATACGTTGTGGCATAAAACTCCTGTGGGGACAGGTACTGACTCAAAAGACAATCAAATAAGCTTTCTAAAATAGTAATAGTGGCGACTGGTAGGTTTTCCTTGCCTGTGATATTCTAAACCGGTATTTTAAAACTAGATTAAAGAATATTTAAATGATATGAAGCCCTTCTTCAGACTTTCTTTTTATTTATCCTTTGAACTGGCTTCTCTGTCTTCGCACACTCTTTACTAGCAACATAATACCTCATACACACCCTGACCTGAGTCTGTATGACAATGAATGGTATTTTCTATTGTTGACACCACAGGAAATGAGAACTGTGGCAAAGTTTTTCACATACCTAATTCAGTCCTTCCCCTTTACAGTTTAATCACCTAGGATGGATCAAGAAAAATATAACCGAACACATTGACAAATTGAGCTACTGTTGCTGGTTGACCTGTGGATTATTGCAATGTTTTTCTGTGTTCGCGAGAGAGATTACGGGTGCTGTGCTGACGGAATGAAGTCACTGTGCAAGTGCTATAGAATGGGATTGGGGCTGATCGGCAGGCACACCATGTGCTGTTCTCTACCACTAACATTATCACAAATGTGTCCATATAGAGTTGTAATTACAACTTAAGTATGTATATTAAAATGGCAATACAGCAGTCCAAATAGACAGAAATAATCTACCTACTTTATTAGAAGTTCTTTCCTGATCATGTATTGTTATATTGTATAGCGAGCCTGTATACAAAGGCCTGTAAAAAATAAAGCTAGCCATGTGGCTTGGCACCAGTGTGGCCCAACAGTTTTTTAATGTTACCCGATAGATGCTGTTGGCCATCATTTTAAGGCTTGCGATCATGTTTGAAAATGTATTAATGACACCATTATACTCTTCTTACATGCTCATTTACAGTGGTGTGCAAATTCAGTGGCTTGTCACCTGTTTTTACGTCTGTTGCTGATTTTAACTAATTTACACCAGCTAAAGGATTGCATTATCAGAGTGCAGAAATGCTGTAAGCTGTGTGGTAAAGTAGATGCAGTATGTTCCATAGAATATTTTTGGGGTTGGACTCTAAATCCTGGGTTGATGCAACAACTCCTAAATCGACATATGTTATTGCATCGTGGTATTACCTCATTGTTTGTTTGGAGCACACCTCTGAATGAGCACTTACATGGAAGTCCTTGAAAGAGACATCTATGGTATTTAAGGATTTGGGTTGGTGTCAGAGTGAAGTACATAGCTCCATCTAATGTTCGCTGTTTCAGTACGTTGCATGTGTTAAATTGTTTTTTAACAAAACTGTAATACAGTTTTCACTATTGGATTGAGTGGAATGCCATAGTATACCCTAGAAGCGTGTAGACAATAACTGCAATATCTGTAGTGAATGTTGAATATCTCCAGACAAAGCTGAGCTAATGTTATGATTTTCTGAAGGTACTGCTTGGAAAAGGGTGAACAATGGCAAGCTTAATGTAATCTGTTTAGAAGGAAGACCTCATAATGCTTGAATTCTGGCACACTTCATATACTACAGTAAACAATTGCTATTTTGACAAAATAGTTTTGCTAGTTGGAAATTAAACAATTTCACCAAGTAGTAAACAATTTACAACATAATTCACAGTCAAGTATATTTTCGAGGGTCAATAAATGTGGCGGGGGAAAAAGCATTGGCGGCATAGGTCCAATTATGCCATATATATGACTTAAGCTATTTCGATAGTACTGGTCAGTGGACTCGTCATCCATTCTAAAATGGTATATTTTACCTTAAGGTTACAGGTTCGAATCCAAGCGTTCCCATTCAGCCTTTTTTCCTTCTGAAGTTGATAAAATCAGTACCATTGATTTGATAATAATTAGAGCCCATTATCAGCACCCATAAACAATAACAATGTGCAATTGCCCTATAGAAGAACTGTTAACGTTATCTGTGTGTATGGAATGCAATAACCTCTTGGGCATACACTCCTTAGTGGAATGAGACTTAGGAAAGTGGTTGGGTTTTGAGTTATTTGCTGATTGTTGATTGGAATGGCTTCTTTGCGTGGTTTCTTTGAATGTCTGAACCAATTTGATCTGCACAAATTGTGCATAGTTTGTCGTGAATCTTCCTTCACCCCAACACAATGGGTGGGCCAACAGATGTGAAGTTTGTATCGTCCTTTGAAAATGATACAAAGCCTGAAAGGTGTGGTGTGTTGTAGGTCATTCACAACAGTGCTTTACATACTCTGTGGAACTGGTTAAGGTTCTCAATCCTTATGATGTGTTCATGCCATTAAATTAATGCTGAAAGTAGGATGGAAAATGGCTGATTGTTTTGCGAGGGAACTTCTAGATGGAGGCAGCTCTGGCCCTCAGCCTTTGACTAGTAAGTTTGGTCACTGGTTTATTGACTGGTCTTATGCTAGTAGGAAGCATGACCGGTGATGACTCTGCTAATCTCCTCATATTTTCATATCAGGTGCATGGAGTTGTAATTGAAATATCTAGGGTAGCTATAAAATATGGTTCAGTTGTAGCCTATGTATGTAACAAATTGTGGTGTGTAATATAATCTTGTGTTGTCATCTAACCCCAACAACATTCTGAACATCCTCCTGCTGTCTGTTTAGTTCAGTTAGTTAAAGCCATTGTGTCCCAATGCTCCAGCTGTTGACACACATTACTATAACCCCTTATGTGTTGAGAAATTGGGAACATGGAGTAGGTGAGAAAGTATGGGCTCTTCAGGCCATTAAAGTCCTCTCTCTTTCGAGTTCACCGAGTGCATAATCACCACTGGTTCAACTAACCTCTGTCTCTAGCAACCACATTTGGTTGTTATTTTCTGTGCGTTTTTTGTGATATTCGAAGACTCAGTGGAACTGTTTTCCTGAGAGCTCTTTAGAAAATCTGTTCCATTTAAGAATGTGCACATCATGTGCAGTTTGCAAGGATCTGCACACACCAATACATTTGTTTACGAATAGGTGTAAATTATATACAGTCTCTTGAACTCGTAGAAATCTCTTGCAGTAGGGTACGATCTAGTACAAATCTAGTAAAAACATTTAGGAACTGTAATACAACGAAAACACCCATTTGGTTAAATTCTTAGATTGGCTACAGATCACATCTAGTATGTGATAGATCATAATAAATGTGGGTATAACCTTTGAACATGTGCTATCCTGTGTGCATCAATGCAAATCCTATATACTCCTAAGTTACATCTTATAGGCAGAGTGTATGCGGGGAATCCAATGACCATGTTGATGTAGGATCTCCTCTTCCCTCTCGATGTGAGCATTGATGTTGCCCTCTGGGCTAGTATATATTAAAATTATTCCTACTTTTGAAGTGACTGTAAATGTAATGCTGCCATCAATAAGCAGGGTTCTACTTCCCTTTGCTACTGACTTGCCCCGGCTTCTGTCACCTACGAGACTTTTTTATATTGGAGTTGACGGGCTAGTGTATTATTCAATACATGAATTCATCCTGCTCATCCATTCTGTTGCACGTCTGCTCTACAAACATCTGAATCACAGTGGTCTTTAGTAATGATTTTTGGCACAGTTCCAAGTTTTGCAGGGGATGAGGGGGGTATGTTAACATCTTGGTTACTATATGTAGCATCGAATACATTGCATTTCAAATATTTCAAATCTCTTTGATTGACACTGTTTGTTATCGATGAGGTCTCTTTGAGTCCTGCCTTCATGTGAGTTGGACGACCAAACGGATTGTTTCTTGGGTGTTTTCCTAGAGCCCGATTCTTGCAGCATTTTTGCAGACCAAAGTGCAAGAAGTGCCACAAAACTTCCTCGTTGCACATTTACATTATCAATTATGAATCATGGAATCAGAACTTTTGGAGTTTTGCATGTGCGAATGTGAAAATTCGGCCACTTTGGAATTTTCTATTCGCTTTTTTAGTTTGACAGGTGGGTTTGTGGGGCGACCAGGATAGATCTTTTTTGTAGAATTCAATTAACACACACAATCAGTTATCTGTTTATGGGAAGTTGCAAAAATCTTTTTTTTTTCTTTCTCCGTTTTTCTCTTTGCCTCTTACACATAAAAAGCTGAACAACTGTGACTATTTTTCACAAATATCTTTGTTTCATACGAACAGATTTGTCCTGCATTAGATATTCTGTGCAGAAAGCAGTTAGGGTGTTGTACTGCACAGTGCGGCTGATCCGCTAAATGCTTTGCACAGGCATACATTTGTATTGTACATAGAAAAACTCTTGCAAAAATAAGCTTGCAGGGAGGAAATTTTGAAGGTTTTTTCAAGCTTGGTTGGGTTCAATTACAGTGAAAATTCTCACCAATGCTGTAAAAACGATCTTGCAAAGCATGAAGGTACTGCACTTGGTTTCAGATATACTAGCCATTATAAAGTCCTTAGTTAGCAAAGAACACTGCTCAACAACAGTAGGCTAATGCAGACTGGATGTATCACTTTCTTCTGGGGGAGTAGGAATGTGTAGACCTAGTTAAAGATGGCTTTGAGAGCTTTGGAAAGTCTGCGTGTTTGGTAGGGTCCGGATCTCCTCTGCTAGTGTGTGGCGTCGCAGTGCTTAAATCCTGATTCAGAAGATTTGAGGCTTCAGCATGTACGGAAACTGGATCGGATCCAGGTCGAGGTAGCAGTGGCTGTGACCATAAGCAGATGAGAAGCACAATGTTGTGTACACCACAAGTGGCTATTTCTGAACCTTTTAGAACAGCCTTTGGCTGATGTAAGCCTGGATGTCAACCTTGTAATTTATAATGCTTTTCTTGGCAGGCTTTGCCTAATAAAGAAATGCATAGGAAGAAAAGATCCGTGTTTGGACAGCACTGCTCTCACTGAGCTCCAGAAGGAAGCTGCTGCTGCTGCTGAGTCCTTCGCCTTTTACCATATGATTCCTAGTGGCGGATGAACACCCGAATGGCAGAACTGACCCTTCCAACCGCACTTTATGACCTATAGTTCAGTGATTCATATATTCGCTTTCTGGGGTTTTCTATTCTCCCCTGTACTTTCTTATGATATGTACCCTCTGGGAGAGCATCTGAGATTATATAGACTGCTTTTATTTCTTTTATTTGAGTTTTCTGCAGCACACCTGCACCACAAATGCATTAAATTGTGACTAAATCCTTTGACCCATAGTGATAAAGGAGCAGGTGAGGATAACACGGAAGAGGAAACAATAGTATCACATAGTAACTTGTATATGACTTATGATTGGAGAGGGGTCCATTATTTCAGGTGGAATTGCATCATTTCACCAGTAGTTCTAAAATGTATCTCACCCCTAGATGCCAGCAGGAGCATTCTATGTGTTTCATGGACTATGCTTAGAGCAGGATGGTACATTGGGCCTGTTGTGATAAACTAACAGGCACCATTGTGCGGCGTGATTTTTGTCTCCACTAGTTTCCACTTATGCTAAGGTTCTTTAGTGTGTGGCAATTCAGGACTGCAGTACAAAGTTAGGGGAGGGTGAAAAGTTGTCCAAGCGTACTGCATGAGCCTGGAATCCCTTGCGTACTAATCCTGAGACAGTAATCTGGTGGAGTCTTATTCCATGGACACGGAAAAATCTAATTGGGGCTCCTTTCAAGCTCTCCACCTGCTTCTACCACAAACTCCTGTGACTCATTTCCCAAGGGAGCTCTTTGGAAATTGGAGAAATGTTTTAGATGGATTTAGTTGTTACCTTGAATGATTAATTTGGATTCAGTGGTAAGTGAACATACACTGCACTACTCACATTTATAGTGGCCAGCCAATGGATGTAGATCACACAGATTGACAATAATGCATGGCAAACTCCTTAGTTCTAAAACAAAGTTATCAATTTGTAGCACCCACAATGTGTTGTGTTCTATTTTCTGTCTGTGAATGCTTCTACATATTCGACAGATGACTCATAAAAATTAAAATCAGAATCTGCCAACATAGGATTAGACTCGGGTGTAAGGTCTTAACTGCACCATTAATAAAAGTTTTATTCAAAGTAATTATTTTCCTTTAGCAAGTAATCTCAGTCATAGTCGGACCCAGAAAAGGAGGAAAAATCCCCGCTATATCCAACAAAGAAGAACTCAAATGGATTTTTCGCCTGGACACTATGAACTTCAGCCTCAACTGAATGGAAGATTGGACAATATTGCTGTAATAATGTCTGTTAACTCTAACATTCTGTTGCTGCCGTTTTTCTCCTTTTCCCTTACTCGCACACCTATCCTGGCCGTCTCATCAAACCATTGCATCCACCAGCGCTCTAGTTGGACACCATAATTGCTGACCAATTCCATAGTTGGATTCTGGTCGACCTCACCTCCGTATAGGTCCCCTTGATTTTTCTACATGGATGCCCTGCACTGGCCACGAATCAAACACCCCGGTTTCTGTAAACACCACCTCATCCCAAGGCTCACAGGCTACAACAGAGTAATTCACTGCCCTATTATGGCTGCCTCATTAGACCAAGTTTCTACATACTTCAAGATGGTTGTGGTACATGCTGTGCTATTTTAATTCCCCCGTGATCCCACTCCTTTGCATGCAGTGGTACTTTTATCTGCAGCTCCAAAGTGGCAAAGCACCACTGAAGCCGAATTGTGGTCACCTCTTCCTTTCAGAGCCTTGATCTCCTTATAGCAAAAACAACAGTTGAGGGACAGAATGCAGAACAATGTCATACATTCACCCCAGTACAGAGATCTGGGCCTAAATCCATTGCGTTTTGCACTCCACACCACCCCAGTTCAGACATGGCCATATGCAAATCAGCCTTGACCCTGTGCCTCATGGGAACAGTCCAGCCCAAACTGCCAAGCCATGTCTTCCCTGGACCGGAATCAAGCATCCTAGGACCGGTTTCTGGCTATCAGCCGTCATCAGCCAGGATAGCTTGACTCCAGTGGTGTGGAGAGCACAGGACTCACGTCTGAGCATACCCGTCCCACTCGGGGTGACAAATGCAAAAACAACAGTTGATGGACAGAATGCAGAATAATGTCATACATTCACCCCAGTACAGAGATCTGGACCTAAATCCATCGTTTTTTTGCACTCCACACCACCCCAGTTCAGACATGGCCATATGCAAATCAGCCTTGACACTGGCTTTGGCAGTTCGGGCTGGACTGTTCCCATGAGGCATCGATTTGTTCACCCTAAGTTGGCAGGGTATGCTCAGACGTGAGTCCCTTGCTCACTTTGCGACTGGATTCAAGCTAGCCTGGCTGATGACGGCTGAAATGCCAGAAACCGGTCCCAGGAGGCTTGTTTCCGGTCCAGGGAAGACATGGCTTTGGCAGTTCGGGCTGGACTGTTCCCATGAGGCACAGGGTCAGACTGATTTGCATATGGCCATGTCTGAACTGGGGTGGCGGAGTGAGCTAAAGAATGGTGATGGATTAAACCCAGATCAGTTGACTGGGGGTGAGTGTTTGATTTGCTCAAGCGCTCCGTCCATCATCCCCTTTTGTATCGCTTTGATCTCCTTATAGGTCATGCTTGAATCCTTCAGGCGGTTTACCTGGGTAACTCCGCTTATGAGCACTCGATCAAGTGTGCTAATCTTTCACTTTTTCATGGTTTATAGCCTATTTACCTTTACGCTAGCCTTCCCTGATTTGTCTACCTTGACATAACTCGCAATTCCATCGTCTTGGTACCAAGTATTTTGGTGACCTTTGTTTCCCCGGAGGGTAAGCCCTGCAGAATATTCATGTATACTTTCCCTGAGACTCTGCCATGGCTGCCATCTCAGCAATTCTTAGGATACCCTTGATTTTTCTCTCTGTATGCCAATTAGATGCTACAACATAATCTCCATTCCTTCTGTTGTGACTACGCCAAAATGATATCAGTATGAATGGGCATACCATGACATAATGATGAGGTTTTTGCATAATTGTGTACTCTCTCTGTGTTGACACAATTTTATTTTATATTCGTAATTATGTTTGCTTCCCCTTCTTTCTTTTCTCTCTGTCTCCCTCAGTAAACCTACGGGCCAAAACTGATTTGTGTCCTGATGGTTATCTCATAATTATTGAGGATCAAAGCCTCATGGACCGCCATAAAGGATATTCATTTGTAACATATGGGCTGTATTTCTGTAATTTAATTTGTACTACATACATTGCTTGATTTGCACACAATAGCACATATTTCCTGTCTCCGATAAATTCCGTGTATATATTGTCTATTTTTATTTGTTTAATTTATCTTTAAACTTGTTTTTTGGTTCTAAAATATTTCTCTACCATGTAGTATTACTTTTACTCCAGGGAGCACTGTGCCCTGGAATGATCAGATACCCCAGGTCACTAGTGAGTCTCAGGTCTCCCTTGTGCTATAAAACATCATTTGCCTAATTTTGACCATTTCCTTTATGTTGCATTTGGTAGGGTGAATGGCTCAGAGTGAAGAAATGAGTAATGTGTTAATACAGAGTGACAGATCATGAGAAGAAAGACAAGATGACCAAAACACGAATACTTATGTGAAAGTCTCTTTTTGTAGCAAACACACCAGTCAGTACCATTAATACTTCAGCTAAGAAAGGCCAGTTAACTCGTTTAGAGTTAAACTGATTGTTCACAGGGTCAAATAATGCACCGAAGAGAGCAGCAGAAATGCTTTTATGTTGGAAACTCCATTCCTGGGATCTGTTTATATATTTCTATTATCTATTTGTATATGAGTGACCCAGTATGTTGCCCAGACAACTGGATACCCCGATCCTTTTCTTCAGTTTACATCATTGTGCTCTGTGTCACTCTAAAAGAAACTTGAGTAAAGTGTATGTCACTAAACTTGTGTATTTGGGATCTGGCAAACCCTTTTGCAAATGCTAAATAACTTCCTGTTTCTGCATTTATGCTTTTAGATCGAGGAAAAACACTGGTTCAGAAAAAACCCACCATGTATCCTGATTGGAAATCAGACTTCGATGCCCATATTTATGAAGGGCGAGTGATTCAAATAGTTCTGATGAAGGCTGCTGAGGATCCTTTGTCAGACGTGACTGTCGGAGTGTCTGTCCTCGCAGAACGCTGTAAGAAGGGCAACGGAAGAGCAGAGTTTTGGGTAAGTGGGACCTAGTTGTTTTTGGTTATAGATTATTCGTTTCCTATTAGGTCGCTTCTCATTTTTCATCTTTCCTGTCTATCCCTGGTTTGGATCCCACCTCATCTCTACTTGATAGCATTCCTTTACTTTGATCCCTCCTTCTATCCCCATTCTCTTTCCTCATAAGCTTTATGCACTCCTTATTCCTTTCCATCTTCTCTTTTTTCTATTTCTCTGTCCTCTATGCCCCATTTCTATCATCCTTCTGTGCTTGAGTCCCTTTGTACAAACTTAGTTCATCAACTTCTCCGATGATCCTAGTAGGATGGACTGAAACCTGTTGCTTTTCAGGTTTCGACCTGGCAAAAAGCTGCGCAAGCAGCGATTCGCGCAGGCGAAATCTTATGTCTTACACTGTGTGGCTGGGAATCCGCCCCTATGTTCCACTGGGTAGCTCTATAAATGGAGGCTAGCCATTGGAACAGAGATCTGTCTGTCAATTGCGGAGCAGATTCGAGGGCGTTCCGGCCATTTTTACTCATCCTGCCCCTTTGACAACGTCATGCGGCCGTGGGTGGGGTTTATTTATTTATTTTTTTGCAAATTTGTTTTGGCCATTCCGCGGCCGACCGCCGCCGGAGAAAGTCCAGGTCCAGGTGAGTGCTGGCCGTTCCCGCCGCCCCCCTCCCGCTGTCCGTGCTTTTCCCGCCCACCTCCCGCTGTCCGTGTGACGGTCATCGTGATGTGTTGACTTCTCTTAGTCTATCTCATGGGCGGAAAATGATTTCCAGGGGTCTCCACCTCTCTTGTTTTTGAAAGAAAGGCTTCTCCCATCTCCTCCCTCTCCCCCATTGTGTTGTGCTTGGCCCGTCCCTGGCCCCCGCTCCTCGGTTCCCTCCCCCTCCTTGCTTCGGACGGAGGGTTCATTACCTCGCCCCTCTTGTTCCTCCTTGGAAGCGAGACCCGTTATAAATCCCGGCTCCTCCCCGGCGCCTCTGGACGTGGTGCCAAATGGAGCATTAATCAATCTTCACCTCTGAGCTCATGCACCCCCTCCCTGGGGCCCCTACCGGCCTCGGTCCCCGCTGCTGAGGCTGCGCCCCGCATCCCTGCAGCAGCTCTCGCTGAGCTAAAGTTTATTGCGCAAGAAAACGCCCTTTCCTGGCAGCAGGCCTGGGAGAAATGCCCAATCAGAAACACAACAAAGGGGCGTCCTCGCACAGACGCCCTTGAGCGCTCCTCGCCGGCTCCTTGTCTTTATGGCGTGCTGATGGCATTGGGCAAGGGATTTACCGCCCCTGCGGCCCCTATACAATTGAAACGCGTTCTGCCCAGCTACACGTTCATATTAGTAAACAAATATTGGTATTTCTAAGCCGGTGGGCCAGCTCAGCAGGCCGCCGTGCAGATCACTAATTTGCATTCCGGAAGTCGAGAGAACGCACCATGGGGGTGAGTTAGAACTTAGATGACCCGTTAGGCAAGCGATTACATCTGTTGTGTGCGTCCTTCATCAACAGCTGTTTTAATTGTTAGTGTACACAAAGACATGTGTTTACATCAGGTTTTCAGGGGGCTACAACCCATGAACACGTATTCCTTTCCAGCCGTTGGAGGTCAGGAAAAAAAAGTAGGTTTGCGTTCATCCTCTTTAGACGTTCACGCAGGTTTGCAAATTTTTGGGACGCTAGTCAGTGTACTGCCCCAAGTGTAACTTGCTCTTGGGGTTTCTATTTCTTACGGCAATTTCATGCAGGTCTTACACTGCTATTGTTTCGTCGGGTAATACCTAGGGTGTGCCTTTCGAAGTGTTGTACTCGCCTCGGAACCCAAACCTTACCTCTGGGAGACAAATACGGGCTTTTCACGGTCCTTCGCTGCAATCCACATTTACATACCAACACCGTTTTATTTGCAGCTTGTGTCCTTTACTTACCGTACCATTGTGGACTTGAATCCATCAGTAACGTAGATACTATTCAGCCTTGAACAAGTCGTTTAAGACGAAACACATGTCGGCTGTCTGTCAATGTGCAAACGAAGTTAGACCCTTAAATCATATACAATAAGGACCTGTTTTCATTTTGCAGACCTTATAAAAGGCTTTGGAGTGCTCTGGTTGTAATTGTAGCCCTTTCTAAATGCATTTTACAGTAGCTTCTGCAGCTCGCCCTGGCTGTTTTTAGGTTTTGACCTGGCGAAAAGCTGCGTGTGTGTGTGTGTGACTGCTCCAGTGGGTGTGTGTATGTGACTGCTCTGGGTGTGTGTGTGTGTGGCTCTGGGTGTGTGTGTGTGGCTCTGGGTGTGTGTGGCTGGCTCTGGGGGTGTGTGTGTGGCTCTGGGTGTGTGCGTGTGTGGTAGTAATTGCTGTCTGCTGAGCTCGTCAGTAGGGTACAATAGGTCTCACATTTGCGAGAGATTAAGCTATTGGCAATGTAAATGACAATGCCATTTTTTTATCGGTTTTCAAAACCAACACATAAATACAAATGTTGTCATTTACAATGCCAATAGCTCTAACTTTTCCAAAGGCGAAACCGTTGCATTGTAAATGCTTGTTTATATGTAATGTCTCATTAAAAGCTAGCACCTTCAATACCAGAGCACAAACCTAACCACCCAAAACAAGCCAAAAACAGTCACAATTATAATGATATGTGCAAGAAATTTGTTAAGGGACATTATATTTATGCTTTAATTTTTTTATTATCGTAATTTGCCCAAAAAAGCTTAAACAAGTTATGCATATATAAGGGTAGAGACACCTATGGCACTGGTTTGGATCAGTCCTGCTGCAGGTAGTCAGTAAGAGTTCTTTCAGTAAAAGATTAAACAAAGATAACGAAGTAGTAGATGAAAAGTAATTTGTTTCCAGGGATTGGCAGATGAGGGCAGCCAATTAATGGGAATTTCCTAAAGACAATCGCAGAAAGCTAAATTCACGCTGCAAGGAAAACGGGAATACCTGATGCCAAAAGGAGAGTGGATGTGCAGGGAGGGAGAGAAAAGAGAAAATGTGCGCAGGCATCCAGAACGGACTGGTATGGGATTGTTATGTATCAGGCAAATCCACATATAAGGAAAGAAAAAAGTTGAAACAAGAGAACGTCAGCTATTGTAGTATACGTTTTAAACATGCAAAATGGATTTATGTTTTGATATAACTTAAATAATATTTTTATGAATTAATTTATTTTCAAGAGCCTATGAATTTAAGGTGAATGAGTTAACCACGATATTTGATCATGATGTTCCAAAGAGTGAAGCATTCCTTCTAGATTATTCAAAAAGAGGGTACCTCAGTTATGCATCCATAGTTTTTGTATTCAAATACGTATATTAGGCTAGGCATAGAATTATATTAAAGGACCACTGTGAGGTAAAAAAAAGAAAAAAGCACAGACACCCCCATATGCATATGCGCTAAAACGCATAGAACGCAAAAGTTACATTTGAAAATCGTTATTTGTCATTATTTAGATTTTAAGCGTAGGAGTTCATATTACAAAATGGTGGCTGATCATTTTCTGTGTACTTGCATTTTCCTTTGAGCACTTAAAAACACCGGCCATTAAAAAGCATAAAACTGTACTGAACGGAATAACTACTCTAATTTTGCTATGTGGCCAGTTTTCCGCAAAGAACAAATTCATGACTTGGAATGCTGTACTTGGACTATGTATTAATCCTTGGCAGTAGCCCAAGGCACGCAGACGCCAGCCACGAAGACTAGGCCGGTGAAAGATGGTTTGCTTTGTCTCATGGGGTAGATCAATAGTTATGTGCTTTCCCATACAGTAAATGGATGTAATTCTTCATTTCTTTGTAGATGCCTGTGTTTCATTACTTTACCTCAAGCTTGCATATTACTACGAGTAGGTTTCTCGTCTGCAGTACTTCAAGAAGGTTATAGTCTAAAAACGTAATTCTTGATTCAGTTTCTTGATTCAGTTTTATGCATTGTCTGCCTTTGTAGAAACTTGGATCTCAATTTTCTTTGCCACTCACAAGCCTTTGGAGATTGGTTTTCCATTTAAGGGTCCTATGCAAACCCATTTCTCCTGCCAAGCAGCAGCCCCCCTTAAAGATCGAGTCATGCTGTTAGCATTTTTTGTTTTGTTAGAAAGTACAGACATGCCCACTCAACGATACATCCACAATGGTATTTTAAGATGGTCTTACGAAGATCTAGCACAGAAAGAATGGATCTTAACACAGCTGGGGATGCATGTACTACCATTTCCTTTTGCAACTCACAATTTGCGAGTTTTAGCGACTCACAATTTGCCAGTCGCAAAAGGAAATTACGAATGTGTCTCAGACACATTTTACGATTCACAATGGGGTCGCAAATGGCCTGCCTCATCAGTGTTCATGAGGCAGGTCGCAATTTGCGACCTATTGGGAATGGGCAATAACACAGAGATGGTGGCCTACTGGGGACAGCTAACCCCATGTCTTTGTCTGCTTTTCAAAAACGAAAATGAAATGTTGGTTTCATTTTTTGAGAAGGCAGTGGTCCAATGCAGTGGTACCTGGGACCACTGCCTGCTCTTAAAAAACGTTTTCGCTGCCAACCCCTTCCTGTTTGTAAGTTGCTTACCACCGACTTGAAGTAGGCGGTAAACTGCGATTGTTTTGCGACCGGTTGCTAAACAATCACACATCCCCCTGTGACATGCAATTAGGAAGGGACGTGTTAGTCTTGGCATCCTTGGCATGGTTTCCACTGACTTTTTGCTTCTACCCCCTGTATTTCTGATGCTGTGCTGGATTTCGTTATTGCTGGCTTAGATGCTTTGCGCACTTTGCCACTGCTGATCAGTGTCAAAGTGCAAGTGTTCCCTGTCTAAATTGTTGTTACAATTGGTTCTCCCTGACTGGCATATTTGATTTACTGGTAAGTCCCTAGTAAAGTGCACTGAAGTGTGCCATGGCCTTTAAATGAAATGCTACTAGTGGGCCTGCAGCACTGATTGTGCCACGCACATGAGTAGCCCTGAAAAGGTATCTCATACCTGCCTCTGCATTGTCTGTGCACAGTTTGTTAACTGCCATGTCGACTTGGTAAGTGCACCCATTTGCCAGGCCCTAACCTTCCCTTATCTTACATGTAAGGCCCCCCTATGGTAGGTCCAAGGTATTGTAATTGTAATTTATATTTATATAGCGCATTATCACCAACGGTCTCTAAGCGCTTGCTTTGGGAACCCGTCCTGGTTTTTCCCTGTGAGATAACCCGTACTGGGCACCCCCAAGGTGAAAGCCAGGCATCCCGCCGCGGGGGGCCATAGTGGAGATTAAGCAAGCTATTGCCCGGAGTTGCAGAGTGTGAACCCGTGATTCGAGCAGGCACCGAAGTGAGAATTATCGAGTCTGTGGACATTTTGGTCTCAAGACCCTGCCGCGTCGGGAATTGAACCCTGGTCCCGGGTCTGACCGCTGCTTCATGGTCGGCCTCTTCTAACCATTGAGCCACACTTCTCCACTGTCCTCTGGGACAGGTGCCGTGTATGTGAAAGGTAGAACTTATACTGGTGTGTGTGATATGTCCTGATAGTGAAATACTGCCAATTTCGTTTTTCACTTTTGAAAGGCTATCTTGCCCCATAGCATAGACTGGGAAATGCTTTGTAACATCTTACAAGTATAACTTCCCATTGGGACTAGATAGAGATATAAAGTTTAGGCTCTCTGAACTCAGAATTTGAAAACACATCTTTTAGTAAAGATGTTTTTTAAATTGTGTGTTTGAAAATTCCACTTTCAGAAAGTAGGCATTTTCCTGTTTAACCATTCTGTGTGGCTCTGCCTGTTTGTGTATTGACTGTCTGGTTTTGGAGTGACAAGGGCTGGGGATGTGCATTCACTGTAGACATTCCACTGGGGGGTTGAGGTGTGCCTAGACTTCCTGGATGACTCAGTTTGAGCTGAATAGGACTTGGCTGAATTTAGAATAGGGAGAGGGGATTCCCTTGCACATGAATAGGGTCGGTCTTCCTTGCACAATGTCGTCTCCACCCCCTATGGCCATACTGCACCAGTGGTGACATAACTAGTTTGGACTGAGCTCAGACGCTTGCACAAATAGAAGAAAGACTTTTTGGGTTGTAAGTATTAGACCTAAAACTCTAGAACTTAAGATTACTTCTGGACTTAAGAGGAACCTTTGCCAAGTAGTAGGGCTGAAGAGCTGCTAGGAGAATTACTGCCCCTTTGCTGTGTGAGATTGGCCTACAGTTACTGTCTCTGCCAAGGAAAGGACAAAGACTCAAACTTTGATTTGAACCTGCTTGAAGAAGATCTCCAAGGGCCTGTGTGTGCTGGTCTCCTATTCTGAAGTCTCAGGGACACAAAGACTCACCCCCAGCTCCCCTGAACTATGCTGCTGAGAGTTCTGACCTGCTAGGAAGTACCTGTTCCAGTTCTGAGCCTCTGGAGGTTGCGCTACCTGCTGGAAGTTGGAAGAAACCTGAAGAACTAAGAAAATTGATGCATCGCTCTTCTTGCAGCTGTGTTTCTGAAGCAGCACCGTTGCGCGAGAAGAATCTCCACCCATCGCCGTGCCGCTGCCGAAACTGACGCAGCGCCTGCCGCCGCTGCAAGAACTGACACATCGAGGGATTGCGGCTAAAGAAACCGATGCAGTGCCGCCACATTGATCACTGACGCATCCCGGATTTCCACGCATCGTACCTGTGCAGCAAGTTTCCCCAACACGTCAACCGCGGACCAGAACAGTCTCTGAATCGACGCATCACTTCCCCCTACAGACCGGATTCGACTAATCGCTTCTCCTGCGTAGAGCAGAACTGTTGCATCGCCTCCCCATGGTCTCAGGAACTGATATATCTCTGTTTTTCTCAATGCTTTCCATCTCTGCTGCTGTTTGGCCTTGTGAATTTTGACGCATCTACAGGTACTTTGTGAGAAATCATGCATCCATAGTTTTCTATGGATCCACTTGCTTGAAACCTTTTTAACATCATATTCTTACTACATGTATGTTTGATTTTTTTAAATCATTTTTGGTCTTGTTGACCATCTATCTCATTTGGAGGGGTTAAAAAAATACAGCAACATTAAGTACTCACTATATGTGAATTTCCTTCTGCAACTTCAGAAAAACACGTCGTTTATTGTATTAAATCTTGTGGGATCGAGGCCTCTGCCTTTCTGCTTATTTGAGTACTGTACAGTACGTCACATGAGTATACTAGGTCATCAACCTGTCCATGTTTGCAATTACACTTATTTGCACCATAATAGAAGCCCACTTAGGTAAGGGAAGTAATAGCTGGAGAATGAGCACCACACAATGTGGTACCCCAACCATAGTGACTAAAGGGCCCACAGGAGAAGCTACAGGCAGCATAGTAAGGGGGAAAGCGCAACATGGACTAATTGGATGCTGTTGTATGTTTATTATTTTGGGTGTTAACATACCACAACCCAAAATGACAAACAGAGGCAGGGCTGACCAATTGATTAAAATTCCACTTTAATCAATTCATTGAACTCCCTAATTTCTTCCCACAACCTGAGTCAGTTGCGGAACAAACTTTCCATACTTAGGACATTAAGCGAGCCCTCCTGTACTACATTGATAGGTCTAAACCCTTTAGAAAGAGACAACAGTTTTTTGTTGCTTCCTCAAATACCACAAAGGAAAGGCCCTATCCAAATCGGGCTTTGCAAGATGGATCGTAAAGTGCATCCAAGCATGCTATGCTAAAGCTAAGAGGATCTTGCCCCATCCACCTAGAGCCCCTGACTTAAAAAAAAGGAGCTTTGTTTGCCTTCATGGGGAACATACCAATAGCTGACATCTGCAAAGCAGCTATCCGGTCCACACCACATACTTCTACTCAATATTATTATCTGGATGTGCTAGCCTGCCAAGAAGCCAATGTTGGCCAGCCAGTTCTCCGTACACTTCTTTAATCTACTGCAACTCCCATAGGCTAGCCACCACCTACGGGGAGAGTACTCCAAACATGCCTCAAATGGAAAATGTTACCTACTCAGCAAGCATCTGTTCGTGGCATGTAGTACTGTAGGTTCACTTGCGCCCACCCTTCTCCCTGGACACCTGCGGCTGTTGCAGTGTGCTTCTATCTCACTTTCCTCTTTTTTGATTGGACATCTCTCTATACATTGTTTAGATTTACATTACTTACCCGCCATGCAAGATAACAACCTAACAATGTAGGCGGTGACCAAACACTTTAACAGCAAGAGCAGGTCTCACAGTACCTTGTGACTTGAAAGACTTATTTGAAGTAAAATAGCTTGCACACATCTGGGCCCAACACTAAATGGTAGGAGTGTGCACAGCATGTGAATGTACAGCACTACATGCCCCAAATAGATGCTTATTAGGTAGGTAACCTTTTTCTTCCACTACAACTATAACTTTTGGGCTTCCACCTTCCTTAGCAAGTACAGCATTGTGTGCTCAGTGACTGCACAGCTGACACTGCTTGATTTTCAAAAATCGATACCAAAGGGGATGATGGACAGAGCGTTTGAGCAAATTAAACACTCATCTGGGTTTAATCCATCACCATTCTTTAGCTCACTCCACCACCCCAGTTCAGACATGGCCATATGAACAGTCTGGCCCTGTGCCTCATGGGAACAGTCCAGCCCGAACTGCCAAGCCATGTCTTCCCTGGACCGGAAACAAGCATCCTGGGACCGATTTCTGATTCATAATCCTCATCAGCCAGGCTATTTTGAATCCAGTGGTAGAGTGAGCGAGGGACCCGCGTCTGGGCATACACTGCCAACTTAGCGCAAGCAAAGCGATACCAAAGGATCATGAGTTAAGATTGCTTTGGGAATGTGGAATCAATGCAGTCCTGAGATCTTTTGAGAGATGCTGTAATTCGGTGGTATAGTCAGTGATGTTCATTCCATCTGGATGCAGTGCTTTTGAACAGTATATTCCGAAGATTCGCTGTAGTTCAATAGTTCTTCCATTATGGCATGTTGAAAAGGGAAAATCTTCAACTCTGATAGCAAATGGTCCTCAAGGTTAAAATGACTGGTTACAAGCTGGACAAGTTTTTTATTTGCGGATTTGTGGTTCCTGAATCATTACAGAGTTAATTCTCTGTTCCCACATATAGTTTCTTACAGATTTGGCTTGGCATTAAATCACATAAATAATGCATGTTACTATAGAGCATGTTGATCGAATTGCAAGACCTCGAACCCCCTTTTATATTTCCTTTTCCTTCATTTACCTCTACCACCCCTAAACCAAACCACATATCCCTTTACCTCTACCCAACTCTTAAACCCTAAACCACCCGTACCCCATCTACCATTATCCCCACCTAAACTACATTTTTTTTAAATAACATAAAAAGTATGTGATTTAAAACTCAATTTACCCTCGCTGTAAATTACTTCTTGGTACATGTACAAATACATATCTACATGGTATTTGCCTGTGTAGTAAAGGCTGCTGGAAAAGACAATTTCCCATATGAAACTCATATTGTTTAAGGGGAATCTAGTTATCTACCCTCCAATCATACAGTACTAACATGAGGGTTTGTGCAAATGATTTTACAGCAATATTAATTAGAGCGCCAGGCCAATATTTTTGTGCAAGTGCTCCATCACCCTTCTTGTATATTGTAAGCATTAGCGATCCTCTACAAAAAGATTAAATAAATGAGTTTTATGGCAATATTTAAAGAGGTGGTATGGAATCCTTGCCCATTCAAAGGAAATGTCTTAAAATATAGCAATGAGTACACCATCTGGGTTATCAGCCAATGACACTGTGCTAGATTAAATATAATTGTTGCATGTTTCCTCTTGTTAATGAATCGTGGATAATATACCAGGTGTGTGCCATTTTCCCTTCTTTGTCTTGCCCTTTCTTAAAGTTTAATGAATGGCAATTTAAGTTTTTACGCTCTGGGGAACCTTGTTTAACGTTGGAATCAGGAATCATATGCATATTGAGCATTCATCATCCCCTGATGTATTTACGCTCACTGTAGCAACTGATCAAGCACCTGTTCCCAAAACATGCATACATTACAGCACCACTATATCCTGTTTTGATAATGAAATTGCCTTTTTATGTCTAGAATGGCAACTTGAAGGATGAAAATGTTATGCAATCTTTCTCAGAGTATTCACAATTAAAAATGATCATAAAAGAATCCAACATTAAATTGCAAATTTAGTGTTAAGGTTAAAAAGTACTATCGCTCAATGGAATTCACATTGCATAAATCAATTCTCCACCAGGACAATAATTATAACAAATTGCACTATGATAAAATGCAACCTATATATAAAACAGTTATTACTACTTATTGGTCTACCTAATATAAAATAAATGGAAAAACGAAGGATAAAAATATAATTTTAAGAATAAGAGGAAAATAAATTACAATTTTGCCATAGTAACTAGAGTTTAGATTTACCCTTTAATCCGTATTTGGACGTCAGGCCCTATTGCTCACTTGCATTTTCTCAGAATTACTATTTTCTTAGTAAACAACATTTTCACTGTATGCCAGATTTTTTAATTTAGATCCTACATCAGTCGTTAGTTTGGGTCGGGTCTCTTTAGCTATTGCGTCAAAAATCTGTAATTCACATTTAGTATCATGGCAGAGGAATATTTCATTCCTACTGTAATCTATTGGTCAAAAGATACGTAGCCCAACTGCCTAAAGAGTACTTCTCTTTTCAGTGCAGTGACCGTGAAGTATTTATACACTTCAGTGGGCACATTTGCACTGCTAAAAGTATTTCCACACTCCTGCATCAACTGCACCTAGCTGTGATTGTGCAATTAAATGTGTTTTTGAACCTAAAAGGCTTTCCACAAGCCTGCTGACTTCACACCAGCAGTGATTTTGTACCTAAAAGTGATGTTGTACATGAATTTCTTTTTTACTACCAAGGGGCCGATTCTGATGCGGTTTGGAAGGTCTCCTAACGGCATTTGCTCTGTCCGAATGGGATCGGGAATGTCTTTCAGACCGAATCGGAAAGGTTTCCAACCAACCGATTACGATGCGAGTTAGGCTTTAGGAATATCCTAATCCGAACCGATGTCATTCGGAATGACTGAGCTATACGGAGCAGACTCGTACGTCTCTATGGGCCGCGTTTCCGAATGACCGATTACAATGCTGGATTCGGAAAGCCATTCTGAATCGTGCTGTCTGACTCGAATTGGCAGTCTGATTCAGACTTTGGGGGACATAGCGGGTCCCCCGGCACCTGGAGCCTTCCCAGTCGGGCCTGTGGGGGTACCCATTGCTCCTCCCTTACCAGCCATGCATAGTGTGGCAGATACCAGGGGTGCTCGCCACAGGGTACCCAATTTTCCCCACCACCCCTTTCTTCAATGGGAGCATATGCATTTGTCGGAATATAGACTCCCATTGAAGTCAATGCGAGTCTTACCCAATCGTATCTGGAAGCATCCGGATGCATCGTAATCGGTCGGTCGGACTCTCCCGAATCGGTCAGAAACCATTCCCAAACCAATTTGGTCGGAATTATTACCAAACCACTTCGGAAGCGGCCCCTAAATGTTGTTTGGCACCTAAAGTTAATTTTGCACTGAAAAGTGAATTTGCACCGAACAGTGATTTCACTCCTTATGGTTTTCTGTAGTCCTGTTAATGTTGCACTATGGGTGATGTTGTACATAAGTTGATTGTCTGCTGTTATTTTTTGATTTCTCAAATCCTAAATTTGCGGTGAATGTCGGTGCCCCACTGCAAGCTTTTGAAATTAAAAAATTGATCCAGCAACAGAAGGCACCGTTAAAGGCAGTTTGCACACATACATGGCATAAATAGTCTGTGCGCATTTATGTGCATTCGTATGTGTGCTTAAGAACATTAAGCCAGATTTATAGGATTGGCTAAAACTTATTTGATTACAATTTCGTCTACAGCCACAATGTTATGTTGATCCCACCCACTAAATCAACCCATTGTTCCATCTTGGGGACTTCAGGTTTGTCCACAATGGCGTGAGCTCGAGAATCTATGTAATGACATATTTACTGCAAATTTGACTCTATATGTGATTCAAAACCTCCATTAGTTCAGTTCATTTCCTGAATTTCGTTCTCAGCAAAATAATTAACAATTTGATGATTAATACATTGTGTTTTCATTTTGCAGCTCGACTTGCAACCTCAAGGGAGGGTGTTAATGTCTGTTCAGTACCTCTTAGAAGATACAGGTAGGAGAATGTTTATGGTCTAGCTGACTTACTGTGCTCAGCAAATTATTTGTTGTATGACACTATTGCATGACTTCTGGCACTTTATAGTTTGTAGAGATGAGCCTGCTGGGGGTCTGGTCAAGGTCTTTGGTCTTATTGAAGTTCACAACCTTCAATTTTCGTCCACAGTACTCGTGCACTGAATTGAAACGTAGATGTTCAAAGAACAGTATGGGACTTTGTTGTAGTGACTTCAGTTCTTTTATTTGACAAGATAAGTAAACGAAGTTCAGAGTATTTTCTGGTGTGTCAAAGGGAGCGTAAATTGTTTAGGTTCAGTGTCTACATAGAATGCACTATTAACAAAGTCAAAAAATTACCATATGTGTTTAACATGTTACGTATTTTAGCAAGCTAATGAGAGAACAGTGTGCATGTAAAGATAACATTTAATACCTCAGAGAGGTATCTCATCTTACAATGCCTCTAATCATCGCAATCCGAATAAATATGCTTATTTCTTATCTAATATTTAGTATAAAAAACCTTTCATAATGCACAGTAACAAATATTTGTAGACAAAAACAAGATTTCTTTAGTCTATTGAGTCCTATAGTACAAACTTAGATCACTCTCATACTTGCAATTCAAATTATTTATTGGATTTCTATCTACTTTCTTTAAATCCCCAATATGTTTGCTTTTTGTGCACCTCTACAGGGGCATGCTGTCTCTGTACTTGCCTCAGCCCTCTTGTTCTTCTGTAAGGACAGATGCCCTCGCGTGTAAACACCGCAGTGGTAAAAAGTTAGATCTAACAAGTCCAGGCCACCCTGATGGACACGAGGACCCATTTGTAATGAAATGTTCACATAGTAGAAGTGACTGGTGCATTGAATGTAAAGTCTAATTTCCATCTTTTGAGACCTCAGGCGAAATAATGTAATGCCTTCAATACTGGATGGAGAGATTGAGGAAAACCAGAGCAGGAGTATATGCTTGGGGGCTGGCAGCAGCAAGCATGGATTGTGGCAGCATTTAACCATACACTATGTAATGGGACATGAGCTGAGGCAACTGCTACCGTCCTCCTTACACAATGACTTTTGGGGAAAATTCATGAAGGTGGCACAGGAGAGGGGAAGTGGTGCCTATTGCTTCTGGTAAACAACACGCTTTCTGTTAACGCTAAATATGATGAGAGGCTCGACCTTAGCTTGCCTCTCGTTGGAATCAATTACACAAGTTTTGCATCAGTGACTTGTTCAGACATTATTTTTCTGCATTTTTTTTATTTCAATGTGCTCGCACTTCAGCTTAGAGATGGTGGATACCCTGCAAATAGCTCCTGCTTCTGCCACTGCTTGCTTTGTGTGAGCCCAAGAGCTCTGGCTCTGTAAGCTGCAGAGAAAATAGGCCACCTAACTCGTACCTAAGAGTGATTGTTAATCCAACCAGAGCATTTAATAAACTTGCATTGAGAACTGGTTCCCAAGATGCACCTTCAACCAAATTAAGATATTTGGTCTTCTTTCATGGACCTCGCCACAGTCACTGCCCCTGCTTATCTGAGCTAATTGCACCTACTCAGGGCTTGAGAATGAACTAACCGGTGAATCGTGGTCATCAAAGCAGAGTTTTGGAGGAAATATGGCTCATTTGGTTAATTCAACAACTCTATCTGACCACGTGCCCAAGTCAGTCACACAGAAAAAACATTTATGTAGACAATTTATTTCAATTCACAAAGTTTTTGCCGAGATCTGTGTTAGTGAGATTGGGTTGGAAATGGATATGTTTTCACAAAATTGATTTATGTTAGCTAGAAGTTCAATGTGTATTTGCCTATTGCTGGGTGCATAGACAAGGGTATGTGGCAGTGCAGAACCTTAATAAAGGCATGCCTCTGTGCCTACTGCTATTACTTTTTAAGACAGGCATTTTTCCCAACATCTGGAAAGTAGCATCAATCTGTCCACTAATAAAAAAAAAAAACTAGTTTAAATCCTTTGGATCATATTAGCTATCGACCAATCTCGTGCTTGACGCTCCTAGCTAAGATAGTGGAAGAAGCCATGAATCTTCAGCTGGCAGAGTTCGTTCAGAAGAATGATCTTCTGGACCCAACACAGTTTTGTTTCAGAAGTGGTTGCAGCATTGAGATAGCCCTGATTAATGCAACAGAGGAGATTCAAGCTGCTCTTGATCCAGGAGGTAGAGCAGCCCTTGTTTTGCTCGATCTGTCGACGGCATTCGACACAGTCGATCATGGGCTGCTGATTGATCGTCTTCATGACATTGGTATCAAGGGAATCACCTTGCCACTTTTGAGGTGCTTCCTCACAGGGAGAGAGCAACCGGTGGCTTTAAAAGAGGTAGTCTCCAAACCTTGCCACTTCCTTGTGGGGTTCCTCAAGGGTCTTCTTTAAGCCCACTTATTGTTTAATGTTCATGTAACTTCACTAGCAATTCTGATCAGGTCCTTTGGTTTCTCACGAACATCATATGCCAATAACACAAGAATTGCTGTCTTTATCCAGCAAAGATGACAACACAGGAACTAGATTTCATGACTGTGTGCGATCTGTCAGCAATTGGATGAACAACATTTGCCTGAAGCTAACTAAACTCTGGTAAAACAGAAGTTATCCTTTTTGGCAACCAGGTTTCTCTCTGGTCCCCAGCTTGGTGGCAAGAGGAATTAGGAAAGGTACATACTCCAGCTATAAGGCAAGAAACCTGGGAGTTCTTATGGACAATAAACTCACTTTTGGAGATCAAGTCCATGCAATCACCTCTTCCTCATACTATAGTTTTAGGATCATAAATAAAATCCTTCCTTGTTTACCCTCAGATACACAGAGAACAGTAGTATTTCCTTAGTCCTTTCAAAAATATACTATTGCAATAGTCTTTATCTTAATATACAACAATGACTTTTGAATAAACTTCAATCTGTGCAGAATGCAGCTGCACGATCCCGAAATTTAAATTCATTACTGGTTTCCTTCCTCACAAACTACACTGGCTCCGCGCAGACAGCAAATTTGGTTTAAAGCCCTGAGTAATGCCTACAAAGTACTACATGATTCTGGCCCAGATTTCATGTTACAGAGTTTCAAATGGTATGAGACAACCAGAAACCTTCACTCAGCAGGGGCAAAAAGACATAGAGTTCCTAATTTCAAAATTGCTTCCTGTGGAGGCAGATGTTTTGTGACTGGTACCACTAAAATCTGGAATCTGCTACCCCTTTAAATCAAGGACATGCCCAATCTTATGTCTTTCATGAAATCAATGAAAACATGGCTTTTTACTAATTAATAGGGCCATTTTTTCTTTCTGTTCAGTAAAGCTAGCACCAAGACGGATAATCGTGCACTCTATAAGTACTGTTAACATAACATACTGTCACTCCAGTCTCACTAATCTCATCAAGAAATCCTGCTTGGGAAGGATTAATGGTTCTTACCAATAAAAAGAATACCCTACTTGATCTGCAGGGCCCTGTTCAGTAATGGTCTTGCAAGCCACATTTATAAACCATATCCTGCATCTAACTTAGTAGTAGAAGGGAATTATTTTGCATTTCCTTGCACTGAGAGCAGATATATTTCAGTGGCTTTAACTTCAGACTCGGGAACCTGGACATCTGAGTTCTAATTCCAGATTCAGCACTTGACTGAAAATGTTAAGGATTAAGGGCAAATAGCCTCCCTGACTTAGTATTTTCAATAGGGCAAATGTAGTGCAATGTAAAATATGTCACATGTAATAATTTAAATGTGAAAAATCTGCTCTTCATGTCTCCCATCACTCTTGAAAATGTTGCTCACCAGCAAGGTGTGTGCTGTATACACACTAACCCATACATTCATGGATACGATGGTTGACGACTGTCCATGATCCACATGGGGCTTGGTAACATTAGTGGCCCCGTCTGTCTTAGCCATACGATTTTGAGAAGCCAAAGAACAATTGAATAATGGAGAGCACCTACTCTTTTACTTTTCATTTGGGACCAGTATTTCAAAAGCAACAACAACAACATAAGCTTTATTCGACAGTAAATGTCATAAAAGCTGGGTACATAAAAAATCAAATTACACAGTTTACAACATTGGCTAAGAAAAAAAACAAGTAGTTAAATAAAATCGATACAACAAGATATTAAAATAGAGAAAAGATTTAGAAAAAAGTTAAGAACATATACACAATATTATTGTAAGTTAAAACAAATAAGTTATTAACACTTTAAAAAGTCCCAGCAGGACTAAAAACATATTTCATTATCATTGATGGAAAAGTCCTGCATTCAGTTATTTGCAGGAAGCAATTTAGATCTTATCCACATCCATCTTAAAAATGTTGCCATTGGTACTGCATACGATAAAGATGGATCAGTATGTAAAATTCTCATGGCTACACTCGACGGGTTGGTGCCCATATTACTACAAGTCGGCACCAGCCATGCTTTACAAGGGGCGACATACGCAGGGCATACAAACAGCACATGTGAATATGTTTCTTCCAAGTCAATGCAGTTTGGACATTTATCATCGTCAGTGGCAAACCATTTAGCAGTAAAAGAATTCAGGGGTAAGCATCCTGCTCTAAACTGGAAATACAGTTTGCGGTCTAGCGGCTTGGAGATTAAATCCCAATAATTCTCAGCAGCCGGGCATCGCTTTATTTGCAAAAACATTCCTGTCAATGTTGTGGCATCAATTTTTCTGTTAGCTTATTGTACAATCAGTTCCCAATACCTTTGCTTAATTAAATCTTTTGATGGGAACTGGGTGCTGTTAACGGCTTACCACAATGATAACATTCCCATACAGGTTAGAGAACTTCTGATGTCACACAACCAGCTCATTTTAAGGAAGCAATCAGCCTCCATTATATTTCTAAGACCTTCTGAGAAAATGGCCAGTTCTGGTGTGCACCAGATTCTGCGCCAGTAGAGGATTGTGCATAGTCTTGCTAAATCTGCTAATGCTTTTCTGCCTAGATCTTAACCCAGAGGAAGCATAGGTCTACTTTGAGGTAGGCGTGTAACTCCCCGAAAACACCTGCTCTCTGATGCAGCTAGTTGAGACAATATCTCAAACTCTATAACTCTGCACCATACAGGACTGAGCTCATTATCTTGGAGCTGTAGATCTGCAGCAATGGGGTGAGAGGCTTAGTGATGTTTTGAATTCCTTGGTCATGATGCTGGCTAATTGCCTGTGTTTTAAAACCATGGTATTTACGTGTGGCCTCCAACTTAGTCCTTTATGCTAGGTGATACCTTGATAAGAGAATGCATCTACCTGCGCCAGGGGTATTTCAGAAGCATAATTTGAGCTGCTTTTCAGACCTTTCCGTATATTAGTCCTTTTCTTGGTAATAAGGACCGTGAGGAAAAACAAACGTTCTTTCTCATCTAAGAGGAGCAAATGATCCTCACAGATATGGTTGCCCTTTTTAAATCGAAGTGTACCAGACAGTGCAGCTGTCTGGTTTGCGAACAACTTCTTTGGGACATTTTGAAAGCAGACCTAAGAATGTATTCTTCCCATTGCTTACCAGTGGCTTTGTAACTCCTATTCGATTTCTTTCTAATTGTTGGCTTTATTTGTTTTCAGCTATTCAGCTTGAGTTTGTCCCTCCCATGGAGCATAGCCTATTCACTGCATTATTTTTTGAAGGCTCACTTTCTGTAAACAGGCCTTTAAATCTTTAATTTGCTGTGCATTTAAACCCACTGGTCAAATGTTAGGCTCGGTCTCCCAAGGTAGCTTGGTGTTTACTTTTCTTTCGCTAACTTCAAAGTGAGAGTATTTATGTGACAATCTTGCTGTGAAAGGAAAGGCTTTTTCTAGCACACAACAAAATGTAAATGTCTGTGAATGTGCTGTGCAGATATTTCAGAATATCTCGGAATTTGGAAAGCAAAAATGAATCATGTTTTTATAATTCTGAGGTGTGGTCGAAATAAATATTTTAATACATTAAAAACAAATCAGTACACTAGTTGATGACATTTCCACACATTATCATCTGTGCAATGTATACTTTTATCAGTAAAACTATATGTCTGTGCAAATGTAATGGTCTTTTCAAGTGAGAATTTGTTGTCTGTAACGGCTGAGCACTCCCACAGCCTGCATACTCCAATCTACAACACCCTACTCCACTCTGATATGCCACTCCACTCTGACTTCACTCCACTCTGCCATTCCAAGCCACTCTAAGGTTGGCAACTTCACTCAACGAAATGCCATTTGAATGTTCGACACACGGCTCCACAGAAGTCCACTCTACAACACCCCACACTGACACTTTACTCCACTATAATCCACACCATTCCACTCTACTTCCCTCCACGCCACTCTACTCTCTTCCACTCTGACACTTTACTCCAGACTTGACTATGCCCCTCCATTCTTCTCCACACCACTCTACAGCACTCTACTCCACTCAATACTACTCCACTCAATACACTTTACTCAATACCACTCAACTCCATAACTCTCTATGCCACTCCGACGCTCTATGCAACTCCCTCTATGCCGCTTTACTCCACTCTCCGCTATAGCCTACTACTCCACTCTACTATTCTATGTGACTCTGTGCCACTCCACTCTTTGACACTCTATGCCACTCCACAACACTCTACCCCACTACACTCAATGACACTGCACTCTGCAACACTCCACGACACTCTATGGTACTCCACGACATTCTACTTTACACTACAACACAATTCTTCTCTCTATGCAACTCCCTCTATCCCACTCCATGCCACTTTATTCCACTATACAACACTCTTACACTCTACACCACTACTCTATGCCCCTCCACTCTACTCAACACTCTGCCACTCCACCATATGACACTCTCCTCCACACTATGCCACTTCACTCTACGACAATGTACTCCACTCTGCGCCAAGGTACTCTACTCCACGGTACGCACCTCTCTGTATGCCACTCCACTCCTCTGCTCTTTACTCCACCCTATGCCGCTCCACTCTGCGCTACCCCACCCCTCTCCACTTGGCACCACTCTGCTCTACTCTAAACCACTCTGCTCCAATTACGATGCTGTACTCCACTCTGAACCCGTCCTCTCTACGCCCTTCCACTCTTCGCCCTCCATGACACTCTATGCGTCTCTGCGCCAAAACCCTACACATCTCCATGCAGCTACCGCACTCCATTCTATTCTCCTCTGCACCACTGCACGCCACTCCAACATTTTACCCCACGCCACTATGCCACTCCTAGACAGTCTGCACCACTCCAGGACACTACACCACTCCACCCTGGCACTCCACTCTACACCACTCACTTTTAGTCATGTTGCACAACAGCCACACAGGTCTACAACATGACTAAAACACATTTGCAAAGCGAATAGCGCTTGCGTAGACTAGACCTATTGGCTTTGCCAATGCTTGTTGTGATTAGGGTCCTTGGTGAATATTTCAAACTGCACAGATTGTTTGCATACTGCAAGATTTTTGCACTCCTTGTGTCTCCCTCATTGCAATTTACAGCGTTTGGGCCATCCATGCACCCCTCCCGTACTCAAATATATTCCACTGGCAGGACTCTTCGACCTCTGATGTTTTACAGTCTTCATTCCCATTCTCTGGAAGTCTCTGAACCCGTCGCTGAGACTTGTTTGCCGTCCTCGGTAATTTCCAGAAACTCATAAGAGCATTTCTGTTTACTTCTGCAAATGTCTGGGTTTCTTTTCCCTTCCCTGTAGCGCCAAGAAACGGTCACGGGTAAATGTGTGCTCTCTATACATAACAAAATATTCTAATCTAATCCTGGAGATTACCTCACGCATTTAAAGGGTGAGACGAAGATGCGCTCAGAGTCCCTCGCGTGCAGTGTGCCGTCCCCATGGTAACACTGTGGTCTGACCCGCAGCCGCTCGAGAGCAGGCCCTGCTGGTTTGGGAAGGTTACGTCACCCGGTGCTGTATGCGCGTGGCTGTGCACTTCTAAAGTGCTCGGTGGAGTCTCCTGAACCATTAGCAGTTTTTCAGTTACATTTTTCAGTGTAGAACAGTTGTGTTTCTCATTATGTAGCGAAATAAAATGCTGAATTCACACGCACGCACATTTGTCGAAATATTAACACATCCTCAAGTTTGCCAGCCAATGGCTTCGTGCAATTAGATGTAGAAGGGTGCACTTAAACTCTTTCCAGCCTAATGCCCCTATCACGTGCTATAACCATTAAAAATAATGTAAAAATCCTTCTTCAAATGAGTGATTAGTGAGCACCAACGAATGAAAAATGTCCAGTCGGTGGTTTCGAACAATTAAAATTTACTTTAATACAAATTCCTGCAATCAGGATATCCACAGCTGTAGTATTTGGAATACCTTCTGTGTTTATAGGGTGGCATGTTTGTGCTCCTGCAGAGATCCTGCAGTATAGTGTAGAAACAAATACACTAAATTTTCCGGTTACTGTCTGTGCTCTTTTAAATACTTCATTTTTTTCAGTGCCTTCGACAGAGTTTAACTGAGTTACACTGCACAGAAACCACAATTGTATGATATATATGAATGTTATTTTGTTGGAAGAACACAGCTTTCGCTAAAGAAGCACTTTGAAAAAAATCTGTTCTTATTTCGGGTGTAGTGTGTGTATACAAAGTAATTTGGAAAGTGTGTTGATTGTAAAAGTGTGTGTCTTACTGTTATTCCACTTTGTCTAGGTGCGTGCTGTACGTGTTTACCCCTGTTGTTTATTGGTGCTTCAAAAACAGTTCTGGGAAAGCGTTTAGGCTTTTAGGCGAGGCACGTTTTTTCGTTTTGGATGTCAGGTCTTTGTTATGTTTGTCTATTGGCACTGTTTGTGTTTATTCAGTGATCTCATACCGGCACTGACTTCTTTACTGTTCTCAGACGTATAATTTTCTGGAGGGCAACATAAAAATCTGGTAATTGTGTAACCTTGCTATATTATGTGCTACTGTTTAACTTTCGAGAAAAAAAAATTGGTTTAAAAAAAAGATCTTCTGGGGAAAGTAGCAGATGTCTGGTAGATGATGGCTTCCCTGTAGCAGGTTTTGTTTCCGTGTGGGTAGGACAGTGCTCATGTACTCAAGCCTTAAGTCGAGGAGCGTGGTCATAGCAGGTTTGCTTACCTCTGTTGTTCATGTGTCTTTCTTTTGGGGGAAGATGACCGGTGCCTGCGACTTGACCGCGTCGCTGTAATAGGCTGTGTTTTATTTGGTGTCCGTTATTGGGACACTTCATATTTGCTCATCCATTCAGCAAGGGCCCTGGACCTTATGGTTGTTATACTTTGAGGTTCCACCAGCTGTGCTGTGACTGCAATGGGGTACAAATCTCGCTCCCGTACTTTTCCCACACCGATCTAGTCTGTGTGTCTCAGCCCTTCTCTGCTTGACTTCAGGGGCGGCTCTAGGCTCATGGCGGCCCTGGGCAGGGAGCGTAGGTAGGGGGCCCCGGAAGAGGGGGTCCGGGTGGGGCGGAGCGCGGAGGCCAGTGAAGAGGGGGGGGGGGTCAGGGTGTTTGGAAGTGGAACAGAACCGGAGGCCGCCAAATCCCTGCCAGGGGCCGCCACGCTAATATGTATCCATCCTCAGAGGAGTATTATATTAAGGATATATATTGGCGTGGTGGCCTCTGGGGTTTGGTGGCCCTGTGCAGGTGCACAGCTTGCACAGGGCTGGACTGGCCATAGCGGGCACCGGGCAATTCCCCGGTGCGCCGCACGGGGGGGGGTTTTGGGCCCCTGGGGGGGCGTTTTTGTTACAGGGCCGATTTTGCAGCATATCGGCCTTGTCGAATACCGGCTCCAAAAAGCTCAGCGGCACCTCCAACCCCCCCCACCCCCCCACCCCCGAGTAGGGAGGGGGGGGCGGCCGAGCACTTTGCCGGGGCCGGTTGTGGTTCCCAGTCCGGCCCTGAGCTTGCACATGCCTAAGGCCGCCCCTGTTGACTTGTTGGTTGTTGAGTATGGAAGAGGTCACAAGAAGGATGTCTCAATTTGTTGGGGACGAGCTTGTCTCCCTCCTGCTCTCCAGAAGCAGGAGACAAAAACCGATATGGCTGAGACACTGTGGGTTTCAAGAGAAATGCTGCCACTGACTGCAGTCTGCTGGTTAGAAGACCAAATCCAAGTGAAGAATAGTTATAGCATCATCATGGGACTACAGGCCATTAAAGATGGAGGCGATGTGTATTCTTGATGTGTGGGCCAAATTTGGATAAGCGATCCGAGTAGTCATTTTTTTTTTTTTAAGTGATATTGGGGAACAGGGCAGTGCTCCCTTTCCCAACATTTTAAAATGGCAGAGGGAGGTAATTGCTTAATGAATTAACCTACAAAAACATGGAAAACCTACAAATGTTGAGGGACCTAAGGAACTAGAAAATAAAGCTCAAAAGAAGAGTGTAATATTTACTGTAATGAAGCCTCAAATGGTTGGGAGAAAGCTTCCTGCTTACAAAGGTTGGCATGTATGCTTGCCACACAGCGAGCGCATAGTGTCGGTCATGCACATTAATTAAAGTGACAGGATGTTGATGAAACAATTTCACTTGTCTTTTACATTCTGCCTCTGCCATAACATGTGCGTGACTGCAAATCCCTGAAAGACAACCTCCCGCCCCAGCATTCAGGTCTTTTCTCTCATTAATATTTCAGTGCTGCCCTTCTTGCAACAGCTCGCACGAGAAAAACATTTGTTATCTAAGTCAGTTTGCCTTTGCGGTGGTCAGCCACGGTTTTTGACACCCTACCAAGGAAGTTGCAGATGAACATGAGTGTGAAATTGTGCGTCTTCTAGGTTCCTTTTTATTTCTTGTTCAGCTTCGAGAAAGAAAACCACGAGTGGCAATTTAAAATATGTCACGACCAAGCAGAGAAAGGTTTTTCTTTTTTTTACACTGAATCTGACCAATTTTCTGAAAAAACTAAGTGTTTGCTGTTTAATTTATTAAATGCATCTTCATGCATTTTCATTATTTTAACTAAGTAAAAAAGAATCCTGTACAAAAAATATATTTTTGAATTGGAAGGACTAGGAAGAAAATGGGTTTCCCCAGCAGGTCTCTATAAAAGGGCACAACACTTATTTCTGAAACACATTAGAGCAGGGGGACTGGAAATATGAGCTGTGAGCTGTTGAGGTGGTCTCCCCAAAAATTTCCATTTGAATACTCGGACTCCTTACAAGTTCAGACCTCCATGAAGCGTATTTAGTCTTGTTTCTAGTTTGGCAGATTGTCTCAAAAAACACTGGGCAAGTTCTTTCTTTCCTGTGCCTTTTTCCCGGTTTTCGTTTGCGTGGCAACTTCGTAGGTGAAAGTAACCTGATTGACCCTTTGAGCTGAATCTGTGTGTTTGCTGCACTTCTGGGCCTCCAGTTTCCATGCTTGCAGATCTTACAACCTGTCTTTAGATTTAGTAAAAGTGTGTGAAGTCGTGGAGCAGACAGGCTCCTTTTGTTGAAAAGCACCCATAATAGGCAGACTGATGTTTCTTAGGACCATGAATATGAAAGAAAGACTACAGGACTCTTACTGGCTACAACCAAAACATCTGAAACTGATGTACTCTAGTTAAGGTATTTGTAAATTGCAGCATACTCCCTAACCTACAGTATCCAGACACTAAAAATCCAACCTCACTCAGCATTACCAAGGGGACCTGCTTTAAAATCAGCAGCAAAACTGGAGACCCCATGTCATTTAGGGACTGGAAACAACTACAACATCAAAAGTTTCCTGAATTTCAACAGGTCATATTCTTACATAGGTACAGTGGCATGGAATTTCATTTTACTTATGGCTGCTGCAGTCTAAAAGGACTTTTTCTCCATGGTCTTTAGATGAAACCTAGAAATCTCCAAATGAAGCTTGTTTTAGACCTTAAAGAGCGTTCAGTGGAGTACCATCAACATCTGCAGTTTACTGCCATTTAGGAGTAAACATATTTCTGTGTCCCAACCATATTGATTTGAAAAAGATTCACTGGTGACCAATGTAGTGAAGCTACGGCCAGTGACATCTGGTAATTCAAGGAAGGCCAAGTAACCATTGTGCAGCATAATTTGGAATTGAGTCTAATGGGCACATGTTCACTTGAAATTTGAGTGCATGGAATTTTGATCAAGACCTGGAAATATGTGGAGTCAGGGTAGAGAAGTATGTATTAGAGAAACACCAGCAACAGGTATGTTGTCCTGGTAGCGTACTAGAGGATGAGTGAACACAGCTTCGAAATAGTATTGATGGCGATCTCTGGCAGGAGAGTGGATTCTGTCGCAGGTTTCTTCAAGTACAGCGGAACTTGGAACTTGAAGGGGAGCTTCCTGCACTCACCACCAGCACTACCGCCATGGAAAGTTAACACAACAGAAGGAGAAAATCCCTTTCAATTCCCTTTTAGATTAATATATACACTGACTATGCTGATCCCATTCAGGGAGTGGTTTCATTCTGCAGAAATGAAAACAATCTTTGTTTATTCCTTTAGTGGTTTAATGTGGATATGTATGGGTTCACTGTTCTATTCATTCTAACATTTTTGTAGTTTCAAGAAAAAATCTATTTTTTTGTTATTAAATACCTCCAGGTTTACTATTTTAGGTCTTTTTAAAATTGACATTATTTTTTTCTGACAGGCTTTTATTGCTGAATTTGGCTTGATTTTAGCTATGATGAGCTATTTTGAAACTGTCGAGTGGGGGTTACAGGTTTTGTTGTAGTTTGTTTTACTTTTTAGGTCGAGCCTATGCCATTCCGCAGGAATGGATAGGGGAGAATTTTAGAGGCCAAAATAGGTTCTCAAACCAAAGCCCGGATTTTCAACAGTTCACGTGAAGACAAGCACGCGCATTTCCCCACATGAAAGCAATCAGCCTCCCTCCCACAGGCTTCCCCAGTTCCCTAATTGCTTTCACGGCCACATTAAAGGGATCCTTTCCCGGCCGCTTTGCCCCAGGCATTTCTCCTCTCCTAATTATTCACTGCCCATGGCCGGCTTCACTTTCACGTCTGCCAGGCCGTGTCTCACATTTCTCCTCCCCCCTCCCCACAGCAATGCAAAGAGCTTGTTTTCATCGCTGTCTCTCCCTTTTTCTATTGCTGTCTCTGCCTCCATCTGTCTTCCTTCTCTCTCAAGATCTTTCTATTTCTCTCATTTTCTGTCTCCCTTTTTCATTCCTTCTCGTTTTGCCTCTCTTTTGCAGACTCCCTTGGCCTACCTCCTCTGTCTCTCCCTGCCTGTGCTCTCCTTTTCTCTCCATCTCTCAATCCCTCCCATTTTCTATCTCTGCCTGTCTCTCTCTGTGTCCTCCCACTCTCTGTCCCCATCCCTGACACCCCTCTCTCTCCCTGAGTGTCCTCCCCTCGCCTCGCTTGTTGCTTCTTTTGCAGCCATTCTGTAAATCCCTCATTGATTTCCCGCTACCTCCCCTTGTCCTCTTGAAACCCTTCTCATGTCCGCCTTTTAAAGCCTCTCATATCCCCCCCTCTCCTTCCCTTCCACCCCCCTCTCTTCGTTATTCTTGATTGAAATGTAAATGCGTTTCATTATTAGCATCTCCATCGCTAATTACCATCGAGGCCCAATCATTAGGCTGTCACTTTGTTTGCTGGAGGACAGCAGAGAAGCATTTATTCCTCGCTGAGAAATAGCTCCACTGATCTCATGCATATAGAAAGGGGAGTGCCAGGCAGCACTGAGGGTGTTAAAAAAATTGTAAATTGATACTTGTATAGCGCACTACTCACCCGCAAGGGTCTCAAGGCGCTTGTACGAATACCGCTGTGGAACCCATCCTGGCTTTCCCTGTGAGGTGTCCACTCCTGGGCACCCCCAAGGTGGAGGCCAGGCATCCTTAGCGTTGTGGGGGCCGTTGTGGAGATTAAGCAAGCTATTGCCCAGAGTTGCAGAGTGGGACTCCATGATTGGAATAGGCACCGAGGCGAGAATGATCAGGTCCGTGGAATTTTGAGCCCAAGACCCGCCGAGGCGGGGAATTGAACCCTGGTCCTGGGCTAGACCTCTGCATCAGGGTCTGCCGCTCTAACCATTGAGCCACACTGGGGGGCAGAGCTGGGGGAGGAGAGGAGCGGCGACATAGAGGCACTTAGGAGTAGGTGCTGGATGTGGAACAGGACTGCCTGTCCTTGCAAATATATTCTGTTAAACTGGGAACATAGCACAGTGGGTTAATGCGTCTGTGGCCAAGACCTTTTTGCAGCCTACGAGTCAGCGGCTAAGAGTGGCAGAGTGTGGAATCAGCTTTTCCATCTTGCAGGAATAATGAGATGAGGAGATCAGATCGCTGTGCTCACCAGCCGTCTCATTGCTAGTAATCGATGAACATGCTGAGCTGCGACAAATCACTTGCTTTCGTTTGGTTTCACATCAGGGTACTCTTCACGTGGCTGGAAGCTGCTCGATCCTTCGAGGGATTCAGTAACTATTGTCACCTTTTTTAAGCTCTGAGAGGAAGTGGTTTTCATTTGTCAGAATTCACGGTATCTGCTCCATTTCATCATAGTATTTGAATTTTAAACATTATTTATTTCTTCCTCAGGTTGTGCTACTGGCTGCATATTGTCCTTTGAGGATCATTCACGACCCACTTTATGTAAGCGACTATTCAAAATAATTAGGACACGTGAGGTTGTTTTCTCAAGTGTGGCACTATCTCATTAACAAATCACTTGGTCTTTCAATTGGTGGGCGATTTGTTTGCTGCTGTTTCCTGTACTTGTCACGACTCATGTGGGATTTTACCTTGGTGTGCACATTTTTTCCTGCAGGGAACTTTTGGGTTCACGATTCTTCATATTGATTGTTTTGTACTTCCCCCTCCCTTATTCCCCGCCCCCGCCCCCACCCTTCTCGTCACCTCTATCAGCACTACTTATTCACTAGTGCACAGCTCTTTCTTGCATTTTTTTTTTTTTTAATTGGCCATGGAGTCTGTGGTTTGCGCACTCTGTCAAGTTTAAAAAAAAATATATATATATATTCTCCCACTGGGCAAAGTAACATTCGCTGTGGGCTTAAAAATATCAGCATTCGTTAATCACTCGTGCATGGCTTACTTTTTTTGTATCACTTGTTCACTCTCTTTCTCTCTCTCCCCCCTCTCTAATTCTATCTCTCCTTAATTCTGTCTCTCCTCTCGCTCTCCCCCCCTTCATTCTCTCTCTCTCTCTCTCTCTCTCTCTCTCTCTCTCTCTCTCTCTCTCTCTCTCTCTCTCTCTCTCTCCCTCTCTCACACCCTTTCTCTTTCGCTTCCCTTCATTTACTCTATCTCCCTTATTTCTCTCGCTCTCTTTCACTCCCCTTCATTCACTCTCTCTCCTCTTTATTCTTTTTCCACTTGCTCTCTCTTTTCTCTCACTCATTCTCACACTTGACAGGACCAACAGTGGGCGCTTCTCACACAGACCGGAACAGGGGGTGCATCTCACACAGACAGGAACAGAGCATGCTTCTCAATCAATCAATCAATCAGGAGTTTGTTAAAGCGCGACTACTCACCCGTAAGGGTCTCAAGGCGCTAGGGGTGGGGGGGGGGGTAGTTGGGGGGGGGTGCAGGTTCCATTCCATCAAGGAGGGGGTCTGTCGAAGAGCTAGGTTTTGAGGTTTCTTGCGAAGATTGGGAGCGATGTTGTCTGTCTGAGGTGGAGCGGAAGGGCGTTCCATGCTTTGGCCGCGAGGAAGGAGAAGGAACGGCCTCCCGATATGGTCTTTCTGGTGCGGGGGACCACGGCGTAGGAAAGCTGGGCTCATCGTAGGATCCTTTGGGGTGCGTGGAATTTGAGTCGGCTGTTCAGGTATGCTGGTCCGGTGCCGTGGAGGGCCTTGTGTGCGTGGGTGAGCATCTTAAAGGTGATTCTCGCCTCGACGGGGAGCCAGTGGAGTGTGCGCAGGTGCTGGGAGATGTGGCAGTGTTTTGGCAGGTTGAGGACCAGTCTTGCGGCGGCGTTCTGGATGTTCTGTAGCTTGCGGATGAGGTTTTTGTTTATTCCAGCGTAGAGTGCGTTGCCGTAGTCGAGTCTGCTGGTGACCAGGGCGTGAGTGACTGTCTTTCGGTGTTCGAGGGGGATCCATTTGAAGGTCTTACGAAGGAGGCGGAGGGTGTGGAAGCAGGAAGATGAGACAGAGTTGATCTGGCCGTCCATTTTGAGCTCGGAGTCCAGGATGATTCCCAGGTTGCGTGCGTGGTCTGTGGGGGTTGGCGGGTTTCCGAGGGCGGTCGGCCACCAGGTGTCACTCCAGGCGTCGGGGTTTGGGCCCATGATGAGTACTTCTGTTTTGTTGGTGTTTAGTTGTAGGCAGCTGTGTTTCATCCATTTGGCGACGGCTTCCATGCCTTCTCGAAAGTTGCGTCTGGCGGTGTTGGGCTCGTTGGATAGGGAGAGGATGAGCTGGGTGTCGTCTGCATATGACACGATGTTGAGTCCGTAGGTTCTGACGATGGGGGCAAGTGGAGCCATGTAGACGTTGAAGAGCGTCAGGCTGAGGGAGGAGCCCTGGGGGACTCCGCAGGTGATAGGTGTGGGGTCCGAGAGGAAAGGGGGGAGTCTGACCCGCTGCGTCCTGCTGGAGAGGAAGGAGCAGATCCAGTCGAGGGCCTTGTCCTGGATTCCTGCATCGTAGAGTCTGCGTATTAGGGTGCGGTGGGAGACTGTGCCGAACGCCGCCGATAGGTCGAGGAGGATGAGGGCTACTGTTTCTCCTTTGTCCAGTAAGGTGCGGATGTCGTCTGTTGCGGCGAGGAGGGCGGTTTCCGTACTGTGGTTTTTTCTGAAGCCGGATTGGGAGGAGTCGAGGATGTTGTGTTCTTCAATGAATGTGGCGAGTTGACTGTTGATGGCTTTCTCGATGACTTTCGCTGGGAACGGGAGCAGGGAGATGGGTCTGTAGTTTTTGAGGTCGGTGGGGTCCGCTGAGGGTTTCTTTAGGAGGGGGTTGACCTCGGCGTGTTTCCAGTCGTCGGGGAATGAGGCGGTCGCCAGGGAGCGGTTGATGGTTTGGCGGAGCATGGGTGCGATGGTGTTGGCGGCTCTGTTGAAGATGTGGTGGGGGCAGGGGTCCGTGGGGGCCCCTGAGTGGATTGACTTCATTGTCTTCAGTGTGTCTTCGGTGGTGAGGGCTGTCCAGTCATCAATCGCTGGTTTCCGGGTGTCGGGGGTGGTTGGTGAGGGTTCAGTGTGTTGGTTGTCTTCGTCGAAGTTGTCGTAGATGCTCTTGATTTTGTGGTGGAAAAAGATGCTGAGTTTGTCGCAGAGGTCTTGAGAGGGAGGGATGTCGGTAGACTCGCTGGTGGGTTGGGCGAACTCCTTGATGATGATGAAGAGTTCCTTGCTGTTGTGTGCGTGGGTGGAGATTCTGTCTTCAATCGCTTTTTTCCTCGTTTCTCTGATGAGTTGATGGTGGGCGTTGGTGGCGGCTCTGAAGTTGTTGTGGGCTTCTGTGGATTTGGTGTTTCTCCAGGCCTTTTCGAGGCGGCGGCATGTGCGCCTGGACTCTCGAAGGTCGGTGGTAAACCATCTGGCTTTCTTGGCACGGGTATTGTTGTTTTTCTTGAGGGGGGCTATGGTGTTGGTGCTGTCCGAGATCCATCTATGCAGGGTTCGGGCTGCGGTGTTGGGGTCGTCGTTTTCCGCAATGGTTGGGGTGGAGTTGTTGAGTGAGGAGGTGAGCTAGTCATCGGTGATTTTGGTCCAGTTTCTTTGTGGAAGCAGGTGCTGGTGTCTGTGGATGGTGGGTGTTCTGAAGGTGAAGTGGACGCAACGATGGTCGGTCCATGGGAGTTCGGTGGTGTGGCTGAAGGTGATGGAGTTTCCTGTAGTGAAGAGGGGGTCGAGGGTGTGTCCTGCTGAGTGCGTGGGCTCGGTCACGATCTGGCGGAGTCCAATGTTGTGGAGGTTGTCCAGGAGGGATGTGGTGTTGGGGTCCAGTTGATTGTCGAGGTGGAAGTTGAGGTCTCCCAGCAGGGTGTAGTTGGTGGATGCGATGGCCTGCGGGGAGATAATGTCCGTAATGGAGTTGGCGAAGGGTCCGCGGGGTCCAGGGGGTCGGTAGATGAGGGTTCCTCGGAGGGCGGCGGTGGGGCTGGCCAGTATCTTGAAGTGAAGGTGTTCCATCAGTTCTGTGGACTCGTCAGGGAGTGTGCTCAGGCGGAGGCTGGATTTGTGGACGATGGCGATTCCTCCTCCTGGGTGGATGGGGCGGTCCTTCCTGGAGATCTTGTATCCTTGGGGGATGGCGATGGCGATGTCCGGTCCTGAGGTGGTGTTGGTCCAGGTTTCGGTGAAGAATGCTACGTCTGGGGTTGTGCTGTCGAGGAGGTCCCAGATTTCGGTGGCGTGTTTGTGGAGGGATCGGACGTTGAGGAGGATGCATTGTAGGGTCTTCGGTTCGGTTGTGTTCTTGTGGGCGGGTTGTGCTGGATCCGTGTTCTTGGCGGTGCTGCAGGTGTGCCGGCAGCGGTGACAGCTGAAGGGTCCATGGGTGTCGGCTGGTGATGCTAGCTTGCAGTTGTTGTTGCAGCCTGGGTTGAGTGCGTGGAGTGCTGCTCGGTCGTAGCGTTGGCGGGGCGGAGGTCCAGGGTTCCTGGTGCTGGTCGCGGACGGGTCGCAGACGGGCGCAGACGTGCTTGCCTTTGACGCGCCTTCGGCCCGCAGTGGCCGCCATTAAGTAGGGGTCGGGGAGGGCTGGACAGCTGGGAGGCGGGAGCGGGGAGGGGAGCTGGATTGGGCCGGTCGTGCTGGGGGGGAGGGGCCGCGGGGGCAGCAGCGGCGGGGAAAGGTAAAGGGAGGAAAGAAGGGATAAAGAAAAAAGGGAAAATAAGCAGAAATAAGGCACAAAAGAGCAGAGATGCAGAAAAGAGCAGAAAGGAGAAAGATAGAAAGGGTAAAAAAACGAGTGAAAACGGGTGAAGGAGCAGAGGGAGAGAAAGGGAAAATGGGCAGAAATAAGGCACAAAAGATCAGAGGTGCAGAAAGGTGAAAGATAGAAAGGGAAAAAAACGAGTGAAAACGAGTGAAGGAGCAGAGGGAGAGAAAGGGAAATGGGCAGAAATAAGGCGCAAAAGAGCAGAGGTGCAGAAAGGTGAAAGATAGAAAGGGGAGAAAAAGGAGTGAAGGAGCAGAAAGAAAGAAAGGAGACAGAGGTCCACTGGACCACCAGGGATGAGGCGCAGGGAAACCTGCGGGTGGAGGAGGGCCTCGATCACCAACACTCAAGAGTGCAGGGGCAGGGGCACCTCACTTAATGGTGGAGCTGCGAGGGTGGGAGAGCAATTTCACTGACAATGAGTCAGTGGTCTTGCCACACAGACAGGAACAACAGAGGGGCATCTTACATAGACCGGAACAGGGGGCACATCTCACACAGACAGGAACAACAGGGGGCGCATCTCACATAGACAGGAACAACAGGGGGCGCATCTCACACAGACAGGAACAACAGAGGGGCATCTCACATAGACCGGAACAGGGGGCACATCTCACACAGACAGGAACAGGGGGCGCATCTCACATAAACAGGAACAACAGGGGGCGCATCTCGCACAGACAGGAACAACAGAGGGGCATCTCACATAGACCGGAACAGGGGGCGCATCTCACACAGACAGGAACAACAGGGGGCGCATCTCACATAGACAGGAACAACAGGGGGCGCATCTCACATAGACAGGAACAACAGAGGGCGCATCTCACATAGACAGGAACAGGGGGGTATCTCACATAGACAGGAACAGGGGGGTATCTCACATAGACAGGAACAGGGGCGCATCTCACATAGACAGGAACAACAGGGGGCGCATCTCACATAGACAGGAACAGGGGGCACATCTCACACAGACAGGAACAACAGGGGGTGCATCTCACATAGACAGGAACAACAGAGGGCGCATCTCACATAGACAGGAACAGGGGGCGCATCTCACAGACAGGAACAACAGGGGGCGCATCTCACATAGACAGGAATAGGGGGCGCATCTCACACAGACAGGAACAGGGGGCACATCTCACACAGACAGGAACAACAGGGGGTGCATCACACAGACAGGAACAACAGAGGGCGCTTCTCACATAGACAGGAAGAACAGAGGGCGCTTCTCACATAGACAGGAACAGGGGCGTATCTCACATAGACAGGAACAGGGGCGCATCTCACATAGACAGGAACAGGGGGCACATCTCACACAGACAGGAACAACAGGGGTCACATCTCACACAAACAGGAACAACAGGGGGCGCATCTCACAGACAGGAACAACAGAGGGCGCTTCTCACACTGACAGGAACAACAGACGGCGCATTTCACAAAGACAGGCAATAGGCGCATTGTTTTAGCTTTGCCCCCTCTATCAAAAGCCTGGGTTATCTGTTCGCGTCCTTTCGTTCAATTTCTCTCTGTGGCGCCCATTCACCCCCTCTGTGAGCTTTACAAGGTGCGTGATCTGTCACTAGGCGCTGACATGCAGAGCTGCATTTTACATGGCAGTATTTAAGAATATTCGGAGTTCCCAAATGTGTGCGTTTGGGTTCTTCATTTGCTACATATGATGTCCCTAAAAAAATGTTGCCATTGTTTTTAGCTTTGCCCCCTCTCTTTTTCTATCTCTCTTTCTCTCTCTCATCTCTAATTCTCTCTCTCATCTCTAATTCTCTCTCTCCTTCATTCTCTCTCTCCTCTCTCTCTCTTTTTCCCCCTATATTCTCTCTCTCCTCCCCCTTTCTCTCTTTCTAAAACTATCCCCTTCTTTGACTCTCTCTCCCCTTTAATCTCTCTCCTCTCGCTTCTCTGTCACTCACTATCCCACTTGAGCTCCATCTACCATTCCTTCTTCCATTCTTTCTCTCTCGTTTTTTGCTCCTCCACTTCCCTCATCTTTGGCCTGCAGGTTGTAAACATCTACACAGCAGGCAAGGAGACTCTCCAGCGGTCTTATTACAGTGCTGTGTAGTTCTAACATATAACTTACAGTTTGTATCTTTTGTTTAAATCAATCTATTTATGAAAGTTTGTTATACCTATCTATTGTCACACATTCTTTGTTAGATGGATGATTTTTCAGACAGCAGCATTAATTATTACATTGGGCACTGCTGTATTCTGAAACAAGAAGGTGTGACGGGACAAGGCAACATTGGCTGTTTTGATTTTATTCTCCGGAAAGTCAACATTGGCTGTTACTTTTTTCGCATCACTTCTTCCCTCTCTCTCTCCTCACTCTTTCTCTCTCTGTCTCTCTCTCCCCCTCTGGCTCTCTCTCCTCCTCTCTATAATTGTATCTCTCCTTAATTCTGTCTCCTCTCTCTCTCTCTCCCTTCATTCTCTCTCTCACCCTTTCCCTCTCTCTCTTTCTATCCCCTTCATTCTCTCTCTCTCTCCCCTTCATTCTCTCTCTCTCTCTCTCTCTCTCCCCCCATATTTCTCTGTAAATCCATATCACATATAACAAGCATTGGCATAGCCAATAGATCGTGCCTTTGGTGGGACCTTATAAGTGTTCAGCCAGGCAACATTTGATGTTGTTGCACCAAAGATATTGTTCTGCATAACTAAATACTTATAAGTTCCAAAAAGCGAGACCTATTGGCTATAAGGGACTTTCAGAAATGCACTCAAAGGCTTTTCCGGGAGGATTGCCTACAGTGCATGTGTGCGGGCGCGTGCACATCGTACACCATTTGCCTCTCTCCGCACTCATGCTGGTTTGCTTGCAGCCTGCATCAGACTTCAAGCACTTCAAAGGAGTGTTCCCCCCCCCCCCCGTCGTTTCTGGCTTTGCTCGCTGAAGGCTGTCATGCTTATTGTGGCAGGCTGGCCGCATGCCTAATTTACCACCCTGTGTTTTTATTGCCTTTCTTTGTAATGTGACGAACACATTATGCTTTGTTTCATTTGCAACATGCACTGGCAAGCCATGGGCATGCTGCAGCTCCCGATTTATGTGACTCCTGCTTTCAAGCTTGTGAACAGAAGCTGCTCGGTTGCAAGTTAAATGATAATTCAACCCCACACACAACCCTACACACACAACTCCACACACAACACCTCATACACACATCTACGCGCACACAACCACACGCACACAACCACACGCACACAACCACACGCACACAACCACACGCACACAACCACATGCACACAACCACATGCACACAACCACATGCACACAACCACATGCACACAACCACACGCACACACAACCACACACACAACCACACACACACACAACCACACACACACACAACCACACACACACAACCACACACACAAGCACACACAAGCACACACAACCACACTCAACCACACTCAACCACACACAACCCCACACAACCCCAAACACAACACACACACCACCACACACACCACCACACACCACCACACACCACCACACACAACCCCAAACACACCACACACAACCACACACCACCACACACAACCCCAAACACAACACACAACCACACCCACAACCACACACACACACAACCACACACCCACACACACACACACAACCACACACACACACACAACCACACACACAACCACACACAACCACACACAACCACACACAACCACACTCAACCACACTCAACCACACTCAACCACACACAACCACACTCAACCACACTCAACCACACTCAACCACACTCAACCACACTCAACCACACTCAACCACACTCAACCACACTCAACCACACTCAACCACACTCAACCACACTCAACCACACTCAAACACACACCACCACACACCACCACACACCACCACACACACCACCACACACCACCACACACCACCACACACCACCACACACAACCCCAAACACAACACACACAACCACACACACACAACCACAACCACAAGCAGACACACAACCACAAGCACACACACAACCACACACAACCACACACACACACAACCACACACACACACACACACACACACACCCACACACAAACACGCAACCACACACACACAACCACACACACACAACCACACACACACAACCACACACACACAACCACACACACACAACCACACACACACAACCACAACCACAAGCAGACACACAACCACAAGCACACACACAACCACACACAACCACACACACACACAACCACACACACACACACACACCCACACACACACACACACAACCACACACACACAACCACACACACACAACCACACACACACAACCACACGCACACAACCACACGCACACAACCACACGCACACAACCACACGCACACAACCACATGCACACAACCACACACACACAACCACACACACACAACCACACACACACAACCACACACACACAACCACACACACACAACCACACACAACCACACTCAACCACACTCAACCACACTCAACCACACTCAACCACACTCAACCACACTCAACCACACTCAACCACACTCAACCACACTCAACCACACACAACCCCACACAACCACCACACACCACCACACAACCACCACACACCACCACACAACCACACACACACAACCACACACACCCACACACACAACTATCTATCTATCTATCTACGTATCTCACTCACTCTATCGCACACACACTCTATCTATCTATCTCTCTATCTATCGCCCTCACTCTATCTATCTATCTAGCTATCTATCTAGCTATCTATCTATCGCCCTCACTCTATCTACCACCCTCACTCTATCGCCCTCACTCCATCTATCGCCCTCACTCCATCTATCGCCCTCACTCCATCTATCGCCCTCACTCCATCTATCGCCCTCACTCTATCTATCGCCCTCACTCTATCGCCCTCACTCTATCGCCCTCACTCTATCTATCGCCCTCACTCTATCTATCGCCCTCACTCTATCTTTCGCCCTCACTCTATCTTTCGCCCTCACTCTATCTTTTGCCCTCACTCTATCTATCGCCCTCACTCTATCTATCGCCCTCACTCTATCTATCGCCCTCACTCTATCTATCGCCCTCACTCTATCTATCGCCCTCACTCTATCTATCGCCCTCACTCTATCTATCGCCCTCACTCTATCTATCGCCCTCACTCTATCTATCGCCCTCACTCTATCTATCGGCCCTCACTCTATCTATCGGCCCTCACTCTATCTATCTATTGCCCTCACTCTATCTAACGCCCCTCTATCGCTCTCACTCTATCTATCGCTCTCACTCTATCTATCGCCCCTCACTCTATCTATCGCCCCTCACTCTATCTATCTATTTATCTATCGCCCTCACTCTATCTATCGCCCTCACTCTATCTATCTATCCCCCTCACTCTATCTATCGCCCCTCACTCTATCTATCTATCCCCCTCACTCTATCTATCGCCCCTCACTCTATCAATCTATCTATCTATCGCCCTCACTCTATCTATCGCCCCTCACTCTATCAATCTATCTATCTATCGCCCTCACTCTATCTATCGCCCCTCACTCTATCAATCTATCTATCTATCGCCCTCACTCTATCTATCTATCGCTCTCTCTATCTATCTATCTATCGCCCTCACTCTATCTATCGCCCCTCACTCTATCACTCTATCTATCTATTGCCCACACTCTGCCTATCGCCCTCACTCTATCTACCTATCGCCCTCACTCAATCTATCCGTCCATCTATCTATTGCCCTCACTCTGTCTATCTATCGCACTCACTCTATCAATCGCCATCACTCTATCTATCTACCTATCTTTTTATCTATCTATCTGTTGCCCACACTCTATCGTCTTCCCTCGATCTATCTATCGCACTCCCTCTATATATCGCCCTCACTCTATCTACCTATCGCACTCTATCGCACCACCACAGGATCACTCCGGGGCACCACAACATCACTATGCGCCACAACAGCATCAATGAACGCCACAGCATCACTCGTCGCCACCACAACATCACTCAGCGCCACCACAACATCAATCTGTGCAACCATTCAACAACAACTGTTTCAAATATGTTCTCTCAATGTTTCAAGCATTATTACACATGTCACAAAAAGATGTTAATATTTCACTTCTGTTCTTGGATTTTCGTCACAATAAAATACACTGAACATAATCTTCACAAAAGTTATTTACAAAACTTTAAGCTATTGCCATTATAAATTAGAATAACTTTTATTTAAGTATTAATTATTACAAAAAATTAAAAGCTATTATTTGTAATATCATTACATCTAAGTCACGTAAATACAACACATATTGCATTACAAATGCTATAGGTGTCACATTTGCGAAAGTTATAACTATTGGCATTGTAAATGACAAAGCTACTAATTTCGCTATTTTCAAAACCAACACATAAATAAAAAATGTGTCATTTACAATAACAGTAGCTCAAACTTTCCTAATGCGAGACCTATTGCATTGCAAATGCTTGTTAGTTGATCTGTATGTGCGAGGCTTTACCTTTGGTTTGAATATTAAGCTACTTTATGTGCAGAAGATGAGATGTGGTTTGTGTGATGTCTATTAAGTTTTTAAAACATTTACAGATGTTTTTTCTTATCCTGTGTCTGAGGACTGTGCTGGGTCTGCAACAGCAGGCAAGGGAATAGTGAAAATTGCAGTGACTTGGCATATTGAGGCTTCTGAAGTGCAGCTCTTCATCTTTTTGTTATAAGTGTATTGATATTTTGGATAAATACTTTAAATAATATTTTAAACTTTCACGTTGGATGTATGTTAGTTTCATCTTTAATGTGTGATTTTAAGCAGCCACAATTTTATAATACAACCTATAATATAGTATTAAAAAAAACATTTTTTTTTTTTTAGTTTCATATAGCGCAAACTCGACCCAAAGGCATCGGAGCACTTTAAGTGAGCACCAATTGCGTTCCAGATGGACACATTCATTTTCTTAGGGATAGGCAGATTAAGTGATTTGCCCAGAATTACAGGATGTTGAGCGTCACTGCCGAGTCTCGAACCCGGTTCCCCTGCTTCGAGCTCGGCCGCTCTGGCCGTGGTTTCCATTAGCTTGTTTGCTTTGTGGGTGTTTCCAGACTGAGCCTTTTATTCTTCCTTCGTAAGAAGAAACCTGAAACTAAATGATGCATTACATCAGTTTTCTGTGCAGGCTGCTGTGCGAATCTACGGAACAGCTGCTGCTTTAAAGTTCATTTATCACAAATGGGGTAATCTGGCAAGTCTACCTCCCTGGGCCCTGGTTCTTCCCATCCCCTGTTCTAATACATGCCAGTTTCATTTGCAAGTCTTTGTCAGAGACCTGAAGGGGGATCCCACTTTTTAGGTCTCTCCTACAGGCATCTTTTAGCTGTCTGTTGTCGAAGGTATCTTGACCGTATTAATAACTTACAGCGGACCTAGAGTCAGCCCATCAATCATTGCGTTCTTTTCACTTTCATTTGCTTTCTCCTTATTTAGTGATTTTTCTTCTTCTTTGAGTGTTCCTTCTCTCTCTTGCTTGCCCCCTCAGTATTCTGTCTAACCCCTTCTCTGTGTTCCTCGGCCCTAACTTCTTGAAATGCCTACCCCGCCCCTCAGTAGTGCTCTCCCAAGACCTGCCATCATCTTTTTTTTTTTTCTTTTTCTTTTTTAATATTTTCATCCCTTCCTCATCCTCCTCTTCTCCCTTTGCTCTGTGGAGGTCCCTTTGTCTTACAGTAAACCCCACTTCCACCAGTGCTTTAAAGGGTCCCATTGACTTGTGCTCAACTGCCTGCCATCTCTTTGCTCCCACCAGTAGCTTGTCCTTGACTCTGCTGCTCTTTCAATCAGGGCAGGAAATGTGCAACTTAATCCACCACAGAGTGGCAGAACTACATATAAATGTGACGGCCTGTAACAGTCAGAGTATTCACAAAGAATATGGCCATCATTAATTTGTAGGATAAACATAACAACCTCCCAGCAATTGATAGCATGTCTCTTGATGTGCTACATGTTAACTTGTTGGCTATGCATTATGGGCATCCTGGCTTCGCCAGTGCTTGTTTTCGATGTCCCAACTCGAGGTTGAATAGTTACTACAGACTGAAATTCTCCTGTCCGCCAACAGTGGTTCTCATATGGGTTTGCCTGTGAATTAGGCTATGGGTCGACTGACATTTTATTGTATTGCAATTGCATTTATATAGAGCTTATTACCCCTGACTAGGCGTCAAAGTGCTTTTTCATAGGTAGCATGCTACTCCGGAACCCAAGAAGGATTAGTGTTGAATTAGTATAGTGAAATATGAAAGTAATTTGAGTGGTGGATATTAATCGGTTATTTGGATTGAGAAGGATAGCAGAGGGAAAAAGGTTTGCAATTATATAGCGCTTGTTACCCCTGTTGGGGTGTTGAAGTGCTTTTTTGGTGAGTAGCACACTACTCCGGAACCCTTTAAAGGATTAGTGTCGAATAATTATAGTGAAATATGAAAGTAATTTGAGTGGTGGATGATATGTTAGTCGGTTATTTGTATTGGGAAGGGTAGCAGAGGGATAGAAGAGATAGATAGATATATAGTGCTCGTTATCCCTGATGGTATGTTGAAGCGCTTTTTCGGCAAGTATCATGCTACTCCGGAACCCATGAAGGATTAGTGATGAATTAGTATGGTGAAATATGAAAGTAATTTGAGTGGTGGATGATATGTTAGTTGGTTATTTGTATTGAGAAGGATAGCGGAGGGATAGAAGAGGAAAAAGGGTTGCATTTATATAGTGCTTGCTACCCCTAATGAGGTGTTGAAGCGCTTTTTTTGGCGTGTAGCAGCACGCTACTCAGAACCTATAAAGGAGTGAGTTGTTGTGAATTCGTATAGTGAAATATGAAATTTGATAAGTGAACATGTTAGTCTGTTATTTTCATTGAAAATGATAGTGGAGGGAGAGAAGAGTGAAGAATTTAGATTTTTTTTTAAAAAGATTTTGGGGCGACGTCATAGCAGTAATGGGAGGCTTGGGATGAGTAAAGAGGGATGTGGAGGGGAAGAGTCAGAGGGAAGAGTTTAGAAAGGCTTGTATTTGGGGATCAGTATAGTAAAAAAGGTGTCATGGTGCAAGGAGGGGGTAGAGAAGAGGAGAGTCTAGAAAGGGCTATTTTGAGGGTTATAGTAGTGGTATGGGGTTTGAGATGAATGAGGGAGTGGATGTAGAGGATATATTGATAGAGAGATATAGGGTGAGAAATAGGGCAGTGCATTGGAAAGAGTAGTAGAAAGGTTTGAGATGAGTCAGAGTTGAGGTAGAAGATATATTGAGAGAGGTATAGGGTGAGAAATAGGAAAGTACATTGGATATGCTGAATTAGAAGAAAGTAATAAATATATAGATCCATAAGTACATGGAAAGTTTATAGATGCATAAAGGAAGTAAGTATATGTAGATTAAAGATATTGATAGAGGTATAGGTATAGGGTGAGAAATAGGGTAGTGCATTTGATATGCTGAATTAGAAGAAAGTAATACATATAGAGATCCATAATTACATGGAAAGTTTATAGATGCATAAAGGAAGTAAGTATATGCAGATTAAAGATATTGATAGAGGTATAGGGTGAGAAATAGGGTAGTGCATTTGATATGCTGAACTAGAAGAAAGAAATACATATAGAGATCCATAAGTACATGGAAAGTTTATAGATGCATAAAGGAAGTAAGTATATGTGGATTGAAGATATTGATAGAGGTATAGGGTGAGAAATAGGGTAGTCCATTGAATATGCTTTTTTTTGGGGGGGGGGGGGTAATAAATACATAGATCCAAGTACATGGAAGGTATATAGATGCAAAAAGGAAGTAAGTATAAGTAGATTAAAGATGCATTAGATAAACTCTGTTTTTTAAGTGTTGTACTTAAAAAAAGTATTTATAGCCTGGCATCAGCAGGTGGCGTGCTCTAAGAGTGCCTTCTTGGCGGTCCCCACGAAGACGGTGCTCGACATCTGGGACGCGGTAGCGGTGCGCAGAGGCCTGACGACCTTTCCTTCGCTGCACACCCCGATCGAAGGGAACCCGCCTTTTCCGCCGGCGCATCGAACGCGGGCCTTCACCAAGTGGACGTAAGGGGACTGCAGGGTGGTTACGGACCTATTTGAGGGGGGCAAACTAAAATCCTTCACCCAATGTAGAGAGGAGATCCGTGTTCCTGTGACGGCGCAACTACAGTATACCCAGCTACGACATTGGGTGACGGCAGACAGTGTACCAGGCGGCCACGCGCGCCTTCACCCCTTTTGAGCGGCTGGCCCGCCATCCCATCGAATCCAAAGGACTGGTGTCTCGTATTTATCAGATCCTGCAACACCCGCAGACGCCGCCTTCCCATCCCTATCAAGACAGATGGCAGGCGTTGTCAGACACAGACATTACCCCCTGCGCAATGGCATAGACTCTGGCGGGACATCCCCAAAATATATCGTAGCATCCCACAGTGCGAAAATGCCTATAAATTAATGACTCAATGGTATTATACTCCTCAGCGCCTGCAACAGATGTTTTCTGCCTCCTCACCACTGTGTTGGCGGTGTCGATCTGCAACGGGGGATCTCATTCATATCTGGTGGGCGTGCCCGACACTAACTCTCTACTGGAAGGAGGTCCTTAGCCACATCAGGGGGGTGCTGGGGTTCCCTCTGCCTGAACTCGCTACCACCATCCTGCTGGGTGTTAAACCTGCTGCTCTAAAGGCCCTTACCAGGAGTGATTGGATCCTGGCGCTCCAAATGCTGGGTGCTGCCAAACAGCTCATAGCCTTATACTGGAAGAAGCCCGAAGCCCTCCAATAGCAGCTTGGTTTGTGTGCCTCTGACATGTCCTTACGATGGAGCTCTTCACAGCCCGTGGATGCTCTTGCCCCCCCTGATCCGAGCAGATTGCTACCATGACTGCCCCCCTAAGCTACGCCTCGCCACTGCCGTCAATAGGCTGGAACATCGAGTCCTCCTCTCTCCGCGCACTGTCTCTACTCTTGCTCTCCTTTCCCTCCTCCTTTCCCTGCCTATCCTTCTCTGGCTGTTCTTCTTCTTGCTATCACTGTCTGCCATTCGGGCCCTGATGCCCTTTTGCAATGGTTGTTCCTTACGGGCCTGTTGCCCGTCTATAACATAGAACGGCGCCCTGGGTCCTACCACTCCACAGGTCTACCTAATGTTGTGTTCTGCCATTAGATCGCGGCCGGCCCCTTTGGGGTTGTAGGCGCAACGCTGTGTATAACTCTCCTCCCCCCTGGAATTTAATGCCATCTGATATGCTCTTCTTTTAACCGGCCGGTCCTGAATAGGGTTGTAGGCTTATCGCTGTGTATCTGATTCCCCTGTGGAGTATGACCCTTTCTCCTTGCTGAAAATGAAAACAGATTTGAAACAAAAAAAAGTATTTATTCATTTTTGCATTTTATTTGTATTTATTTTTTTAACATATTTATTCGACATGTTTATACAAAGCAATACACATATATAGGTACATATCTATGGCACAAATACATGCTTTTATCCAGAGGGATATTCTGTATATTTCTGTTTGCATATTGTGCTTATGTATGGAAGAGCCAATTCTTGAATAGTTTTTTGAAGATAAGGTGGTTGTTGGTGGATCTTATGTTGGGGGTAAAGAGTTCCATATTTTGGCAGCTTGAACAGAGAAGGATGTGCCACCCATGGTTTGTTCTTGTATCTTGGGATTTTGAGGCAAACTGCCACTCTAGAGCAGAGGTTACTATGATGAATGTGTTTGGGGAGATTTGATTCCTGATGAAGAGCGGTCCCATTCCATATATCGCTTTGTGGGTGATGCAAAGCAGCTTGAACGTGGATCTTCTGGCAACTGGTAACCAAAGCAGTGCTTTCAAGGCAGGGGAGATGTGGTCTCACGGTTTGATATGAAAGAGTAGTCTGGTAGGAGAGTCCTACATCCGTTGTAGTCTTTTCATAGTCGTTAAAGGTGATCCGTAGTAGAGGCTTTTGGCGTAATCGAGTTCGGACAAGACAAGCGAGATGTTAGCTCGGACCTTGTGTTGAAATCCCACAAGATTCGTCGCAGAGTTTTTATAGTAACAAATCTTGATCTTGCTAGTTTGTCCATTTGGGCATTCATCGACAGCTTGGAGTCCATGGTCATTCTGAGGTTTCTTACTTCCGTCTATGCTTTAGGCGGTGATTCCAGTTCATCAGGCCAGGCGGCAAGCGGGCCATAATGTTTCCAATCGCCATAAGTGAGTATTTCTGCTTTGGAAGCATTCAATTCGAGATGGCTCCACGTCATCCATTGATCCAAGGCTCTGAGTGGTGAATTTCCAATGTCTTTGGGGCATTCCAGTTGAAGGAGTATTTGCGTGTCATCTGCATAGTTATAGCACGTGAGGTGAAATTGATTGATCAGAACCGGTAATGACTTCATATAGATGTCGAAAAGCATGGGCGAGATGATAGAGCTTTGAGGGACCCCAGCTTTGGTGGAGTACGGTTTGGATGAGAAAGGTGGGGTATGGATGACATTAGTTCTGTTTCGAAGGTAGGACGTGATCGAATCTAAAGCAGTCCCCTCTATGCCAGCTTCGTAGTGTATTTGTACCAGAGTGTCATGGTCAACCTTGTTAAAGGCAGCCGAGAGATCTGGGGGGTAGCACAGCAACCACGTTCCGGTCAACTGTGTTCTTCAGGTCATCCCAGAAGGCAAGGAGGGCAGATTCTGTGCCTCTTCCCAGACGGAATCCCGTTTGGAAGTCCGAAAGTATGGCTTTGTCTTCAATGAATTGTGACATCTAGGCGGCTGCTCTTTGTATCAGTTTGCCCAGTAAAGGTCCATTTGTAATGGGTCTGTAGTTGTCAGGGTTCAGGGGGTCCAAGTTTGTTTTCTTCAGTAAAGGACGTATGTATGACTTTTTGAGATCTTCTGGAAATATTCCGGTAGTTAAGAAATGGTTGATGATTCCTCTTACTGGATTGGCAGCAAAGGTTCTTAGAAAAATCGTCTTGAAAGTTTGCTGTGGACATAGATCTGAAGGGCTGCCAGCAGGCCTGCTTGCTTTGACCAGGTCCATAAATTCATCATGTGAAATGTGTTGGAAGGAATGGAGAGGCTGAGTTAGAATATTTTTGTCTCTGTTTTAAGTACAAGTCCCATTTGTCTGCTTTGTCCGTGTAATGATTTGCCAGTTTGTCTGTGAAATCTTGAGTAATGGGATGAGTTCCTTCTAGGCAATTTGGTTTACGAAATTCATTGAGTATTTTATAGAATTCTTCATTTGCACATTTAGCATTTTGAATTCTGTCTCAATAGTACCTTTTCTTTGCTAATTTGATATCTGACTTGTATAATCTGTTCATTTTCTGTTGGTGAAGTTTGGTTCGTTTGTTTTTTGTTTTGAGCCAGGCACGTTGCTGCTTTCTAATTTGTAGTTTTATGTCTTATCTCTGTATTTCTCCAAGGTGCTTGTTTTCTTTTGTTCTCTTGTGTGGTTTTGAGTGGTATCAGGATATCAAAAGCTTCCTGTACCACTCATATAGTTTTTGAACAGAATTTGTTTCCTGATCTGTACTGGATGTTAGTTGTGTTTCTAAGTGTTCCAAATTGTGTTTGTTCCACGGTCGATAGGTGGATGCATGTAGGGTTGTTTTCGGTGAGTCGCTTAGTGTTTTATAGTGGAAAGCAAGCAAACGGTATATAGGATATGTCCAGCGATGTGTGTGGGTTTGTGGACAATCTGATGCAGGTTCAGTGTGTCTAGGCTATTGCTTATTGCTTATTGTTTTTGAATGGATCATATTGGGTTTGTCAAACCAAATGTTGGTCACATGAGTCGAGTTGCGATAGGACTTTAGCAATAATCTGCTCATAAAAGAAAAGATGTGGAGATTTCAGTTCATTTTTATACAACTGTGTGTTGGGTGTGCTTCTTATTAGATATTAACCCCCTTGCTCCTTTTATTATTTGTTGAAAGTTGTCTTTCTGCATTGTGCAGAAGTTTAAATCCATAAAAAAACACTGGTTTATAGTTCATTATACTACAATGGATGTTACAAGCTGTTGACTTCTAAATACTATTCTGTTAGCAATACCTGAACCTGGAAATGGGGAAAAGTAAATCCGATTTCAGGGCCAATTATGCAATGTATTCTAAGAGCTCTGAATACAAAATATTCTGCCCTCGCACCGGAAGTGAAGTCATGGCATTTTTTTTTTAGAAACTCGCCTACAGCTGTTGTCGAACACCTATTGTGGACAATACAAATCCGTAAATTGGGCTTTCGGTCAGTCCATTGATAGGCTTTCTTGTCAATCTAATTTGCTTGCTTCTTACTTGATTGATTTCCTTCCTCTTCTTATTTTTGTCTTCCTGTTGATCTGCCATTTGAGGACAGTGAAAGGCCTCTGCACCCCTCCTCCCTGTTTCCCTTCACCTCTTCCACCCATGATATTTGTTTTTTAAATGTTTTTTTCGCTTTGTTAGAGGACCCCCAAAGCTGGTATTTGCTACCAGTTAGTTTCTTACACTTTGGTGCATATTTTTCTAATTTACGAGACTGATCTTCCACATTGCCAAAACAAACTCTGACTTTTATATCCATTGTATGTTGCCAAAGAAGAACAAGGTTAACCCCCATTGAAATATGAGACCTATTGGTTTTGCCAGTGCTTATTCTAGCTGGTTAATCCCCACTCAAAACAGGCATTACACAGGATTCTTATTGTGCAAAGGGCATCCATAACTGACATAGTGGTTTTGCCAAGCAAATACGGTACAGACTACCTGGAACACTGATCTATAGTTTTTTCAAAAGTGTCCCAAAATGGTAGCCTGTTTGCTTCATTAATAATGCCGCTCATCAATTTGATCTGATCCTAGATCAAGTCTATGGTCATTGTTTAATGACCTTAGTGTCTTATTTCTAAGAATTTTGCCACATCCTTGGCTACCTCGTATACTAATTGCACTGGATGCGGCTGGGAGAACTGGGATATTTCTCATGAGAATTTGCCTTTGGTTGTCGAGCAACGTCCACCAATGCTTGGCTGTTTACCTCATCCATTTTAATATTTAATATTTTTTCATCATAATCCTGACTGATAGGATCTTAGATTTCAAGATCTATTCTCAGTTGCAAGCAGATGAAAATCAGCTAGGATTGTAGGTTTCATGGATACATCATACATACTTCAAAGTAACGATTTCATATTTAGAAATTCTTGAAAAATAATAGGTTCTGTCATAATGGTGAAACAACTGAGGTTCTTTTCATTAGAAATAGGTAATTGCCGGAATGTTGCCTGATTAATTTAACAAGACCCCCAAACCTGCGAAGTGTGTGTGTGAACCCTAAATGAATATATTTTATTGTCCAATCAATTAAATCATTGCAAACATTGAAATCTGTCATAATAAACTTACTTTATATAATCAATCAATGAATTCTCAATAATTATGTTAATGTCCCCGTAAATAAAATTATCTTCTAAAATACTTTACAATTAGCATAGTCTCAAGAAAGTGACCAATTCATTTAAGGTCAGTTTAATTTTGACAAGCTAAAATTACATCAACTTTTTCTTATTTTCAGTTTTACAAACACCAGTCTAAGCCAGGTTCTCCTTAAAGAAAACCTGACATTTCAACATGATTCACCATTGTCATTTTGTCTTCAACATTGGTTAGATGAACAAACCTACACCTGTCCTAACTTCTTTTTCCTTTCACTTAAGCTTGTTTTCATATTTTCCACATAGATCTCACTGTAACGAACACCGTGCATGAACATTCACTTATCCGTCATCTGATGGCTCTATCCATTTAACGAGAACACCATAGTATCGTCCCAGTGTTGAAGTGCACAAAGTGGCACAACATTTTATAGCTACGCTGAATGAGTGCACAAGTGACACCATTGGTCAAGAGCTGTAGGTGATACAATATTTGTAGACATAAATGGCGCCAACAAAATGCAACTTTTTGGAAGAATCGCCTAAATGGCATGCTCCAAACCTGCTTAAATTTAAAAGCTTGAATATGGCAGTATAAACCTGCACTCTCCAGTAGCAGTTCAGGGTTCTCAATGTAACATATCAAAAAATATTTTAAAATCCTTGCTCCTTAACTTTTAGGTCTTCATATCTGGAATTTGAAGGAGAAAAGGTGAGCTTATATATTATTTGAGAGATATTCCTCAAATGTAACCGTCTCTTTACATCCTGTAAATCAAGTACACTTCTTACCTTATGTCAGTTAATTTTAATAGGCCTGGGAGTGAAATTCCGCTCCGCTCACTGAGTTTTTCCCACTTTGAGTCCAGCGTAGCGCATGGAGCTCCAAAAAAACTGCATTCTATGTAACGGAGTGTTTTCCTTGATCACATTCACCAATGTTAAGTTGCCGAGCGCGAGCAAGGAAAATCTTACTCCAGACCACCTCTGCGAGATTTCTCAATGCAGGCGGTCGCAGATGTCCGATACCGCTCGCATTGAGAAACTATCTGCTCGCATTGAGGAAGAAAGAAGCAGTACCCTCTTGCGGTGCGCATTTTGCCATTGGCACTGAATTTTTCAGAGTGTGACAAACACCCACCGCTAAAAATCAGTGCGAACGGCGCAACCTAAAGCATTCCGCCCAGGGCTAGTTTTAAAACGGAGCCATAACACTGGAAGTGTAAAATACTGTAGAATAGTTTGCTAAAGTCCTAAATGCATCATAGCCAAGCCAGTATTTGTCTCTTCCTTTTAACCTAGTTAGCAACGGACCATCACTGCTGCTCAGTGGTGTAGCCAGGGTGCTATGGGCACTAGTGCAAACTAAGACAGTACCCCCCTACCCCCTGGTTAGGTAGTAGAAGATGGCCATAATTTGAGGTCAGAGGCCCTTAACACTCCATGCCCCGCCATCACTGCACCTAATGGACTTATTGTAGGTATTCGCTTGCTACTGTTAATAGAAGCTTCCCTATATTCTTAACATGTCAGGATTTCATGGCTCCTGGGCCTTTTCAAAGCAGCCATGATCTGTGTTTTTTGCAGATCTTTCTAGGGAAGACCATCCCTGGTGCTTCTCATGCATAGATAAATCACCAGTTGTACTTTTGTAGTGTGTTCATTTATTTATTTTTTAGCTTAACAGGGGGGAAATTATTGCATTGGGACATAAAGAATGCAGAATTGGGTAGGCAGTGACATTTTGTTGCTTATTATCTAACTTCACAAACTTGTGCCTCCATTGTGGAACAAAATATCAAGAATTTCTGTGTAGTCCTGTAAAATAAATTAGCATTCACATTTTTTAGGTCTGGCCTAGCACAGCGAGCATGCGCTGCTCTATGGGAGGCTTCTAGTGATCACTTTAAACTTTTGTGTGTGGAATTGACTCCTCCCACATATATTATTGGCCTTTGCGTGTGTCTTTCAATAACGAAAGCGCGCAAATGGCCAAAGGCGGGTGCTTGTCCCACCTCCTTTTCAATGTTCACTCCCACAGCGTTTTGCTGTCGGGAGCGAGCAGCGGCGCGCAGGGTGGCATCTGAATTCTTGGTGGTTCAGGTTACATGCAAGGCGCAGTGGTTTTGTACAGGCCTCTGCAATTAGATCCGGTACTTTTCACTTTCGATTTCCTTCGTACAGTTTTCAATTGAGGTTTAGTGGAGCGTGGGTTTCCTTTTTTCAACTGTACCTATGTTATTTATTTTAAATTACATTTCCCAGGTATTTTAACCTTCCAATTTATTTTCCCCAATACGGCAGATACAGATTTCCTTTGTACATTGCTCCGTATTTTTCCCTTCTGATTTATTTGTCCCTTCCGATTTACTTTTCCCAATACGGCAGACACCGATTTCCTTTGTAGATTTGCCAATTTCACTGGTGCTCCGGAGAAAGCCTCCTCCAAAGGGGGAGGTGAGCAAACTGCGAAGAGGGTCGTTTATTTATTTATTTTCTTATATAGCGCTTGAGTCAATTCCCGAAGGGATATCTCCGCGCTTGTGCTCCTATCTGATAGACTCAAATATGATCATATGTATTTTATCATTGGAAGAGCCACGCTTAACAGCAAAGGATGGTCTAAGGCCATCTATAATGGCCTTAAACATGGTGGGAGGGTCAGTGTCGTTATTAACTGGGGAAAGCATAAAGAGAATACATTTAGACCCTCATCCAGACCTGTATCAACTCCAGGTATCCCCAAATGAACATAATTTCGTTCCCCCCACGATAACAGCGGACTCATCACATGCACCCCCTTTGTATACTTCTAAACTAAATGGGAGACCCGGACACAACCGTGAGGATCTTAGTAATAATTTTCACACACTGCTCTCATGGAATGTGGCGGGTCTTGGAAGTAAAATTACTTATAAGCCCTGGTTGGATATTATCCAAAAACATGGTATACTGTGTTTCCAAGAGACATGGCTCTTGGATGAAGTTCATCTGTTAGGATACCAGACCTTCCACTCACCGGCTATTCCATCCACCCAGGGTCGCAATAAGGGGGGTCTTTGTACCTATGTAGCAACTACAGGGGATGTTAAAGTGGGCAAATTCCATTCCAGCCAGTATTTCCAAATACTATCATTCAAGTGGGGCCTCACTCATAATATTATTTTAGTGAACTTCTATAATAATATGTTAAGTAATGAGATGGAGCCTACCATGGCAAAAATCTCGAGTTGTATCAACCGACTGTCAGAAGAACTTGAGGGGGAAAATGATTGTATGGGTGGGGGATTTTAATTGTACTATCTGCCCGTCTCATGAAACAGATTTGTGCGGTCTGTCAGACTATGGGGAGGATGGTCCCATTCACTTCTCCCACACTAAGATGGGGTCTCTGCTTAATGATATTGTTTTTCATTTCGATTTTTCCTTCATTCACCGGATCTGCTCACCACCTGTCCCATTTGAGCCAACCTTTAACGGTCGGGGCTGTAACTCGACGATAGACTTTGCCCTAATTACCCCTGTTAACCCGGGATTCATAAGCTTCTGGGAAATTGGGAAAGACTTATTGAGTGACCATTATCCACTGACCATCGGTGTAAATGTTACAGGGCTCCATAGTAGGAAAGCGACTGAATGCACCTATCCACATAAGATCAATTTAACTAAAACCAACGGATATGTTGTTAAATGGGAAAAGATCCAGCCCCTAGTGTTCTTACAAAATGTGCTCACATCGTGTGCTGCTGACGTTTCAGCATGCCTAGAAGAACATAATGACCCAAAGAATGTAATGGTTGCCTTTTCAAATATACAGCACCACATTAAAAATTTGTTGGTCCGAGCACCTAAAGGGAATACTAAAAAGCCCCAAGGGTGGTTTAATAGCAAGTGCACTACTGCACTGAAAGACTTAAAAGAGCTCTGCGCTCAATTCCAAAAAACCCAGACCTAATACGTGAGACCAGGAGGTCATATAAACTATCCATTAAAGAAAGAAAGTTGATCCTGAAAAAGGAGGCATGGGAGTCATTACTGGAGGCATCAAGGCAGAAGAATAGCTCTGCCTTCTGGAGGGTGGTAAAATCTTTATATCAGTCAAGGGACAATGATAATACCATGGACTTAGCCATAACGGGTGAAATGTGGGTAAGTCACTTTAGACAATTGTATAACCATTTGACCCCCGGAGAAAGTACACCATTAGCCGGGGCATATTCATCGATAGAAAGGGGACCACAAAACAGTGCTACAGAGCATTCCCCAGCTCACCCATTTCCCATTGACCTATTATTCACCGTTCAGGAAGTCCACGATGCCATTAGGGAAAGCGCTCCAGGCAAAGCTCCAGGACCAGACTGCATGCCGGTGGATGTTTATAAAGCTGAACCGGACTTTTGGGCTCCCTTACTCACAAATGTGTTAAATATGGGAAATCAGAGTGGGTTTATTGATACCTGGACCGACGCTATTGTGGTCCCTATATTTAAAAAAGGTAACAGAGACGACCCTACTTGTTATAGGCCGATATCCCTTTTGGATGGTCTCATGAAGGTGGCTGGAAGAATAATCTTAAAGAGAATTCAACTCTGGGAGGAAGACCACAATGTGGTTTCCGACCTACAGTATGGGTTCAGAAAAGGAATAGGGACAACAGAACAGTGTTTAAATTTGTCCCTCCTTGTTTCCAAGTACACACATGCCAAACGCAGAGCACTTTTTATAACTTTTATTGATCTTAGCTCCGCGTTTGATTGTGTCGACCACGCCTTTCTGTGGGCAACACTGGGAGAAATGGGTATCGACAATCGCATCATTACCTTCATTAAAGAGCTCTATAAAGACGCAGGGGCTAGAGTTAGGTATGGGAATTATGGGGAATGCTCGGAGAAATTCCCCATCACCAGAGGGGTGAGACAAGGGTGTATACTGGCCCCATTGCTTTTTACATACTACATTAATTCCATCGGCCAGCACCTTTCAACCTTACCTAATGACTATCCAACTGTTAAGGGCTCTCCGGTCCCAATCTTATTATATGCCGACGATGCGGCTATAATGTCCCAGACTAAAGTTGGCCTACAGCGGGCAGTAAATAAGTTCACGTGCTATATGAGGGACAGAGGTCTCAGAGTAAACATCTCAAAAACCTTCACGATGCCCTGTACCCAGAAGATCAATAGAACTCCCTGTACCATATTCCTAGACAATCAAAAAATAGCCACAACAGATAAATTCTGTTATCTGGGAATCTTGTTTGACAGACGGTGTCGCTGGCAGGCAGCCATAGCTGCCAGGAAGTTGGCTTATAGCCGAACCATAGGTGCGCTGCGCGCTTTCTCTGATAAAATTGGTGGTAAGCCCGTTAAGGAGCTGACCCAGATTTATCGAGCTAAATGCGTATCCACGGCTATCTACGATGCTGGCATATGGGGTATTGAGAAAGACCACTCCCTACAAAATTGCGAAAACCAATTTATTTGCTATCTTTTGGGAGTGGCTAAAAGCACCTCTACGTATATGTCACACATTGAGGTAGGGGTTACATACCTCAATGATATCATTAAAATGTCCCCCATTTTGCTATGGCACAAGGTTTGGGTTGCACAGGAAGCCAGATTTAACAGAGACCTTATTGAAGATTGTTTAGCCCTAGAGGGGGCAGCTAATCTTAAATGGTTATCTTATGTGAGATCCATATTCACTGAATTAGGCCATTTAGAGTTTTTGATAACCCTACAACTCTAGATGGGCTATCAAGATCAGCTTTGAAAAAAATGATAACCACCCACCTAGAAACTGCCAGATGGAATAGTGAAAAATCAAGACGCACAGTGTTAGATTACCAGGCAATTACACCAACCGAGGGTCTTCAAACTTACCTCGTCCTGGTACAGAGGCCATACCCTCGAATGCTGTTGACCCGCCTACGTTTGGGTTCCTTCTTCCGCATGGTTACCTTACCTAACCTTAATGACTGGTCCTCTACTAAACTAATATGTCCTTGTGACAGCACATCGGTGCAGTCCAACATTCATATTATGTTTTTTTGTAAGTTATACACGAACCCCAGAAAACAATTTCTGATGCCTTTGTTAAAACGATGGGGGCTTCGAAAATGTAGACCAGCATACCTGAAGATGCTACAGTTGGAAAGTGATCATGTTGTTTATGCCGTCTCATGTTTTCTAAAAACGGTAATAACATATAGGAAATCATTGTATTAAATTATCTTCCTGTCGTGTATCGCTATCTGACATTAATGAAATGCATGTCTTTTATGGTTTTTTATGAATTTTATGAGATGTTTTTTAATGATCAAGTAAGCGTTTATCTTGTATTGATTATGTACATGTCATTTTAAATGTTGTACGTATAAATGTTTTTGTAGTGCTTTTATGATTTTAACTGAAAAATCGAATAAAGCTTACTTTGACTTGACTTGACTTGATCATATGCTAATAGCAGCAAAATGTTACATTAAAACTGAGTGAATAAATGGGTTTTAAGATTTTTCCTGAAGGATTCTAAATTGGTAATTTGTTTCAGCATGGGTGGGAGAGAGTTCCAGAGAACAGGGCCTTTGTAGGAGAGGGCGCGACCTCCTTGTCTGGTTCTTCTAAACCTTGGGACCTGTAGTAACTGGTGACTACTGGAGCGTAAAGTGCGTTCAGGGATGTATGGTACAAACTTTTCCCTCAAATATTTGGGTCCTGTACCAAACAGACATTTATGTATTGTACAACACGTCTTGAATTCTATACGTTGCCTTATTGGCAGCCAGTGAAGCTGGTGAAGAAGAGGACGAGAGGAAGTTCTAGGTTGAGCATTAACAACCAGCCTCGCCGCAGTATTTTGGACCACTTGTAGTTTTTTTTATTTGTTCCTCATTTGCCGCGATAAGCAAACCATTGCAATAGTCCATCCTACTGATTACTAATGTCTGGACTAGTGTTTTCCTGTAGTTATCGGGCAGAAACGGAAAAACACGCCGTAACAGCCCGATAACGCGGAAGCATGCTCCTGTAACTTGGTTAATGTGTTCTTTGAATAGGAGTGCTTGATCCAGACGTACTCCAAGATTTTTAACAACTTGTTTCGGGCTGGGAACAGGTCCCAACTCCAAGGGCCACCATTCTGGGGACCATAGAAGAGTAGCCTCACCAAACAACATGACTTCCGTCTTGGCTACATTACTCTGGAGGTAGTTCCGTGCCATCCAGTCTGACACAGCTCTCATCCCATCTGCAAAAGATTTTTGAATTGCGGTTGTGAGAGTCTGGAAGAGGAACAGGAGTTGGGTGTCGTCAGCATACGACACCGGGGTGAACCCGTATTTTCTTACAATGTCCGCCAAGGGGGCCACGTACACGTTAAAAAGCGTGGGGCTTAGGCATGAGCCCTGTGGCACTCCCTTGGTGAGCTCCCTTGAGATGGAATTATGGGAGCCCAGCTTGACTCCTTGTAGACGACCCGAAAGAAAGCTTTCCAACCAGGACAGAGCCATGCCTCCTATGCCCACCTCCTTCAAACGACCGAGAAGTATTTCATGCGACACCGTGTCTAAGGCAGCGGATAAATCTAACAGCACCAGAATCGTTGATCCCCCCTCATCGAGTGACATTCTGATGTTATCGGTCACTGAGATGAGGGCCGGCTCGGTGCTGTGATTGGGCCTGAATCCAGATTGAGAGTGGTCCAGGCCCTCCGCTGTCTCGATGTAATTCGACAAGTGGGTGCTTACATGCCTCTCGGTCATTTTGCTAAGGTATGGCAGGAGGGAGATGGGCCGGAGGTTAGAAAGGTCTGTCCATGGAAGTGTGGCACTCTTCCGGATAGGGTTGACCACCGCTTTTTTCTATTCCCCAGGCACGTGTCCTTCCCTGAGAGAGTGGTTTATTATATCTCGGATTTGAGATCCAAGAAGAGTACTCAGCGGGGCCATCATTTTTGCTGGTATAAAGTCATCGGGAGATCCTGACTTTATGTGGCCAATGAGGGAAGAGCTTTGGAGGAAGGGGGCTGGTCTTTGGTTGAAGGCATTCCACGTTCACTCCACAATTAACCGCTCACTTCCCTGACGCCCGAGGACATGTGACCCAGCATCGGGCCCCAATACACAGCTCTGCTGAGGTACCTCAGTCCTCACACTGATACATCACCCATACCGTTCCAGTACTAAGACTCACATACAGCTCTCCAATGCTCTTTAGTACTGACCCGCCGATGCAGGATATTGAAGTAATGGGGCATGGGCACACCTCTGCCAGTGCACCCCACTTGACCCACAGAAGTTGCTATTCCTGGACTCTCACAGTTAATAACCACACAGCATGAGCTCAGTGGCTGTAGGGGGCAGAGGGGACGGGTTAAATCAATTAATTTTATTCAGTTGTTCAGGGATGTATACATTGTAGTTGAAATGACCAGTTCTTTGTACCTCCCAAACCGCAGATGACACACAGAGAGGTGCGCGTTAAACGGCGTGCTGAACGTCGTCGATGCATTTCTACCTTTCTTCGTGGCGCCGTCCATTCCCTGTCCCACTCCCTACAGCCCCAGCCCGCCCCATCCCCCCCCCCCCCCATGTGTTCCTGAGGGATCTCACACACTATCTAACGAGCTGTCCTGGTTGTTTGTTTACAACACACAAAGCCTTTGTTTGTCTTCAGAGTCTCAGGAGGGCAAAGGGGTGGGACAAGTGGGTGCTAAAATAGATCCAATTTCCAAGTCCTTAGCTGTGATCACACCTTCTCCGGGACTATCCTGTGTTGTTTTTCCGAGCCCACGTCTCCCCTGAACCTCAGACAAAATACCTAGCACAAAAGGCCTGTTTCTCTTATTTTCAGTTCTTCATGAAGCCTCTTTAGGAATTGGATCTCCGGTTACCAGGTGACTCCGTGTTACCGGATGCTATCTTTCTCGTGTCCCGTTTCCCTTCCCAAATCATTGCTTTTATATGTCCGTCACATTTAACTCAACCATCCCTGTAACTCTCAGAATGGAGTTTTATTGAGGAAAGCGCAGGGCTAAAAACAGCCATCAAAGGAACATGGAATCGCTTGCAAGGGTGTAGGCAGGAAAAATACAACACACCCCACCTTCAGCCATGTCCCAGCCAGCTCTGAGCAAGTAGATGCGGCAAACTAACCAGGCAGCCGTTCGGGAGATAGCCCCGATTAGAGGTTTCTAAAATTCTTTAATTTCCTTTCTTCTCTGCTGCTTCTTTCAGTCTTTCTTTCATACTTTTTCTGTCTTTTTTCCATTATACTTTTTTTCCATCCTTTCTGTACATTTTGCCTTTAATCCACCGTTCAGTCTTTTCCATCTACCCTTCCTTCTCTTCATCTTTCTTTTTACCCACCTTCCTTCCGGTGCATCCTTCTCCTCCCTTCCTTCCCTTTTCATCCCTCTTTCATCCACCCATCCATCATCCTTTCCATCCACACATCTCTGCATCCACCCATTCGTCCTTCCCTCCATTTACCCTCCTCGCCATCAGCCTTCCTTATCCCCAACCATCCTTTTCTCCATCCATCCCTTCATCCTTCTTTCCAGCCACCCATTTCCCCATCCTTCCTTCACTCCATCCTTCCTTCACTCCATCCTTCCTTCACTCCATCCTACCGTCTCGCCAACCTACCGCCTCTCCAGCCTTCCTCCCTTACACTGCAAGCGATTGTTTCTACGAACTTCCTGGAGACCTGAGTCTCCGATCAAAGACAAAGAAGCCATAAAAAAGTACATTTTTCATGTTACACAAAATGACCCTGTGATTGCTACCTACAGAGATGCTTCTCCACACGCAAGCACACACTGCTCAACAGAGCAGTTCTGGAAAAAACCCTCTATTGAAGAGTTCAGCTGCTATGAGGCTTCCTGTTAAGGATCTTACGGTGCACTTTTACTTTAAGTATGGTAGCTGCCCCCATCATAAACAGGCAGCAAAAATATCTTCTCCGTTTTGTTTTTGACCAGGCGTTTTGAGCTGCAGTGTTTCTACAGTGACGACTGTATGTGGGAAAGGCATGCTCTGGCTAAACACTTATAAACATCCCAAAGGCGAGACCTATTGGCTATGCCAATGCTTGTTTTTAATTTACTGCTTCACGATGGGCTTCCACCACATTGGAATAGCAAAAGAAAAAGAATCAAATGCACACTGCATCGTGACATGTTTGTAGTGACATGTGCACATGTATACGTGATCACACTGGGGCGGCTGTAGCATCATGACCCATACAAGTGTGTTCATCATTGTGTTGCTTTTTAGCCAATGCTGTTCAGCATTGAGAAAGGTAGTAGGTCTGATTGCCAAAGCAAAACGGAGAACCTATTGCTTGTGTCAGTGCTTGTTCACTGTTTGTAAAGCTACAAATGTGAGCGAAGCGAAACCATCCCTGCCATCGCGGAACTAATTGTTGTGGTGCTTACTCCTCTAATAATTTCCTGGCTGATCCTTAGAATTGGCCAACAGATCAAAGTGGTTCATGGTTAAGGGAATTAAAAGACAAATAAAGTGCAGCATTGTTTCCTGAGTGATATTATCGCACAAGTTCATCAGGTCTCCCTGCCACTTGCCCTCAGCAGCGCTGGTTTTATTTGCTCGTAAAGAATGTTATAATTGTTTAGAACTTTTGTCTTTGCCAGTATGTGTAATAGCTCACATCCTCGCATCCTCTGGAGGTTCTCTAACAGCCGACCTCACCACCCTTTTGTTTAGCAGAATAAGTCTGTTTCGCAAGCTCCCAGTTGATCAACAATGGAATACATTTGGCTCTACCGGGGATGCACATCCTATAACTATGCAAAATATGTATGGTTGCCATGGGAAATGTGTTTTGGAAGAGAATGATCCTATCACATAAAGGTTAGAAATCTTTATAAACAGAGCAGTTTAAAATATTTATTAGAACAAGAGTGTTTTACAAATCATACTACTTGCACCTCTTAAGGGTCAATATTGGAAAGTCTTGTGGTCTTCATGGATAAGAAACTGTTTATTCATCTGGACACTGGAAGAATTGTCACTAAGCCTCTAGCACCAGGCCTAACTTCGTTCCATAGAAATGGCACCTAGTCTGCGTGGAAGAGCCACATTCATCTCCTCTTCTACCAACAAGCCATAAAAAAGGTCATATTATAACAATAGTGGTTCAAGAAACTACTTCATAGAGGACTGTAAACTACCATTGCTTTGCGTGAATAAAAGTTTGAGAGCAAAAAACACAGAGACTCCAAAAAATCATGAGATGGTGCCCAGAATAATTAGACCCAAAAACATATTTTATAGCTGAGGTTTATAAAATACAACTGTTACAATAAACGTTTTTCAATGTGGAATGTACAAAAGAGGTGCTCACAGGGATACACAACAAACATAACTCAAAATACAGTTAACAGTGTAAACAAATAGACAATAGTAAAGAAAAGGTTTAACAAAACAGATCCAACAAATAAAAGTAACTAAATTGCAATATATGCTTTCTCTTTTGTTTTTGCCAAAGGAAGGCGCAGACAGTGTTTCGACCTATTCAGTTAATGCGGTCATCATCAGGATGAGGGGAAAGGTTAAGAGCAACCAACCAATTGAATTTGTATCATCTGTATCAACTGTGTGAGAGACTAAGGTTCCCACAGGGACAATGAAGCATAACCATGGTCCTAGTCAACAAACTCATAATCACATGAAATTCAATGTGACCAAGTAGAGACCGATGTACCAATTATCAGGCCAGCTCCAAGTCCAATTATAAGAACTGCTAGAAAAATCAAGCAATCGCTTGCGATGCTCTACGACCAGTAGGAGTCAGGCACATGACTTCTTCATCGTTACTAATTTCCCATGCCAAATAGCAGATGAGAGGGCCTCCACCCCCTTCCCCCAGTGGTCTCTCAGCTCGGGTACATATTTTTCCAGTCAGAATGTGCTCTGGGAATAAGTTCCTTCAACCTTCTAAAGGGTCACCCATTCGGTCCCCCACAGGTACAGGCTACAGTGGTCGTAGGTGTCTCCTGAAGTTACTTTCAGAGCCAACATTTCTGGTGTCTACATAATGTTTCCACAAATCTCACTTCCACCTGCCCCTCCTTCAATGAGCTAGTGCTTTCCTTTGTAGAAGCAAGATAGGATTCGTCGTTTACATTGCATTCTGTTTCCCTTTAGATTTACAAACTTATTACTTTCTATTTGCCATTTAGAATTCAAATAGTGACCTGAATCTAATTCCTTTTTTTCTTTTTTGATGTTAAGAAATGCGTTTCTCCAGCATGTCATTAAGTTTATTTGGTTCTGTTAAACACTATACATAAATAGTACATGTGAGAGGGCTTATTCCCTTGTACTTTCCAAGTGTGCTTCTTGGATCTCTAGCCTTAAAACTGGTTTAGTGTTTGTAGTGGAGTTATTGCCTGAGCTATGACGCTCTCCTGCAAGATAGTCTATGCTCTTTATTTCTTTTTATTTAGTTGAAAGACTTGTATCTTGCACTGTAGGACTGGACTTAATCCTTAATTGTTAAACAAGCAGGGTGAACCTGACAAATGTATCATATTTTGATGTCCTGATGAATGGAATTTTAAAGGACCTCTTAAAAAAATCTCTTGTTCAGAGTGAACTTTGTTTCTCATTCTGTGAGTCGACTGGTGATAACAGACCCAAGAAGAAACTTATAATTTATTTTGAAGACATGTCCACTTAGCTGAAATCTTCATGACTGTCTTTCTTGAATTTGTAGAATGAATTCCACTCTGAGCATTGATCTGGAAGAATTAAGCCGGAATTGTCAAACAAAAACCTCCATTTCGTTTTTTTTTGTGTTTGAAATATCTTCTCGGACTCTAGTTTGACCTTCCAGACCAACTAACAGTGTTATCAAACTCCAACCTGAACACTCATTTCTTACATTTAAATACATAATCGCTAAATCTAAATTGAACTCTTGAATATTAATGAATTTGCTCAATTTGAATCCATATATAATTGAGTTAGCTATTCCTGGTTTTTCTTATGGACTTACCAAATGGGCCTTGGAGTGCTATGAACCATGTAGGATGTGACAGTCATTTTAGCTGTGAATGTACAGTTTAATTGTGGTTCTGTTTGTCTTAACAAAGTGGTAGCAGGACAATTGTGTGGTGAGGAATCACTATCATGCATGTAATAGGGACATTTGGGTTTTGGTTTGTGGCTCTTTTTTAACATAGAATAACACATTGTAAGTGCTAACGCGGGATTACTGGTTACTAATTATCTTACCAAATCCCAAACTATGTCGACTGAATCGTTGGTACCTGTCTTGGAGTAAAAGGTAATCTCGCAATAAGTCAATCAATTTAAGAACTCACACCACTCTAAATGACCACTGACCAAAATTAAGTTTTAAAGATTTAATATAAAGTCAAAGATAACTGAAGATACAAACTTCTCAAAATGAGATTCAACAGGTAAATTGGTATCACTATAAACATGAACTTTTTGAATAGTCTGAGTCTGAAAAACAGAATAATAAGTACAAGCTCGAAAACCATCAGGGTTGCCAAAATGGATACAAGTTGCAACCTCAAAGTCATTACAGAAAAGAAAATTAAGGTTAGTCTGTCCCTACACTACACTAAATGACATCCCTACTTAGCAAGATCTTAACCCTCTAGGTGTCAGCCGTGGTGACTTCCTAAGAAGATCACGCACTTCTCTTTGTCTCTTCTCTGATAATGGGTCTCTCCTGATCAGCCTATCTGCCTACCCATCCGCTTCCTTAGGCTCCCAAAATCATCTGCTCTGCTCTCCTCCCGGGTCTCTTTCCCTAATACCAAATCACATTTCTGATAGGAACGCCCCTTGGGACGCCCCTCACGTGGTACATCTTTGCGCGGTAAACTCCATGATGGTACTCTTGAAGACCCTCGTTATAGTTGACCTTGATTCCCAGGCTTCTTCTTCAGTGCGCTGATACCCCCTGAAATTCCTGGAAACTCCTACAGGCCTGCGCAAGGCGCCACTGAACAAAGTCCCTTTCATTCGAGCTGATTAGGACCCTCGCACCTGCATACAGCTCGTCCTGCAGTGGGCCTCAAATTCCAGACTCCACCATATCTTTAGTCATAAATCACTCTCAAAGCTCGGTGCTGGACACCTCGCGACCTCTTCTCTAACGAGCACATGACGATTTACACGACATGACATTATCTCCTCTGGCCTACTTGATTTACATGCAGCAGGTCCCTGCACTCTTAAAACGTTAACTTGATTTAAACAGCAAACATTCTTAACTAGCATACGTTTCTAAAATAACACATCTATAAAGCATATACTTTTAACCCTAAGTTCAATAGTACATTTGGAAGAACCATGTCAACCTTATCTCACATTAATTTAGCAGCACGTTCAGGTTTGCTGTGAATTGCCCTAAGGCCTACACATAATACTGGATTTTCAAAGTTACATTTAATTCGGACATGATTCTTTTAACATGAGAACATGAGGTTTTCACATATATTCCAACATTTCTACATTAATCTCACACCGTTATAATTATAGTTACTCTACTTAACATTCTATACGTTTCACTACTGAATATAAACCACTCGTGTGCAAAACATGTTTAAACTAACTACGTGCTTGTAAATATGGCGTACTTATACATTTTTTTTCTCAAACTTGTGCTCTCTCAGTCCCCCCTTTGATGACCTTCAGGGGTCATCATCACCAAGACATTTAAAAATGTAGAACCTTTTAAAGTGAAGACAGGGCAGTTCCACCTCTTTTCATATTCTCTAATGCTTTCAGACTCTTATATTGAGTGTCCTGCATCGCTGTCAACTCTTCTTCCTGTTTCTTCATAGCTCTCTGTAACCTATTTGCTCTATAACATTGATACAAACGCACCAATCCCCACAAAGTGATTACACAAATCACAATTATGATGATGGGTTTCAGTATGTACCAAACGATACCCTTTCCTAAGTTGGCAAACCAACTTCCAACTTTACCCATTCCATGGCCTACTTTTTCCCACACATTTACCTTTGCTAGGTCCTCAATTTCGTAGTGTATGGCAGTGATATTTTGTATATACTTCTCTAGAGGTTTTGAATTGTCTGGAATGTAAGTACAGCATTCCTGGACCTTCAAGGCCTTACAGACTCCTCCCTCTTTTGCTAACAGAACATCTAAAGCAAGTCGGTTCTGAAGAACCATTGCCCTAATCGATTGCATCTCCCCTTCTATCAGCATCAAGGATCTTGCAGTACTGGCAGATAGCCTATCTACGACTGTAGCTAACCTCCTGATCTTAATGTCATTCATTATCAATCCTAAGAAAGGGAATGCAGCACCTAGTACATCTCCAACTACCTCTGCTGCACCCAGCCCTCGTTTCCATCTAGTTGATATTTCTTTCTTAGGCGTGTCTAAATTCTCAACATGATATATTTTAGGGAAGACAACAGCCAGATAGCATGATCCGTACCAATTATCTGGTAACTTCACATAGGCATATCTTCCACATACAAAATATACATTTGGTATTGCTTGCATTCCTTTCATAAAGTTCTTAGAGTAATACTCCAATTGAAAGGCATGTTCACAATGGACTTGACCTACATAAAAGTTTTCATAATATGAGTAACTCCTGTGAATGCACAGTTTTCCCCGTTTATCCTTATCCAAAGCAATTGGACCAATACTACCTTTTCTTTGATGTGCCCTTTCCTCCTTGGTCCAATCTGTTTCCCATTGTCCTGATGCTTTCAAAATCTTCTGCCTCCTGTATCTAGTATCTACCTGTGCTATAAACTTTTTCTCAACCTCTGATATTTGACAAGTCAGATTGTTTCTTCGAGCATGTGAAGTATCTAACGTTTTCCATGGAATAAACCATTTGTGTAATCTGTCTTCGCTTTTGTAGTAGTCCCATTTGTTCAAATGCTTGAAATTCGGAACCTCTGGCAATGTCGAGTCGAAATTCGAGAAATAATACTCGAATCCTTCTCGTCCATAAAACATGCTCAACAATAAACTGCACGTTATTCCATATGTCAACGGAAGATGATGGTATCTGATACCCTCCTCCACTGAAGCTGGTAATTGCATACAAACATAACAATCCTTTACTTCCATGGCATCAACATATTCATAAAGCAATTTAGCATAAGCATTTGACTTGTAATTTCCCTGTGACTCGTCGGTGTGAAGCCTTTTTATTTCTGCATCTAACAATGCTTTGTCTTTCTCATTGATGTTTCCCTTCTCTTTAATAATGGTAGTTTTCGGTGTTGACACTCCCTTATCCTCCTTAACTGTGGTTTCATCCCCTTCGTGTCCCGCTAGGAATGAAACAGTTACCACTAAAATTATAAGAGAAACCACTACTCCTAAAAGTATAACAGCTATACATTTTGCCCTGCGGTTCGGGTTGCCAGCCTCCATGTTCTCAAACAGTGTAGTTTTTGACTTTCTTCCAGCATTCACTTCCTCTTCTTTTCAAACAAAGTCTTTCTCTCTTGCAATGTCTTTCTTTGAACACTTGGAAGCTTGACAATTTGTTTCCGCAAAACAGTTCAAAGTCCAGTAGAAAATAGACAACCCTAGCCCTTCTCCATCCACTAAAATGAAACTCCTATCACTTTTCTTCTTCCACTCGGCGCTAGGTTATCTTGCAACAAGTTTACAATTTCTTTTCAAAAGTCTTGTTTTCATCTAAAGTTATGTATGGCTCAAGGAGTGACACTACTTCTTCATAAATGTCCATCCGAAGTATCATTCCCTCAGGTTCTGGACAGTTCGTACCACAACATGGAAAGTCAACTTTTTCTAGGATTATTCTCCTTATTTCGCTCAAGACAAGTGGACGGACAAAATTGAGAGTTAGCGTTTTTTCAATTTCCACTCCTGGTACTATCAGTTCTACATCCACAATTACAAAGGGGTCCGTTCTAATCAAGATCACTTTCTTCACCTTTCCAGTTCTGCGCCCCTTTGAAGACATTCACAATATGGTATTAATCCACAACAATAAGCGCTCCTAGCATTTCTACTATTCGCTCAAGCATTTCCAAACGAAGAAGAGTTCCCTCCAATATTGGATATCGTGAACAGCAAACTGGAAACTCAACTGTCTCTAAAATCAATTTTCTTATTCCACTCAGGAGAGCAGGATGAACGATGTTGAGTGTCAGCAACCTTTCGGTCTCCGCTCCTGGTAGTAGAAACCTTATTTGCACTGTGATGATCGGGTCAGTTCTGATCAGTTCTACTTCCCTGATCCTCCCTGTTCTGTGTCTCCCAGACATCTGCAACGAGGTAGGTCCAGTCGGGAGTAGAGTATCTTCTACTAGGCACTCGCACCCTCCTTGATCTTCTAAGACCCTCCTCGGCTTGATCCTGGATATCTTCTTCTGGATCTGAGTCTTCGGATATAGGAGTAAGCGTTTCTTCCTGGGCCGACCTCAAACTTAGCCTTCTTCTCCTTGTTGGCCAAGTGGCAGCTCCAAGCCTTATTCTCCTATTCCTTGTCCTCCCACTTGGTTCTTGGTCGCTTCGATACGGATCTGAGTCTGAGTCGTATTCACTTCTGCTCTCTCCTTCAGTTGCGTCTTCTGTCTCACTGCCGTCCTGCCTTCGCTCTTCTTCTGAATCCGATGCGTTCCCAACTTCTTCCGACACCCCCTCAGCTGCCTCAATCCCTTCTTGCGACTCTTCTTCCACTTCCAGGCTTTCGTCTGGGATGGGAGCTGTTCCTTCTAGAGGTGCTGGAACTCTTCTAGTATGGGATGCATGGATCCAATTTGGCAGCCCCCCGCACTTCACCGCGGTGTTCGTGATCAGGATTACCTGAAAGGGCCCACGCCAGCGAACATCTAGGCAGTTCTTCCGGACGTGTTTTTTAACTAAGACCCAGTCCCCTGGGTTCAGGTCATGACACAGGTTCCTCGCTGCTGGAACTTCAGCCGCATGCACCTGAAGGGACACAGAATGGATGGCGTCAGACAGTCCTTTACAATAATCCAAGATCAGATCATCTGTAATATTCAATAGAGCAGTAGTTGGAACTGTAGGAAGTCTCATGGCCCTCCCCATCAGGATCTCGTGGGGAGAGAGACCTGTCCTCCTATCAGGTGTGCTGCGCATGCTCATGAGCACTAGAGGAAGAGCATCTGGCCAACTCAAGGATGTGGATGCCACTACTTTAGCCAATCTATTCTTCAAAGTGCCATTCACTTGTTCCACAATTCCTGAAGCTTCTGGTCGATAACTACAATGCAGCTTTTGATCGATATTCAGTGTGGAGCACAACATCTTCACTATTTCGCTGTTAAAATGTTTTCCTCTGTCAGATTCCAAAGAGGCAGGCACCCCGAAGCGCGGTATCAACTCCCTGAGCAACAATTTAGCCACTGTGAGTGTATCGCACCTACGTGTAGGGTACGCTTCAACCCATCTGGAAAATACGCATACAATCACCAACACATACCGAAGGCGATTGACTCTTGGCATTTCGATGAAATCTAGTTGCATTCTATTGAAAGGCCCCCCCGACCTCCCAATGTGACTCAGTGTGACTGGTGTTCATTTGCCTACGTTCAGCTGTTGGCAAGTAACACATCGCTTACATACTGATTCTGCTGCTATTCTGAATTTCGGGCAATACCAAGTCTGCCTAAAAACTCTCATCATAGCATCCCTTCCTAGATGTACTGGACCATGTATTTCTCTCGCCATGGGATTAGCTAATTCTTCAGGTAACACAGCTCTCCCATCTGCTGAAACCCAAAAATCCATTTCACTTCGCACACAACCTGCTATTTCCCATGCCTTTTTCTCTGTTTCAGGTGCGTTCTCCTGCATTATTCTTAAATCCTCCCAAGTGTCTACAGTTTCTAACATCATACTTAATTCAGTCTTTTCTTCTGCACCTTCTATTTCCACCTTTGAGAAAGAATAACTTTGTTCCGCACAATAGCGTGCGACTTCATCAGCATATCTATTACCTTGTGACACAAAATCTGTATTCTTAGTATGAGCTACACACTTTACTACTGCGATGTCAACAGGACCTTGTAATGCTTCTATCAGCAATCGCACAAATTCTCCATTTCGAATGGGCGAACCAGAGGAGGTCATGTAACCCCTCTGAGACCACAACTGCCCGAAATCATGAACCACACCGAAACCATATTGGCTGTCCGTGTAGATGGTGACTCTCTTTCCATTTCCTGCTATGCAGGCACGAGTTAGGGCAATAATCTCTGCTACCTGTGCGGAATGTACTCCTTCCAGGCAAGCGGCTTCCACAACTCCAGTTATAGTACAAACAGCATAAGCTGCTCTCAACCGACCAGTATCGTCTCTTAAACATGAGCCATCAACAAAGTAAATTTCATCGGGGTCTGACAATGGCTCATCCACAATATCTGGTCTGGGTTTCGTGCATAGTTCAGTCACATCAAGGCAATCGTGGTCTTCACATCCTTCGCCTTCTATTACCGTAGGTAATGGCATCAAAGTAGCAGGATTCAAGACAGAGCATCTCCTGAGAGTCACGCTCTCTGCGGCAAGTATAACTTGCTCGTAGCGCGTGAGCCTGCTATTGGTCAGATGCTGCGTCTTCGTCCTGGTCATTAACAATTCAACTGAATGTGGTACATACACCACTACTGGATGTCCCATCACAATACTCTCGCTCCTTTCAATGCTGACACCCGTTGCAGCAACGGATTTGAGACATCCGGGCAACGCTGCGGCTACTGGATCTAATGTAGCCAAAAAATATGCAACTGGTCTACGGGCATTTCCGTGGGTCTGTGCCAAGACTGACAAAGCACATCCCTCTCTCTCACAGCAATAGAGTGAAAATGACTTTTCGTAATCTGGCATTCCCAGAGCCGGAGCACGACATAAATCGTCTCTCAGCTGTAAAAACGCCACCAGACATTCTTCATCCCATGGTACCGGATCACTCACCTCCTTGTGTGTCAGTTTCTGTAAGGGCTTTGCTTTCAGTGAGAAGTTAACTATCCACTGTCGGCAGTAACCCACCATTCCTAGGAACATTCTAACTTCTCTCTGTGTTGTAGGCGCATTCATTTTCATTATCGCCTCAATCCTCTCCGGGGACACCTTACGTTTCCCTTTTTCTAACCTGTGCCCTAGATACTGTACTTCTGTCAAACAATACTGCAACTTGCTCGGAGATACCTTATGTCCATTTTCAGCTAAATGATTCAGTAAGGCAATTGAATCTACTTTACAAGCTTCCTCTGTTTCTGACGCAACAAGTAGGTCATCTATGTACTGTGCCAGAACCGAGTTCTGTGGCAGTACTAGATTCTCAAGATTCTTCTTCAGCAACTGATTAAAGATGGATGGGCTATCTGTGAATCCTTGTGGGATTCGACACCATGTTAAAACGCGATCTTCCATTTTAAAAGCGAAAAGGTACCTGCTCTCTTCATCCAATGGGATTGAAAAGAAAGCCTGACAAAGATCTATCACTGTGAACCATTCTGCTTGACATGGTATTTGAAACAGTATCACTGATGGATTCGGTACCACGGGACAACATGAAACGACTATGTTGTTAATTTTTCGTAAATCCTGAACTATCCTAAACTTCCCGCTAGGTTTCTGCAAACCCATAATCGGGGAGTTACAAGGACTACCCACGATTTCTTTCAGTATTCCCTGCTGTATCATTGACTCGATCACAGGTTTTATTCCCGCAATCGTTTCCTGGGACAATTTGTATTGAGGCGTTCTTGGAAACTCAACATTTGGTTTTACCAGAATTTTTACAGGTTCTACCCCTTTAATCAATCCTATATCTTCTCCTGTGAAATCCCACACCTCTGACGCCACTGCATCTCTTAAATCTTGGGGAAGATCTTCTACAGTCAGAGTAGGATATAGTTCTACACAGAATTTTGAATTGGCCACCTTAAAGGTAGCATCATCGTCGGTAGTCTGTACCTCCACTCCTTGTGGGGTGCAGTATATGGTGCAATTCAATTTGCACAACAAATCCCTTCCTAACAGACATACCGGACTCGAGTCACAAACCACAAACTGATGTTCGTTCATATGATTGCCTATTTTTACAGATACTGGTTCTGTCAACGGACTAGTCATTCTTTTATTTGCGACTCCTACCACCTGAATTGTTTCCCCTGACATCGGCAAGTCTGGAACCACCGCTGATCTCAGAGTCGAACGAGTAGCCCCAGTATCCACTAAGAACGTAGTGGGACACCCTGCCACTTCTGCCTCAACAAATGGCCCTCTCTGATCCACTTCTAGAACTGCCCCGAGGGTACAGTCCTCTTCACTGCTCACCCGTTGTCCTGTCAATGGATCAATGTAATAACATTTTTCTTCCTCGATAAACAGAGGCATTTGTTTAAAGACCTTTCCTCCAGCTGCTATCTTCGGTGGCTGTGGGAATTGGGCCCGTGGAGCCGAAGTCCCCCCTTTGGCCACCTTACTGCTTGGGACTGTCACCTTTTGCACTGGGTCTTCTTGGACCTGTTCTTCTACTTCTAGCTCTCCATTTTCAGGGTTAAAGGGACACTCGCGTCGCCAATGCCCCACCTGGTGACACTGATGACACTTTGTCGTTTTCTTTAAAGTGGCAAAGTCTATCCTAGGTCTCTGCCCTTCTTCATTATCTTTGCTCTGACCATTTGGTTTTCGTCCCATCCCCTGCTTCTGCTGGCCACCCTTCCCAGCGGACTGCATTTGCACCACCATCAATTTCTCCTTTAGATTCTTGGCTTTAGAATCTATCTCGTCACTGCAGTACCTCGCATATCGTAAAATCTCATCTAGTGGTTTGTTCTGCCAACAGATTAAATGTTGCTGTATCATCAAGCAAATATCAGGTCTCAACCCCAAGACAAATTTTGACACAAACTGCCCTATATCTTTGGGATCCATTACATTTAGTCCACTGTATTGCTTGAATGTTTTCAGCAATCTTTCATAAAACTCGTGAACTGTCTCCTTGGGTTCCTGCCTTGTTCGGTCTATTTTTACCCAATCTATGTCCTGTGGTGGTACCTTATCTTTCAGCCATGCTATTACCCTTTCATACTTTCGCATGACAATCTCAGACGGTCCATTAGTCCGAGCATCCCTCAATGGTTCAGCATTTGGCCATTCGACACTAGTCTTACAAGGGGTCCACAGATCAGATGGGACCACGATGTCAAACAACGTGTTCAAATCAATCCACAATACTTTCGAGATTTTGACAAACCTCTCTACCTGTTTATACCATTCGACTGGATTGTCCCGCAACTTCGGAAATGAGTTGGTAAATGCAGCTAAATCTCCTCTACTCCAGGGTACATGTACATAATTTCCGTTTGATATTTCTCGCAAAGGGAATGCCTCCATCTGCATTACCCTTCCCTCAGGGGTCATCACATTTGTACTTCGCCTAACTGTGCCCTTTTTCGACCACCTTTCTTCCCATTTATCCAGTTCCCTCCACACTCTTATCCCTGTTACCAGCTCTCTTATGTGTGTTTTTAATCCAGTAGTTCTCTTCTCATCTAGATCTTGGTCTGCGTACTGTAATCTGTGGTTACTCTGTAATGCCCTTGTCCTAGACAAATCCACGGCATACCTGTCTGCCAAATCAGTCAATTTCTCATGAAACGCTCTAGCTTTCCTAGTAATATCCTTTGCCATGAACAATAACTCATCCTGTTCATACAATTCTATCCTTTCCAAAGGCAATGTTCCATCTATTATCTCATCAACATCTGATTTTAAACTGGTAACATCAAGCCTTTTTGCCTTAATTTCAGCTTTCAAGACACTCAATTTAGCTCCTCCATCCGCATCTCTCCCATCCCAGCTCCGAGATCTACGTTTAGGTATTGGTGAATTATAGGGAGTCCTCCCCTGTTCCCATCTCTCTAGATCCCATGCCTTTCCATCTTCTCGGGGTGGGTGGTGAAACACTCCTTCATGCCTCATAGCCCCTCTCTCCCCATCCGGGCTAGTTTCACGGGATGGAGGGTAAGATGTTCCCTTACTCCCTCTTTCTTCCCTACTTCCCTGTGATTCCTGATTATTCGAGGCGTGGCGGGACCTATCGCTGTTCTCCTTTCTCCAATGTTGAACGTCTTCCCCGAGTGTATGATGAAGGCACCTAAACCTATTCTGAAAAGCCCGTACCGCCTCATCTCCTCCTTTCCCCCAGAGACGGGACATTTCCTCACATTCTACAATCCTAGTATTCTGTTCCGGTTGTTCTCTCTGATTTGTAGGACATGCATCCCCTCTATTCTCTTGACTTTGGCCTTCCCGGCCCTGACTGCTTTCGCTGGCCCCACAATGAGATACAGTCCCGTTACCCCTGCTTTCCCACTCTGGTTCCGTTCTTGTCCTGTTACTCGGAGATACTATGGACCCGTCCCATTCCATCAAATCAGCTCTTAACTCTGAAAAAGATCTTGGCCGCGGTCCCCTTAGATCCATTGGTCCTCTCGGACCTCCCTGTTCTGAATTGGGACCGACAGTTGTGTCTAATGGGGTGTTCCATGTTACCGAACCTGGCAATTGTTTCCATGCATTTGTCACATTATTCCTCCTTTCCATCTCAATCCTTTCCCTATCCAATTGCCTTTGTTGTTCCCCTCTATCTCTCTCAGAATTATAGATCGAAACTATGGGTCCTATGGTAACAGGCACTTGAAGAGCGTCTGGCAATCCCACAGACTCAACCCTTTCTGTGGTTGGCGTTTTCTGCACCACAAACCTTCCCACTACACTCTGTACAGTGTTGTTTGGAGGTGTTTCTCCGCCTTTGCTAGGTGTCCATTCCGATATAGGGAGTGGTGTATATCCCTCTATGTCATTCCCATCCTCCCTTGCGAGCCCTCTATCTTCTATCAACTCCACTCTCGGAGGTGGTCTATCCATTAACAATCTGTTTATCAGATTGTCCTCCGACTCGCTTTCCTCGTCTTCTTCCATGAGGTTTCCTCCTCCTGACACCTCCCTCATCGGATACATTTTCTCCACCTCAATAGTCTGTACCCTCCAACGCTTTTCCTCCTCATCCCATTTGGAATCTCGCACTGCCCTTACCGATCGCGTCAGCCTTTGTTGACGCCTGTTCAAATTTCGGTCGTGTGCAGCCTTAATCCATGCATTAAGAGCCTCAAACTGTGTTGGTCTGGGCGAGGGTTTCAATGAGGACATGGTTGCTTTTAGCCGATGTAACACCTCTAATTTAAACGTCCCGTACCTCGGGAACTGCATTTCCTCATTCCCTTCCGTAAGCTTATTCCAAGCCCCAATCCACAATATCGTATGCAGCCCCACATTCGTTGCCATATAATGAGCTGGTGTACCCTCTGGGGGAGCCTCTTCCCCGTAATAATGTTCACTTCGTTTACGTTTAAAAATCCCTTTCAAACACTTAAAACACTTCATGATTTCTCTTTCCTCCGCGTTTGTTTACTTCCTGATGATATTCCACCAATCTCAGCCCCGTTCTCACTAACTGGCCTATCCGTACGCGACTTTCCTCCGACGTCACGCTAGCCGCCCAACCAGAGCGCGGCTTTAGCTAACGTCACACCAACCGCTCAATCACAGCGCGGCTCTAGCCGACGTCACCTGTCCCCCTTCGCAGCAGTTCCCCTCCTTTCTCAGCTCGTCTCCTCGGTCATGCACGCATCCCATTCATACTCTGAAAAATGATTACTTCCGTCCAAGCGATCACCTTTCTTTGACTGTACGCCCACAGTCTTTCTGTAGTTGTCACCTTAACTTGGCGAAATGTCTTTCCGATTACTTCCAGACAATCGCCTTCTCCGATAGGTTACTCACACGCAGTAACTTTCGACCAGCGTCCGTTACTCATACACTCACTCTTACACTCCCCCTATCTTGGATCCACGGCGGTCAATGGTACCTCGTGACCTCCGTACTATGGTCGACAACTACCCTGGATGTTCGATACACCCAAAACCACTTAAGCTCTGGCCTGAACTTAAGATTTCACCAGTTCACCCGTTTACCAGGTTACCAGTTTACCAGGTTGCGCGCGCTCACAACCTTCTCTCATTCACACTACAGGCATTCAACTCCGCAAGACATTACAATACAAATACAACACAAAACACCGCAATCTGTTCACGCATGACCCTTTTTATACTCACTCTCCGATACTGCTGCTTTTCTCGCACCGTCTGCACCTTTCGGCACACGATTCTTCCGCTGCTCGTCTCTCGGCGTCTCGGGCCTTGGGGTAAACTAACCTCTCTAGATTACCTTCCTCAAGAAGATAACCATCCTCACTCTGCTACCAACTGCTAACGCGGGATTACTGGTTACTAATTATCTTACCAAATCCCAAACTATGTCGACTGAATCGTTGGTACCTGTCTTGGAGTAAAAGGTAATCTCGCAATAAGTCAATCAATTTAAGAACTCACACCACTCTAAATGACCACTGACCAAAATTAAGTTTTAAAGATTTAATATAAAGTCAAAGATAACTGAAGATACAAACTTCTCAAAATGAGATTCAACAGGTAAATTGGTATCACTATAAACATGAACTTTTTGAATAGTCTGAGTCTGAAAAACAGAATAATAAGTACAAGCTCGAAAACCATCAGGGTTGCCAAAATGGATACAAGTTGCAACCTCAAAGTCATTACAGAAAAGAAAATTAAGGTTAGTCTGTCCCTACACTACACTAAATGACATCCCTACTTAGCAAGATCTTAACCCTCTAGGTGTCAGCCGTGGTGACTTCCTAAGAAGATCACGCACTTCTCTTTGTCTCTTCTCTGATAATGGGTCTCTCCTGATCAGCCTATCTGCCTACCCATCCGCTTCCTTAGGCTCCCAAAATCATCTGCTCTGCTCTCCTCCCGGGTCTCTTTCCCTAATACCAAATCACATTTCTGATAGGAACGCCCCTTGGGACGCCCCTCACGTGGTACATCTTTGCGCGGTAAACTCCATGATGGTACTCTTGAAGACCCTCGTTATAGTTGACCTTGATTCCCAGGCTTCTTCTTCAGTGCGCTGATACCCCCTGAAATTCCTGGAAACTCCTACAGGCCTGCGCAAGGCGCCACTGAACAAAGTCCCTTTCATTCGAGCTGATTAGGACCCTCGCACCTGCATACAGCTCGTCCTGCAGTGGGCCTCAAATTCCAGACTCCACCATATCTTTAGTCATAAAACACTCTCAAAGCTCGGTGCTGGACACCTCGCGACCTCTTCTCTAACGAGCACATGACGATTTACACGACATGACATTATCTCCTCTGGCCTACTTGATTTACATGCAGCAGGTCCCTGCACTCTTAAAACGTTAACTTGATTTAAACAGCAAACATTCTTAACTAGCATACGTTTCTAAAATAACACATCTATAAAGCATATACTTTTAACCCTAAGTTCAATAGTACATTTGGAAGAACCATGTCAACCTTATCTCACATTAATTTAGCAGCACGTTCAGGTTTGCTGTGAATTGCCCTAAGGCCTACACATAATACTGGATTTTCAAAGTTACATTTAATTCGGACATGATTCTTTTAACATGAGAACATGAGGTTTTCACATATATTCCAACATTTCTACATTAATCTCACACCGTTATAATTATAGTTACTCTACTTAACATTCTATACGTTTCACTACTGAATATAAACCACTCGTGTGCAAAACATGTTTAAACTAACTACGTGCTTGTAAATATGGCGTACTTATACATTTTTTTTCTCAAACTTGTGCTCTCTCATAAGCAGTAGACAATCTCACTGCTAGAGGTACTTGATTTTTCTTGATTATCTGGTGTCTGTAAATTACTAACCAACACATTCTCACTTGGATTTTGTCTCCTTCTCTACTATTGGTCTTTTGAGAAACTGGACTTGGATATGAGGTGTGCACAGGAGGCGCCCCCTTGCACATGCTACATCTATGATGAATTAACTTTTGATAAAAGGTGACTTGGCATCTCCAGGCTGTAGGGAGCGGTCAGACAGTAATATGTGCAAAGAGGTCATTTTTGTAGAGGACAAAAAACAGACCATGTAATAATAGCCGGAGGTAATCTACAAATATGCTCTTGGGGAAGATTACGGAAGCTTTCAGCGTGGACTGTTTGTGTAAAGAAGTAATGGAAGGAAAACGAAGATTAATCAAAGATTGGCTCTGCAACTTGAAGTAAAAATGTAAACCACATCTCCTCTAGCACTCAGACCAGGACTTTAATGACCAGGGATGTATTTTACAGGGCAGCACAAGCGAGTTTCCATAAACTGGAGGTTTATCTCTGCTGCAGCTTTTAGTATTTGGAAAGTGTGATACCATGAAATTGTTAGTTGAAAGGAAATGAACTAATGCATTTATATGTCTTCTTGTAGACGCAATTGAGTAATTTTTACTCCACATTTTAATGAATAGAGTTGCTCTGTGAACAGTGACAGTTGCGGGGACCAGAAGAAATCCATAGATCTTTGGGGGTTTTTGTATAAAGGCTGAAAAGTGAGGGTGAAAGAGGATCTCTGGTTTTGAGTATGCTGACAAGCTACACGGTTCACACTTACGATCAGGAACTTGTTTATTCACACGCGCTTCATCTGCTGAGCAGCAGATGGTTTCTTGCACTACAGACTGTATCCTACTGTATGAGAGCTTCGTTCGAGCCTTCAGGGTTGTCCACCTGGATCTATGGAGCATACTCCTCCATCGATGAGAAGCGGTTAGTGATGGAACAGTTTGTTGTTATTATTACTCAGTGCTGCGGAAGACCTACTTATCTCTATTGACTGCTTGCAGTTTGGAGCTGCTATGGAACAGGATAATAAATCACAAGGGAGCGGAGCCTAAGGAAAGGCAGTAACTAATGATGGCTCTCTAAGTGTATGAATTGAGGGTTTTATGCAATTTCTGGAAATAGTTTTGACAGGCGGATTGTGACTGGGAATTTTGTTTGTCAGCTCTGGTGGAAGAATGCAAGCAGACATTGTTTGGGGATTCCGCCAATTCACTTTGGATGACTTGCATGTAGATATTGTAGGTAACCACATCTTCGTGTCCTAATGGAGATGTCCAAATTAGCTGTGTTGTTTAGTGGACTCGACTCCTTTCAAGATAAGAAGGTACAATCAGTTTTCTGCGGATAAAAAAATCCTGGGTACCAATGCCATTGTTTCCCCTTATATTTAAAACAATGCGTGGTTGGTTAGGACAGAGTAAGAAATATATAATATGTTATTGCAGCTTTTGTAGGTGTGCTGTCCAAGTGCCATCTTCAGGATATTGTTGAAAATTGTTTTGTTAATGCTTCTACTGGGAATTAAATGTACTCATGACAAAAATGTCTTTTTTACTACTTCCTCGCCCACTGGGGTCACTCCCAGCGTACTGCTCAAGCAGCCTCAAATTAATCAATCCGCACTATCAACTAATGAATCGTCCTCGCGCAGTGGCGGGATCCGCAATGGCTTTATCTTTGCCAACAATCAAAATAACAAACCTGCCTTTCACAGCCTAATTTGTGTTGCAACTGTGAGCGAATGTGTGGCCCTATGTCACAGCCATCCGTCTAGGCTAGTTTATGGCTGCATCTATGCAAGATTTCCAGGAGCATTTATGTTCAATAAACCTAAAGGAAAATCTTTGCTTAGCCAGCAGTGAATTTGATGGCGTGTGTGTGTGTGTGTGTGTGTGTGTGTGTGTGTGTGTGTGTGTGTACATGCATTTGTGAAGGCTTTACGCTGTAAGTTGTGCAAAGTAAGCATTGTACCCCTGATGAGGTGTTGAAGTACTTTTTCGGCCAGTAGCCTTCTACTCTGGAAACCCATAAAGGATTAGTGGCCAATTAGAATAGTGAAATATAAAATTTGAGAAGTGGACATGGATGCCCGTGTGATAGCTGTGCACTGCACGTTTTATTTTATTCATTGCTTTATGCAGTTGGTTGTTGGTGGACATCGACGCAGCGGCTGTATTTTTTGTATTTAAGTAAGCATTGTGGTGAAGCACTTCTATTTATGTTCAGTGTTTGTGGTGTGCGGTATCAAGCGGCAGATCTATGACAGCAGCATCTTTTTGGCTGCATTTTATGAGAAGAGGTTTATATATAACGTGAGGGTGCAATATTCGGAGTGGGCAAGAACAGCTAGAACAACTTTGGGGGAAAGGCTTGCCGCCATGTTCTGTTTTTTAGGGTTACCAAACGGGACAACTCAATTATCCCAGTTCCTCAGTTATCCCTGGGATTTTTTTCACGGAAAGCAACCACATTTTTTATAGAACAGCATCCGTGTTTATTTTAGGGAAAGTTATTTCAGATTGCATTGAGACATCATTCTAAACAGTAGCCTTTCTTTAGCCCTGTAACCTCCCAGATGTTCAAACAATTGTTACGATTTACAGCTCCCAGTTGGAATGCAGTTTAAAGATGTTTGGTAATAAGTAACATGTACAAACATTTAACAATTACAATTCCCTGGTCTGGTGGCGCAGTGGACTAAACCAGCCACTGCAGGGCCCTGTGTTCGACCTCATGGTCACAGGTTCAAATCCCGGCGGGTCCACTCAAACTTTCATCCATCTGAAATCGATAAAATGAGTACCATTGAGTTGGGTAACAATAAACATCTGTTATTCAGCGCCAGGACTTTACAAATACACCTGTTATGTAATGATATATATATAATATATATATTAATTAATTAATATTATAGCTGCAAGGTGCCCGAAGGGTGACGAGCACTCTTAGCAGTAACCATATTCATAACGGGTAAAAGCAGCCATAATATATATATATATATATATATATATATATATATGTGTGTGTGTATGTGTATATATATATATATATATATCACCATCTAAGCTACAACCAGTAACTCACGAACGGCCACTCCAATCGTGCTGTTTTAGTTTCTTTATTGGAGACAGCATAGCACAGCATGAGGCGTTTCGCCTCCACGAGGCTTAATCATATGCAGCATTGCAAGGGATGGGTTCGTTTAGCTTTTAAAATCAACGTAGCTTTAAACATTGAAGAGGGACTAGTGGCCAACAGTTCGAATTTTAAAGTGACAGCAGGGTTTTCATAATATATGTATATATGGGTGCGTGTATTTATATGTGTGTGTTTCTTGTAGATGGCTTGATTATTTATATATATATATATATATATATATATATATATATATATATATATATATATATATATATATATATATATATTCTATATATTTTTTTTTTCCAAAGAAGAAAATAATCAAAAGCAATGTAATCCGGCTAAAAGTTGAATTACCTTAGGTAATTAAAGGAAGGAATAATTTGGTGAGTGAAACATGGATAACGTTGGCAATAATTAACTCGGTGTTTTAGGTGGAACAATTTTGGGGCAAACGTTTATTCCTGAAACAACTCTATCTGAGCGCTAGCCAGTGTAGAGGGTGGGGACTTTGGGAAAGAGAAAGCAAGGAAGAGCTTCCACAAGTGCGGGACAGAGCCAGAAAAACCATTGGCAATCCCAATAGGTCTGACATTAATATGCCCCTCCCATTTAAACAGACCTTCACAAATGTTGTTTATAGGCATTGCAGGCACAACATCTGTCTAGCACTTTAAAGCCAGCTCTATTGGCTTTGCCAGTGCTACTATTAGAGTAGTGAAAATGATTAGTTTTCTTTATAGAAAACATATAGGAGATACAGTTTGAATGTGGGAAACAAGAATGAAAATTGAATGTACTTTTCCGATGCAATATAGTCCGTCTTATGTTAGAACTAAGGCATCTTCTGCAAGAGTCAATGATACAGCAAATAATAATAAATAGCATGAGGTGAGACAATAGTACTCCTCTGGGCGGGGCCAAATCCCACTCCAGGTATATTTTAAAATAGTGCTTCCCAAACGTTTTAGAACCATGACTCAATTCTTTCAAATGACAAACATTTGTGACCCACCTAGCTTTAACCCCTTGCATGCTGATGATGGCCCCCATCCGTCATGCACTACGGCGCTCGTGTGCTGATGACGGCTGGGGGCCGTCATAAACCCGCCCACTCGCGATTTTGCCGCACAGGCGCAGAATCGCGGCAGCATGCAAGGGGTTAATGGACATGAGGCGAGTGTTTTTTAATATAAATAAAATAGTGCGTGGTAGCGCACTGCCATTTACAGACAGCACATGTTTCATTGAAATGCCCACTAACCATACTCGTACATACAGTTTTACTGCTACAACTATGTTGCACACAAAAGGTAGTGTCTGAAAATCGGGTTTCAGTAAATATGTATCATGTGCATCACCATGAAAAAAGTCTTGATTTGCTTTGATGCTAATAAAATCTTTGTTTACATCACACATTGGAATTATTAAACAAAAAAGAGCGTCATCTTTACTATTCTGACTGCTCATTGTGCACAGTTCCTTTACAGGTAGTTATTTACATTTTGTTACAAGAAGTGACAAGCTACTGCCTTTCTTTCATTCTCCCTGTGCCCCAGCCGATTGTCACATATTACACTATAATTTTCTTTCTCTGACTGCAAAGTGAGAGGAGTTTTTAAACCTCAATCCCCATGCAAAAAATTAAAAAAGTTAGCAATAATTTGTCAGAAGCTATTGCCAGACGTTTGACCTATGTATTTGAAGTGCAATACATGTGGCAAGATAGGTATAGAATTTACAGGCATTTTCATTGCTTGAACTTTCTCGACCCACGAAAATTTAGCTTGCATTCAACCAATGAACACCCACAGTTTGCGAATCACCAGTTAAAATAATAACAGGACACCTCTAGGCTGTTGCGCTCTTACGCCAGACCCAAAAAAAATTCTAGCACCAGGACTTCACCAAGGTGTCCGAGCAGAATTCTTTACAGCTCCTAATAAAGTGATTATTCTAGTATCTCAGAGGTTGCTGTGATGGTAATTTGAACATATATACAGAATGGAGAACGAAGAAATAGATTGTTGTTCACGAATACTGCAACAAAACAAAAACGCTTAAAAAGAAAAATAATAATTGAAAGGCTGTTTATCATTTTTGGAGTTTAATAAAACACTACACATTAATGCACGAAGGTGCTATATAAAAGTTGCAAAAAGAATCCAGGTTAAATAGAATGCAACTGGACCTGAGGTGTGGAACCCTTACTCGGGTACAGCATGGCAGGCATTTCTTCCCTTTAAACCTAAATGGGCCATAGTGCACAGAGAGCCCCACCCCCATGATGTTACAAATCTCTGAATGTAGCACAGGTTGGTGATGAACAGAGAGAGTTTGGAGTCTGCTGCTCTGACTTCGGGCCGGTAAACACAAGCATCATTAATAATAAATTCTTGTCAGTCTTTTGTGGTCTTTTATTTTGGCTGGCCAGCTGCTGTGTGGTTGATGCCTTTGGATGGCAACCTTGGCAGTACTGTTCTGCAGTTGAGAGTCCGAGTTCGTTATAATGTTAATGTTTCACCCAGAAGCACCAAGATGTCTCTAATGAAATTAAAACAAGTTCCTTGCTCTCTTCAACTGGACTGTTCTTCCCCCACAGAATCAAAAAATCCAAGACAACATGAGCCAGAAACTCGGCTTTTCTTTTATAAACAATTACAAAATTACTAAATCATTACGAGAGTTGTGAGTTTTTGCTTGGCATGGATTAAAATCCATGTATACATTTATCATCGTTCCCTGGTGCTCCTGTGTAATGTGTGACCCCGGAAGTTAGTCCTGCCATTCACCCAGCAGCATCTTGTATTCGGGGTTATTTAACCTGCTATATCAGTGGCGGATCCTCCATGGGGCCGTTTGGGCGCCGCCCCACTGCTTTCTCGCCGTGCGAGAAGGCAGAAACAAATAGTAGAGAACTACCATTTGTTTCTGCCTTCTCGCACGGCGAGAAAGCAGAAGTTTCTGCGTGAGAGAGTGGGAGGGGTTACTCGAGGGCAGGGGGGAGTGGCTTTCCCCACTGTTGTTAATACTGTCTGTTTGGGCAGCCTGAGAGGCTGTCCAAAGAGACAGTATTAACTGTATTAAAAACAGTGGGCAAGCCGCTCCCCCCTGCCCTCGAGTAACCCCTCCCACTCTCCCTGCTCTCTGTATGCTGCAGCATACAGAGAGAAATGACGCGGGTAGGGCAGCAGGCCGAACCAATCACAGCGCTGTGCTGTGGTGGAGGGGAGGGAGGCTGCCTGCAGCCTTCCTCCGTGACGACGAGCACGACTCGGAAGTCGGAATTCAAAAGAACAGGACGGCGTCGGCGGGAGTAGGGAGTCTGGTGGAGTCTCGGAGTCGGAACTTGAAGGCGGGAAGAAGGTAAGTAAAAGTTTGACTTTTATTTATTTTATTTATCCCGCTTCCCCCCCCACCGAATTCAAAAGCTTTATTTTTCTATTTTGAAAATTGTTGTATGACTTGTGAGACATGTAACAAATCTAAAATGTTGAACATACTAGTTAAAAATCTTTTCATGCTTCTCTGCTCCAATGCTGTTATAGTTTATGGTTCTTATTATTTGAGTTAAAACACAATCTGTTAGTATGGATTTGCGCTAGTATTCCGGTCCGGTGGTGACTTATCCAAAATGGTTTGGTTGATACCACGACAAACTGAGTCTCGCTCGGTTTGTGGAGATGTCCGATTGGTAGAGTGAGTGAAATTAGATTTCTGTTGGATACATTTGTTAAAATTGATTTGTGAGTTTGATGGGCAAGGCCAAAGGGCAATACTAAATGGGTACGAATTCTCTTGCTTGGTATGCATTCATTTTTTTGGCCGAGGCAGATGTAAATGTGTAGTAGTGATGCAGCCCTGTCGGGAAACACGTTTGTTCATTCGATACACAAAGGGTTAGCGAAGAATGACATCTTGTGTGTGCAAGTACAACATTTGGGTTAATGTCATCTTTCAGAGGATCTCCTACTCTTGTCGCATTTGGTTGCCGAGTACAGTTAGAGCAGGTGTATGCAGTCACTGACCATATGTCCACTCGATTTTAAATTTTTTCAGGGGGGGTCGGGCACGCGCGCTACACAACGCCACTTTCAAATGTCACCAGCCGCCACTGTGCTATATGTAATAGAAAACATAAAACTGCAAATCCCAGAATGCAAAGTGCTGTAGACTAAATAATCAGGTTTTCTAGGAGTAACACATGACATGAAACCTCTTGATAGCGAAGTTTGCTTATCACATGCACAAATCCGCTCTTTGTGACCGAATTAAACAGAATGGATTTCACATTGCCTGATGAAATGGAAATATCATTTATAGATCTCGCTACTACCCTCAGGTGTCTAGGCGCTTTAGCTCTGAAAATAAATCATAATCCTTCCAGATGTGTATGGGATAGTCCTACATTTTAACTATTTAAAAGCTAAATTTAGCGTGTCCTGGTGTTTAAGGTTGAAGGGTAATGGATGCAAAGGGCATGTGTATTATGAAGAAGACGATGCGGATAGTAGTGGACATCATGTCAGATGGAGAGCGTATGTCACATGTAAAGTTTGAGTAACAAGTAAATAGCAGCAGAAAACAAGAGCGTCGAGAATCCATTGCCATAAAGGAAGGAGTGACGGGTAGTGCGAGTGGAAGAAAGACCGACCAGAAAAATACTGGACTGAGAGCAAAGAATGTTCGATAATGGTATCCGTATAAGGCACGCCTGCCATCGCAATGCTCGTCAACATACAGCTGAAGCTGTATATATTTTTTAATTGAGATCCCCTGTTAATTTGACCAGCCCTCTCTTTTCTTGTGTCCTTCGATTTCTGTCCATCTTCTGTTCCTGTACTGTACATTTGGACCCCTATCAAAAGTAAAAAGCAGAATCATTTGTATTTAAATTCGAACACTTTGTTTGCAGTGCTGTTAAATTGTAATTAAATTATTGATGGTTTTCTCCAAAGACTGTCTCCTTGTATCCTGGAGAAAATTTGCAGGCCAACTGGTCTGAAACTTTCTGTTCTATTGTGGGAACATCTCTAAATATCGTAGACAATGTACTGTGTACTGTTTCTCAAATACTAATGTGCATTTTTGTTAACCCTCAGTGACTTCTTGTACTCTATAACATCTCATGCCTTTTTCTGTACCCAGATTCCAAGCAGCCCGTAAGAGAAGATGAGGGATTAGTGACCATCAACCGGAGGAGAGGAGCCATTAAACAAGCTAAAATCCACTACATCAAGAACCATGAATTCACTGCTATATTCTTCAGACAGCCCACATTCTGCTCAGTCTGTAAAGAATTTGTCTGGTAAGGAGCTTGAGTTGTTGGCTTTTGGTGAGATGGTTTGTTGCATATTCTTGGGAAAATCCACAGGCAAACAGATTAACTTCCTTTACAGAAATGTGAAAACAGGCGTGGACAACTTAAGAACTTCAATTGCCACATTTCAGGGGAAACAGGCGCTTTAACCCCTATTATGTTAGTTCAATTACTACAATGGGCGATTTACAAATGAGACCACTCGCATCGTTTTGAAAGTTAAATGTTCGAGGCATGTGGGCTGCTAAATTCATATCTTAGCATTAGATCGCCGCCTAGTGTTGGGCTCGGATGATTGCACATTGTTGTCCTGGAAGAGTCTTCGAAGTATCCTGAGATAGGTGGCTCCTCCCCTGGACTACAGTGCGCATGGGCATCGGCTCCATCCCCAGATTGTTTTTTTCCGCCATTGGGTTCGGATGTGGTCTCGACGTCTTACTGTCGGAACCAAGTAAAACTAACTTTTAGCGGCCAAAAGGCCTCGATTTCATTGCGTCGGTATTGTCTGCGCACGGTCTCGAGTCTTCCGTCTCTTGGAGCCGGAATAAGCGGAGTTTTCTTCGCTCTCTGAACTTTGAGGCCTTCTCATCGCGACACGACTGCAAGCCTTTTCGGACATGGAGCGGAGCCCGTTTAAGTACTGCCCGCTCTGTGGGTCCAAGTACCCACACATCGATCTACACCCCGTCTGTAACAAGTGCCTTTCGCCTGACCACGACGACGGAAAGTGCAAATTGTGTGCGCAGTTCCGCTCCAAGAAAACTCTCAAGCTTCGGCGCGCGGTGCGCTTGGAAGCTAAGCAAGCGGCCCCGGATCCGGAGAACATCTTCGGCGACCAGGACGAAGAGGTCCAGGGTCACCATCTACAAATCTCCCCACCAGAGACGGAGGTCGAGGCGGATCCGGGAGACGACGACGGAGTCGCGGGTCACGGCCTTGAATACGTCGAAGAGGTAGGAGACGACGATGAGATTTATGGGGCCGCGGCAGACAGCTCGGGGGACGAGCTCTGCCCCGAAGGTTACGAAGATACCGACCGGGACACGGGATCGCCTGTCGGCCTTACCCAAGACCCGTTGCCGCAAGCCACAGCCCCGCCTTCGGGCCCGGCTACGGACTCACTTGCTGAGCAGACTGTTTCGAAAATGAAACTGAAACCATCGGGATCGACGACACCTAAAATGGCCGACCCGAAAACGAAACCGAAACTTAAGGACTCGAGTGTCCCTAAGATGGCTGCCGTGCCGGTGAAAAAGACGGTGCCCGCTACCCCATCGGCTCCGTCGACCTCCGGTCCGCAGAAGCCGAAGAAGTCCGTCGATTCCGATGCTGCGAAATCGAAACCGACGCCTGAGGAGGGGTCCTCCAAGAAAGATGGTCGGCACGGGTCAGCGGCTACGACGCCGTCCAAGCCCGCCAAAGTCGGCTCCAAGGAGGCTCCGCACAAGAAGTCTGCGCCCCGGACTCAGGAATCGGAGGCGGTGAAGACGGGTTCCGCGCCCAAAGCGCACAAGGCCCACAAGGACGTCGGATCCGAGGGACCGATCAGACCATCCTCGTCAGCGACGAAACCCACTGTGAGTGAGACGTCCCTCATCGCAGACTCACTGCAAAGAATCAGGGAGAAAGCCTTTGCCCCGTCGGCTCCGATACCATCGCCGCAGCCGCAAACGGACACTCCAGCAAAGCCTTCTGGGAAACTTCTCTTTCTTTTGCCACCTAAGGAGGCGCCGAAAGCGTTTTCAACCAAACCGGCTCCGAAACAAGTTTCTTCGCCGGCTGGCCCGCTTCCACGTCGGGTACTCGAATCAGAAGACGATTCAGAGCATTTCATCGACGCTGACACAGGCAAGCTGACCCTCTATAAGAGGAAAATCACTTCGGAGCCAGTGGACTCCTATGTCATCCCACTGAAAAAGAAGAGGGTGCCCCTTGACGCCTCAGGCCTCACGGAGCCAATCCAGCCTCCTCCAAGACGGAGCCCTACTCCCTCCCCAGAACACTCTGCGGGTGAGGGGTATGATGAGGACGAGCAGTACAATTTCCCTATCGATGAACCTGATGCACAACCGGATTCATACGATGACACTGGTGACCAAAACACCCAGGGTGTGGGGCAGGACCCGCAGCTCTTTAATGCACGTGCATCCCCGACTGAGGACTCAGCAGGCTTTCATGCACTACTTGAAAGGGCGGCAGCCAATCATGATGTGGACATGCATGCCGACCCGGTTGAGGAAGACTTCCTTTTCGACACCTTTTCAGTCTCTGAAAGGACAGTAAAGACACTTCCTATGCTAAAAGGAGTCCTCAAACATGCTGGGGACATTTTTAAGGAGCCTACAAGAGCGAGAGTGGTCAGCCCTCGCATTGAAAAGAAGTACAGGCCTGCACCTGCGGACCCCGCCTACATCCGGGGACAATTGCCACTGGACTCTCTTGTGGTCGCCAATGCCAGGAAGCGTGCCAACTCCCAGACAAAGGGTGAAGCTCCTCCCCCGGATAAGGAGTCCAAAGTGCTAGAGGCAGGGGGCAAAAGAGTAGCTGCACAGGCATCAAACTTTTGGCGCATCGCCAATACACAGGCGCTCTTGGCGCGTTACGATAGGGCACACTACGACACCCTAGAACAGGTTGTACAACACCTGCCTCCACAGTTCCAAGAAGCTACACAACTGCTCATTAACGAAGGGAAGCTAATCTCAAACGCAGCCATCAAGTGTGCGCTTGACGCTGCAGATACAGCTGCTAGGGCTGTCAACACTAGCGTTATGCTGAGACGACAGGCGTGGCTACGCATCTCAGGCTTTAAACCGGATATTCAGACAACAATTCTTAATCAACCGGTCAATCCTGATAGTCTGTTTGGTCCGGATGTTGACACCACCCTAGAGAAAATAAAAAAGGACACGGAAACTGCTAAATCCATGGGGGCCCTGCAGTCTCAACAGTTTCGTGGCAGCAATTTTCGTCGCTCAGGTGCACGTGGGGTCACCAGAGGACAAATGGGTCAACAATCCCAGTTCTAAAAAGGTGGAGCACAATCCTCGTTCACGAAACAGAACAAGGGAGGTTACAGGAATAAAAGCAACAGAGGTCGCGGCAGAGGAAACAACAACCCCCGCTCCTCTACTCCAAGCAAACAGTGACTCTCTGTCACTGCCCCCCGACCACCTAACACCTGTCGGGGGGAGACTGCAGCAGTTCCTGCCCGTCTGGAAAAACATCACCACAGACAGGTGGGTGCGACAACTAGTCCAGTATGGTTATTGCCTAGAATTGAAGTCCACTCCACCCAACATCCCGCCAAGGCAAAGGCCTATGTCCGCAGAGCACTTGCTCTTATTGCAGCAGGAGGTAGTGGTGATGCTGCAAAAGGGAGCAATCGAGCAAGTGCCGGTGGAAGAGGAAGGCACAGGGGTATATTCCCTGTACTTCCTTATTCCAAAGAAGGACGGATCTCTCAGACCCATTCTAGATCTACGCCCCCTCAACCTGTACATACTATCGGAACATTTCCACATGCTTACACTGCAACAGATTCTTCCCTTGCTAAACCAAGGAGACTTCTTAGCAACCTTAGATCTCAAGGATGCGTATTTCCACATTCCACTACACCCGTCACACAGGAAATACCTCAGGTTCACTATTCAAGGCAGGCACTACCAGTTCAAGGTCCTACCCTTCGGAGTCACAACAGCCCCGAGGGTGTTCACCAAGTGTCTGGCGACAGTAGCGGCGCACCTCAGGAGGCAGAACATCCATGTCTACCCCTACCTAGACGACTGGCTCGTACAAGCCAAGTCAGAGCAGCAGTGCGCCGCGGACATGTCAACTACAATTCACCTTCTTCACGATCTGGGTTTCTCCCTAAATTACCCAAAATCGCATCTTCAGCCGGCACATGTCCGGCAGTTCCTAGGTGCAACGATCAACACCCTGACGGCCATGGCTCAGCCAAACCAAGTCAGGATAGACAGCATGCAGGCCCTGATCCAAAGGTTCAGGCCACAACACTCGCTTCCAGCGAGAGTGTTCATGCAGTTGATAGGCATGATGGCCTCCTGCATCTTCATTGTCCCTCACGCACGGCTACACATGCGCCCGCTCCAGGAGTGCTTAGCGAATCAGTGGACACAGGCTCGTGGACAATTGACAGACCTAGTGTTGGTTACCAGTCGGGCATACGACTCTCTGCATTGGTGGACTCCACACAACCTTTGCAAGGGCCGACTGTTCCAAGAGCCTGTGCCGCAGATTGTCCTGACAACGGACGCATCTCTCCAGGGATGGGGAGCTCATGTGCTCACTTACACAGTGCAGGGACTATGGTCAACGCAGCAACAGAAGATGCACATCAACTATCTGGAACTGATGGCAATCTTCATGGCGCTCAAGTCCTTCATTGTACATCTGTGCAACAAGGTCGTGCTAGTCCGGACGGACAACATGACCGCGATGTACTACATTCAAAAGCAGGGAGGCACCCACTCGCCACAGCTGTCTCATCTGGCTCAGAGCATGTGGAAGTGGGCCATTCAGAGGAACATTTTCCTCATGGCAGAACACCTCCCAGGAAAGGACAATCAGATGGCGGATCTGCTCAGCAGGTACAGCCATCAAATGCACGAGTGGGAGTTACACCCATCTGTCCTCCACCCGTACTTCCAGCAGTGGGGTCATCCGGAGATAGACCTGTTTGCCACAAAAGAGAACGCAAAATGCCAACACTTTGCCGCCAGGTTCCCTCACCCACAGTCGCAGGGGAATGCGATATGGATGAACTGGTCAGGCAAATTTGCGTACGCTTTTCCGCCAGCCCCTCTAATACCGCTGGTCGCAAGAAAGCTACGGCAGCACGAGATGACTCTCATCCTAGTTGCTCCAACGTGGGCGCGCCAAGCATGGTACACCACGTTCCTCGAACTCTCAGTGGTGCCGCATCAAAGACTGCGTCTCACGCCCAGTCTTTTGACGCAGAACCATGGAGAAATTCAGCATCCAGATCCGCAACAGCTCAACCTGGCGATCTGGCTCCTGAGGTCCTAGAGTTTGGGTACCTTAACCTGCCTCCAGAATGCATGAGCATCATCAAGGAGGCGAGGAAACCAACTACTAGAGCATGCTATGCTGCAAAGTGGAAGCGTTTTGTCATCTACTGTACAGCCAATGACATCAACCCGCTTGATGCATCTATCCCCAACATCATCTGCTATCTGTTGCATCTTTACAAGTGCAATTTGGCGTACACTTCCATTCGGATACATCTATCCGCCATAGCGGCTTATCTTCAGAACAGGCAGCACCTCTCTGTCTTCAGAGTGCCCGCCATTAAAGCCTTCCTTGAAGGTCTGAAAAGAGTCATTCCCCCAAGGACACCGCCAGCTCCAGTGTGGAACCTCAATGTCGTCCTCACCAGACTGATGGGACCACCATTTGAGCCACTGCACTCGTGTGAACTCCAGTTCCTTACGTGGAAAGTAGCTTTCCTTATAGCTATTACGTCTCTGAGGCGTGTCAGTGAGCTGCAGGCGCTCACAATCCAAGAGCCATTCATTCAAATTCATCCAAATAGGGTAGTGCTACGCACTAACCCCAAATTCCTTCCGAAGGTGGTGTCACAGTTTCATCTAAACCAAACTATTGACTTACCAGCATTCTTTCAAAACCCGCAAACGGTGGCGGAAAGAATGCTCCATACCTTAGATGTACGGAGGGCGTTGATGTACTACATAGACAGAACACAACCCTTTAGAAAGTCAAAACAACTCTTTGTTGCCTTCGCACCACAACACAAAGGCAACCCAATTTCCAAAGCAGGGATAGCCAGGTGGATTGTTAAGTGCATCCAGATATGTTATCAAAAAGCCAAGCGCACTTTAACAATACCCCCCAGAGCGCACTCCACACGCAAACTGGGGGCATCCATGGCTTTCCTAGGGAACATTGCTTTAGAGGATATTTGCAGAGCAGCCACGTGGGTCACACCACATACCTTCACAAAACACTACTGTGTTGATGTGCATTCCAAGCAGCAAGCAGCTGTAGGACAGGCTGTTCTCAAGACACTTTTTCAGGTTTCTGCAGCTGGCACGGGCAACCGCCGCTGATGGAGGGACTGCTATGTATTCTATGCTAAGATATGAATTTAGCAGCCCACATGCCTCGAACTGAATATGCTACTTACCAGTATGCATCTGTTCTTGGCATGTAGGGCTGCTAACATTCATATCGCCCACCCTCCTCCCCGGTGCCTGTCGCAGCTGCAGATATACTATTGTATTTATTCATTAGCATGGACATCCTTTACACTTTTCACTCCATCTTCTGCCACAATGGCGAAAAACAATCTGGGGATGGAGCCGATGCCCATGCGCACTGTAGTCCAGGGGAGGAGCCACCTATCTCAGGATACTTCGAAGACTCTTCCAGGACAACAATGTGCAATCATCCGAGCCCAACACTAGGCGGCGATCTAATGCTAAGATATGAATGTTAGCAGCCCTACATGCCAAGAACAGATGCATACTGGTAAGTAGCATATTCAATTTTGTCCTAAATATATTACATTACAAAATCAAACACAAGAAAATGATGGAAGGAATGCTTGCATTGCAACCTGTTGTTTTGCGCCCACTTTGGCACTCTAGACAAGGGCCTGCGTTATCCAAATCAGCCAGCCAAGTAGATCATTTAAGTCTGAAGGCTGTTCAAATCTCTTCCCTGGATCAGAATGGAAAAAGCACAGGACTGAAGTTCAGAAGGGCTCTGAAAATTTCCTGGAAGGCAGACTCCTTGAGCTCTCACTGACCTATCACACCCTGAGCTCCTCAACACTCTGAAGGGGGCTCAAGACCCTGTGTGTGGATTCAGCACATGCACATAAGCCAAGAAGAAATAACTTAGGCTTGTAAGTGTAGAATGAAGCATTTGTAACTTCATATTTCAATACAGCTGGGACTTGTTTCAAAATCGTTCATGCAGTTTATATTTATGTTATATCGAGGGCAGCATTAAGTCTAGGTCATCTTGAAGCAACATAAATATAACAAGACCTGTGAGTGCAAATGCAAGGTCCACCCCAAATAATTAAAAAGGAAAGATTGTAGCCTTTACACTGCAATCAAGCTGTAGACAGACATACTTGACTGATCATCATAAAGGGTTGGCGGTGGTGGTGTGCTATCTTAAAGGATAATATCCGATTAGGATCTAGGTGTAATTTGCCACCTAATCCCTTGTTTCTGCCCTGGCATGAATATTTGCTGTTGGATTCACTTCCTGTGTAGTGAGGCACATTTTTGGGTGCTTTCCCTATTTCCTAAGACTGATGCATCAGCCCAATAACACTTATAGGCATTTGACACTGCCAAGCCCGCAAGAACCTTTTTTTTTAGGTTCCGGCTATATGAATGGAGCATACATACATGCATACATATATGCATAAACCCTCATTTATATCCCCATTTGTCCAAATTATTGAATGTTTTAGTGCCATTGTCTCCATGAGGAAAGCTGTCTTGTGTAGGTTAAACACGTTTTCTGGTACTGGCTTGACATCGAAGAGTAGCTAACGTCTACGTTGTCCAGGTCTGCTCTTGAACCTTTCACGCCCTCTTCACTTTCCAAGTTCTTGGCATGTTCAAATCTAGCAACATGAACACAGGCTTACCATAGGATGTGCTCAATATTTGACTACATATCCTAATCTGAACTGGCTTCCACAACTAACTCTTCGAAACAAACTGCTCTTGTTAGCTCAAGTAACCACTGTTTTTCAATTCTGTGTTATACTCTTTTCTATGTAGAATATTGATCGCATTCTCCTCTTTCTGCAGTGCCGTCGTAGTTTTGCATTCCTGGACATTCTCAGTTTTTGTTCCTTTTATTCCTGTTTAATTCTCCTTCTTGCCAACCATCTGATACCTTTCTTTCCTCCTTTGCTTGGAGCCTTTTGATTAAATGAGACACTTAACAGAATTTGTTCACTCCTATTCTAACTCAATGGCTTCTTGCTGATCTGTTGTGCCTTTCCTTCACACACCCCATGCCCTTCTTAGACCTATATGAGAACAACAAGAGAGGGAGGAAAAAGAAACGTGTCCCTTTCCCTGGGTATAACGTCAGTAAACAAGGAGGACACGTTTTTCAGTGGGTTCAGGTTAGTATTTTTAACCCAAACTGTTATTTGAAAAGGAGCGCAAACAACACACGTTGTTTTTTAGGAAACCCCTCACCCACCTACCTGGTAGGTGACATGCTTCATCATCGGGGGCCCAGCCGGATCACCTAGTGTAATCCGGCTTTGCTTCAACACCTTTTTCAATTGTAGGTCTACTAGTAGACCTACAATTGAAAAAGGGATACAGGGGTACATTTTAAACCTCATGTTGATCCCGTTTAAAGAGTTTTTTACCCAAGTCTTAGGACCCTTCTATTAAAACTTTTATAAGGGCATTCCTAAAGACTTTTTTAACACATACTCTGCACTTCACATAGCACCTCACTCTTCTCACAACAAACAACCAGCTCCGCTGTAACTCCGGCGTTGAAGCACAGCCGGATTACACTTCGTTGTTTTTTCCTATCTAGTTCTCCTTTCATCTTTAAGAGACTCATATTAGATTTTTTTTTTTTTTGCAGTTAGAAAACTAATTTAACCTGCTCATCATCTTACTGTTGCCTGAACTAATTCTTTCTTTTGATATTTGCAACATCCATCATGTTGCTTTGTAAACAAGTCACAGTTCAGCATTTCTATCAAAAGTGTTTCTGAGCCTGGTACAGAGAGAGGGCTCAATTGTGAAATTAACTTTTGACTGGATGCATAATGACATATCATTTTAACCAGTGTATGCTTTCAAAATGTGTGGTTAATTGTGAAAACAGGAACATCTTCTTGCACCTAGTTCCTCTTTACAGGTTTTAGCAACACCATTTCATTAGAAGTGTGAGGCTGCAAACAGAGATACTCTAGTGAGGATATTGGTTTAGCTGCCAACCTCCACTAATGGCAGAGTACTTGGGAGCTTAAACTTCCTTTTGGTGGAACAGCCATGGAAATTACTCCCAGGGGGTGTTTTGCCCTTTCCATCCCATGCAGTTATCATTCCTATGCATACATTATATTTTCTGAAAAGGTTAGTTTCCATTTTTCAAAAATGTAGCATATTCATGCTAAGAATATGCGTTTCACACGTCGGTCTTAATTTAGGACTGCAGATTAGCCTCAGAGTGGAGAATTTGTGGTTAACAAGTTAAGATGAATGTGCACTTACTCAATTCAATCGATAAGCTTTATACAGTTGAAACAAAACAACCATAAAAGCACAATACATGATCAAAATGCATTAAAAAACTATTAATAAAAGAATCGACATCCATAAAGGAAATGAATAACAAGAAACTAATTCCATTAAAACATCATACGCTACGTCATTTCTCTTAGTGAAAACAGTAGACTCCTAGGAACTTTTCAATAAGAAAAAAATGGCACAACATCAGTTCTCCTAATGTAAACAATAAACTCATAGCAGCATTATATGGTTGTTGGTGACAGGATCCAAAACACATAGGCTTCAGAAAGTGCAAAGTGTAAAATGCAAAGTGCTTAATTAGTAAGACCATCCCCAAACTTAAGGGAGATAACTTACATTAAAACAACATACTCTTCCTAACGTTAATTGAACTTAAAATAAATGTTGCAATATAAAAACAAATCTCAGGTTCTCTTAGCGTAAAAAGTAGGGTCATAGCAGCATTAGTGGTTTTGGCATCATACTTTTTAAACAATGGTTTAAGATCAGCAATTCTAAAAGACACATACAAATCGCATAAAAGTAAAAAGTGCAAGGTGCTCTGCTTTGTATTCCCGTCACAAGGGCATGGGGAGACAGGGCGCTGTTTCATCATAGGGAATGTTACTAAATGTTGCACAAGGCCTAACCTCATTCTAGTTAGAACATAGCGATGGGAAGGTCTCGTGACAAGTGAAAGGTAAGTTTGGAAGCCCTCCGTATCTATATGCAGATGGTAAAGCTGATACGTGGCTTGCTTCCCTACTATTTTCAGCCTGCATTCGTTCTTATAGCACAGGAAGGTACTCTTTAACTCCTGTTTGGACAAACCAGATACTTCATTTTGATTTTCTAAGATTGTTCGATCGAATATGACCTCAAAAGAATTAGCTAAATAATTAAGCCTGGGGATCTTTAGGTAATTATCCAATTGCAGGCAGTCATTAATAATAGACTTAGTAAAAATAGTCTCCTCCTTTAACCATATGGATCTCCATAACAGAAGGGGTCTCAAAGCTATTAAATCCGTCAGATAGTTAAGACCCACTTCACAGTGAATGAGTTCGGAGGAGGCCGAGACCGGGAGGCATAAAAGCTTTTTTTTAAAAGAACTCTCTTCCGTTTGTAAATCGCAGCAAGGTTGGAGTCCCCATACCCCAGCCTCATAAAGCGCAACTGATGTGCATCTTGCTTTATAAATATTAACCATGTCTTTAATGCGACGATCCCCCAGATTAGAATCAAATTTAAAAACACCATATATACTTTTGCTCATTTTGACCCGAACATGAGACATTTCGTGGTTACATTTCCCATCGGAAGAAAAGGAAATACCTAAATAGCAGAAATTAACCACGTTACTTTATTGCCCTCAATAACAAATGGTTTCAAACTCTTGTATTTCGGACCTCATACCATTGTAAATGTTTTTGCCTTATTAATCATCAGCTTCCTCTTACTGATAAAAACCGCAAACCCATCGATTAACCTCTGGAGGCCTACCAGCGTTCTAGATAAAAGCACAGCGTCGTCCGCATAAAGCAGGACTGGGACTTCCTTGCCTTCCACTAGTGAGGAATCCACCTGTATCAATTTAAGTGCTACGTCAACTTCATTAATAAATAGGGTAAAAAGCAACGGGGCTAGAACGCAGCCTTGGCGAATGCCACGTTTTACGTTAAAATTAGGGGTACATTTGCCCATCTGGCCGTACCGTACTTTGGTTGATAATTTTTTCGTACAGCCTGGCTAAAAAGTAAACAATGGGTTTCGGGGCACCAAGATTAAACAAGACTGGCCATAAAATAACGTGAGCCACTAAATCAAAAGCGCTGCTCAAATCAACAAAGCATAAAAAGAGCTGTCCCTGTTTAGCACGTGTGTATTTTCCGACTAAGAGCTCCAGGTTGATACAACCCTTTTCTAAAACCGTATTGTGCCTGAGCCAAAATACCATTGTCCACGACCCACTCCTCCAATCTTAACAAAAAAACCCTACTTGTGATTTTGACTAAGGAGTTGAGTAGGGAAATTGGCTTCAGATTTGTTGCCCTTTTTGTAGATGGGAATAATAACAGATCCCCCCCAAGTGAAAGGGCAACCCTCGGTAACTGCATCGTTGAAAACTCTTGTTAGTATCGGAACCCATAGTTCTGGTATTGATTTATATACATCGATAGGAATACCATCCGTACCCGGTGCTTTCTCCCCTTTACTGCTTCCTATGCCTATCATGACCTCGTCAAGGGTAATGTCTAACGGGATATGGGCCATTTGTGTAAATTGGTTGGGTCCTTAATAGATAGATGCCTTGTGTTAAAAATACTGGTAAAGTGACCACCCATTCCTCACAGCTGACATGACATAAAAGTTCTGGGACGGATTCGTTTTTAAGAAATTAAGAGTTCACTGTATCCCAGAACAGTTTGTTGTTGGCTGTATCTGCTGCTAGTGCAAGGTTATCCCATGCCTCCTGTTGAAGCTCCATCTTCCTACGTTTTAGGTTAGATATATATTCCACTCTTAGATCATGAACTAATGCATTATCCCTTGGCTTATTAGAAAGTGCTTATTTCAGCTGATTCAAAGAGACAGTACATGAATGGTCGAACCAACCCCTGGCCTGTGTTTGTTTCCTATAAGGTGGCGCGGTAAATAATTTCGAGATTGAATCATTGATTGTACTAAAATTGGTCAAGATCTTATCTGGTTCGGTCTCAACCAATAAGCTATTTTCAATTTTGTTACCACAGGCCTGTACAATATTTTTAGTTATTTCACAAGAGTTGGTGCCCTTCCATTTAATTCTAGTACTGTTTGGGCGGCACGGGCAATTTTATTGATGACCGTACATAGCTCAACAGTTTTGTTCCCCCATACAAGCAGTCTCATAATAATGCAATTGTGATCACTCATCAACAAGTCAACAATCCACGGGGTAGAACATAAGTTCACAATATTGGCAGAAACAATTACATGGTCAATAATACTATGTGCTGTTCTTACGGTAAAGGTTGGGATCTCCTGCCCGCTTCCATCCTTTGCACACTGCATAATGTCTAAATCAAATTCTGCCAAAACAGCATTTAGGGTGTCACCATAGGAAGTATGTGGGACATGTAAGTAGTCATCACCTTTATCATTTTGAAACCCACAAACTTTTGTCATAGACAGAGGGCAGGTAGGGGTATTAAAATCACAGAGCCATACAATATCCAAGTTAGTGGTATCCACATTAGCCAAGTTATCGAGTTCCTGTTTCAAATCCGTAACTACACTATGACGGGTGGAATTAAATATATTGTTATAAAAATTCATCAGTAGGACATCCTGACCGTCCCTATGATGTGGCCAAAATAACTGCGAGCGATGCCCTATATTGATAGTTCTTTTGACTCTCGGGGGAAAGTTATTTTTTTTAAAGTATTAGCAGTCCTCCCTTTGCTCTACCAGAAGAAGAAGGGTTGCGGGCTAATCATATGAGGTAAACCCATCAAAGTGACAGTACTCAGGTTTCCTGCAGGCAAACTATGTCGTATAAATTAATAAACTCCTTCCAACCTAACATTTCATTCTTACTTGCTATTCCGGCTATGTTCCAAGTGACAATAGTATATCCACCGGCAAAAGGGGTTCCTGGGTGATATATAGGTAAAGCATTACCTGTGCTAGTAGTAGCACTGGCAGCATCCTCACTAAAATCTCGTAACAATACAGGGAGGGTTGGATTTACTGCCGTTCCGTACCCAATACTCACATCTAGATTAACTCCTATTTTTGCAACTTGACACTCTCCCAGATGAGCAAATGAACTTGGATTTTGCCCACCTTGTGTTTCATTTGCCTTCACCCTTATGTATCCGCTAACATCTTTTAGGGTGTTGCTAAGTTTAGCGACTTCTCCTTTAAGTTTATTTATTTTATCAACCAGTGGTTTAATGGTTACTTCCATTTTTTGAGTTATAAGGGCTATAATATAATTGACTTGCTCATCAGACATCTGGTATGAGTCAGGGTTTTTCTCGGATACCGTGCTTGTGAGACTCAAGTGGGGGCCTTTTTTGGTTTTACGAATAGTCCCTGGTTTAGTTTGGACTTTCTTACAATTCCTTTCCTTTTTGGGGTAAGGGGCCCGCTAAGTAATGGTGATCGAGGAGCCTCAATTTTCACTGATAGATCTTGGTTGTGGGTAGGGGTCACCGGACTTGCAGGGGGGAATAGGTTCTTGAGCGTTGTTCGTGGTGACCTCTACCTCCGGGACATGTGTATCCTCTAAACCAGTACCCACTCCTAGTGATAAGCGGCGCTCCGCCCTATTAATTTCAACGTTAATGGAGCTAACCGCCTTAACTAAATAAGCATTTAGTGCCCTCAGATGAAGCGCTGCACCTGCGCGGAGCGTGGGCTTCTGGGTAGGGTAGTTCCTGTGGAGTGGTAGCTTTCCGCCCGGCCGTTCCCCCACAAATGAGGTTGAGTTGAAGGAAGAAAGGAATAGCAAGAGAATGTACTGTTAGACTTACCCTGGAATGAAGTGAAACTAACTTTAGTTGGCAGTTTTTGTACTAGTAAAGAGTCTAATATACTAAGAATGGAACTTATTGGATGAAAATAAAACAAACTAATTGCAATTCTTACAGGAACTCATTATAATCCCTACAGCGTTGCAGCAGCTTTTTCTTGTGCAGTCCATTTGCCATGTCATTATTGTGGGTGGGACTTTTTTAGTGAGACTCGCCCACAGTAGAAGGCCCAAAAACGGGTGATCCAAAAAGCAAAACATTTGGGCATAATAAATGGGTGGAACCCGTCGTGCAACAAAATTCACAGTTTGAATAATCATCCTATGGAACTTATGAAAGCATCATTTGTGGATATTTTCAAAAGGATTTGAGAGTGCTTTGTAGGGTACAGTTTTATTTTGGTTAGATCATCAAGACTCTGTGCCAGCTTCTCTATGCCTGAATAGGTTAAAACGCCTTACAATGTTTTGACTTCTCATGAATATCCATGTTTAAGGCATGTGTGGCTGTAGATACACATGCTCTGCATACTCCTGCCATGTAGTGTATAATCGGAATGGGGACGTCCCTTGTGCAGGTGAATCTCAATGTGCTATTGCCGAGCATCAATGTCGTCTTGGAGTTTTTGGTGGATCGGTTCAACGGCTGTCGGTGCGGAGGTTTTCCAGCTGGCACTGAAGTCGATTTTGGCTTAGACACCTACAGTTTTGGCTCAGAATTGCAGATCAGTGCTGAGTGGAGCATTTGGTGCCGAGTGAGTTGGCTTTGATGTTTTTTACAAGCGCCTAACCAAGGCTGGGCGTCGCGTCCGAAGCAGAGGTTCGGTGCCCACCATGGTCCAAAGGCGGTGGTGGACCTGAAGCCTTCCTCTGTGGCTCCAGGAGGAGCAACTGAACACCTCTATGCAGTGAGCTGCTCGACATGTAAGGGGTGTTGAGAGGGAATTGGGAGGGGGAGCCATACACATGACCAGTTGTGCAGACAGAAGTTCCTCGAGCTCCAGGTCGCAGCCATAACTGCCATTGGGCGAAAAAGCCTCCTCAGTCAGCAGCTCGACAATCACAGAGGGTTTTTAATTTTTGTGGAAAGAGTGGCAGAAGTTGCAGGCAGCCTCTTCATGGTGGGGCGATAGACCGAGATTCTAGACCTGGTGGAGGTCAGTCCAGGGATAGTATCTGAAGGTCGTCCATTCCATCACAGTCGAAGCATTGTCTAGAATGGAAGAGATGAACCAGGGAGGCCCCTAATAACGAGACACTACAAGTGGCTGAGGTCGACCGGAGAGTCTCTCGGTCGAAGGATCTCTCGGTCGAAGGATCCAAGCGTCGACCCTAGACGGGAGTACAGGGATTTCAAAGCAGAAAATACAGAAGGGAGCACTGTGACACTTCTGAACCCAGTTGTCAAAAGGAAACAATCTAACAACGGAGTTGATGCCCATGCATTTTACCAACAAGAGGAGTAGTCACAGTACCTCGTAACTAGAAACACTTCTTTGAAGAAAAACAACTTGCACACATCTGGGCCGAACACTAGATGACAGGAGTATGCAGAACGTGAATCTTCAACCACACATGCAGCAAACAATTGCAACATTTTCCTTTTCACATATAGTAATGCTTTCTCTGCATTCTCTGGGAAAATTGGGGACTATTAGGGCACTTTCCTATACTCATTGCACTATTTAGAAGACATAAGTGCAGTGCCAATGTCACGGCATACCAGAGGCTTTTGTGGGCGGGGGCCAAAGACATTTGCACGACCTCTTCTGATTTCTGATCCAAGTACAAGCTCATACGTACCTGGGAAAGAGAAAGCACAGAATGTTTTCCACTTAGTGATGTTTCCACCTTACTGCTTTAGGAAGGACAGGTCCGTCCTGCTTTCCTATTTAAATAAATGAGTATACGGCCCAGAGTAAAGAAACCCAGTTATCCCTCGCCTGGTGCTCAACTTTGTCATTGTAAGTGACTTGAATTCCCGGAACAGTATAACACTGTGTATGTTAATCATATTGGCAAAGTGTCTTCTCTTTTGGTACTTGCATGGAAACCTCTATTTCCTCCTCCCAGTATAGACCCATTACTGTGGATTTGGACCACCTGCTAGATAAACAGCAGTAGTAAGTGTCCCTTTCCCTCTAAAAATATGCACATTCTGTTTGTGAGGTTCGACTGTTTCAGAGCAGAGGTGCAAACCTTTCGACATGTGTACTTGACTTATGCACCTCAAATGTTTTGGGAAATGTCCTCAAGCAAGACGTTTAGTTGAAATCAGGATGCGTTGAAGGAAGAAAGGAATAGCAAGATAATGTACTGTCAGACTACCCTGGAACTTTCTCATCCCAAGTGTCATTTGCAGGTCTAACAATTTGAATGTCACAAACCACTTATTCTGTCTTTATTAAAAATGATGAATTGCACATAAAAATACTTCCTCCGTAAATTAAGTACCATAATGCTAGCAAGTGATATCATTTTTTCTAACTATACCCTATTTTTATTTTAGGGGACTTAACAAGCAAGGGTACAAATGCAGACGTAAGTATGTCTAGTGTTTTGACTTTTTTTTTTTAAATTGAGAAAATGTATCCTCAAATTCTCAACATATGGAAAAGATGATCTTTGACAAACCGGTATTCTCTCATTGAAATCTGAAAAGAAATATCTTTGATAGACATTTGCAAATGATTACTCTAATGCTACATTAAAAGTCAGTGCGGGCCGTAATATATATATCTATATTGTTACATGAAATGGTAGCTGAAATATTTGCTGGAGCAGTTGCTAAAGTAGTTGCAGTTTTAGCAATTTTGTGTTAAAGGTAACCCGGAAGTGCAGTATGGGCTACCTTCAAAAAATGGATTGATTGGCCAAGCAATGTGTTTTGTTTCTATACCATTACTGTCGTTAAATGGCTGCATAGCACTGTAAATATGGCAAGGTCAATAATGTGTTGGTCTGAGCACGGTGATTAGTTTTGTGCTGTGGAGAATGTAGGGAAGGAAGGGTAGCCTCTGCACACTGTCTTTACTTTAGCACAAGGTTTTTGGTAATCCTCTTGACCACCGGTGAACAGTCAACACGTTGCTGCTATCCAAGAAGAATAGCTATTAGTTTCCGTTGTCCTCACCTTTTATACAGAAGAAGTAAGCTCTATCTAATGCGAAGGGCCACTTTACTGTTTCTCCAAAATAAATGAAATAAAATTGCATTTTTGATAGAGAAAAGGGGGTGAAAGTTATCATCTAAGTAAATCATTACTTCCTCAGTATTGTTGATTTTCAAACTTTTACCAGCCCCATAAACTGAAAAAAAGGCTGTGAGCAAAGAAACTAGCCGAGTAACTGCTCCGAGCTTCACTTAATAGATAAGCAGTCAAATGTTTGCTATAAAAATCAATTTTTAGCGCGATCTTTTTTGAGCCAGTTAAATCTCTCGGCTGCAGTCTATGGCATTTTACTCTGGGTGGAAAGCCTCTTCAGGTGCAGCAAACAACTTTCCATGACCACTGGTTGTTTGACAGAAAAATGTTTCTCTGGGCCTGTTTATATAGTTTATATTTCGAAGCTAGTAAAGCGTCACAAACGGCGTTGATGATGTTTTATAACATGGTTATGCCTTCTCAATTTGACCATTCACTGGACCTCGAAAGGTTCACAGAGTCAGAGATTTTGTGGAATTGGAAGCCACTGGAGGGAAAAAGTTTTATCTTCCTCATTATGAAACCTATTTTACTGAAAATTGCAGCATAGGGTGTAAATCTACTTCCATTAAAGAGTACATATTTTAAGGCTAAATGTTCTGCAGAGTATTTTCTGACCATTATTTCTTTTGTTTCCTTTAAAGAATGTAATGCTGCTATCCATAAGAAATGTATCGATAAGATTATCGGCAGATGTACTGGATCAGCCACAAACAGCAGAGATACAGTGGTGAGTCAAAGACTTCTGTACTCTTTGCCAGACATTGCTCTGTGATGCTAGCATCACAGTTTGTTGTGTAGTTCACCTTGGAGTGGTTGAAACCCTGTATTGTCAAGGTAGAATGACTTGTCAAACCAATGGGCATTAAATGTTCACCTTTTCATCTCATGCCTCTCAGCCTCGTTACCGATGCCCAAGTGTAATTTTCATTTACGACCAAGGTCATTTTGTTCCCTACTACTGTTTGCTTTCAGAGGTTTAAGTTGGGTTTTGTTAGTGTTTCAGACATGTAGTGGACTATAAACTAGGACTAAAGTCAGTGTCTTGTGTTTCATAGTCTTGCTTTGTTTTCTGGGTTTTGAGCATATTTCAAGTTTTCAAGCCAAAACATGTGAACTTGCCTTTTGTATGCAGCTATCAGTTGTGCACTTGCATAAGTAACTGTCCTAGTTTTTCAGTCCTGTCACAGATGTGAACTGGAGCTTTGTGGAACCTCTAACATCTCATGGTCTAGTCAAGAAATCATATTGATAGATGGTGTTGGAGGGGAAAGGGTCATGGAAGGCTGGCTGTTCAATGGCACGCATTGTAAAACATATAGAGACATTTGCTGTGAAGATATACTGAGGCTGGTGGCATACAAATGTACAAGATGATTAATTGGAAGTGTAGAATTGTGGAAGATTAATGTGTAAGCCAACAAAATCCCATGGCGTGAATTGGTTTATGCTAGTGAGTGACATTTTAATCAAGTAGCAAGTGGAAAATCAAGAAGTGATTCTGTTAACATTACTCTTCCACTGATTTTCTTATCCATATTTTAAACACAAGCAAGAGGTTTGCATCAGGTACAATGATGAGCCAGTGAGGTTGTTGCCAGTGCAATCTTGATCATTGAGGACAGTGGTCTTTCGATTTCAATATATCGTTTTTGGGGGAATTTGAACCATGGGTCTCAAATTAATATTGCAAGTTCATTGTGATGGTATTTTCAGTTATTGATACTGCTGAAGGTTTATATTGTTTAGTATAAACCAAAAGTATGGATTTAAATATTAAAAAATTGCTGACGTTTGAAGACAGAATCATTTTTGTGGAAATACAAAAGTGTGATGAGATGGGAAACAGATTTTATTGTGGGCCAGTTTTAGACTTTAAATTTAGTTCGGGAAAATAGCAGAGATTGTTATTTGGGATTTGCCCCAGTGCTTGACCACCACTAATACGTAATTTCTTATAATGTATAGCAACCACTTATGCAAAGCCTGATTTGGGGATTTTTGATAGAAACCTGCTAGTAAGGTATCTCGGACAGTTAATTGTCTGTTGGATGATTCTGTGTGAGCATTCATAGAAACTTGCTTTTTTGATTATGGTGAACAATAAACCAATATTGTAAGTCAAACCAAAATATGCAGGCCATTGTCATTTTACTTTATCTTCATATGCATTTCAGTTTCAAAAGGAGCGCTTCAACATTGATATGCCACATCGATTTAAAGCCTACAATTATAAAAGTCCAACCTTTTGTGACCACTGTGGCAGCCTGCTGTGGGGACTAGTGAAACAGGGACTGAAATGTGAAGGTATTTTTATTTGTTTCCTTCCTCTGTGTTGAAAATGTCCGAGTGCAACAAGGGATTTCTACATGTCATTTTGTTTAAGGGAAATGTTCAATGTGGTATTAATCAAATGTACTGCCTTCGTTTCACCTTTGTTCGGGAAAGCTTATCTAGATTACATGCAATCGCTGTTGTCGTACTTCTAAGTACTATTAAATAAATTATCTAAATGTAGTTTTGTGTGACACGACCAGCTGTAGAATTTGTTGTCCATTATACTAAATTAAAGAGTAATCTTTAGAGCAAGATATGGTATAGCTTTTGGCAAATTTACATTTTGTTGGCTCTGTCTCTCTTGTAGAAGGGATATCATATTGAATTATGAAATTGAAATACCTTTATAAAATCTAATTGCCTCCTATCCAAAAGACATGATCTTATTCTTCCTAGAGCCTTGAATGATTTGTCAGGATGGTTTACAGTTACAGTTCTAGCCTAATTGATTGTTGCCTTGCGATACAACTATGTTACAGACAATAGACCCAAAATATTTCTCCACATTTTATTTGTTTAGAGTTTTACATAGTACTAACAACTACAGTGTATGCCTCAAAGTAATTTAGTGCAGAGAGGTTTTGGGGCCCTGTTACCTGTAATGGCCACAATGTTCATTATTATATATGCATTTGGGAAACTGCTTTCATCTGATAATATAGTAATGTCCAGTCCAGAGAGGGAAGAAACATAAATGTTTGTAAATGTATTAACTACTCGCAGTGATCAATACCTCTATAGCATTTTTTTCATTTTAAATCTGCCCTGCTTTAGAGATGAATTAGGTCTTGAAATCGTTGTGAGATGATTAAGATACTTAGTAAATATGCAATCCATGTCCTGCTTAAATGTCAGCCTGCTTATTCAGTCCATTTTATTGCACTTAGAAAAGAACTTCTGCATGAGCATGCTCGAATACGGGTTTAAATCGTTGTACTTCATTCATCTTTATCAATTCTTCCTCGTCACCTTCTTAAGACATTCCACCATTGTTTATATTTAATTTTTTTGGTTTTCCTTAGCCCTTTCTATGCTGATGACAGAACTGCTCCGTCATCAGCTGCGGTGGTGCTGTGCTGATGACGGAGGGGTTCCGTCATGGCCCGGCCGCCGCGCCTGCGCGGCGCAAATTCCGCGCTTGCGCGGCGCAAATTCTGCGCCTGCGCTGGGTGTTCTATTGAGCGGGCGGGGCCATGACGGAACCGCTCCGTCATCAGCACAGCCCAACCGCGGCTGGTGACGGAGCGGTTCCGTCACCAGCATGCGGCCGCCCCGCCCCCTTAGCGCTGCGGCGGAATAGCCGCCGCAGCAATGCGGTTAAACAAGCACTTTAACAACTACCAAATAAAGTTAGTTTCACTTCATTAAAATTAGTTTCTTTATTCCTTTTTGGATGTAGGAAGTCTGAGAATGATCCGTGAACTTTAAATGGATTTTATGTTTGATTTCCTTTAATACAATCACTCCCAAAATATGATTTACTTTGTATTAACATTTTCAAAATCATATGCACTTATTAAATGATGAATATTAATCATTTATGAGAGTAAAAGTAGGTTGGCTGGAAACCTACATGAATCAGGTTATGGTTCCATTGTACGATGGAATATATTATCTGTAGACCATATGGCTCTTACTCTTAAGAGGGCACAAATGGTATTTCTATGTGCAAGCATACCATTCCATGCATTGCAAAAAAAAAAATCATCCTGGAAGTGAATGGTGACATAAAAAAATGAGACTGTGTATATTAAGCATCTGACTATCCTTGAGATTAGCAGTTAATTCTTAGGCACTTTTGAGTCAAATGGGCCATGGAGGATATAGGGTGGACGATAAGTTGTTCCTGTTTTATCTACATTAAATATAGTGCCTGTTGGCGTTTATAGGCATTACTGATTTGATCAACAAAGGTGACACTGGTTGTATTTTGTCATCATTTGGAAAAAACAACACTTTAAAGGTACATAAAAAAATTAAAGACTCAGATGTGGTTTTTCTAATCGATGTCCACAAATTGTGTTACCATATGTAAATATGATTCAACAAAATAATTGTTTTTAATGTTTTCTCCCTTCTAGACTGTGCAATGAACGTGCACCACAAGTGCCAAACCAAAGTGGCCAATTTATGTGGGATCAATCAGAAATTGTTAGCTGAAGCTTTAAATCAAGTTAGCATGGTAAGAGACAACCTCATTTCGAAGCATTCTTTATTCATTTTATTCAGCATAAAGCAACATGTTCCTACAATTTCCTCATGTAACTAGAATTCCATGTGCTCAAAAACGTTGATGTTTCCCACAGTGTGCCTTGCCGTACTCTACATATTCCCCACTTTGTCACAATTCATTCAACACTGGCAAAATCACCTTTTGAAATTCTGACCATCTACAGATAGTCTGTGCAGAATAGCAGGGTAGTCACTTTCCTTGATCTGTGTTGAATACTTGTGCTGATATCGAATTTCAGGAGAAGTGTAACACGCATCTCATTGAACCTTGCACAATTAACATGCAAAGAAGTGCTGCAAATAATGTTTGGTGATGTGTTCACCAGTTACATAAAGTCTGACTTCTTCTGAACTTCATTGCAGCTTTTTTCTTTATCCTTAGCACATGCATTGAGATTTTGAGAGCATGGGTATTAATCAGATTCCTTTAGAGATTGTCCGTAACTACTGTTATTGGATATTTATGCAGCCTCTTGCAAATTACTGCTCATTTTCAATTTTGGAGGCATCAATAACACATTATTGACCCTTCCCAATCACAGGCACCCTAGCTTGCTAATTGGGCCAATTAGTCTATTGTGGACCAATACGTTTGGTGTGCTCTACAGTCCATAGTCCCATAATAAAATGTCTTCAAGAGTATTAAGAAAAACGTTAACTGTCCATAATTTCTGTATAAATGTTAAGCTTAGAAAAGTCACTTGTGAATCTGAAATGCAAATTAGGTCTTAATGTGTGATCAACAGTTCAAAGATTGTTTACAGTAATAGGATAGTTCACTTTATGTAACCTCCAGCAAGGACCGTGACAATATTCCATTTTTATTATCAGATGTTAATTTCCGAGAATAAAAACATGCAACATTATTTTCAATTGTATGCAATATCTGAAAGAGACTGTTAGTTATAGATTCCTTACCTTAGAATTACCCCCAGGCGTCAGACTGGATCTTGAGAAATTTTTCGAAGCAGTACCCCTGTTTGTTGGTAGATGGCGTCGGTCGACTCAACTTTCGTCGTCAGCGTCGTGATCGTCGGGATGACGCTGAGGTATCTGCTTAGACGCCGCTTCTGCGCACTGACGTCAGTTCTTTCTTTTTCCGCGCCAGCCAGCTCAGATCCGGAGAGCGGCACCCTTAGTCACTTTTTGACTAACTATTTTTTTACTTTTCTCGACCTCTTTTCGAGTCGTTTTGACTCCTGGTGCACCTAGGGATGTTCCAACGTCGGACTGGCTTCAAACCTTGTGACTCCTGCCACAAGTTGATATCGGTTATAGACCAACACCTCGTGTGCCTCTGGTGTCTGGAGCGCGACCACGACCCAACTGTCGGGCCATGAACCCAAAGTCTTTGCGGCAGCAGTCCCGAAAGCTTCTCGAGGCCCGGCAGTCAGCTTTGTGCCGCTCGAGAGGGAGGTCGTGTGACCGGTCGCGGAGTCACCATCATCATTCCTCATCAAAGTCTTCGTCTTTGGATAAGTCAAAAGTACAAAAGAAGGCGAAGGAGCACCGTCGCTCTTTGCCTTCTACCCGTCCTTCGGCCGACGGGACACAGAAGGTCGTCGTCTTTCGGCTCCGCCCGCTGAGCGTGTTGGGATGGTTCTTAGTTCCCCTCCCTTCCCGGGAGCCTGAACGACCCCTGCCCAACATGACACCCTTTAGAAAGCCCTCCATTCCTTTGAGCAGCCTGACTCCGCCAGCACACCTTCGGGCCCGCCGACTTAGCTGGGGTTTTAGGCCTTCAATGCCGCCGCTTCGGCCCGGCACCACAGGGATCCAGGCCTGGATCCCTACCTTACAACACCTCCTCCAGCACCGATTCCATTGATGACACCTCCGCCCCCTCCTACGCCTGTTGTATCCCCAGCCGGCGATGACCCCGCCCTTCCCTTCGACTTGGACACGGAGCCGGAACTGCGTCGACCGATGCCGGTACTGGCGCTGACCGGTACTTTTGTAAAACTGTTCTATCCTGGCATTCCCTATCGCCCTGAGTGGCAGCCAGAAGAGGGTGAGGGGGACTGGGAGGGGTCTATTGACCCTCTGGCAGACCAGCTTTATGAGCTGGACTGGAGAGAGGAAGTGGTTGACACCAGTGGTCTGGATGCATCCCCAGAACTTGGCATGCTTTCTCCCCCTATCGTGGCCACGGAGGAGCCTCTTAAACTGTGGTGTTGCATAGGGCGGCTGAGGCCTTGAACCTTGAACTTCCTACAGTGGCAGTCAGGACTAACCTCCTGACTGTGCTGCTTCAGCCGGCAGCTGCCTTTTCGGAGTCCCTGCTGCCATATAACGAGGCCCTCATGGACATCCTTCTAGGCACCTGGTTCACCTAGCACAGGGGCTCCTGTGGATAGGATGATTGCTGACGCCACCACCTGGCCACGGGCGAACGCATTTTCATCTCCCAACACCCTACCCCTTAGAGCTTGGCCGTCCAAGCCTCAACATCTAAAGGTGCGTTCCCTTCTGCTCCCCCAGATAGGGAATCCAAACAGCTGGACCATCTTAGGAAGAAGATGCTTTCTTTGGCCGCTTAGGACTGTGGTTGGTGAACACCGCATGTCTCTTGGGCCGTTACGTTTGCTCAGGTGCTGCCGCAGTGCTTGGTTTAGGCCCGGGGAACACATTCCCGTGCGGTTGCGGAGGGGAGAGATGCGGCAAAGTTTGCCAGCTGCTGTGGGCTGGACACCGCCGACTCGCTGGGTAGAAAGATTTCTACGCCAGTAGCTCTACGACGCTACGCCTGGCTGAGATCCACTGGCTTTTCTGGGGATGTTCAATCATTCCTTTTGGATATGCCCTTTGATGGCCATCGCCTGTTTGGCAACAAGGCAGACGGCGCCCTTGAGCGCTTCAAGGACTTTAGAGCTGCAGCCAGATCCTTGGGCCTCGCTACCACCTCTCGCCCTGCACAGTCTGCCTTTCGCCATTTTCATGGCTACGGAAGGGGTATCCTCACCATGTTTTGCTCAGGGCCCCAGGCCGGCGCAAGCTACCCAGCCTCCATGCAGCCCGGGGATGTGGGACCCACCGCCGTGGGTCTGGGGGCCAGCAGGTGGGCCAGTCCACCAGTGCCCCCTCTGCAGCAGCCTCTAAGCCTTCCTAGTCTGACCCTTCAGGGACACCAGTTGCCAGTGGGCGGCAGGATCCACCATCACCTCCCCCACTGGCACAACATCACGGTGGACAGGTGGGTTTTGCAGATAGTCTGAAGGGGCTACTCCCTTCCCTTCGAGACTACCCCTCTCTCCATGCCACCTACACTCCATCGCATGTTGGAGGATCACTTGGCCCTTCTCCATCAGGAAGTAATGGCTCTCTTGGCCAAGGGAGCCATCGAGTGAGTCCCCATCCCAGGAGAAAGTCGTGGTTGCTATTCCAACTACTTCCTGGTGCCCAAGAAGGACAAAGGCCTGTGTCCTATCTTGGATCTCAGGGACATCAACCGCTTCCTCTGGAAGTAGAAGTTCAAAATGTTGACATTAGCTCAGTTCCTGTCTTCCCTCGACCCTGGAGACTGGATGGTAGCATTGGACTTGCAGGATGCCTATTTTCACATCCCCGTCCTGCCTGCCCACCGGCGTTACCTATGGTTCATGGTATGCCACGAGCATATTCAGTTTTCCTCTGGTGTTCATGAAAGTGATGGTGGTGGTTGCAACTCATCTGCGCAGATCAGGGGTTCCATTCTTCCCCTATCGCGACGACTGATTGTTGAAGGTGGGCTCGCCCCAGGCTGTCATCTCCCACCTCCAGACTATGGTGGACCTCCTGCATTCGCTGGGGTTCACTATCAACGTGCCGAAGTCACACTTGATTCCCTCTCAGAAACTTATTTTCATCGGAGCAGTTCTGGATACAGCGCAGTTTCAGGCTTATCCTCCCGAGCAGCGAGTCTGGGATATTTGGGCAATGATACCGATGTTTCAACCTTTATCCCGGATTTCAGTAAGAATAAGCCTGAGGCTGCTGGGCCTCATGGCCTCCTGCATTCTGCTGGTGGACCATGCCAGGTGGCACATGTGGGCTCTGCAGTGGGACATGAAGTTGCAGTGGGCGCAATCTTTTCGATGTAGTCCAGATCTCGGAGGGCACTGCACATCAATTGCAGTGGTGGGTAACAAACCAGGATTGGATCAACGGCACTTCCATCTCCCTTCCCCAACCAGACTTCACAGTGGTGACAGATTCGCCCCTTCTGGGATGGGGCAGCCACATGGGAGAGGCAGAGATCAGAGGCCTCTGGTTTCTGGCGGTGTCTGGGCTCCACATCAACATCATGGAGCTCCGGGCAATTCGTCTTGCACTGAAAGCATGCCTTCTTTCTGTTAAGGGAAGAGTAGTGCAGGTGTTCACGGACAACACCACCGCCATGTGGTATTGCAACAAACAGGGCAGGTGGGGTTGAGGACCGTATGTCAGGAGGCCATTTGCCTCTGGGCATGGCTGGAACATCAGGGCATGTCCAAGGTGGTTTAACACTTGCCAGGTAAACCGAAAGCAAGGGCGGACTAACTCAGCTGCTGGTGCTTGATGGATCACGAATGGTGTCTTCACTCGGAGGTGCTGCAAGGTCTCTGTCAGCAGTGGGGACAGCCTTTGTTGTATCAGCATTCCTTATTTGAATCCATTGAGGTATTAGAATGTAGTGTAAGTTACCACAGTGATGGAATGTATTGTAATTTTGCCAGGTGATGTAAGTATTCCAGTCAGTGCTGTTATTGCTTCTTGAAAAGACACACCTGTTTCCTGTATGCTGGAATAAAGAAGTTATATTTACTTTATCTTTGTCTGGAATATATTACAAAGATACTACAATTTGTGGCGACGAGCTGGAGGAATGAACCTTATCTACAGACGTGGATTCCTGAAAGCAGAATTTTTAAGGATAATTTTCAATTCACAGAATTTTCTTTCTCTCAATTGGAGTGGAAAGCTTTTTGAATGTTGGAAAAGAAGAATCCCTACCAAGGTAAAACCTTCCTGAAAGAAGCCAATTTTTACCTTATACAGCGTGGGATTTTCATCCGCTGTGTTTTAGAGTACCGTTGGGAGTTGGCATGATCTGGTATCTTTCAACACAGTGCTGGATTCTGACGACTCACACGCACGCCTTGCATTGGAATGCCGGCATGCATTGACGCGAGTCACTGTGATCGTGCAATGAACACTGGAGTGTTCTAGTTACGTGCGCATGCAACGTAAAGGGCGTAAAGGTCACGCAACGTGACCTTAAAGAAACCATTTTGATTTTTAAGGTAATTTCACGGAGCGTATTTTAGACGCTGAAAAAGTACACTGGTGTTTTTACACACGGAATCAACGCACATTTTTCTCTAAATTCATTTAAAGCACAGGAAACAGGTGGGAATTTAATATAAAGTTTTAGAAGAATTGAGTGACATTTTTAAAAAAAGTGCAATAACAATTTAAAGTGGAGCTGTTATTTTCATACATATATTATAAGAAGTTATAACTTACAGTGGCTCAACAGAATTTTTCTATTAACCCTCCACACAGTTTCTGGGTAACTGGTCGGGAACCCACAATGCAATGGTCTGAATGGAAGGAATACTTTGAAAATTACATTGCTGCAATAGATGAAAATAAAAAAATGTCTGCTGAAGAAGAGGATAGTCTTATTATCGTTAGGTCCAATAGGATTAAAAACTTTCAACAGGATGCCTAAAAGTACTGTAAGTGGTGATGCAAACGCATTTTTAGTTGCTCTACAAGACCTTGACAAATATTTCACACCTAAGGTTTGCATTGGCATCACTAGATCTACATTTTTCCAACGTAAACAACTCAAAGGCGAGGCAGTAGATGACTATGTTGCTGAACTTAAAAAGCTTTCCATAGATTGCAAATTTGGAACAAACCACGATGAATTTATAAGAGATCAACTAGTGATGCATAGTAATAATAATACTATTCCAGATCGCTTGTGGATCAATGTAGATTCACCCCTAGAAGTAGTTGTTAATATTGTACGGAAAGCTGAAATGTCAGGAAGATGTGCAAATGAATTGCAACAACCAGATAAGGATGACTCGTGTATGCAAAGTCAATGAACACAGAATTGACCATAAAATGAAATATGAGCAGAAGGGGAAAACAAGTAACTCTGATTGGAAAGCGAATAAATCAGATTGGAAATGCTATCAATGTGGTAGTAAAGAACATTTATCATATAGTAAGTCATGTCTAGGCATCAGACAAACATGCATGAACTGTGGTGTGGTTGGATATTATTCAAAAGTTTGTCGTAAAAATAATTACAAAGTAAAATGTGTCCACCACATTCAAAGTTCTAGCAGTAGTGAAGAAGAAGAGAATAACAACAAACATAGAAGTGTTTTAAACCTCTCTGGAAAAAAAAAGATTGGTGCTAAATATTGATGATAAAAACACTAAAGAGAAACCTGAATGCAATTTTTCTATTGATGGCGTTAGTATAAAAATGTATGCAGATTCAGGTTCACCTTTTACGATCGTAAATGAAGAAGTATGGAGAGAAAAATTCAAAGAGAAAATCGGAGAACACTTATCACCTTCTGATATCAATCCTGAAAGCTTTACTGGCGAAAAAATATACATCATTGGTTACAGATGGTTGTCTTTTGCATTTAAAGGCAGACACACAAGGGGAAAATTGTACATTGCAAAGAATGGACCGTCGGTTTTAGGTTGGCATGACGGGAACCTACATATTATTTTAGACCCAAATAGTGTAGAAAAAGTATTAGTCATGGATGAAGGCACTTCAATTGGGAAAGAATTGAAAAAGAAATTCTCAAATGTTTTTAAAGAACAATTAGGTACCTTGGAAGGTTTTGAACATGATATTGTCCTTAAACAAGGCACTAACCCTAAAGTACATAAGATGAGAATGATTCCCATTATTATTCGAGATGAAGTTTCAAAAGAACTTGAAAGGCTAAAAAACATGGATGTAATTGAACCTGTAGAGAGCTCGGAAAGGATTTCTCCAGTTGTAGCCCAACGGAGCAATGGGAAAATCCGTTTGTTTTGACTTGTGCTATATTAATAATTATATGTTGATGGATCGTTTTCCTCTGCCAAAAATAACAGAAATGGTTTCTTCTCTTAAAGGAGCTTCATCGTTTTCAACCATTAATCTCTCAAATGCATATCACGCGATTTTACTATCAGAAAAGTCTAGGAAAATCACCTTTGGGTGTTTCCAATACAAACGCATGCCATTTGGCCTAGCTTCGGCTGCCACCGTTTTTCAAAGACTTATGCATAACTTATTAGGCAAAGAGAATGGTGTATTTTTCTTCCAGGATAACGTATTAGTTTTTGGTGATAACAAATGTCAACATGATGAGAGATTACACAATGTAATTTGAGATTTTAAATGGAAAAGGTCTTACTGTTGAAATGAGCAAATGTAAATTTGCAGAAAGGAATGTACAGTATTTAGGTCACATAATTAGTGAAGAAGGTGTTAAACCTAAACCAGCCTTAATTGAAGCTATTTCACGTGTTCCGTCACCCACTAGTAAGGATGAGGTAAAATCCTTCCTAGGAATGGCAGAATTTTGGGCAAATTGTATTCCTAATTTTGCTGGAAAAGTTTTAAACAGAAGACAGCTTCTCAAAAAACATGTCAAATTTTGCTGGGATTATCTATGTGAGGAAGAATTCCAATATACTAAAGAATATTTGGAGAAAGTACCACATTTAACAAGTTTTGACCCTAACTCAGACAGTTAAATCACAGTTGATGCAAGCAATAAAGGACTAGGAGCAGTTATTTCACAAATAGATTCCCAAGGAAGTGAAAGTATCATTTTATTTGCTTCTAGATCCATTTAGCCTACTGAGGAAAAATATCCCCTAATTGAGCGAGAGGCATTAGCTTGTGCGTGGGCACTTGACCACTTCAGAGCATTTATTTGGGGTAAACCAGTAACTATTCGTAGTGATCATAAACCACTAATCAAATTACTATCCACAGAAGGAATATCGTCTTCATCTGCTAGGCTAGATAGAATGTCAATGAGAATGAAAGATTATATATGTTCCTGGCAGAGAGAATTTAATTGCTGACTGTTTATCAAGGTTACCTGATTCATTAGAATTGTGTGAAGATGATCCATGGAGTGATTATAAAATTACCCTGGTACACGATTCTGGCCCTTCGGCCATCGAATGTAAGGATTGGATTGAGAAACATTCTCAAGACAAAGTACTACTGGGTGTTATTAAATACATGTCAGAAGGTTGACCTAGAAAAGAATTTCTAACAAAAGAAATTAAAGCATTTTGGGAAGTTAGAACTGAACTTTCAATTGATGATGGCATGGTTTATAGAGGTTGCAAAGTTATTCCATCTGAAGGCATGAGAAATTGGATTTTAAGTTTATGCCATGAAGGACACTTTGAAATGGTAAGGACAAAGAATATAGTCAAAGATTAAGGTTGGTGGCCTTCTATAGATAAAGCAGTTGACACATTTGTAGACAACTGTACTGTATGTTCCTCTTCTGATAAAACCTTCCACACTGTAAGACCTTCCATGTCTACGGTAGATATTCCCAATCAACCTTGGGAAAGTGTTGCAATCGACATTATGGGACCTGTTGGTGAATTTCATGAGTACATTATTGTTTTAATGGATTTATTTACCAAATGGCCATTTATTAATATTGTAAGTAAAACCGACACAGACACTGTTTTAGAATTGTTAGACGATCTATTTTTATCTGAAGGGATTCCGATCACTTTATTAAGTGATAATGGAGGACAGTTCACTTCTTCTTCAGCTTAAACGTATTTTTCTCGAATTGGATTAAAGCATAAAACCACTGCACTTTATAATCCAAGTGGGAGCGGCACTGATGAGATATTCAACAGTGTTGAAGGGTGCAATTCAGGGTGCTATCACAGAAGGAACTGATTGGAAATTAGCTGTAAAGGAAGCTGTATGGGCGTAAAAAAATAACAAAAAATGACATTGATGGTTTGTCACCTTTTATAATGATGAGAGGTAGATCCCCCAGATGTAAAGTTAATCCAAAGTGGCTGAATGATAGTACTGTTTTTGAATGGTCTCCTGAAGAGGTAAAGAAAAAACTTGTAGAGAATCAGAAAAGGAGTAAGGAATATAATGATTCACGCAATAATGTAAAGTTCATCCATGTGAAAGTTGGTGACTGGGTAAGAATCAAAAAACCAATAATGGTAAAAAAAAGGTATTAGTAAATTTTATGAACCAGAAATAGTTATTGAAGTCTACAAAAATTATGTTCGCTTAGGTAATGGCAAGGTATGGAACTTGAAAAGAGTTGTTTTATGTAAAAACAGTCAATTGAAGATAAAAAGTAATAGTAAGTCGTTCACTGATCCCCTTTGGTCTACTGATATTGGCGGATCTAATTACCAGAATTTTACGCCCACAGTAGTACATGATTTTAGAAATGAAAGACCTAAAATTGTTGATAAGAGAAGCGGAAGGAAAAAGAATCTACCTACTTGGCTACTTGGTTGAAGGACTTTGTTGTTGGATAATAATTAAATGATACATTTTGAATTGTTCATCCATTTTTTTTATTATTATTATTTTGTTTCTCTTTACAGGATATAGTGGTGGTAAGTTTTGCAAATTGATTTTATTGTTTTTTTTCTGTTTATTACTTTCTAAAGAGGGGGATGTATTGTATATGTATTCATTATTAGAATCCATTAAGGTATTAGAATGTAGTGTAAGTTACCACAGTGTTGGAATGTATTGTAATGTTACCAGGTGATGTAAGTATTCCAGTCAGTGCTGTTATTGCTCCTGGAAGAGACACACCTGTTTCCTGTATGCTGGAATAAAGAAGTTATATTTACTTTATCTTTGTCTGAAATATATTACAAAGATACTACAGCCTTGGTTAGATCTGTTTGCCACCGAAGAAAAAGCGCAATGTCAGCAGTTCCTGGTGTTGAAATTTCCAAGGCGACGCTTTTCGTCGCGAGTAGAATTGCGGTCTTCTATACGCCTTTCTGCCTATACCACTTCTGCCCAGAGTGCTGAAGATCAAGCTTGACCGAACACAAGTCATTCTTGTGGCTCCGGATTAGGCATGAAGAGTCTGGTATCCTGAGCTCTTGAACATGGCCATCAATCCTCCGATCATACTGCCTCTTCGGGAGGATCTTCTGTCACAGGAGCAGGGGACAGTCCTCCACCCGAACCTGCACAGCCTCCACCTCCTTGCGTGGAGATTGAGCGGCAACAGTTGACAGCCTTCGACCTTCTTCCCGAAGTCTGTAATGTAATCTTGGCAGCCAGGCGTCCTTTCACTAAAATGGTATACACCTGTAGATGGAACAAATATGTGGCATGGTGCACAGCAAAGGCTGTGGATTCCCTTTCTGCCCCTCTTTCAGAAGTTCTCCTCTTCATTCTTTCTTTGGCCCAGCAGGGCTCTGCTCGTGGCACCCTTAAGGGCTATCTAACAGCCATTTCAGCCTTTCTTCGGCTTCCTGATCAGCCTTCTCTTTTCAAGTCCCCTATTGTAAATAGATTTCTTAAGGGCATTACTCACCTCTTTCCTCCTACTCCTTTTGTAATGCCCCAGTGGGACTTAAATCTGGTTCTAACGTACCTTATGTGTGCTCCTTTCGAGCCGTTACATATTTGTCCTCTCAGACTCTTGACTCTCAAGACTGCTTTTCTAGTTGCCATCACCTCTGCTCGCAGGGCGAGTGAGCTTCAGGCTCTTACTTCTAAGCCTCCTTTCCTTGCTGTTCATCTGGACAAGGTTGTCCTTCGAACTCAGCCTTCTTTTCTTCACAAAGTGGTTACCTCTTTTCACATAGGGCAGACCATCACTTTGCCCACCTTCTTCCCGCCCCCACATCCTTCCAAGGAGAAAGAGACTCCACCGTCTGGATCCAAAGCATGCGCTATCTTTTTATCTAGATCGCACAAAACAGTTCTGGGTGGATGATCAACTCTTTGTTGGCTATGAGGGTGCCAAGAAAGGTTGGGCCGTGCAAAAACGGTCCTTCTCTCGGTGGGTCGTTCTTTGCATTCAAATTTGTTATTCCTTGGTGAAAAGGGAACCTCCAGTAGGCCTGCGTGCCCATTCCACCAGGGCGACGGTAGCCACTACTGCTTTGGGACGCGGAGTCCCCCTTAGTGACATCTGCCAGGCGGCCACGTGGGCATCTTTGCACATGTTCACTAAACATTATTGCCTGGATACTCAAGTCCGGCGAGACGGCTTGTTTGGCCACTCTGTTCTCCAGGACTTTCTGGTGTGTGAACTTGGTTCGCAGACCCACCTCTGGGGTTGTTATTGCTGGGGTATCTATTCTAAGATAAGGAATCTGTAACTAATAGTCTCTTTCAGATGAACAAGTTACTTAACTTCAGTAACGATATATCTGTAAGAGACATATATTAGTTATAGATTCCTTACCGCCCCACCCATCTTCCCCGTTCTGCGAACTGACTTCTAGTGTAAGGAACCCCCTTTCAGGGCCCTAGTTTTGTGCACCAGTGGTCAGTGTCTTGCATGGCTCTGCACTTCTGAGGTGGAATGTCGTGTATAGAACTGACGTCAGAAGATACTGCGGTGTCATCCCGGCGATCAGGATGCCGACGACGAACGCGGTGTCGACCGACGCCACCTACCAATGCAGAGGGTTACTGCGCCGAAAACATTTCTCTGGATTCAGTCTGATGCCAGGGGGTAATTCTAAGGTAAGGAATCTATAACTAATATATGTCTCTTACAGATATATCATTACCGAAGGTAAGTAACTTGTTCTTTAATGTGCAAATCATATATAGGAATCATAACAAAGAATGTTTCCTCGTTTTTATCACTAAATGTAAAAATGAATCGTATAGATTGATAGCTGATTACGTCTAATTTGTGGTTCTTGATACAATACAAAATAACCCAAACAATATATAAAAATTTGCCCAGGCTGTTCAGTGTTTCAAGAAAAAACTTGTCAAATAACCATATTGCTACATTCTAATCATTATTTGGATTGAAATTCACAACTCATAATATAGGACCCCTTCTATATGGGGCATCACTTTTTTACAGCTATTCACACAAAATCACAATGTGTCCTCTTTCATTTGTAACCACCATGAACTAACAATTCGGGACGCTAAACGTTTTCTTAAAAAACAGCTGCACGTGTTTGCCTTAACTTGCATGTAATACTTTAACTTGAATAAACGGTTCTCATATTGTCTGTAAACTAACCATTAAGAGTTAGCAAAGAGTGAAAAAGTAATTGAATTGCATTGAACTACATTTTTACGAATTGATGCAAATTTGTACAAAAAGGATTGCAGAATGGTTTCAGAAAGATAATGATGTATTCTTGATACAGCACTGCAAGTGTCCACTACAGCTTTAAAGGAGAAGTGAGGTAATATGCTAAAAAGGTGCAGCAGCGAGGAATGGAAGCAAGTAGGAGAGAAGTGGGATTGGAAGGTGATGAATAAATTATAAAGTGTAAACCCCAGCTCACATAGAACTCTTTTTTCATCTGGGAGGGCACACCTGCAGGACAATAACATAACATACATCTAGCAGTGCATTGTAATTTAGGTGAACATATAATTAGAAATGCATTTAAAATGCACTGGTTAGTCATGTGTATCTGTAATTAACCAGATTAAACACACTACAAAGTAAAGTCTTAGAGGAACCCTGTGTTGCAAGAGTCCATTGCAGGGTAGGAAAAAAGTGTTCCCTGTAAACAGCTGGAATTGCTAAGCTGAAATGCCAAGCTCAATGCAGTTGGTAAAACCATCCTTGTGCCAGTCCTGTTTCCTTTACTCTTGGCCATTTTCTTCATGTGTTCTGTGCTTGAACTATCATATCAATTAAATAGTATTTACCTCAGCTGCAGGTGGCCCCTACTGTCTTCTCAATGAACCTGAAATCTGCGCCCTCTTCTGATTTCACTCCAGTGTATATTTAATCTTTGCATTGGTCCTCATCAGACATGACCATTTTCAGAAACTTTTGCTTCTCTACTGCACCAATCATTGCCACCTTGTTACAAATCACTCATCTTTACTAATTGTGATCCTGTTCATCATACCATGCCCTGACCTGTTCATGCAGGTGCCACCTATGCTGGCTTTGGTTCCACAAGGAATTTTATGGATATGCACACCAGAATAGGCTCATGTCATCAATAAGGGCTGAGAGGGGGAGTTGCTTTGCTCCCTCCCCCCAATTTCATAATGTCTCAGTGAACATGAGCAGATGTCTTTAAGGTTGTCCTTTGCCAGTTGACATCCATCGGGAACTTTCAGATCATGGGGCCTTGTGCGTATGATAAATGTCAGCCCTTCAGGGGTGGAGTTTAATAGATGGAAGACCCAATGGAACATTCTGTGTGGTTCAAAATAGCAACTTACACCACTCTATCCATTAAGCTACATCTTAAATGTATCCATAATCATTCAATTTTTTTCTGAATGTTATCAATTTGACTTATTGGGCAATAATTACCCGGATCACAGCACATGCTTTTTGTAGGTTGAAATATTTATCTCAACCAACGATGTGTGAGAAAGAGAAGCACCAATAGCAGTTGCTTACGAAATAACAAGGCTATATGGGCTGCGCACTCTCAGATCAGATCTAAATAAGTCAGTAGCTATTTTATGTAGGCTTGGTGTTTTACTGATTTGCAGGCTCATTGTAGAGCTTTTAACATACTCTAATGGAAAAAAATAACCAGAAGACCTCAGGCTTTGTCTGAAAGTACATAAAGTCCTTATCACCTGTATACTCTTGTTTGGCATTTTTGTACAAATATGTATTATATATATATATATATATATATATATATATATATATATATATATATATATATATATATATATATATATATATATATATATATATATTCACTGAAAAAACCATAGGTTATAGACCATATATAGTTAGGAATTAGCATTTAAAAAACCTTATTTTACTCACACAAAACCATTGAAATTCCATATATAGTTAGTTGTACTAACTATATATCGCGCACCCGCAATCCACTGCTGATCATGTCACATATTACATCATTCATGACATGGTCAGTGACATCACTGATGACATCACTGATGACATCTCAAATGACATCACTGATGACATCACTGATGACAACATCCAGTGACTATATTTTTCTGTAAAGTTAAAATATGTCTTGAGTGGATGTATAAGTGTCTGGATGAAGGATTTAGTAGGTGCATGACTGACTGTATGAGTGAGTGATTAAATGTGTCTCACTGAGTGCATGGGTTAGTGACTAAACTGTCTTAATTTGTGCATCATTATGTCTGTTGTTCTGAAAACTGCTGCATGTGTTGTTCAGTAGCTATATGAGTAACTATATGGGTTATTGATTGGTTGCCCAAGTATTTGTATGGGAGACTGAGTGTGTGTGTGGGTGGCTGGGAGGTGTATGACTCTGTGCATAGATGTGTGAGCAGTTGATTCACTAGATGTATGGGTTCAAAAGTGCATGTGGAAACAGCTGTATGGGCGGTTGACTGTGTGCATCAGTGTATTGGTGAGTGAATGGATATCTCAGTGCTACATGTCAAAGTAAGTACATATGTAAAACACAGTACATGTGAGACTTGACATATATAAATAACTGTGCATAAGAGCCAGTGAATGTGTGAGTGGCTGTATGCATCATTGTGAACTTGTATCCAGGATTGTATAAGAGAGTAAATATGTTTTAGTATATGTTTGAATAAGTAAGGTGTGTATAACTGTATAGTTGGGAAAATGGAGGTGTGATTGATTGTTTGCATGACTGACTAGGTGTGTGTGTGTAACTTCATGGATGAATGACAATCTGTGAGTCTGTGTTTACACTGAGTGTATCTAAGGTTATATTAGAGTCTGAAGAGGTTCATCGTATTATCACATGAATGATGTCATCAGTGATGTGATCAGTAATGTCAAATGAGATGTCATCAGTGATGTCATCAGTGATGTCATCAGTGATGTCATTTGAGATGTCATCAGTGATGTCATCAGTGATGTCATCAGTGATGTCATTTGAGATGTCATGAATGATGTAATATGTGACATGATCAGCAGTGGATTGTGGGTGCGCGATATATAGTTAGTACAACTAACTATATATGGAATTTCAATGGTTTTGTGTGAGTAAAATAAGGTTTTTTAAATGCTAATTCCTAACTATATATGGTCTATAACCTATGGTTTTTTCAGTGAATTTTCAAGGTTTTGTAAATGCTAATTCCTAACTATATATGGTCTATAACCTATGGTTTTTTCAGTGAATTTCATTGGTTTTTTAACAGCTAATATCTGTAGCTGTAAAATGTATTCTTCTTTAAATCCAAAAATATATTTTATATGTTTATTAATAACTTTTTTTTTAAATATTTTTTTTTCTTCGTTCCCGCTTCGCGAATCGGGAAGCTTCCCGTTAGCTGACCTTGATGCCGCGAAATAGACCGCGAGCCGGTAAACGTTTCTTTACCGCAACTGCCGCGTTAGAAAACAACATCGTCACGCCTCCCGTCCGCATGACGTTTCGCGTTGTCGCGTGATACGTCATATGACGTGCTACGTTAGCGAACTGGTACGCTTACCGAGTCGCAAAGCACAGGTTTCTGGAAGCAAACCGGGAGGCCCTGCAAAGCGCGTAACGTAAACACAGCAGGTCATGTGACTTGGTAATAACACTTTTCATTGGTTCATTTCACTTTTGGTTTCCTAATGATGTAAGACTAGGTCATATAATATAAAATGAACACTTCATTGGTTGAGAACTATTGTTTTCCCCAAATGATAAAAATCCCTCCTTCTTTCCTCACTCTGACTTTCATCATCGTGAGAGAAAGACCCTTTGTTACCAGTGAGCAATGGCTTCTTTAGTAGCTTCAGCTGGTGCTTCCCCACCACCTCCACCACATCCAAGGAAGAGTGGACCACCTGCTGAAGTTATAATTCAGCAAGAAGAGGAAGAAGAGGAACAGGACGACGAGCACGAAGAGAGGCACTTTTTGCCTGAGGAGCCCAGGACGTCTCACCGGAAAGAAAACTTCATTTGGCAATTTTTTTAAATTCCCAAAGGTCAGAAAAAAGTAAATGCAAGATACGTAACTTGCCTTATATGTCAAGATAGACTGTCCAGAGGGACCGACAAAAAATACAGTTTCGGAAACTACACAATGCATCGCCATATGACTAGGTGGCATCCTAACAACTACAGTGCTGCACAGTTTCGTAACGACCTAGATAATCTCCCTATTATGGCCAGAAGATCTGTTGTACCGGAAGTAACGGGACCAGAGGGCAGGGAGATGGTGCCAAATATACAAACGAGATTTCGTGAAGTAAAACAAGTCTGCGTACATTGCAGTGGATTCATTTGCTACGGAGAAAGTAGCATCACTCTGATCAACAGAGCTATTGACTATCATATGCAAGTTTGTACGAAACGCCCCAAATAATAAATTCTTTTTTTTTGTTTTGTTGCTCCTGTTGAGCCCTTTACAATGAATCGTTTTCGTTGCCCCCTCCGAAAAAATACCAAAAAAAATATAAAACTGTTCAGAAAAATTCAAAAAAAGTTAAAAAATGTTCAGAAAAATAATAAAAAAAATATAAAACAACAAAAACAATAAAAAAAAAGTTCTTTTCAGAACTACCTCCCCGTTATTAAAAAATTGGTACAATATTTGGAACTGTGCCAACCTCTATTTCTCTTAGTTCGCTTCCCAGTTCGCTCCCCGGTACGCGAACCGGAAGCGAACCAAAATTTTTTTTTTTTAAAAAAGAACAGTAAGTATAAGGGAAGGAAACAGACAGTTATGTTAAAAGAAAGACAGCTATAGGGGAGTAAACTAGAGATACTATTACCCGTAATCCACTGCTGATGATGTCACATATTACATCATTCATGACATGCTCAGTGACATCATCAGCAGAGGATTGCGGGTAACAGTATCCCTAGTTTATTCCCTATAGCGGTGTTTCTTTTAACATAACTGTCTGTTTCCTTCCCTTATACTTACTGTTCTTTTAACCCCTTCGCTGCTAGGCCTTTTCCCCCTCCTGTGCTAAGGCTTTTTTTGGTGTTTTGGGGTAGTGCGCGCTTAGGCCCTTGTAACTTTTTGACCACATAAGGGATCCGCGCCAAATTTGCGTCCTTTTCTTCCAACATCATGGGGATTCTAAAGGCGCCCAGGGTTTGTGGATTCCCTTGGAGGGGTCCCAGAAATTAACCAAAATATAGTGTTTTTTTTGTTTTTTTCAGAAAAATGGGAAAAACGGGCTGCAAATGAAAGCCTCTGGCTTTTTCCCTGAATATGGTATCAAAAAAGGGTTTGTGGGGCTGAATTCTCCATTTTCTCAGCTTTTAGGGAATGACAGTGTTTTGTCAGAGAACCGAAATTTTTCACTCAGTTTTGGCATTTTTCTGGGACATAGCCTATTTTTGCTATTTTTAGAGCTTTCCACCTCCTTCCAGTTAATGGTAGAAATGAGTTTGAAAGCAATAATGGATCCTGGAAAGCTTTACATTTCCGAAAAATAGACAAAATTCTGAATTCAGAAAGGGGTCATTTGTCTAAATCCATGAAGGGTTCGTTATAGAAACTAACAGTTAGATATTGGAATATTTGAAAATTTGTTGAAAACAACGGCCTTTTGTCTCAACGTTTTCACCTATAACTTTCTCTAATTTTGACAGCTCTTGGAAAGCAATATACCGTTACATCCGTTAGACCTTCCTGGTTGTGGGGATATATGGGACTTGTAGTTTCACCAAGAACCCGAAGAACCCAGATCCAAAAACTGAGCAGCAACTTGCAATGGTATTTTTTCATTTACTGGGTATAGTGCACTTTGTCTTGGAAAATGTACACATGGAATAATCTGCATGAAAGACACCTATGTATGTATGAATTGGGTACAAATTATAGAGTTCAGAAACAGTATATAATTGCACATTTTCAAAGTTGGGAATACTCATACTAGCATGAGAATTATTGGTCATTTTTCATAAAGTTTTTTTTTCTACACAATATCTTTCATTCAAAGGGAGAAATGCAAGAAAGCTCAATTGGTAATAACAGTTGATTTACAAATCTGAATTACCCCAAGTGTCCCGATAAAAACGGTACCTCACTTGTGTGGGTCGGCCTTGTGCCTGCGACAGGAAACGGCGCAAAATGCAACGTGGTCACACCTAAATTTTGCAGTTACAAATTGACCCTTTTTTGGCAAAGTGCCTACCTGTAGTTTTTGCACCCTAGTTCTTCCGGCACCTAGGGAAACCTAGCAAACCTATACATTTTTGAAAAGTAGACACCCAGGGGAATTCAGGATGGGATGACTCGACTGCCTACCACCAGGTTTTGTTACCCAGAATCCCTTGCAAAGCTCAGATTTTGAAAAAAAAAACACATTTTCCTCACATTTCTGTGGTGGAAAGTTCTGGAATCTGCGTGGATCAACAAATTTCCACCCACCCAGCGTGCCCCCAGGTCTCCCGAAAAAAATGGTACCTCACTTGTGTGGGTCGGCCTTGTGCCTACCACGGGAAACGGCACAAAATGCAACGTGGTCGCTCCTCAATTTCCCAGTGAAATCTTAAGCTCTTTGGACAAAGAGACTACCTTTTGTTTTTGAGCCGTAGCTCAACCAGCACCTAGGGAAACCTAGCAAACCTATACATTTTTGAAAACTAGACACCCAGGGCAATTCAGGATGGGGTTACTCGTCTGCCTACCCCCAGGTTTTGTTACCCAGAATCCCTTGCAAACATAAATATTTGACCAAAAAAACACATTTTCCTCACATTTCTGTGGTGGAAAGTTCTGGAATCTGCGTGGATCAACAATTTTGCACCCACCCAGCGTGCCCCTAGGTCTCCCGAAAAAAATGGTACCTCACTTGCGTGGGTAGGCATAGTGGCTGCGACATGAAACCGCGCAAAACGCAGCATGGTCGCATCTCAATTTCCCAGTGAAATTTAGCACGATTCGGACAAAAAGACTACCTTTTGTTTTTGCGCCGTAGCTCTGCCAGCACCTAGGGAAACCTAGCAACCCTATACATTTTTGAAAACTAGACAACCAGGGCAATTCAGGATGGGGTGACTCGTCTGCCTACCCCCAGGTTTTGTTACCCAGAATCCCTTTCAAACAAAAATATTTGACCAAAAAAACACATTTTCCTCACATTTCTGTGGGGGAAAGTTCTGGAATCTGCGTGGATCAACAAATTTCTACCCACCCAGCGTGCCCCTAGGTCTCCCGAAAAAAATGGTACCCCACTTGCGTGGGTAGGCATAGTGGCTGCGACATGAAACAGCGCAAAACGCAGCATGGTCGCACCTCAATTTCCCAGTGAAATTTAGCATGATTCAGACAAAAAGACTACCTTTTGTTTTTGCGCCGTAGCTCTGCCAGCACCTAGGGAAACCTAGCAAACCTATACATTTCTGAAAACTAGACACCCAGGGCAATTCAGGATGGGGTGACTCGTCTGCCTACCCCCAGGTTTTGTTACCCAGAATCCCTTTCAAACAAAACAATTTAACCAAAAAAACACATTTTCCTCACATTTCTGTGGTGGAAAGTTCTGGAATCTGCGTGGATCAACAAATTTCCATCCACCCAGTGTGCCCCCAGGTCTCCCGAAAAAAATGGTACCTCACTTGCGTGGGTAGGCATAGTGGCTGCGACATGAAACAGCGTAAAACGCAGCATGGTCGCACCTCAATTTCCCAGTGAAATTTTGCACGATTCGGACAAAAAGACTACCTTTTGTTTTTGCGCCGTAGCTCTGCCAGCACCTAGGGAAACCTAGCAAACCTATACATTTCTGAAAACTAGACACCCAGGGCAATTCAGGATGGGGTGACTCGTCTGCCTACCCCCAGGTTTTGTTACCCAGAATCCCTTTCAAACAAAAAAATTTGACCAAAAAAACACATTTTCCTCACATTTCTGTGGGGGAAAGTTCTGGAATCTGCGTGGATCAACAAATTTCCATCCACCCAGTGTGCCCCCAGGTCTCCCGAAAAAAATGGTACCTCACTTGCGTGGGTAGGCATAGTGGCTGCGACATGAAACAGCGCAAAACGCAGCATGGTCGCACCTCAATTTCCCAGTGAAATTTTGCACGATTCGGACAAAAAGACTACCTTTTGTTTTTGCGCCGTAGCTCTGCCAGCACCTAGGGAAACCTAGCAAACCTATACATTTCTGAAAACTAGACACCCAGGGCAATTCAGGATGGGGTGACTCGTCTGCCTACCCCCAGGTTTTGTTACCCAGAATCCCTTTCAAACAAAAAAATTTGACCAAAAAAACACATTTTCCTCACATTTCTGTGGTGGAAAGTTCTGGAATCTGCGTGGATCAACAAATTTCCATCCATCCAGTGTGCCCCCAGGTCTCCCGAAAAAAATGGTACCTCACTTGCGTGGGTAGGCATAGTGGCTGCGACATGACACAGCGCAAAACGCAGCATGATCGCACCTCAATTTCCCAGTGAAATTTAGCACGATTCAGACAAAAAGACTACCTTTTGTTTTTGCGCCGTAGCTCTGCCAGCACCTAGGGAAAACTAGCAAACCTATACATTTCTGAAAACTAGACACCCAGGGCAATTCAGGATGGGGTGACTCGTCTGCCTACCCCTAGGTTTTGTTACCCAGAATCCCTTACAAACATAAAAATTTGACCAAAAAAACACATTTTCCTCACATTTCTGTGGTGGAAAGTTCTGGAATCTGCGTGGATCAACAAATTTCCACCCACCCAGCGTGCCCCCAGGTCTCCCGAAAAAAATGGTACCTCACTTGCGTGGGTAGGCATAGTGGCTGCGACATGAAACCGCGCAAAACGCAGCATGGTCGCACCTCAATTTCCCAGTGAAATTTAGCACGATTCGGACAAAAAGACTACCTTTTGTTTTTACGCCATAGCTCTGCCAGCACCTAGGGAAAACTAGCAAACCTATACATTTCTGAAAACTAGACACCCAGGGCAATTCAGGATGGGGTGACTCGTCTGCCTACCCCCAGGTTTTGTTACCCAGAATCCCTTACAAACATAAAAATTTGACCAAAAAAACACATTTTCCTCACATTTCTGTGGTGGAAAGTTCTGGAATCTGCGTGGATCAACAAATTTCCACCCACCCAGCGTGCCCCCAGGTCTCCCGAAAAAAATGATACCTCACTTGCGTGGGTAGGCATAGTGGCTGCGACATGAAACAGCGCAAAACGCAGCATGGTCGCACCTCAATTTCCCAGTGAAATTTTGCACAATTCTGACAAAAAGACTACCTTTTGTTTTTGCGCCGTAGCTCTGCCAGCACCTAGGGAAAACTAGCAAACCTATACATTTCTGAAAACTAGACACCCAGGGCAATTCAGGATGGGGTGACTCGTCTGCCTACCCCCAGGTTTTGTTACCCAGAATCCCTTACAAACATAAAAATGTGACCAAAAAAACACATTTTCCTCACATTTCTGTGGTGGAAAGTTCTGGAATCTGCGTGGATCAACAAATTTCCACCCACCCAGCGTGCCCCCAGGTCTCCCGAAAAAAATGGTACCTCACTTGCGTGGGTAGGCATAGTGGCTGCGACATGAAACAGCGCAAAACGCAGCATGGTCGCACCTCAATTTCCCAGTGAAATTTTGCACGATTCTGACAAAAAGACTACCTTTTGTTTTTGCGCCGTAGCTCTGCCAGCACCTAGGGAAAACTAGCAAACCTATACATTTCTGAAAACTAGACACCCAGGGCAATTCAGGATGGGGTGACTCGTCTGCCTACCCCCAGGTTTTGTTACCCAGAATCCCTTACAAACATAAAAATGTGACCAAAAAAACACATTTTCCTCACATTTCTGTGGTGGAAAGTTCTGGAATCTGCGTGGATCAACAAATTTCCACCCACCCAGCGTGCCCCCAGGTCTCCCGAAAAAAATGGTACCTCACTTGCGTGGGTAGGCATAGTGGCTGCGACATGAAACAGCGCAAAACGCAGCATGGTCGCACCTCAATTTCCCAGTGAAATTTTGCACGATTCGGACAAAAAGACTACCTTTTGTTTTTGCGCCGTAGCTCTGCCAGCACCTAGGGAAAACTAGCAAACCTATACATTTCTGAAAACTAGACACCCAGGGCAATTCAGGATGGGGTGACTCGTCTGCCTACCCCCAGGTTTTGTTACCCAGAATCCCTTACAAACATAAAAATGTGACCAAAAAAACACATTTTCCTCACATTTCTGTGGTGGAAAGTTCTGGAATCTGCGTGGATCAACAAATTTCCACCCACCCAGCGTGCCCCCAGGTCTCCCGAAAAAAATGGTACCTCACTTGCGTGGGTAGGCATAGTGGCTGCGACATGAAACAGCGCAAAACGCAGCATGGTCGCACCTCAATTTCCCAGTGAAATTTTGCACGATTCTGACAAAAAGACTACCTTTTGTTTTTGCGCCGTAGCTCTGCCAGCACCTAGGGAAAACTAGCAAACCTATACATTTCTGAAAACTAGACACCCAGGGCAATTCAGGATGGGGTGACTCGTCTGCCTACCCCCAGGTTTTGTTACCCAGAATCCCTTACAAACATAAAAATGTGACCAAAAAAACACATTTTCCTCACATTTCTGTGGTGGAAAGTTCTGGAATCTGCGTGGATCAACAAATTTCCACCCACCCAGCGTGCCCCCAGGTCTCCCGAAAAAAATGGTACCTCACTTGCGTGGGTAGGCATAGTGGCTGCGACATGAAACAGCGCAAAATGCAGCATGGTCGCACCTCAATTTCCCAGTGAAATTTTGCACGATTCGGACAAAAAGACTACCTTTTGTTTTTGCGCCGTAGCTCTGCCAGCACCTAGGGAAAACTAGCAAACCTATACATTTCTGAAAACTAGACACCCAGGGCAATTCAGCATGGGGTGACTCGTCTGCCTACCCCCAGGTTTTGTTACCCAGAATCCCTTACAAACATAAAAATGTGACCAAAAAAACACATTTTCCTCACATTTCTGTGGTGGAAAGTTCTGGAATCTGCGTAGATCAACAAATTTCCACCCACCCAGCGTGCCCCCAGGTCTCCCGAAAAAAATGGTACCTCACTTGCGTGGGTAGGCATAGTGGCTGCGACATGAAACAGCGCAAAACGCAGCATGGTCGCACCTCAATTTCCCAGTGAAATTTTGCACGATTCTGACAAAAAGACTACCTTTTGTTTTTGCGCCGTAGCTCTGCCAGCACCTAGGGAAAACTAGCAAACCTATACATTTCTGAAAACTAGACACCCAGGGCAATTCAGGATGGGGTGACTCGTCTGCCTACCCCCAGGTTTTGTTACCCAGAATCCCTTACAAACATAAAAATGTGACCAAAAAAACACATTTTCCTCACATTTCTGTGGTGGAAAGTTCTGGAATCTGCGTGGATCAACAAATTTCCACCCACCCAGCGTGCCCCCAGGTCTCCCGAAAAAAACGGTACCTCACTTGCGTGGGTAGACATAGTGGCTGCAACAGGAAACGGTTCAAATCGTACGGTGGTGAATTTACATTACCTTATTGCAAAACTACCTTGATTTTGGGGGGGGGGGATCTGAATTTGTGGCCCGGGGCTCGGTGGTATTCTTTGCAAAGTAGCAAACCCAAACAGTTCTGAAAACTAGACACCCGGGGGAGTCCAGGGAGGTATGGCATGCATGGGTCCCCCAATGTTTTCGTACCCAGAACTCTCTGCAAACCTTAAAATTAGGTAAAAATTGCACTTTTCCAAACTTTTTGGCGTGGGATCGCCGTGCCGGCAAAAAAGTCGTACCACCCTGCGTTCCCCTTGTTCTCCCGAGTAAAAGGATACCTCACTTGTGTGGGTGCCCCAAAGTAGAACACCCCAAAAATGAATTTTGAAAAAGGTAGTTTTTACTCATATTTACGTTTTACAAATTAAGCACCCCAGCCTAAGTCACTTGCCTTTGGCCCACCCACACAAGTGAGGTATCATTTTACTCGGGAGAACAAGGGAAACGATGGGTGGTAGGACATTTGTTCCGGCAGCGAGATCCCACCCAAAAAAGTATGGAAAAGTTGGTTTTTGGACCAAAATTTCAGGTTTGCAGGGGTTTCTGGGTAGGAAAACATTGGGGGACCCACGCATGCCATACCACCCTGGACTCCCCCGGGTGTCTAGTTCTCAGAACTGTTTGGGTTTGGTAGTTTCCAAAGATGCCTGCCAAGCCCCGGGCCAAAAGCTCAGGTGACCCCCTCAAAAAATAAGATTATTTGGCTAAAGGTAATGTTTTTGTCTCCACAGTATGAATTGGGCCTTTTCCTAAAGCAGCCGCTATGCCTACCCACGCAAGTGAGGTACCATTTTTATCGGGAGACCTTGGGGAACGCTGGGTGGGAGGTAAATTGTGTGAGCCCAGTGATGCCACGCTTTCCCACACTAAAACGTGTGAAAAAAAATGATTATTTCCAATCAAAAAATGAGGTTTGCAAGGGATTCTGGGTAAAGGAACGTTGGAGGATCCACGCAAGCCATACCTCCTTGGAAGCCCCCGGGTGTCTACTTTTCAGAAATGTGTGGGTTTGGTAGGTTTCCCTAGATGGCTGTCTCGCACGGGGCCAAAAACCCGGGTAACCCCTCTTGCAAAAGCTGGTGGACATGAATTCTCCAGCTTTTGCAAGAGGGGTTACCTGGGTTTCTGGCCCCGTGCGAGACAGCCATCTAGGGAAACCTACCAAACCCACACATTTCTGAAAAGTAGACACCCGGGGGAGTCCAGGGAGGTATGGCATGCGTGGGTCCCCCAATGTTTTCCTACCCAGAACTCCTTGCAAACCTTAATTAGGTAAAAATAGCACTTTTACAAAAATTTTGCCGTGGGATCGCCGTGCCGGCAAAAATGTCCTACCACCCAGCGTTCCCCTTGTTCTCCCGAGTAAAAGGGTACCTCACCTTAACAGAGTTACTCAAAAGACAAACATTCAAGCACGGCTATCTATTCCTCAAAGACACACACATACAGGTTGGATTTGGCACGAGGGCGAGTGATGGTTCAGTATATAAAATTTTATTAACAAGATATTTCAAAAAAATGAAATGCTCTATCAATAAATAAATGCATAAAAACCGAACTAATGACTCGCAACTCGTGAGCTGTAAAGCCACGACAAGGCACCAACCGTTTTACAGGCCATTCACGCACCTTTCATACCTGATACAAACAAGACCACTGACACCATCTGGAATAAAAGCAACACATTACAACAATCACAATAAGGGACAAGGTACACCCTAATGCAGAAAGAGAAAAAAAACAATTATTACTGCACACCCATCTAATCCGCAAGCACACACACATACTGGTTGGATTTGGCACGAGGGTGAGTGATGATTCAGTACACACAATTGTATACGCAAGTAATTTCACAAAAATGAAATACACTGTGTATAATTGCAAGTATGATAAACTGAACCACTGACTCACAGCTCGTGAGCTGTAAAGCCACGTCAAGGCACCAACCTCTTTACAGGCCATTCATACACCTTTCGTACGTGTGACACATTCAAAACATTCACACCGCCAGCCGCGGACCCATCACATTTCAACACTCACACCAGCAAACAGCGCCATTCAAGGGCCCATCACTTTCACACGCCCACATTTCTGACACTGGAACTACACAAATTGATGGACTGCGTGGAGTGTCACTCAACAAGCAGTGTGTGCAGTGACCAACAGAAAGTAACTACTCACACACCGCCAGCCGAGCGCCAGTCCACCCACACCACCAGCCAAGCACCAGACCATGCACACCGCCAGCCAAACACTCAGCGCACACCACCAGCCAAGCGCCTCTCCACGCACACCGCCAGCCAAGCACCACTCCGTGCACAGACAGCTAAACACCGCTCCACGCACACCCTCCAGCCAAGTACCACTCCGCAAACACCACCAGCCAAGCGCCACTCCACACACACTGCCAGCCAAGCACCATTCCACACACACTGCCAGCAAAGCACCATTCCACACACACTGCCAGCCAAGCACCACTCCACACACACCGCCAGCCAAGCAGCACTCCACACACACCGCCAGCCAAGCACCACTCCACACACACCGCCAGCCAAGCACCACTCCACACACACCGCCAGCCAAGCACCACTCCACACACACCGCCAGCCAAGCACCAGTCCACACACACCGCCAGCCAAGCACCACTCCACACACACCATCAGCCAAACACCACTCCATGCACAGACAGCCAAGTACCACTCCACGAACACCACCAGCCAAGCGCCACTCCACACACACCGCCAGCAAAGCACCACTCCGTGCACAGACAGCCAAGCACCACTCCACACACACCGCCAGCCAAGCACCACTCCACACACACCGCCAGCCAAGCACCACTCCACACACACCGCCAGCCAAGCGCAACTCCACACACACCGCCAGCCAAGCACCAGCCGGCACACACCACAAACACATTTAGAATTCTTTTTTTGAAAATGACACTAAACAAATGGAGATACCTACAAATCAGGTAACACAAATTCTTAAAATAAAAACTTTGCACTAATGCCAATCCTTGAAACAAACTAAAAATGTTTTACAGAATGCAGACCAAGCAATTCACTTTACAGCTCAATCAAACTCCCAATAGTTCTTTTGCGTGTGGTACGATTTAAAACAAGCTGACATACACAATGCAGGCTTAGAAGGACAGTCAGGACAGTATATACGAGACTCCTTCCGCACGCCTCTTCGCCAACAGACTCTGCATCTTCTAGTCGGAAAGTCTCTAGCAGTAGTGGAAGGAATAGATTCAGGAAAGTGGCGATCTTGCAATCTAGCCACTTCCTCCACCACTCCAAATCTAGGAACACTTGCCTGCTGCACAAGTACAAGGCTGCCTATTATAGACTCCTGAAACTTAAGAAAAGTCATCTTCGTCCCAGGACAAGACTTCTGGTACACAACGAAAGCATTAAATGATGCCAAGTGGAACAGATGGATAGCCAACTTCTTGTACCAAACGTAAGCCTTTCGAAGAGCAGCATAAGGTTCCAACCTCTGATCTACTCTGTCAACACCACCCATGAACTTATTGTAAGCTACAATGCAAACAGGTTTGCGCACTTCAGCACCCTGACCCCAAACAGGCACAGGTACAGTACTTTCATCGTGGATAGTAGTCAGCATGTACACATCTCTCTTGTCTGAATACTTCACAGCTAAAAGCTCCCCACATCGCAATGCCGTAGACTGTCCCCGCACAAGCCTTTTGCAAACAAGTTCCTTTGGGAAACCTTTACGGTTACTGCGCATTGTGCCACAAGCAACAGTGCCCACTTTGGCCAACTCCTTGAACAACTGCACACCAGTGTAGAAGTTATCTACATATAAATGATGGCCTTTGTTAAATAATCCTCTACCTAGTTCCCACACAATTTTCTCAGTTACTCCAAAAGTAGAAGGACAACCGGGAGGGTTAATGCGGGACTCCTTACCAGTGTACACCCTGAAATTGTAGACATATCCAGTCTCACTGTCACACAGCATATACAGTTTGATTCCATAGCGTGACCTCTTACTAGGAATGTATTGCCTAAAAACCAAGCGGCCCTTGAACAACACCAAAGACTCATCCACTGCAATTTCTTTACCAGGGACAAAAATCTCAGAAAAACGATCAACAAAGTGATCAAGGACAGGCCGAATTTTAAACAAACGGTCACAATCAGGGTGATCGCGTGACAACGCTAAACTATTATCAGCAAAATGCATCATCCGAAGAAGAAGCGTATACCGATCACGACTTATGACTGCTGGAAATACAGCTGTTACCATCAAGGGACTAGTGGACCAATATGAAGTAATTGATGACTTCCTTATCAAGCCCATCAAAAAAGTTAATCCCAGAAACTTCTTCATCTCTTCAACATTGGTGGGAGTCCACCGGATTGCTCTACAATAGGGCTTAAGGCTGGCACTGTTGGCCCTCAAATATTGTTCTGCATATAAATTGGTTTGCTCAACAATCTTTTGCAAAAACACATCGTCAAAAAACAACTGAAAAAAATTAATTGGCAGAAAATTCTCTGTATTCACTCTACACCCAGGAACACCAGTGAACTCTGGCAATGCCGGCTGCACCAAGCCAGGGGGAACCCAGAGGCCATCCCTATCAACGGGGGGAGCAGCCACCCCAGCCTGCAGCACCGAAACATCTTGCTGCTGTTCTCCAACGGGAAGCCTAACAGCCACAGATACTTCTGGCTGCACAACACCAACAGAAGACGTAGCATCCCCAGAGGGCTCTTCCTGCACTACACCAACGGGAAGCCCAGCAGCCTGAGATGCTTCTTGCTGCACTACACCACCGGGAAACCCAGCAGGCCCAGATGCCTCTTGCCGCTCTACACCAATGGGAAGCCTAACAGCCCCAGATGCCTCTTGCTGCACTACACGAGCAGGAAGACGAAAAGCACCAGATGCCCCTTTGCGCACCACAGCAATGTGAAGCCTTTTGGGTGCAGGCTCCAGCCCACATGCCTCTTGCCGACGTAAAAAGAAAGGAAACCTTGCGGCCCTAGGCAGCAGCACAGGTGCCTCTTGGCCCACTACCGGCAACACAATGTCCTCCTGTACCATAGGCCCTTCATCAGCACTAGAAGAAGAGTCATCATCCGATGATGATGATTCCATGCGAAGAGAAAACTCACTGCCTGAATCTTCTGCCACTTCCTGGGAGTCCGAATCGGACTCAGACTCTGAACCATGGTCCGAGGAAGACTCAAAAAGCAAACCAAGAACCTGCTGAGCAGTAATCCTGCGACTAGCCATTATCCTTACAAAGCAAGAAGACTGCACACACAAGTGAACAACAACCTACACTGTGCAAAGTAAGAAGTAAACAAGGTAAGGCTTTCACTAAAAGATAAATACAATCCAAAACAATTTCACTCTTACAAAATATAGCTACACTCACCAGCACCTACTCTGTTGAGACACAGCGAAAAGAAATGAAATCCCACTAGAAAGAAAAAAAGAAATGACATTAGAAAACAAAGTGCACATCAAACACTAATCCTGAAAAAAAAAACACAGAGCCACACAAACTGCTAGAGGTACAACCTTTTTCAAAAAGACAAACATCAAGGAGAAGTAGTACAAAATACATTCACTTACCAAGCACAAGCAACTACACAAGCTGCAAACAGACACGCAACCTACAACAATCCAAACAGCAAAAGCCTGGAACAAGACAAAAATAGAGAAGAAAAAAAAATTACTACCACATTTCACAAACAATATAACAATTAAAAAAACAACACACAAATTTGCCCCCCAAATTAAAATTCGGCCAGATGGGCCATCAATTAGGGCTTAGACCAAATGAGATTAGATGAGTTTTAACATCAAGACACTGGATAATTTTTTGAATTTTTGTAAAGTGCCTGACCACTTTGGTGCCAGTCAGTCTTTTGCTACTACCAGTACCCATATCACACAGGGGCAGTAAGGACATTCATACACCTTTTGTACGTGTGACACATACAAAACATTCACACCGCCAGCCGCCCATCACTTTCACACGCCCACATATCTGACATAGCAACTACAGAAAATGATGGACTGCGTAGAGTGTCACTCAACTAGCAGTGTGTGTAGTGACCAACAGAAAGTAACTACTCACACACCGCCAGCAGAGTTCCAGTCCACCCACACCACCATCCAAGCACCAGACCATGCACACCGCCAGCCAAACCCCACTCAGCGCACACCGACAGCCAAGTACCACTCCACGCACACCATCCAGCCAAGTACCACTCCCCACACACCGCCAGCCAAACACCACTCCCCACACACCGCCAGCCAAACACCACTCCACACACACCGCCAGCCAAGCAGCACTCCGTGCACAGACAGCAAAGTAGCACTCCAGCACACCACCAGCCAAGCAGCACTCCGTGCACAGACAGCAAAGTAGCACTCCACGCACACCACCAGCCAAGCGCCACTCCACACACACCGCCAGCCAAGCAGCACTCCGTGCACAGACAGCAAAGTAGCACTCCACGCACGCCACCAGCCAAGCGCCACTCAACACACACCTCCAGCCAAGCAGCACTCCACGCACACCACCAGCCAAGCGCCACTCAACACACACCTCCAGCCAAGCAGCACTCCGTGCACAGACAGCAAAGTAGCACTCCACGCACACCACCAGCCAAGCGCCACTCCACACACACCGCCAGCCAAGCAGCACTCCGTGCACAGACAGCAAAGTAGCACTCCACGCACACCACCAGCCAAGCGCCACTCCACACACACCGCCAGCCAAGCAGCACTCCGTGCACAGACAGCAAAGTAGCACTCCACGCACACTAACAGCCAAGCGCCACTCCACACACACCGCCAGCCAAGCACCACTCCGTGCACAGACAGCAAAGTAGCACTCCACGCACACCACCTGCCAGGCGCCACTCCACAAGCACCACCAGCCAAGCACCACTCACCGCCAGCCAAGCACCATCCAGCCAAGCGCCACTCCACACACACCGCCAGCCAAGCAGCACTCCGTGCACAGACAGCAAAGTAGCACTCCACGCACACCACCAGCCAAGCGCCACTCCACACACACCGCCAGCCAAGCAGCACTCCGTGCACAGACAGCAAAGTAGCACTCCACGCACACTAACAGCCAAGCGCCACTCCACACACACCGCCAGCAAAGCACCACTCCGTGCACAGACAGCAAAGTAGCACTCCACGCACACCACCTGCCAAGCGCCACTCCACAAGCACCACCAGCCAAGCACCACTCACCGCCAGCCAAGCACCATCCAGCCAAGCGCCACTCCACACACACCGCCAGCCAAGCGCCACTCCACACACACCGCCAGCCAAGCAGCACTCCGTGCACAGACAGCAAAGTAGCACTCCACGCACACCACCAGCCAAGCGCCACTCCACACACACCGCCAGCCAAGCAGCACTCCGTGCACAGACAGCAAAGTAGCACTCCACGCACACCACCAGCCAAGCGCCACTCCACACACACCGCCAGCCAAGCAGCACTCCGTGCACAGACAGCAAAGTAGCACTCCACGCACAACACCAGCCAAGCACCACTCCACACACACCACCAGCCAAGCAGCACTCCGTGCACAGACAGCAAAGTAGCACTCCACGCACACCACCAGCCAAGCGCCACTCCACACACACCACCAGCCAAGCAGCACTCCGTGCACAGACAGCAAAGTAGCACTCCACGCACACCACCAGCCAAGCGCCACTCCACACACACCGCCAGCCAAGCAGCACTCCGTGCACAGACAGCCAAGTACCACTCTACACACACCACCAGCCAAGCGCCACTCCACACACACCGCCAGCCAAGCACCACTCTGTGCATAGATAGCCAAGTACCCCTCCACGCACACCGCCAGCCAAACACCACTCAGCGCACACCGACAGCCAAGTACCACTCCACACACACCGCCAGCCAAGCACCGCTCCACGCACACCATCCAGCCAAGTACCACTCCCCACACACACCACCAGCAAACATGCCCAAGGGGTCGCTTCCTAAAAACTTTGTGTTAGTGGGCATTTTCCGCCCCCCCTGGGGGCAAAACGGCAAAAAAAACAGGCCGATTTGCCCCCAGGGTGGACAGAAAAACAAAAACACAATCATGTCCACCTGGAAGCGACCCTTACCCAAGGGGTCGCTTCCCAAAACAAACACATTGCCCCAACAAAAATCCCTGGTTCTAGTGGGTAATTTCTGCCCCCCCTGGGGGCAAAACGGCCGAAAAACGGGCCGATTTCCCCCCAGGGGGGGCAGAAAAACGAAAACATACTCAGACCCCACCTGGAAGCGACCCTTGCCCAAGGGGTCGCTTCCTAAAAACTAAAATTACATCCCTGGTGTCTAGTGGGCATTTTCTGTCCCCCCTGGGGGCAAAACGGCAAAAAAAAACGGGCCGATTTGCCCCCAGGGGGGACAGAAAAACGTAAACAAAATAAATGGCCGCCATCTTTGTACAAATCTATATCCCTGGTGCTAGTGGGGAATTTCTGCCCCCCCTGGGGGCAAAACGGCCGAAAAAACGGGCCGATTTCCCCCCAGGGGGGGCAGAAAAACGAAAACATATTGCCAGCCAGCCTGGAAGTGACCCTTGCCCAAGGGGTCACTTCCTAAAAACTAAAAGTATATCCCTGGTGTCTAGTGGGGGCATTTCCGCCGCACAATCGCGACGCTGTGCGCGATCGTGAGGCAGAAATGCCCTGCAAAGAGACATCAGGGGAAAGGAAAATCTCTTTCCTCTCCCCTGATGCCTCTTCGCTGCCCCAAACCCCCGCCGGAGTCCCAAAACCTACCTTCTTCTGAAGCGCGCAGGAAGCAAATGGCTTCCCGAGCGCTGGGAATCCCTGATGATGTCAGCGCGCGCTGTGCGCGCTGACGTCATCAGGGATTACCATGGGGGGGGGCGGGGGCGGCAGCGGAAGCTCTTCCACTGCCGCCCCCAGGAAAACAACGACGATCAGAGAGCCTCGGGGGGAGCGCCAGCGCTTCCCCCGAGGGTGGGGCTGATGACGAGCTGGCCTTGTCATCCGCGCAGGACAGGTAAGCGCGATGACGAGCCCAGCTCGTCATTAGCCCCGAAGGGGTTAAAAAAAAATTTTTTAGATCAGTCAGAAACAGTGAAAGTAATGAAATATAAAAGACTACGTAGAATATGAGCACTGTATGCAACAACTTTGACACTTACAGAAGCCTCACCTTCTCCATGCCTCCTACACAGTTCTACATGTACATCATAAATGCAAACAGAACAGAATTAATTATACATGTTAAATGGTTTATTTTTGCTGTTCTCAGAATGTATCAAATTTCACTAAAACAGTGACTTGAAGGTATTCATCATATAACAGCGGGGGAAAAAAAACACAATCAAAATGATTGTGTTTAAAAAACCCATACAACATAACAAATCAGAATTCAGAACTCCTTAAAGTTAACTTACTTTCCATGACGGCCAAGGATGTCCTATGAACAGCTTACACTCTGTTGTGCTGTTATTACTTTCAACCCGCCACTTTCTGAAAGAAAACCTCCATCGTTTTCAAAAACATGTTACATACAATAAATGACTTCTCGCTCTCTACCACACGTTTCCACAAGGCCAAATCGTGTCTGAGCCATTTATAACTCTTAGAATTCTTTTAAGCCAATCCCGTCATGTTGTATTTCCGCACCTTTCACAATTAAAATGTTGAAGATCATTTTCACAATCCTGGACTAGTAATATCTTCCCCTTCTTGCTCAATCATGTTCTACATTTCCTATCACACTGATACTGCTTACTATGAAGCAGACTTACACTACCTTTATGACTAGTACAATTATTTAATTCTCTACATCACTTTTAATCACAAAGCAATGTAAAACAGTAGACAGCATTGCAGACTTACATTCCCTCTACTCCATGTTTTGATTGGCTGCTTCAATTAGCTTATAAAAAGAAACAGTTTTTCTGAACTCATTCAAAGTGCACGTATTTCTCCATGACGTCCAGTGTTATGGTAAGAAGTTATGTCTCTGTACTACACTTATCCTCAAGGCCAAATCGTGTAGGAGCCATTAGAAGTTCTTGAAATTCCTCAGAGCACATCCCGAGATTCTTTCCCTAAAATTTTGGTTTTAAAAACACCAGGTAAGAGTTTTTAAGGTCATACGGCAATTTCTTTTTTGAAAATTAAAACAGAATCATTGCAGAATGACCAGCCATTTCTACACTTTAAATAAGCTGTATAATGTCCTGATGTTATTGAAGGACCATCATGATATATAATTGCTACAGTTACAAAAGTCCTTCCTGATATTGACAACTGTGAAGCCACAAAATTTTTAATTCAAGTTGTCAATTTTGTTCCATCAGGCCTACATCGTTGGAACATTAAAATGACATACTGGCCATATGTTCGTATAAATAATGTGGACATCATTTCAGATTTACATTGGCTACACTCCATGTTGTGATCAGCTGCTTTTACTAGCTTATTAAAAGAGACTGATTTACTGTCTGGCAAAGTTAAATATATAAATCTTTCTGAGTCTACACTAGTAGTACTTGATACCCTACAGTTCTCGCAGTCATGCTGCCATTGATAAGAAAGCCCAAACAGCTGATCTACATCTACACCTTCATCATGCAATACATCAAGCATATACATTAAAAACTCCTGACAATCTTGCTGACTATTTTGAGAGAATTGTGTTTGGCCTGAACATCTGTCTAACAGATTTCGAATTTCAGACACACTTTCTATGTTTGTTCTATCAGTGCTACATTTCTCTAACACAGAATTTAACAAACTGCAAAATCTTTGATCAGAATTGACCACAATCTCTTCTTTTACATTTTCTAGAGAAAACAAAACATTAACCACTACATTAGCATAGCAGTTGACACCAGAACTGTTTTCAAATTGAAAACCAACAACATCTTCAACAGAATCCTTTTTGTTTCTGCTTATAATTTCAGGTTCATCAACTTTTCGTCTTTTTGCTACAACCTCCCCAGTATTGGTCACATTTCTTCGTTTCCGGCCTACCACACGTTTCTCAAACAAAGGATACTGAGGCAAATGTGGCGCATACTCTCTTCTTAACCTATTGTATTCCTTAACACAATCTAGATCCGCACAAATGTTTGTGACATCACACTCAATCAAGTACAATCCCGATAAAGTTCTAACTTGTGACAATGCCACATATGCCATACCCTCCTTGAACACAGAACTGCCAATATTCACCAATGCACAGTCTACACTTAAACCTTGCGATTTATGGATTGTCACCGCATATGCCAAGCAAACAGGAAACTGCTTACGACGAACATATAAGTCTTTTACAAGCAAAAATCTAGCAGAACAACGAGCAATTAGCTGTACTTCCTCAATGCCATCAAATTTAATTTTTAAAAATTCAATTCCATCTCTATTTCTGTATTTCACAAAATCAACAACATTACCCATTGATCCATTTACCAGACCTCTTTCAACATGTAAATTCCTTCTTAAAATTATACGGCAGTTCAAGCACACATTCAGAGTCTTTTCAAAACCCGCAGTTTTAGATATACTCTTCTCTAATGAATCCAATTTTGTTTTCAGATTCTCAGACAAAATAATTGTTGATCCCATATGCTCTACTCTGTCAATAGCTTCCAGTTTCACAATCTCTTGCTTTTCTAAATGCAACATTTTGTTGTTGAATTTGGCACATTCTGCAAGAGTTGGCATCAAACATATTCCAGATTTTTTCTCAGTAACTTTCTGAAAAATATTCTCAGGCACAACATCTTCGTCTGGATATAAATTTGTCAGTAATCGTGCATGTAAAGCTTCTTTCCCATGCTCGGTCACTTTTCCAATTCTAACATCTTGTAGAATAATCTTGTAAACTTCATCCTTTGCCTGACGCATATTTTCATGCAGTTCAGCATAATTGAAGTTTAACCATATATTGACGTTGCCAATGCTCCCTAAGCACTTCCTGGTATCTTCATGCGTGAGCATTTTGAACACAGGTTGCCCTTTCACTGGTGTCAGCTGCAGAAGATCTCCGAAAACAATGATGTGTTTGCCACCAAATAACACATCATACTCTGTTTTGAGAACTTCTTGCATTCTCAAATGCACAAAGGCAAGCATGACATTGGAAACCATGCTTACTTCGTCAATGATAAGAAGTTTCATTTTCCTCAAGACTCTTGAAACTTCAAAACAAGCATCTCCAGATAGCTTGTGATATTCTAATTTGTTGTCATGCTCCACTGGCAGCATCAGTAAACGATGTAAAGTAATCCCTTTAATGTTATGTGCTGCCAGTCCAGTTGGAGCGGTGACAACACAAGACAGCGATGACTCTGTCCTTTCCTGCAAATAACATGAAATTGCTTTAATAAGGAAACTTTTTCCAGTTCCCGCTTCTCCACTCACGTACAGTCGGACAGGCTTCAACGACGTACATGAGCACTCTTTCTTGTCATGACTTAATCCATGATCAATTTGCATGGTAAGTTCGTCATATATTTTCCTCTGCTCAACGTTGAGTTGTCTTTCCAACTCTTCTAAGTTAACCGCATCCTCCTGAGCATGTGCCATGGCTCTTTCCACTTCATTCATAGCAGTGGCAGCTTCATTTTCGATAAGAGGTCCTCCTAGTGGATCCTGACTCAATGAAGCAGAACTCTGACTGTCCTGAGAACTGTCTCTGGCAATCTCGGCTGCAATCGTTGCTTCCTGCTCAATTTCCACATTCAACATTTCTACATATTTGGGAAAAGCAGGACATTCTATGGTCTCCTTGGCAGCATTGAATGAGTCTTCGTAACAAAGGAAATCTCCAAGCAGTTCCTCTTCTGCACGCCAAGGCTTAAAAGGTTGCAAAAGTGCTAAATAGAAAAACTCCTTTTTTTCAGGAGATTCGCCACTCAATTTTCGATGGTTTATCAAGTGGCATTTTCTTTGCTTGACCAGACATCCCTCACTTCCTATTACAGCATACACTCCTTTCTCAGTATCTTCTTTGATGTTCCTCTTGAATATGTAATTTTGCAGAACCTCATACAGACAAACATTCTCGAGGTGACTGCTTCGATTTGGATAATATGTATCCAACATGTTGCTCTTCAAAATGTCGGTACTGTTTGGCTCCTTTTCCGCCAAATACTCAATTTCCCGCACAGGTTTCAGAACTCGATTACGCGTTGCAGCAAGACCAACACTCGCCCAAACGATACTCCTGGACTTGGCATAGAGACTTGCTGAAGACAACCGGTCAGAACATTCGTAAGCTCCGATTTCTCGATGCGACAACATCTTCAGACTGAAACTGTACAACTTCTTGCTGAGGCTCTTTTCATGGGAAATGTCCTCCCACATATCCTTCAATTCTGTCTTCTCTTTTTTGGTGATGTAAGATGTCACATACCGAGCCACAGCCATACAGTTATCAGCCACAAACTGTATATCCATGTTAGCATTCCACATGGACAAAATCACCGGGTTGTAGTCGTTGATGTACTTAGACTCTTCGTTCCTCTTCAAATTGTATGTGTTTTTAGGTGATTTCTTCATCACATTATGTCGCAGCGAAGACATCAAACTGTTCACTCTTCCTTTAGAAATCACCGGTCGTGGAAAGCCGAAACGACATTTGGTGTAGAACTTGTCTTTGTTCCGGAATTTACGACGACAGTACTTTCCACATCGATGGCTTTGGAAACGTAGAACTTTTTCTCTTAGGCTTTTTTTCTCCTTTGCGTTTGGAACAGCACACGTAGAATACTGTTCTATGAAACTCATCACTGAGTCTTCTGCATCCGTTCCAAATTTAGGTGCATCCTTGATCCACAGCAACATATGTATATGAGGAGCACCTCTTGCTTGGTACTCCTTCCTCCAGAAGAAATCCAACACCTCTCCAAGAGGTGGATTCTTCTTATTCATGATGAAAGACATCATACCTTCAAATCTATGATTGAAGTACCTACATACATTGACTGGATCCAAAGAGCACAGTTCTCCGGGTGTCTTGAATTCGATGTTTTCTACGTTAGCATTTGCCTCTCGTAGAAATTCAAGTAAGTCTTCCCAGCCATACTCAGCACAGCTCAAAGTGAGGAACCATGTGGGAGTTCCTAAGTTCCTCAGCATACATTTTAAATCACCATGACGACGGTACCAGTACTCATTAGTACCACGCTGACACGCCATGAGATTAATCAGGTGAGAATCCAAAATACTGTCTTGGACATTGACTTTATCCATAAAGTCACTTGCCGAGATGTTTTGCATGTGTATACCACTTTTCAAGATGTGGTTCACTGCATATGACAGTCCAGACAGATCGCTTTCAAACAGGAGATGAAACAAATAAGGAATGCATTGTCGAAACCTAGGATCTCCTGCATACAATCGCAAAGTCCGGTATTCAGAAGCAGGAATTTGATGAGGTCGCTCATCATATCTTCCTCCCTGACCTGTTGGAAAAAGCTGTGGGAAACACAGAGCTTCCAAACTTTCCTCCCAAACACTAATGGGACTCCCTTTCGCTTGTTTCATTTGAAACAACTCAATAGCATTCCCCATGACTTCCTTGGAATGCAAAGGATGAACACTATAATGTTCATATATTTCTTCACTAGTACAGGGTTCTACTTTCTCAATTTGACCAGCACACAAATCGATATCCTCTTCCTCACTTACTTCCTCTTCTGCAACATATACATTTTTATAGTATTTATTATATTTTTTCAAATACAATGTTGCCCTTTTGACTTTCCTAACATCTACTAAATCTTGCCATATTTTCTTATTCTTTGTCGGAACCCCATTAACTAAGATAACAAGAGGTTCCTCTTCCACTTTTTCTACTCCAATTGTGTTAATGTTTTTCTTCAAATCTAGAGGCAAATAAACAACTCTTCCCTTTAATCCTCTCTGTAAATCTGATGGAGGCAATTTCCCTGTCTTTGGCTCCATTCTTACAATAGCCTGAAAGGGATGGATACTTTGAATCAAAATAGATTCATAAGTATTTAAATCCTTCAATTCAGAAGGAATCTCAACCAATTCCAGATTATTATGAACTGCTCTAGCAGGCATCTGGTTTTGATTTAATTTGTTACAACAATAAGTACACACACGTTGATCCAATCCCAAATCAAAACAATTTTCTACCATCAAGTATGTTGTAAAATCCTTCCATTCACTATTATTTTCCCTTTCACTTTTTCCATATAAATCCACTAACTTAGTCTGATTCTTATAATAAGTGCTTCGACAACACACACAAGTGAAATTTGGCCTCTCACTTGATTTCACCTCAAACGTCGCAATTTCCCTCTGGAAATTATCTGTACTGGAAACCTGTACACTATCTTCCACATTACTCTCTTCTTCTTGGTCAATTTCAACATTCTCCTCTTTACTTCCAAAGTAACAAAACTCAATTTCTTCACATATATTCTTCACATCTATTTCAGAACCATGCAAAAGAGCAGCGCATAATTGTTTAAGCATAATTGCTGGACTCTTAGCATAATACAACATTCTAACTAATTTCCTCACTTTATTATGATGCACTGCTAGCATCCTGAAATGATGAAAAACACTCTGGCATACTCTCCTGGAAAGACAAGCCAGTGAATGACCATGCAAACCTATCACTTCTCTCACTCTGCAAGGATCTAATTCTTGCAACAACTTCATTTTCTGCTTCAAACTTTTCTTATTAAATGACCGTATAAAATCACAAAGCAAATTGATGGAATCCTGTCGTACACTGTAAATACTACTACACTTCCAGGTGTACACAGGACCCTTAGGACGTCTCCCTAAAACCTCATTACCTAACACCTCTTCTATCTCTGTTGTCACAAGTTTTTCTTTTTCAACTGGACAACCATCTTTCACTTCATAAGCTCGACCACTGGTGTCAACTGCATGCACCAAATCATTATCCTGGAAATAACTCTCCTCATTAAAAAATGCCTCAGAGCTTGAACTATGCATCCATTCTCCAGAAAAAACTTCACAAAAATTACTACGATTAACTATTCTCTTCCATCTACTATTTCTTTTGAAATCATAAATTGCCTTGTTTAGCTTCCTAATTCTATTGATTGTCAAAATAAATAACTTACGTTTAATTTCAAATGCCTGATCAATAACTTTCTCAACTATTTTTTTTCTCTTATAAAAAACCACTTTCTGTTGACCTTTCTTAATATTTTTTAACAAATTGCCAATTATCCTGTTGCGGAACATTCGTTTACGAATGTCCCTAAACTGTTGTTTCCTTCTACTTTCATGCATAGAGTTATCTCTTACTCTAGCAGTAACATTTCTCATTGGCCTTTCCTTACCGTTTGAATTGCTTCTCCTTTTCTGGACTGAAACATTTTCTGTAGTAATATTTTTTTTACTAGAGATATTTCTTATGAATGTTTTTGTACTCTTACCCGGTGCTTTCTTGGTGACTTGACAAATCTTTTTGTTAGAGGACTGCTGCTTTTTTTCATTCACCTGCTGTCTTTGACGTTTTGCAGCCTTTCTCACTCTTTCTTTGCTTGGCATCCTAAAATCTTGAAATAATCTGCAGTTGAATCTGTGGTAAAATATAATAAAAAATGTTATTAACCACTATTACCCAACAGTAAATTAATAACAGTCATCAAAAACTTAACACACTACTTAACATTTTTACATAGAAGAATTTTTTGTACATGGCAAATTTAGAATACAGAAATAGCAGAAAAGAAATGGAATTTATATTCATTTTACCTGTCCTGTTTTATATATGAATCTGATCTAATTTTATGACCATATTTTAATATTTTATTGAAGACACTACACATAACCTGTTTTTGAAGGTGTCTTTATTTTTAAATTAAACGGTTTACATATTTACTTTTTATTTATTATAAATTTATAAAATAAATGTTTATAGTTCCATAGGCTCAAGCACGTCAGCTTCCCATCCTATGTCATACAATTCTGACAAATCTGCATCCTCATCACGTTCTTCTTCATCCTCAGGATTGAAATCATCCAAGGGATCAACATCCACTGATGTTTCAATTACGAGTTCAATGATGAGGTCGAAATCAACTGATTGCTGATTGTCGCTCATGTTGATGTTGTCTTTATCTTTAAAGAAAGATCACAACAATGAGATGTTGCACAGTAAGAGACAAATCTCAGAGATTATAATAGTAAAATTGTTTAACAAGAGTAACATTTTGCAGCTATTATTTAACCATGTCCAACGATGCTGAGGAGCAGAGGAGGTGAAGCCTATCTCCAATTTTTCACTGAACAGGACTCATCTCTTCTTAACCTTGGATAAACCTCACCGACTCTGTGTCCCCTGCACATAATTAAATGTAAAGGGGCAGATTTATATTAACTAGCACATCCCCAGGGATGCACCAGTTAACGTGCACCGCTGCTCTGCCACCCACGGTGTGCCGCATTTACAATCAGATAGGACAAAGCTACATCAAAACCCTGCGCCTGCTTGAAGCAGGCATAGATCTTGACGCAGGTAGGCTGAAAGCTAAAGCAACAACTAAGTGTCGTGTGCAGAAGTTGCAAAAAAGGAAAAATGGCGTTTAAACCAGTAATGAGCCCATGCTAACTTAACACAGTGTAAAGATATCCAGGATCTACATCAGTTTGGGGTTCACGAACCTGGCAGGTACAAGGCACTGAGGCTTTGCACCGTGCATGTCTCATCCCAAATCATATGTTGTTTGTGAATGAAACAATTTCCCAGACCAAATGCTTTGGATTGGCTACTTCTAAAAAATTAAACACCCCTACTATCCCGGAGTTAGAGGAATATGATGGTTGGAGTAATTTTACTCGGTTGTCCATTAAAGATTTACAGGCCCTACTCCGTAATTCTTCCTTTAACATTTCCAGTATAAATCCAAAAGGTTGGCTGCTTTGGCAACGTGCCTTATCCACGGTTTAATAACGCTGCCTTTTGCTTTATATAAGTTTTCAAATTGTATGAAATATATACCAATAGGTCGTTATGAACCTTTAGGTAGTGGTTTTCTTCATGAGGTCTGGTCGCTTCCATACACATACAGATTTTCAAAGATGATCAAGAAGTTTATCTGAATGGAGAGGAATGCACTGAGATGCCAGATCATTCACTAATGTGTAGGCACATACAGTTACACGGTTCATGCAACAAACACCGACCAAATATGGCTTGCGTGTTGCAAGGCACGCCAGTTCCTGCTATCATCCCCACGTTCAAGTTGTTGGAAAATGGTAGTTATTTGATGCTCAATAATGAAGATTGTTCTGGGTTAATTAAAAGTATTCCTTTTATCGTAACAGTAAGTGAACGGGTTATTTGCTGCAGAAATGTTCTATTTCCTCCCACACATGAACATAGGGAGTTTTCAATCTGGCCACAAATACCAACCTTGGGAGCACATTTCAACGGCATGGCAAGAATAAGAGCTCTTTTGTCTCAGAGAGAGGTGGCCTTGAGTTCGGCCCGTGAAACTTTCGTGCTTCACATAGCGAACACCCGTACAGAGGTGCAGATCCTTTTAAATACAGATTCGCCTTTCCATTTCAGCAAGATGGTTCGGGCTATCTCTAACGCGTCCTCCACAAAGGGCCTGGCGCACTTTTTTAAAGTTGTTACCAGTGGTCTCGTGACTTCATTTGAGAAAATCTTTGGAGTCATCCCTGCTTTCTTTCATTCTATTTTTTCCACTGTGCTTGGTGGATTCCCATTTTTACTTGCATTACCAGCGGACGCTCTTGTGCTTTTTTACATTTTTAAATATGGATGTCCCTCCTGTGCAAGCTCCCGCCCTGCAGCTGCTGACGCTGTTCCGCAATCGCATGCTTGAATATTATGGCACAATGCCGTTGGCGATATTAAGCACGGCATATGGATTATCTTTTCGATTCTCCTACTTCACCTGTGTCCAGCCTGTATTTCACTGCCTGACCTGTGATTTCGATTGGGCCATTGATTTGTGTCTCTGCGGACCGGTTTCTCCTGACGTCGACTTTAATCAGCTGATGAGTCCTATCATTACTCACGAGTTGGTTTGTCCTGGCGAAAGGATTATGGCTGTGGCATTGATGCATGGACTAATTGGTCCCTGGAATTTACTGGCGGCAACACAGTCTTTCTTGGAACAGAGCTTTCTTGAAAACCCACCGAGCCGTCCTCTGATGGTGATAGAGGATCCGGTGCTGGGAGAGCACGTATGTTCTTTTCCGCTTTTAAATTGGATGGCTGAACTCTTTTCGGATGAAGACGGTGACTTCCTATTAGAGGCTGTTGCAGCTTATTTTGCATACACAGTTATGTCATAGACCTTTTTCATGTTTGATATGCTGAGTACTAGCATTTCATTGACAATTCATTGACTTATTTGTCAAGGTTTTATTATTTAGCTTGCCTATTGGCTTAAGCCTCGATAAAGTAGTTGGCTGTTTTATTTTTCTTTAGCATTAAATTTTCCTAGTTTTTAATGTTTTACCTTGCGGACCGTCCACATATAAAGTTGCAATCTGCTCTCATGAGATGGCACTTCTATTATCTTATTCAGTTCGTTTCCGGATCATGGGGAGGTGTCATGTAGATCCTGGATATCTTTACACCGTGTTAAGTTAGCATGGGCTCATTACCGGTTTAAACGCCATTTTTCCTTTTTTGCAACTTCTGCACACGACACTTAGTTGTTGCTTTGGCTTTCAACCTAATAGTTCATCGTGATTTACATGAGAATAATATGTTATTGCTCTACTATCTGCTTTACTTGTTAAACTATATCTGTACAGCGAGTGCTGAAGTTTCAAGAACAACACGATACAGAATTGTTATGAGGTCTGATCTCCACGACTTCATACTCATAACATAAGTGCAGCTTCTGCCAATTCTGGGCATGAGGCGGGTTTTATATTGCTTTGCCGAACACACATACACAACACTTGATGCGGTTCACATGAAGAGAGAGCTGGTGTATGCTGATGTGATTCCTTCAAATCTAAGACACTAAAGTATGGGCACGCCCTAAACCAACACAAAGAGACCTTCTTAGCAAATAATATAATATGTGTATTAGGGAGGGTGAGATATAGGCAGCCGCGGGCCGTGGAGGGAGTTACGGTGGGGCAGGGAGGCGGGGAGGGGGAGGGGCAGGGTGGAGCCCTCTCCACCCTGCCCCTCCCCCTCCCCGCCTCCCTGCCCCACCGTAACTCCCTCCACGGCCCGCGGCTGCTTATAAGTGTTGCTAACTCTTATTCATTTACAGCATGTTAACATACTGTCACCATTCGCTTTTTATGTACTAGTAACTATGCTGGTAATTTTGCTACTGATAATATGTGTACTTGTATTATCTAAGATACTACGCCTGAGAAGACGGCATTAGTAAATAAACATTTCAAATACACATGTGTTCTTCTTAACTCCATGTTCTGGTTTCTAAGAAATATATAACGACCGACTGTTCATGAGTTCCACGTATCCTGAGGTACTATAAGTTCATATTCTGGATTGTCTAAACATTGAGAGTTTGTTATATCCAATGTGACACTGTACCTAGCTTGCTAAGGGGTTTTTGATTACTAAGGTGAGTTTTGGGGCACCCTAATTCGCCGAGGTTCCAATCCTCTGTCCACAGTTCTGTGTGAGAACAGAAACCCTGCGACAGGGGCACCCCTGAGCCTTGCTGGAGCTTCATCACACTTGCGATACAACTCCAGCAATGCGCCACCTTTACGACACAGATACGTCACGCATCTGTGCTGTTTTTGCCCCATGATGCGCCGCATTGTAAATGTAGCACACCATAGGTGACGGAACAGCGGCACAGAATGACTAACACATCCCTGGTGATGCGCCAGTCATCATAAATCTATCCCTATGCTTCTTATCTTGTTAGAGATGAACCGCCATATGTATCATCAAAGTTTTTTGCATTTCCTAAATAGCGAACTTTAAGGAATAAATAGCGATTCTTTACCATTCCTAGTTTGCGATGAGCTATTTGCTAATTACAAATTACCCATTCATTTCCATGCAGCAGGAGGCCCATAGGAATGAAGGTGCAATTTGCGATTAGCAATTACCTCATTGCAAATTACGAATTTTTCCGAGGGTGCAGGAGTGTCTCAAGAACACCCTGCTGCACCCCTGAAAAAGAAATTTGGGGGCATATGGCGCACATAAATTTTGAAAACATTCCTTTACCTCAAAAACGATTTTCAACTCATAATTTGAAAACACTGCACATGGGGAAATGACTTAAAATGTCCTTAAGACACATAAAAGCGTTTTTTGATTGCCTTTGCAGCATGTTTCAGTCACCTTTAACATGCCTATGTAACGCAAACATTCAAAATCTAAATTTGCCATGCACAGGTGGGAGCATATTTACAAGCAATTTGCTCCACAGACAAACTTCTTACATTGAAATGGGAAAAATAACATCAGAGACTCTCAATTACCTTATAAAGAAGCAGACACCATTATATCCTTGTCATCAATATTAAAACCATTGCTTTTTCTCAAAAACGATTTACAAGTCATAATTTGAAAACACTCCACAGCTCCTATGCACATAAAAACCCTGTCAGTACTAATACTTCACATTTTCTCCAATTACAATTTCTCAAAGAAACAAAATCTATTTGTAAAACACTTGAGACAAAGCAACATTTGAAAAACACAACTTTCTTCATAATTTTCTCCTTAAAGCACACTATTTTCTATCCAAATTAAAGAAATCTTTTCTCACCTTAGCAAATACTTTGAGTTTCAAAACAGTCTCAGAAACACACCAATTTGTCTTCAGCAGAGCAAAAGGTATGCACTCCAGAGTCTGCAGCTATCAAAAATACAGAAATGCTGTAATTCTTCACACATATCTCTCATGTCACCCAATCAAAACTCTTCCCTCACTTTTTTTCAAATCAAAACCCTTCCCCCCTCTGCCCCCTATCTGCTTTTTCTGCATAGCAACCACCTCTTGCAAGACCTCTGGTGTTTCCAAGTTCACACAACAATGTTGCAATTGAACTCTGAACTCTCAGTGCACCTGCATATCCAGTGCAATCTTTCATTTAATGATTTTTTCTTCGCCACTCAAAATACATCTTTCAACGAACTCATCCATGCACCCTAACTTTCTGTTTTCAGCAATCAAAATCCACCAATCACTCTTACTGCTTCATTAACACAGAAACTCCTCAGTTTTTTTCATTTTACACTCTCATTTTTTCAACTGCCATTTCATTGCCACACTTCATCTGACTGCAGGAGAACCTTCTCTCGCCATGTTTTCTGTCTGGATTGTTGGACATAGTTACATCTATTGGGCTCAGAGGTACGCTGAAAACAGGAATTTACCTAACCTCAATTTACAAGATGTGGAAATTAAGTGGTTTGGCCACAGAGGATTAAAATGTCACCAATTGATACCATTGGTGAAAACCTTTATGCATTTGCCAAAACCTGACCTGTTAATTGTGCACTGTGGAGGTAATGATTTGGGCACTTTGACTGGGGTAGGTCTGGAAATGCTTTTAAAGGACACCTTTGAGCAATTGATGGCACTTTTTCCTCAGACTGCCTTGGTATATTCAAATATATGCCAAAGACAAAAATGGAGGTGGTCGAACCAATTTTGTCCACAAATTGAGAAATCGAGGAAGCATGTAAACAAATCTGTTTCAGCTTACATGAGAGACCATGGAATGGGCTCCCTGTACAACAATAACTTGCGTTACTACATGCAAGATATCTACAGAGGAGATGGAGTTCACTTCTCAGATGAGGGCAACAGAATTTTCACTCTGAATTTAAGACTGTGCATTGGTACCTACTTATAAGTGCCTAAATGTACCATAAACCCAAAATCTCTTCTCAGAGCTACCCTACATCTGATCACTCACAATTATTATTTTACTCTAACTTTTTTCACTAATTTTCAAGAAAGTACGCTCCCCAGAACGCTTCCCGGTTCGCGAACCGGGCGCACTCCACGCAAAAAAAACTAAAAAAACGATATATTTTTTTTTTGCCCTGCGAGACCCTTTTAAAGCCTCCACATCAAACCTAGGGGGTCAGGGAGGATCTACTATGCCCCCTTATGGTCATTTGCCCCTTCGCTTTGGCCTCCTCTTGTCTCTCGATCCTACCGAGAGACAAGATGGCGGCCGCTACGGACTGTTTGGAATGTTTACAGACGCCGAAGAACCAATCAGCTTCGCAAAGCTCCGTAACGCGAAGCGGAGCGCTGTTACAGATATATATCTTTTTTTGAACGTTAATTTCTCAAAATCCACTGGAGCACATATATTGAGACCTAGCAAAGGCACATCGGGCTACCAGTCCCTACAATTTTGCCAAGTTTCGTGCAAATCCATTCAGCCGTTCGATTATTATTATTTTTATTTTTTTTGCCCCGCGGGGCCCTTTTAAAACCTCTACATCAAACCTAGGGGGTCAGCGAGAATCTACTATGCCCCCTTATGGTCATGTGCCCCTTCGCTTTGGCCTCCTCTTGTCTCTCGATCCTACCGAGAGACAAGATGGCGGCCGCTACGGACTGTTTGGAATGTTTACAGACGCCGGAGAACCAATCAGCTTCGCTTCACAAAGCTCCGTTGCGCGAAAAGTACGCGAACTGGAGCGCTGCCCGGTCCGCTGTTACAGATATATATCTTTTTTTAAACGTTAATTTCTCAAAATCCACTGGAGCACATATATTGAGACCTACAAAAGGCACATCGGGCTACCAGTCCCTACAATTTTGCCAAGTTTCGTGCAAATCCATTCAGCCGTTCGGGCTAAAAGTGAGGCCAACCGCCCTATGGAAAACTCAATGTTAAAAACACGTTTTGGGACCCCCCTTTTTTCTCGACCCCCCCTGGACGAACCCCCCCCCCCAATTTTCAGGGGCTGCTCAGAAACAAAATGTGCCATTTTCCTGAAAATTTCAGCCAATTCCGTCCGCCAAAGTTATTAGACATAGAATTTTCAAAAATCCCATAGAGAAAAAATCCTAACTATATATACCTACTGGCGACCGCCAGTAGGTAATATATATATATATATATATATATATATATTCCAAAACTCGCAGCTCCCAACTTCAGGAAGAACCAGTGGAGACCCCAGTTAGTGGCAGCAGATTTATTCAAGAGCGGTAGCCTGCCAGCAGGAACTCCCTTAAACAAGTTAAAACACCATGGATCCAGCCAAATGCGTTTCGAGAGTAGATTCTCTTCATCAGTGGCTACTGGAATGGCGAGGGGAAAGCAGCTTGTTGGCACCTCCTACTTAAGCTTCTACCTGCCCATGTGGGCGTGGCCCTCGGGCCTTTTGGGTGATGTAGTCCGTGCCAGAAAATAAAACACAGTGGGAGCGCTTTCACCTTGTCAAATGTCCTCATAATTTCGGTGTAATTGTCTTAGTGTCCCCGCTCCGCTTCTCATGCCGTCGCTCCCGCATTGCACGCTGCTCCACAGCGGAGGGAGACAGAGCCTACACCTATGCAGTAAGGTGTTCCGCTTTCAACGGGAGCGACGGCATGAGAAGCGGAGCGGGGACACTAAGACAATTACACCGAAATTATGAGGACATTTGACAAGGTGAAAGCGCACCCACTGTGTTTTATTTTCTGGCACGGACTACATCACCCAGAAGGCCCGAGGGCCACGCCCACATGGGCAGGTAGAAGCTTAAGTAGGAGGTGCCAACAAGCTGCTTTCCCCTCGCCATTCCAGTAGCCACTGATGAAGAGAATCTACTCTCGAAACGTGTTTGGCTGGATCCATGGTGTTTTAACTTGTTTAAGGGAGTTCCTGCTGGCAGGCTACCGCTCTTGAATAAATCTGCTGCCACTAACTGGGGTCTCCACTGGTTGTTCCTGAAGTTGGGAGCTGCGAGTTTTGAGATATATATATATATATATATATATATATATATATATATATATATATATATATATATATATATATATCCAAAAGTGGAGAGCACACACGGAAAGTTATTCAAGCTAGATGCTTTATTGTGCAGACCACCCCTTATAGACGCGTTTCGCCTTACGCTTCTTCAATGTCAGTTGCTCTGCATCAGGAAAGTATTTAAAATAGCAATACATCACGTGTTATCACTAAACATCAAAGACGGACTTGTGCATCATTCGATGTACAATTCATGGCGGCCATCTTTGAACATGCTATTTACATGAGTAATATTACAAAAAGTGCTTTAGTGAAATGTGCATAATTAAAAAAAAACATGATTGCAACTTTTTTACGGGTTAGGAAAATTCATGTATACACATTTATAGATACTTGATTATTTAGCATTCTATAAATACAGAAATGATCTGCTAAAAATAAAGTTATTTGCTTTTTTTTGTATACACTGAATATCTGCATAATTAATGTATACACGTTTATGGATGGTTTCCAATACTTAAATATTTAGCATTCTATAAATACAGAAGTTATATGCTAAAAACAAAGTTATTTGCTTTTGTTTCTATACACTAAATATGAGCATAACCCCTTTGTCTTCATAGTTGAACCCTGAATGGGCAATCAATGCATCAAGCCTATGGGAGTGTGGTGCCTCAAACTAAGATATTCCATGTTTCAGTTTAATAAGCTTATGTGTTCTTCTTCTGTAATTTAGTCTAAGTGCACCCACATCTCCTCATCATTGTTGAGCCCTGTTGGAGCTTTGGTTTGGAAGTTGATAATATATTTTGACTCCAAAATCCAAAGCTTTCGCACCCTGTCTCCTCTATCATGCTCCTCTACCTGGTCTATACAGCAAAATTTGAGGAGGTCCTCGTTGCTCTGATGGAATTTTTCAAAATGACAAGCAATCGGATAGGTTGCATCTTTGTTTGTGATAGCACGCATATGCTCAAGGATGCGTTTTTTGTTGGGTGAATGGTGCTCCCAATGTATCGTTTAGAGCAGTGGCATGTTAGGCAATAAACCGTGAATTCAGAGTTGCAGTTAAGTAACTGCTTGATCATTCTGACAGGCCTAGGGTCTGCTGATATGCCTTGGAAGTTGATAGTTTTACTGCTAAGTTTGCAGGCCTTACATCACTTACAGGGGAAGAAATCCACAAGTTATTTGATTTTTAACCCTGGGGATTGAATCATAGTGGCTGTGGATCAGATGATTCCCCAATGAAGGACTTTGTTTGTATGTAACCAGTGGACGTACAGGAAGGTTGTTCTTAAGGATGTTCTCTGTATGCAGAATAGGCCAGTTCTTTTTAAAGATCTGTAGAATACTACTCTACTTTTCATTGTAGCTAGTTCTCATTCTCACAGGGCCCTCCTGTATGGTTTTACTGGGTCCCTTCGCTACTAGTAGGTCTACCCTATTGATCTCCTCTACACTGGTCTCTGCCTGGTGCAAATCATCATTGGTGTAGCCTCTCTCTTTAAATCGCTGCAGTGCCTGTTCTTTGGCCTGTCTGAAGCCCTGGACGGTGGTGCAATTGCGCTTAAGGTGCAGTAGCTCCACAAATGGTATATTTGTTATAAGACTTCTTGGGTGGTGGCTTCTTGCGTGTAAGACGGCGCTTCCCGCCGTGGGTTTCCTGAACAATCATGTCGACAAGGTGGCATTTTCAATGTATACCTCCAGATCTAAGTAGGTCACAGAGGTGTCACTGATGTGACTCGTGAATCAGTCAGTCAGTCAGTCAAAAATACTTTATTCGGTTCATAATAAAAACCATAAAAGTATACTAAACATTTTATGTCAAGACCAAAAGATGACTAAAAAAGTAAAAATACAATAGAAAAGTACACACTGACAATGTATACAGTACATATTATCATACCAATTTAAAAACATCCTTTAAAACCAATTGGATAAAAAAAGAGTATACTCAGTCACAGTTAATTTCTTCATAAATCATTATAATAACTATTTCCATTAAAAAAATTCTTTAATCTTACAGCCACAGTGAGGAAATTGGCTATATTCAAGATCTCCCACACATTAGAGAGTAGCTGCAAGTAAAGAAGGGCCGGTTCGACTTGTGTAAAACCTTTATCTTTTATAAGAGGGATAATGAAACGCTTACGTATGGGGTAAAAGTGCTCACAAAAGAAAAGAAAATGCATAGTGTCTTTGGTGGAAAAGCCATCACAAGAGCAAATCCCCAACTCTTCCTCCCTTATCCACCCTGGAGATTCAGAAAAAAGGAGATGGAATTGGTTCAACCTGAATCTAGTCAGTAAAAAACGATGATTAGCATTATTTACAATATTCAGGTATGGCTCAATCACATCTGAGGTTTTTAATAGTAGATGTGCCCTTACAGTCGGTTTACCCAGCTCTCTGTCTTCTCTGGCCGAGCAAGCTGCCAACTTGTAGGAGTCCTTGGCCCACTTAATGTCCCCTTTCACTAACTTATCAGGCGAGTTAAATAGTTCTGGGCGACCCAGTTTGACAGCTAATTTATGGACATAACTCAGCCAGGGTATGCGATGGCCAATCGCATAGGATTTCTTGATTCATCTCCAGCTCGGGGTTTAGCCAGATAGAATTCCATTTTATAAGAGGAGCTACGGCTATTCGGTCTTCCAAGAAACAAACTCCACACTCCTGATGGAGAATATAACCAGATGTGGATTGAGGAACAGATAGAATGGTTTTCAAAAATGTATCCTCTGCCACTTGAATGGCCTTCACATTCTTAAAACCCCAGATGTCTGCCCCATACATAGTAAGGGAGGTACATTTGGCGTCATATATCTTTAGCAGGGCTTGAAATGGTTTAACACCCAATATACGGGCAAAGCCCAAAACTGCCAAGATGGATCTCGCTAAAACGTTACGTTTAGGTATTATCTGAGGCGACCATGTGCCCTTGTCATCAAAGATAACGCCTAGATATGGAAAAGTTGATACCCTAGACAGCACATTCCCTTAGCAATGCAGAGATTTTACCCCCTTCACTTTAGTGCCCACCATCATGACATGTGATTTGGAAAAGTTTACACTGAGATCTATAGATTTCATAAAAGCAGAAAATGAGTTTAAAAGGCTTTGCAGCCCTACCGCTGTACGTGCTAAAAGGGCGGCATCATCCGCATATAACAATGCCGGGATTAATCGTTTGCCTACCCTCGGTATGTCCTTGCAAACCTCCGTTAAAACAGAGCCTAGGTCATTAATGTGCAGGGTGAAGAGCAGGGGAGCCAAAATGCACCCCTGCCTAACACCATTGGCAATACAGATCTTCCCTGTACAATTACCCTTGCGGTCATATCTCACTGTGGCCGATAGATCCCTCTGTAGGTCAGCAAGGAAGTACACAATGTTTTTATCCACGCCTAGGTGAAGGAGCATCACCCATAATTTAGACCTATTCACACGGTCAAAGGCAGAGGAAAGGTCCATAAAGGCTAAGTATAGGGTGCCCTTTTTGGCGATTGTGTACTTTCCAATTAGTAATTGAAGGTTGAGACTTTGATCGATTGTGCTTCGCCCTTTCCTGAACCCGAATTGCAGACCCGAAAGGGTATTAGTTTCTGCCAGCCACCCTGTGAGTTTACATAAAACCATCCGACCGAGGACTTTAACAGCAGAATCAATAAGGGAAATGGGTCGATAACAGCTAGGGTCCCCTCTATTTCACTTTTTAGAAATGGGTACTATGACAGATTCAAACCAGGTTCCCGGCAAACCTGTTTTGCCCACCCTATTAAAAACATTACATAAGACCTTTGACCATGTCTTGACATCCGATTTAAAAAGGTCTGCTGGGACGCCATCAGGTTCGGGAGCCTTGTTACTTGTCATCTGGCTGATGGCCTCTGCCACCTCTATCTCGGTGACCGATAAAGTATAAGGATCATGCATGGGTAGGGAAATGGCCACCCTCCCAAGTCTGGTCCTTCATAAACTGATTGAAAATGGGAACACCACACCTGTTCCTGGATACCACAATCTAGTTGACCATTGCAGGAATCATTAAAGAAATGTTTATTGGCCACTGCCCTAAATTTGGAACTGTTTTTGAGGACGTCAATAGAAGTTAGCTCGTCCCATGCCTCACCTCTGATTTTGCGTCTTTTATTTTCCAGTGCAACTTTATAGGCTTTCCTTAAAGCTGCCACAGTGGGCTTATCCACTGGATTTCTTTTCAGGGCCTCCATCAGCTTCCGCAGTGCTAGCGAGCAGTTATGATCAAACCACACCTCCCCGGCTAAATCTTGTGCCTTGCTAGGCCGTTTGAGGTCATCCCCCACCTGAGAACAGACTTTAGTGTATGCCTCTAGAACTTCCTTGTCCCCAGCTTGCTCATTCATGCAGATACGCAGCTCTACTCCAACCTTAGTTAATAGGGTGGTATGAAAATCTCCAGGTACTACTCGGCACCATCTGATTCTGCGGGCCTGACCTGTGGGCCGGATATCCATTTTGTCTATTTTCCTGTTACATGTTTCCGGTTTCTCGACCACATCCACCATCGTCCGGACCACTGGATTATGGTCACTAAATGTAGACCAGATTACTGTGTATCCACAGACCTTGGCACCCAGCACAGAACTAATAAAAATATAATCAATAGTTGATGAAGTTCCGTTCCCTTTGAAGGTGGGTACAGCCTCTCTCCATATACACGGGAGTATTAATCCATTGTCAGCCATTAAAGCTTCCAAAAATTCTCCTTACAGGGAGTGCTCAAGGTGGAAATCTCGCTGGTCCAGGGGGCCTAAACAGTCCATAACCTGACAATTATCAGGGCAACCGTGTACATTAAAATCTCCTAAGACAATAACCGAAAAAGGGTCTGTGTGGGCTTCTCTATAGTTGTCAAGGAAATTATTTAAACTAACCAAATGTTCAATAGCAGTGGCTCTGTCAAATGAATTATAAAAATTAATGATCAAAATAGTGCCCACATTACTAGAAGCAATTTGCAGTGCCAAACAGTGCGGTGACCCCGTGTCCAATTTAGTATAGCTACCTGGGATACTAGCGGAAACCAAAGTCACTAACCCACCCTTTTCCCTCCCCATACTAGAGGCAATTGCTGGAATAAAGACATCTAGCCATCTAGACATAACAAATTCTCAGTGTCCCATGTTTCCTGCAACCCAATAATGTCAGCCCCACATAAGGAGTTTCTCCATAGGACATCGTCTAGTTTGTTTTTTAAGCCTGCAATGTTCCAAGTTAGAATCTTGGTACCTTCTTTAGTTTCAGTCAGACCGACCCTCTCTTTGGAGGAAGTACTTGCTCCTAATAATTCCTTCCTTTGGTCCCCATTTGGCTGGACAGCGATGATAGATGCTCCTGGGGTTGCTAGTCAGTCAATTTCTTCCAGGTTTGAAAATACCTGCAATCTATTTTGAACCGGTACAAACAAATCGCAGGGGCCTCGTGTCTGGGGTGGATGCCTGCGTGCTGACCTTTCATTTGTCACAGCTAGGGGGTTTCTGTAGAAGAACCCTAAGGGTACAATACCAATACCATCCTCTAGGCCATGCCTCGTGCCCGCCCTCTCCAAGATCAATTTAACAATCTGCGGTGAGGCAAAGTTCAAAATTACACAGTCCCCTCTAAAGGTTTTAGCAGGCTTCCCTACCCAAGGGATCCTACGTGTCATTTTAAATTCTTTAAATAAACAGATCCCCAAACCAGTCAGATTGTTTACGTGGTGTAGCGCCTTGTTTCGCCAAGACATCCAATGTTCATCCACACCATTCTGTAGAGGGGGAACGTTTGTCAAAATGACAGTAAATGGGGTTGCCTCGGGGGGAAGATTTAACCTATCTGTTGTAAGCTGATGTACATGAATCCCCCGACCCGGTGCCTCAGTTTTACCATCCCGGGGACCATCCCTTGGTCTTTCATTAGAAAGCGGGCCAGGCTTACCGCAAGCATTCGGCGCGGGTGCCTTGGTGGTTGCAATACCCCCCGCATCAACCGCTGTGGGGATCTGCATAGGCATGGGCCACATGGGCCCGGTCGGGGCAATAGGTTTACTAGATCCTCCTCTCTGTGAGTTACCTATGGGGGAAAACAACTGATGTTCAATTCTATCAAGCCTAGAGTCTATTTCAGAGAGTTTAGAAGAGATGGGTCTCAATAATTCTAATAACTTTTCTTCAATTTTCGATACGATTCGATTCTCCAGGTCACGTGACATCTGCTCCGACCCTACCTGAGAGCTAATGTCTAACGGACTGTGTGTATTTGAACCATCAGCCTCGCGTACACATCCCTTCTTTCCCCGGGTGCCACGCCCCTTTTTGAACACTTTACTGGCCTGTTGTAAGGTGGCCGGGATGCTACCGGCTTTCCTCTTTATTGAAGTTGCATTAGCCAAGTGTTCCCCCCCTAAAAGCTTTATTCATACGTTGTTGACAAGTCCATATTTTAGGGGGGGAAGGGGAAGCGGGAGTAAGGGGTGTATCCCCTTCTTCATGAAAGTCAACTTCCGATGGCTCTGGTGAGGGCATTGATTCAGAACATTGTTGTTCAGTGAGGCAACGTACTTCTCAGCTGAGGAGCGGCTGCCACGCCAAAAAACAAAAATATTGTCGATATATCTCGTCCACAAAGTTATCTTGTCGATCCATAGATTATTGGGTTGCCCCAGGCCATGTGCTTCTCCCACCAGCCCACGAAAAGATTTGCGTAGCTGGGGGCGAAGCATGTGCCCATCGCGGTCCCGAGTCGTTGCGGAAAGTTGGCCTGCAAATGTAAAGAGGTTATTATTTAGGTAAAAGGTCATCCTGTTTAGGCGCATCTTGTTATGTTTCAGAAATTTCATCTGTCTCTTATTCAGGAAGCATTCAGCAGCTTTGAGTCCGTCTTGATGATTAATACACCTATATAAACTTATGTCCAGAGTGATAAGGAGCATATCTTGTTCCCATGTAATGCCTTCGATCCGTCTTAAAAAAATCCTGAGTGTCCCGGATGTAGGTGGTGAGGTCTTGACTGGAACTTAAAACCTGGCTATTCGACAAATAATAATGAACCCCCTCCCCTAGCGCCTTGAGACCCTCTGGGTGAGTAGTGCGCTATACAAATGCCCGAACTTGAACTTGACTAGGGGTGCTAAAAAGGAATTGATATATATTGCTATGTTCTCTAGAAGGCTATTAATAGAGGCCACAATCGGTCTGCCTGGGGGATTGAACAGATCTTTGTGTATTTTGGGCAGGACGTGTTAAAGATTTCTGTATTCTACATTACAGACTATAATTTTGTCCGAACGAATAGAATTTTCTGGCACTAATCTGCTGTTCCCCACACATTGCTTATCTGTGCCACCAATCAAGGAGGATTCTTAAAATGAATGTTCAGTTGTTTTACCATGTACATATGTTAGCTCTTTTTTGGCCTATGGCTCTCTTGACTTTACTAGCTGCTTCGTAGAGATTTGTGTCCGTGACAAAGCGCTCCTTTTTAACATGATCAGGTTGCAAGGGTGTTTCGACCTAATCAATCAGAGACGTAATTTTTGTTAAATATACCTCAGAACCAGCCTTCTTTGGGTTATTACCAGGCAAAACGCTCCAGTTCCTTTTTTTCCTCTTTTCTTTTCTTTTTTTTTTTTTTTTTTACAGATTATGAGCAGATATTCAGTTCTTCTCACCAATGAAATAACAAGCATTGGAAATGCAATAGGGCTCGCATTAGGAAAGTTTGAGCTATTGGTCTTATAAATTACACATCTGCACATAAAGTGCAAAGGACTACCGCGAACGTGTGCTTGTTGAGATTACAAATATTTTTGCTTTTGGCCAACTTTTTCTTACGTTGGTGATAGAGCCCTGGAGTCGGTCCAACAATAACGTGTGAAAAAAACATGTCAAAACAAAACTGGAATTGAGAATGCAAAAAGGCTGTTAGCCAACTCCAGACCTGTTGCTATTGCCAATGCTTGTTTGTGTTGTTTTATAGACGAGAGAGTCCCCAACAACCCCCCAGTTTCAGATTCACGAGAAAAACGGTTTAAGAGTTAGCTGATGAGAAATCAGCGCATTCATTGTCAGCAACAACTTGAACTCAGGAAATACTTATAAGTTCTTTGGGGTGGGAACTTCAAGAGGGTGTAAGCAAAGGAAATGCGGGAAGCTGTGGACTACAGGGGCCAATAATTACAGTCTATGTAAGACTTCACGCGCGTATGCAAGTAAGCACAACCCTAATTTGCATGCCTAGAAGGGAGCACGAGAGCAGCAGAGAGACGTGCCCATCTCCTTCTGGGTTCCTCTGCAGTGCAGGCAGCCTTGCTGAATGGCACCTAGCCCGGCTGAGGCGGACACGCCCGGGGAAAGGGGGCGCAGGGAAGTAGGCGAGTGGCATTATGGTAATGTGGCGGGTCACTGGGAGGTGCTCGGAGGGAGGTGGCAGCCGCTCAGTCGTGTAATTCAATAACCGAGGCTCGCTTTCCGGGGTTGAAAGGGCGGCCCTACAGATTAGTAACGAGAGAAAAGTGAAATCCGTGTTTTCCTTTGTTGCTGCCTTTATTCACCTGCTCGATAAATGGGAGAAAAAAATAGGATTGATAACAATTGGGTTAAGCAATAATGGCCCATAAATAAATGGAACATTGGGCAAGGATCGTTGGTCCTGCGCGCCTTTGCCTTGAACCACGCAGAATGAAGCTGACGTCACTCGTACAATCCTGCTGAACATCAAAATAGTATGTGCACACTAGACGCAAAGAGAGTTTCTTCACTGGACGCCGAAGTAATTGTAGTCCAATGAATGACCTGTGCTCAGCACAAGCTGGTACTGGAGTGTCAGAGAATCAGCTGCTTTAGTAGTTGTGTAACACGGGGCCCATGAAGTGTGTAAAAGGAAACGCGGCAGTGAAACTGAAAGTACGGCCGGCCAGCCGTGAATAATTAGGGGATGAGCGCACGCTGAGAAGCTGCCTTTGATGTGTTAATGCGAGGCAGGCAGGCAGGCGGCTGGTGACATTGTGCACGCGCTTTTTAGGGCTTGCGCTTGCGCAATGACCTAAAAAGCACATGCACTGCAAGGGATCGCCAGGGGAATCGTGCTTGGTTAAACCCTGGATAAGCCGCTTTAGAGCTTCGCCAGCTATGCGCTATGCGCATCAGCAGGCGAGCCCTAAAAATGTGTTAACAATTAAAACACATAATACCATTCACTTTAGCATTCATAAGCACCATAAGTCCGAGGTCACCTCAGGGTGGGAAGGACAGAAGAACATGTCTCCAGAAATACCACAAAAGTAAAGGTGACAATTCAAAAGCCTGCTGGGTAGTATCAGGTACTGATAATTCCCCCATCTCTTTTCAGTTTGGGAATGAATCTCCCCATTGGTAAGTTTCACTAAGTTTGGCTGTATAAGTCAAATGTTAAGAGCCACTTATCCCACTACTGCCTCTGGTCATGATTCTGGAATGAAGATCAAGATTAGTTATGTTTACCAAGGCTTCGTGGGTACACCTGACCAGGCCTAGGGTATCATATTCTGAGAATCCCTGTATCCTACACCACTCATTCAAAAATGGCTTTGTAAGTAAAATTTGTCGGACAATAAAATAAAAAGGTAAAAGAGTGCAGGAATACACAGCAGGTTGATAGGTGGAGGGAGCAACCAACAAGAAAACACAGTTCTATAACTCTTTCTAATATGGCATTTAGGACACAAATATCACAGAAGCAGAAGGTAATAAGGTACCTCAATGCTTTGCCCAAAGAGTCCAGTGATGGACTTGCCTTACCTTGGTTTAGATGGGTTCAGAAGAGGCCTAGATGAATTTTGTAGACTGCTAAAAGATGGGCAGTCTCGTTGGTAGAGTAAGTGCAAGGGACTTTGGCTACTCGAGTCCTTCATCAGGAGATTTCTATTCTCCCAGAAGAGCCCTGCTTGTGTGTCCCATGCTGCGTGCGACCCTGGTGCCTTTCTGTAGAGTGTTTAAGATGAGCGGGGCTACTAGCAGATTCTGCACAGTAGAAGCATCACTCTTTTCCTGTGGTCCCCAGACCTGCTTGTTTGTCCCCTCTTATAGTTATGTAGTAAAATAGTGCATTCATCATCAAACATAAATGTCAATAAACATTTCTTGGAACTGGCCGAGAGCATTCGGAGAAGTTGAAAATCAGATGCTGGACTGTTTTAAACATGGAAGCAATTCAGGTTTAGAAATTAAGGCTTTATGGACCACTCGCCTAACTGGTGGAAAAAGCCATTCAAAGATTGGCCAGTTTCTTTTTCAATTTCAAAGTAAAGGAGAATGACAGCGAGTTGATTTTAAAGTCTTTCAAGTAACTGTGAAGTGAAGAGTCTGGCATTGGAGACACCTTAAACATGTTTGTATTAAAAGAAGTCTCCCTATGCTGGCTCCCTTTAGCAAAGATCAAACTAGGGTCTTACGTTCATCAAAGCTCTATCACCCACAACATTCCTACCCATACTCTTCTTTTCTCCATGCCTGATATTCTTTTCATTCCCAGGCTTCATTTGGTCAGAGATGGTGACCTCCCTTTTTCTACTTTACGTGTACAAGCATGGAATGCCCTTTTTGCTCCCTTTTTTGGAGAGGGTGAAAATGAGTGTTTAGGGAAACATCTGAAAATTGTGCTGGTCGCCTCCTCTGTCTAGCCTTGTGTAGCGACTCCTTCAGCACCACCATGGTTCAGTGCCAGTACACCCAGTTCATGGGAACAATGCACTCTTGTATTAAATTAATAATGACTATCCTAATAATGATTTAGTTGATGGAATCTTTATTTTGTCATGAATAAACAGACTGGAAATAATTTCAGAACATGGTTTTCTAAAATGTCCTTTATGGACTGTTAAGGAATAGATCATCTATGACTCTTTGTTGGGTATGATTTTAGGCAACCGTATAAGGTATAGCTTAAAAAATGTATCGGAGCAAAACAGAATTTCAGTTATATGAAGGATGCTGACCTAACACTTCACTTAATCAAATATTTTATTTGTCTTTTCCCTTTGATTCAGAGAAACAGTGTAATGGGGGTAAGACATTTTATCTATGTGTGCTTTTGCTTCAGAAAAAAAAAGAAAAATCTGTGCTGACGCTTATGCATCAACGTTGACAAGTCTGTGCCACGTTGCTAAATGTTACACATCGTAATGGTCTAGCTGCATTCTCAGATATTATCTATTTGATTCTAGAAATCGAGCAGAAAGTCAGATAGTGGTTCGAGTGACAGCCTAAACATTGGGGTTTACGAGGAATTCAGCAGTAGGCGAGGACTTCTACCTGCCCGGGGCGAGGACAGCACTGGTAAGAGGTCTTTATAGATTTGGGGACATTATCAGAAAAGAAGCATATGGAGAATGATTGGGAATGGTTGCGGGATGGAGAAAAGAGTTGTATGTTTCAATATTGACCTCCATAATTTCAGATGAATATTTTAAGACCACTCATTTCTGATTACTTTTTTTGTCATCTTGTTTGGTTGGTGAATAAACTTCATTTGCTTTACTTCACTCGTGTGCCAGATTTGTTTTTAATATATTTGTATTTAAGCTAAACAATAGTGTGTGGTATTCCGACGCTTAGCTCTTCATGCTTGTGCCAAAGCTGGTGGACGATTCCCATTCTATATTTTGCAAGCTAATCCCTGAAGTTCTGTACAAAGTGGTCGAATACAGAAAGCCAACATGTTTCAACCAAGGACTGTCTTGCTCATGGAAAATAGTAATCTCTTATTTTCTTTCAGTTTTTGTACGATCATATTTTATTGCCGATTCTCACTAAGTTTCACCATTCTATTGAATTTAAACAGTGTTCCGTGCATACTTATTTTAGCATATGTTGGATAAATTAATTTATCTGGTATATAAAACGTCTGATTTTTAATACACATTGCAGTCCTCCAGTGAGGAAGGATCTCAGCCCTTCACTCTGAATATTAGTCATTTATTGAGCTAAAGACTATTTGCTCTGATCAAGACTTTATATGTAGTTGCATGAATCCACCAATTAAATACAGTAGTTTTATATACATCAATCTACTCTACAGATAAAGTTAATAAAGATGAAACCAGACTGAAAGGGATTGTGTCCTAGATGCACCACAAATTTTGCTGGAAAACACGAAAATTGTTTCGGTTCTGCTGATGATAATTATATAAATGTGTTTCTTCAGCAGATTCTCGATATGATAAGCTATGGGAAGGAATGACTCCCAAACCAGCCCCGGCGAGGCCTTCTAGCATAAGCAGCCGCATCGCCATTGAGAATTTTACCTTCCACAAAGTACTAGGAAAAGGGAGCTTTGGAAAGGTATGCAAGACATGGCAAAGAAAATGATGATTGCATTTTTCTTCCACATTGTTACATATGTGAATATATCTATGCTGAAACTGCTGTTATGTTTTCATTTTGAGAAAGGGGCTTTGTACTCTAAATATCATGGCAGTGAGCTATATTACAATGCCACCCTACGTATTGAGTCATTATAATAAGATAGATAAAGGGAATACATTAATATCTTGTTTTTATTTCCCCTGATGTGGACATTTACCATCAGATATATTACAAAAACATTGAACCCAGAACCTCTTGAATGTGAAGATACTTAGTCTTTGCGTTTAGCGTTGCAAAGGGCTGAGATTGTATTAGAGACAATGTGGAGCAATGTTCGAGAATTGGCAAGAAAAACAATAGTTAAACTTAATGATTTTGCTGCATCTGTCACTGGCACTTGAATCTGTACTCATAAGACTATGGTTTTAATAGTATCCTATTTAGGTGGGATTAAGAGGAACTCTGTATTGGTTCAGGCTACTCTTAAAACATCTGAAACATTGGATGGATATGGTGTCAGTCATGCTGCACAATAAAGAAGAAACAGAATTCATCTATGGTTCTTAGAAAGCCAGCCAAGATGCACATCTGCCCATCTTAGTCATCATGCACTGAAATTTATAAAGCAATTGTAGCATATAAGTGCAACTGACAAAACAGTTACGCCAATTGAACAGGTACTGAGTGTCTTCTGAAATCAAGGAGTTGGTCACAATTTCTTAAGATCGCTGGTAGCAAATTCTACCAGTTGCATATGAGAATGGGTGTTCTTTAGGAAAATTGCTTTTAACTCTAAAATATATATGAAGTGCAGTTGTATGGCCTTCTACTGGATTGCTAAATTACCAAGGTAAGGGAGGAGCATCACTAACTCTACCATTGTAAATCTAAGAAAGAATGGTGTGGAGAGGCGAGGGTGATGTAGCTTAAATAGCCAATGCAGCCACCTGATTCAAAGACATTTAACCGCATGCGTGCTGCGGTCATTTTTGCGCTGTGCGGCTTTTTTCTAAAAGCCACGTTACATGACGAGCTGAGCTCGTCGTGAGCACGCGAGCGGCGCAACTCATGACGAGCTCAGCTCGTTATGAGCATGGAAGGGGTTAATATATTGGCGAATGGAACAATGGACAGACTTTCTATATCGCTGTGATAAAGCGCACTTTCTAAAGCCTGCCTGGCAAGTGCATTTCTGATGCAGGTGAGATGGCAAAAGGAATGCTAAGCAAACTTTTGGGATGTGTATTGATACACTGCATGCCTGAGGGTCAAGGAAAGTTCTGTTACTAGAAGATGTAAACTTCCACAGTTTAAGTTTCTGCTCTGGACTCCTAACAAGCTTGTAGTGCTTTAAATGATCTCACCAGACTGCTTACATGTTAACACCAGGTGTGGAGACTGTTTTAATGCACATGGTGCGGCGGCGCACCTTGATCCCAAGTTATTCGGAGTTGGTGCTAATTAGGTTAAATGTTGTGTTGGATAGTGTGATGGACAAGAGAGCAGACAATTGCCTTCTAGGACTACATAGGAGTCCTCTTAAGAGTAAGATGACATATCAATTTGCTGCTTTCTTTTAGTTGCTTACATGTAGCAGGATTGCTGTACACTAGATTGCAAGCTGCTGAAGCCCCTTTAGGTGTAGAGAGGTGGGATAATATGTGGCTGAAGATTGACATATGCTTAGTCAGGATGGGTGAGAGGGTGGGTGAGGATAAGAGTTTAGTGTATAGAGGGCATTGGTACGTGAGCTCTTGTGCCCTGCTGGTGGTAGATAACCTTAGAGAATCGGCGTGGATGTGTGCTCCTTCGGTGTGCTTAGATGATGTGTCTTATACATTGCCATGTATTGAACTGGAGTGTGATATTGTTTTAAAACGAAGGCATAATCTTGGATGAAGAGTGGGTGGGGCGCTGTAGCACACTGCAATTCTATATTTTTGTTTGTTCGTGTTGTTTAACATGCATAAAAAGCATTCCTTTGAAGCATAGCTATGCTCAAAATCTTTTGCCTAAATTCGTTTTTTTTAAAAAGCCTTCATTGCCCCTCTCACGGTATACCATTGTGTTCCTCAAGTAGTAAAATTGGTTCATTTAGCTGAGGCTGATGGTTGGCCCCTTCTCCCGGGGTTTGGATGTCTTTAGTAATTGGGCTGAAACAGTATTCTATTCGTCCCTGTGTTTGGGCACCACTTTTTCAGAAATCACAATAGCTCAGTTTAGCCAAGATCACAGTCCTTTACTTAAAAGTGAATCACTCTGCTGAGGTATTATTTTAATGTAGAGCCATAAATGTTTAGTCACCCTTCGAATAAATAAAGCAGAATTAGCCAACTACTGATATTTTTTTCATAAAAGTAACTCAATGGTGAAGTATCATAAACAAGGATGCCAAATGTTATCCAGATCAGTCTCTATATTAATTCAGTCCGCAAGGCTGTTGCTGTAATCCTTTTCGCTTGAAGATTCCAGCGAGTACTCGTGTTTTGCCTCAGATAAATAAGTGATTGGGATAAATTCTGGTTGGAATTTCCTTTTTGTGTGCTTCAGCCGGATACGTCAGATGAACTACTTGGCTATTGTGATTAGGCTGGTGTAAGCAAGATCTTTCTCCATCCTGGAGTGCTCTAGTAGATGTAACTAAATGTTAGTATTTTATCTGTCCACAGGAATAGGGACTCAGTGTATTCTCAAGGCAGCTTTGACACCAATATTTGAGTCACCTTTCCACTGTCCAGAAGCTTGTCAAGTAAGAGGGGAATGACTTACTTGGTTTCTGTGAGATGAAACTTCCAGCTCAACCTACAACAAATAGTCTGGGGAGGAGAATGAAGAAGTACTCAATAAATATATTTTAACATCATAGTACCTCCATAAATGATTCTGTTAATATGACAGAATTAATAGGAGCACACTATTCAAGATGTAGCGTCAAAAGGGGAGTTTAGGTTCTAAGCAGTGCAAATCTTTTATATTTGAAACAGACTGGATGCACAGATTTAGAGTATTCCTACATTTACTATGATCAGTGTTCATTTTTGTACATCCTCAGTCACCCTATTTTTATATGACTATGTCATTTAATATTGTTTCTTTGTATTTATCTTTATTGTTTAATGTATAGTTTTATATTGTGCACAAATGTTAGACGTTCCTGAGTTTAAACTTGCTCTGTTGTTTATAACAAATCTCTCTCACTTTAACAGGTTATTCTTGCTGAACTGAAAGGCAAGAATGAGTTTTTTGCCATCAAAGCTTTGAAAAAGGATGTAGTGTTAATTGACGACGATGTAGAATGCACCATGGTGGAAAAACGGGTCCTGGCACTTGCATGGGATAATCCATTTCTTACTCATATCTATTGTTCTTTTCATACCAAGGTAATCAATGATTTACATATTACCTATTGCTTACGTTTTTCTAAAAACAAGTAATTAGCAGCGCATGATATTAAAACAATGAAATATATAGTGCATTCAAGACATTTTTCAGGGAGTATTAATTTGTGGCATGGATCTTTGGCGAAGATGTCCAAGTGAAAAACGAAGTACCTGTCCATTTGACTTCCACCTGTAAAATAACTCCTCCCTTCACACTTTCACTGCTTTTCCCCCTCCCTCATACCTTTCCAGCCTCTCCCTTCTTCCTCCACGCCCACCCTGTTTTCTTTTTTTTGGTGTGGATGAGCAGAGACGTCCCCATACTCGCTTCACTTTTAAAACGGGTTTATTTTTTCATTACCCATTGTTTCGATATATATATATGGGAGCATTAAAACTACCCTGAACTAATTTTCCTGCGTTGCTGTGGTCTGTACCTACGTGGTTGAATCGGTGTCTAGAGCCGATCTGTGGGACTGGTGTACGGATATATATATATATATACACTTGTATTTGTTACTAGTAACAAGTGAATCTGCGTTAAATAAACACACTAACTGCATTTCTACTTAAAAAAGACCAGAATTTCTGGCTTATATGTCACTCCTGTAGACCAGTGGTCAAAGGACCAATTCCTGGTCTTTCTTTTATTATGTGCCCAAATTAGGAATGCTGTCAATTAGGCTAAATCCTACATAAAAACACATGAAGACTTGCGCTTTACTTTCATTAGAGATCAAGTTGGTTTTAACTAACTTGCACTTTTGCTTTTATAGTTATTGTAGTGAAATGTCATTAGCTATTTTGAATTCTATTTCTACATATTGCTTTTGTTATTCATAAAATGCAGAAGTATCTTTAGGTGGGTGTAATCCAGATTCCCCATAGACATTATTTTATAATCTGTCCTTATCCCTTCAGCAGTTCAAAAGTTCTTTGAAGTCTGCAGTTGTGTTCACATTTCCTACACCCCAACTTGGGAATTAGTTTGTTGGTATCATGCAATAACTAGGTCAAAATGACTCTAAAAGATTGTATTGTGCAAATCTTTGGCGAGGACACCCAAATGCCGCTTTACAGTTTTGCTCTTATTATCTCATTAGAGAAATGCTTCAACTATGTAGTACCCCTTTCCAGTATCATTTAACATCCTTGTTTTGGCAAAATAAAGTGAAGCAAGCCTTCAAAACGAAGACTATTGTTCATCGGATAAAAAATGTGTTTTCCGGAAACTGCGCAAGCGCCTGACCTTTACGTTTTGTATTCTTTGTAATCAGATTTGCCTATTTCATCATTTTGTAAAAGGGGGAGGAGGGTACCTATACGTCTATATGTTTATATATAAATGGTTGTCAGTCAGTGGATGACACCTGTGGCTAAGGACATTAGTTGTTTACTTGAATGTACCACTTAGATGTGTTGGCCTCCTTACAGAATGCCCTACAACAACAGTTTTAGCTCCTGCTTCTTCCGCCTTTTCCTGCAGGACTGACACAGACTGTGTAGTTACCTTTTTCTGCAGGAGTGTGACCGGCTGAGTGGTGACCTGTTCCTGCAGTAGTGTAGAAGACTGTGTGGCTACCTTTGCCTGCAGGAGTGTGACCGACTGGGTGGTTTACTCACTGATGATGGTTCTGACTGTCCTTTATTTCCTCTGCACGTTAATAGGACCATCTGTTCTTTGTGATGGAATTTCTTAACGGGGGAGATCTGATGTTCCACATACAAGACAAAGGACGATTTGATCTCTTTAGGGCAACGTAAGTTGTTAATTATCATTATTCTTTGTATTATTAATAATTAAAAAATGAGCACTCCAATGTTACCTGATACATCACATTGTAACGTTAAAATAAAAATATTCTGGATACAGCAATAGCGCAAAGACTAAACCGCAAGAAATGGCATTTAAGAAAAACTCAATAGTAGGGATTGGAAGCTTGTGAAGTCCAGTGTAGCAGGCTCCCAAAGGCGTCACCAGAGTGACTCACAGTATTAGTACATAGACACCTGTTCACCCAGACTTCCTCTGTGTGGCATTGCCCACTTGACTAGTAGGCTGCGTATACATTCTCACACTACACGCATTCTCCACAACAAACGATGCCATGGACTACCAGTTATATAATCAAACTCCATGTTCGAATCAGAAGAAAGACTGCCCATTCAGAGTAAATGTTAAGTCTGCAGTTGTTGACCCACAGAAGAGTAAAATCAGTCATGCCTTGAGAACGAATGTATGACGGAACAACGCTAGTTATTACAACGCGTACCGTTACATCGCTGTCGTTACAACGACTGCGATGTTACCACGCTATGCCATTACAACGTAAGTCTTTACATCGACTTGCGCTAGATGGCGTGCTAACATTAGAAAAGTGTAATTTACTATTCCAACTCCAATCCCCTCAACAGTAGGGAGGGTGTTGGGATAGTAAACTACACTATTTGTAATGTTAGCACGCCATCTAGCGCAAGCCGATGTAAAGACTTGCGTTGTAATGGCATAGCGTGGTAACATCGCGGTCGTTGTAATGACCGCGTTGTAACAGCATTGCGGTGTAGTGACCGCGTTGTTAACGATGTTTCCCTTGAGAACACCATCCGATACACAAATGACACAGTGGATGTGAAAGGCAGTACCCCAATGTCTGGTGTGGACTTTACATCTTGATGGCTTACTTTTTTAGAATAATTTGAATGTCTAACCCCGTTCTCCTGCTGCAAACCTGTCTCAGAGCTTGTTATTCTTAGAGGAGAATGAGTCTCAACTGTACTGTTTGGAGTGCTCTCTGGAATCTCTCTGGGGCACCCACTGACACCCTCAGAGACACTGGGTCACACTTTCTCAGTTTCTCAGGACCACTGTCTTCTGGAAAGTCTATTTTGGTGCTGTAGTGGAGGCATTCTCATGGCAGTATCATTAGTATGCTTTCTCGATGGCACTCTTTCTCAGCCTCCTGCACAACACATGCCTTCTTGATAGGTTTGGGCTGTGCTGATACCATATCTCACGCCTCTACCTAAATGCTGATCTGGCCCCTTCAATGTGTCTCTTTTTTAAGGCAACGTTGTCTTCTTGTGGCCATTGACAACTAAATAGTAGAACGCATTGCAGAAATTGATCCTGAATTAAGCGCTAATGTGGATATGGCTTACAATTGTGCACTTGTACCTTAGGTTTCAGTATCACACACACCAAACCTTTTGCACAGTTGTATATAAAAAATGCATTTTATTTCTGTTTAGACGTCAGTGTAAAGTGTGGAGCTTTCAGTGATTTAAGTTCCTAATTGCTACTGCAAAGTACTTTCTGTACTACATCATTAAGTATTCATAGAATCTTAATATATAAATTGAGATCTGATGCCTTTATTGATCAGCATTGATGATTTAGCTGCCCAGATTTCTATTCTCTTACTTTTGATATATACCTGATTCTTTTTGTAGGTTTTATGCTGCTGAAATAGTTTGCGGGTTACAATTTCTGCACTCGAAGGGCATCATTTACAGGTATGTTTTTGTAATTCATTTTTTGGATACTGTGAAATTTTCAATTAGTTGTATCAATCTGCAGGTAAGAATTACGTGCATGTGCAGAATGTGTGCTGTGTACTCCAGTCACCAAACCCATGCGCAGGTCCCGCTTGATGATATTGTTTACATGTTGTTACCTGCTGCTCGGTGCGTTAACAGTGGTAGATGCCTCTTCATCGAACATCACCGTGTTAATTGCCTGTCCTACAGTTATGTTTCAAAGGAAAGGGAACATAATGAGGAGAAAAGCTACTAACCGCTGGTGCCAAGCGCTGGAATGTGACAAATTAGGTTTTTGCACCCGTAACCTCGCCCAACCCAAGGAGACAAAAAAGTTAGGTGTCCCTGTGTGCTCTGCGTTTCTGCTTCACACTTGCACTGAGCATAGAATGTATGCAAACAGTAACTAGAACCAGTTTTTTTTGTCTTCTCAGAGGGTGCTAATAATGTTTAAAATCAATAAAATAGGCAGTGCATAAATGATAAAGTAAGGTTGATTTTACTATGGTCTGTAACACTACCAGCAAATGGATGATAGTGGCCAACGTAAAGTGGTCTCTTTTATGTGTACAGGGACCTAAAACTGGACAACGTGATGCTTGACAGAGACGGTCATATTAAGATTGCTGATTTTGGGATGTGCAAGGAAAACGTGTCCACAGACAACAAGGCCACTACCTTTTGCGGTACACCAGACTACATAGCACCAGAGGTGAGAGTCAATGTCTGAATGAATGCGATCTGCTGAGCCCTCTGTAAATAATTCCTTAAGTGGGAGAGTGAAAGGACGTCATCTGTAGATTTTCTCTCCAGTTTTGCAATTGTAATATATCAAAGCATGTCCTTTTCAAATGATCCATCAACCCCCTGAAAACAATATTGTTCTATACAGTTTGTTTGGGGAAATTCTGGTTTATACAAAGAGCAAGTGTTTTTTTAGACCTTCTAAGACCGCTTTGTCTTTATTCAGTTCCAGTACCCAACCTTGCCATGAATGCTCGATTATTTTAATTCTGTAAAACTGTGTATCTTAGCATTGCCTTATGAAGGGGATAAAGAAATAACAACAAACCCCAGGGTAGCTGCCTCTTTGCACATTAATTAATTAATTTCCCAGTTTGGGTTTTAGTAACTGATCAATGTTCTTTGACCGCAGTTGTTGTGTGACTACCAGTGAGATTTGCAGGAGAGTGACACTGCTTTAACCTCCTAATTGCCCTTGCCAGTGTTCATATAAGCATTTTTTGCACTTTAAAAAGTTATTTTGTGGTCACAAACCATGTGGTTCTGTGGATTGCAGATTTTGCAACTGTAAAAGAGCTTTGTACATCCTGAGCCTGCTCCTGTAGCTCTACGCCCACTATGATGGGCAATCGGTAGCAAGTGATTACGTCGGCACTTTTTAAGGAGAATAGCAATAATGTTTTAAGGTCCAGCTAATCATGATGGTTGCATCATCCCCTTCCGATGCTGGCACAAATGAACACTACATGCTTGGTCATCAAGAATGGAATGGGCAGTGGGTCCTCAACCTAGACGTACGACCCTGACGATGAATTTGTGGGCATTAAAAATACCACACATCAAGGCGCAACTATTAAAAGACTCAGACCTATATTTTAAGGAAAATGTTGTCTTCGGTATCTTTGTCCCCAATTCTTTGGGGGAAATTCGGGCAGTCATTAAAGGAAGAGCACTGGCCCTGATGGTAGGGGATAAGAAGGAATTAACGAATCGTATAGACCAACTTGAAGTAGAGATCCTAACAGGGAAAAAATCCCTGGCCCAGTCCCCCTACCACGCTGCTCAGCAGTTACTAGCGGCCAAGTCACTAGATTACAGGCTGCTCCTTACGGAGGCGGACAAGGCGAGGCAAAAGTCAATCCACCTCAAGATATATGAACATGGGGAAAGAACGGGCAAACTATTGGCCTGGTTGGAGAGGAGGAAGCAGGCATCAAGGTGGGTACATCAACTACAAGGTCCAGAGGGGGAAGACATAAACAATCCCCGGGATATAGCAGAAACATTTGCTACTTACTTCAAATCAGTATACACGTCGATGGCGGCAGTCACGCCACTTGCCACATGGGACCTCCTCTCCACTGTCAAAGTCAACTACCTTTCACCTGAAGAGAGAGACTCCCTCGACGGGGAACCCACACGCTATTCGAGACATGCGCTCGGGTAGGGCAATGGGACCCAACACGCTCCCAATTGAGTTTTTCAAGTGGGCTGCCACCAAGCTGACAGCCCACCTCTGCCAGATGTATTTAGAAAGTTACGAAAAAGGTCTATTGCCAGATGAGATCCGGTTACCCAGAATTGTGGTAATACACAAGCAGGTCAAACCAGCCAATGATTGCAAGGCATATAGGCCTATTTCTCTCCTCACAGCAGAGGCTAAAATACTCATAAAACTATTGGCCAATAGACTCATCCCACTGATAACAGGTCTTATACACCCGGACCAGTCAGGCTTCGTGCCCGGCCGGAACACTGCCTTGAATTTACAACGCCTGCACGGGGTGCTGGGTAGGGAAGACAAAATAAAAGAAGATGTGGCCCTACTGTCCCTTGATGCCAAAATGGCCTTTGACACCATTGAGTGAGCATATATGTTTGCTGTCCTCGAAAGAATGGGCTTCGGGCCTAGTTTCATAAAATGGATTAAATTGCTATACACTTGTCCGACACCGCAAATCGTGGTGAACCGACACACATCAAGACAATTCTAGCTGGGCAGAGGAACTCTGCAAGGATGCCCCCTGTCGCCCCTATCTTTGTTTTGGTATTAGAACTATTGGAGATCTGGGTGAGGGGAGACCCTCTGATACGGGGACTCAAATGGACCGAGAATCATGAGGACACAATTTCGCTCTATGCGGACAATATATTGTTATATATGGCTTCCCCCGCATCTACCAATCACTACATCCTCCACATTTTCCGTATATTCAGCAACCACTCAGGGTACACAAAAAACGGGTCTAAATCCCAGCTATTCCCATTACATGGTCCTCGGCCACACACACACCGAAAGAATATAACATCCCCGTGGCAACGGAGGGCTTCCGTTATCTAGGAGTGTACATAACCACAGATCCAGCTTCTATGAAACCAATCTGCTAGGGCCTCTGACGCGCTTCTGCACCGATATAAAGCACTGGCGTCCCCTACCACGGACCCTCCCTAGGAATCTGAATAGTTGGGCCGATTGTGCACTTCCCCGGGTTCCATAAATATGATTGGTGGAGGACATGTGGAACACAAGAGGGTTTCCCAGATTTGCAGATCTACAGAAGGAATATGACCTTGAACAATCCGAAACATTAGGAAACCTACAAATCAGCCATGCTCTCAAAACAGCGATACCAGAGGGCGGCTCACTTCCTGAAGCATCCCCTCTGGAAGATAGACTAATACTAGACCCTATGACCAAGAAGGCCATATCCTTAATGTACAAAAAACTGATGAATAACTGACCTGGCTTTTTAACATGCCTGCGGCAGCAATGGGAGGCGGACCTGGACGAGTTAGAGGACAACGATTCTCAAGACGCTTTGGCCTCCCCCGGGAAATAGCCATCCCCATGATCCTGGAGCTAGTTGAACTTAAAACTATACACCGGGTCTACCTTGCTGCCAGAGTACTAGTTAAGGTGGGTAGGAGGTCCGACACTTATTGCCTTACACAATGCCACCAGGAGGGAACTTTCTTTCACATAATGTGGGCATGTCCTGTTGCCCAAACGTACTGGAAAGCAGTCACAGGGCAGAAGGAGAAGGCAGGGGGAAAAACTAAATGCTACACCAAATTTGTGCCCACTAAACATATGGGAGGCCACGGACCTAACCCAAACTGAGAAATCATGGGTTTCACTAGAATGGGCCCTCGTAAAGTGAAACATCGCACAAAAATTGGGTGTGGGGGAACCACCAACAATCACAGGATGGGTTGCTGATAGGGATAGAGCCATGATTGATGAGAAAGATGTTTTTAAACAAAGAGGATGCCCTAAAAAATGGGTCCATAAGTGGGCTGCCTGGAATATGCACAGGGGTGAAATATGTATGTCCCCTACGGTAGGGCTACGTCACCGGGATGTGAGAATGCAAGACTTACCAAATATCGAGGGGGAGGTACCATGATGATAAATACAATGATGGCCTGTTTTGCTGTCCTTTTTGTTGTGTTCAATAAAAAGTTTTTTTTTTAAAGAATGGACTGGGGGATCTTCTGATCGGGTGTGCAGGGAGAATTACCTAGTCAATGGGCATGTTCTCCCAAGGGGGGAGAATCGTTCCATTCACCCTAAGTATTAAGCAATCCACAGATTTCTATTGTAGATGCTCAGTTCATTGTATTATAACACCACATTTGTAAGGGGAATTGATCTAGAGGAACAAGTTTGTCAGTTTGGTGGTCATGTTTTTCAGTCTTCCTGGTGGAGTTACACATGACGTCCACATGACCACTAATGGCAGAACTGCTAAAGGATATTCAACGTACCTTGGATTATGTTACAGCCGAAACACAGAACTTTATGTTCTCACTCTGTCCCCCGACCACAGACAGAGGTTTGTTAAAGTGACATCCCGATGAATATGTGAAAATAGCCATTCTGTTAACTTTCACTCATTCTTTCACACTATCGGTAGTATACTGTCGATCTGCAAGCGAGTGATTATTTTTAACTTACCTAGTTAAAGCAATTGATTCTGTCAGAAAAGATTCCGAATATATTACTGCGGTTTGTGAGATTTGCATGATCGAGACACTGGTGATAAAATGTGGTTAAAAAAAGCAACAACCCAGTAAAATCTCCTGTTGTCAAGCTAGAAATGTTATAATTCTTTTTACTTTTAGTGACTAACTCTACGAAATATCAGGACATAAATGCTTCACCTTGAGATTGGAATTGCTTTCTCCATGTTCATGATGTATACGTTTCATAGTGAATTACCCAACCTCTTGTCTGTTTTCCTTCAATCAATAGATCCTGCAGGGCTTGAAGTATACATTTTCTGTTGACTGGTGGTCATTTGGCGTCTTGTTGTATGAAATGCTTATTGGACAATCCCCTTTTCATGGTGATGATGAGGATGAGCTATTTGAATCGATACGCGTAGACACTCCTCATTACCCAAGGTGGATCACCAAAGAATCAAAAGATATATTGGAGAAGGTACGACCGCTTTATAAACTCTTCCCAATGTGTGTATTTTTCGAATGGTAGTGATGTCTTAAGAATTGCAGTTTTATGTTGTCTTTGTAACTGCAGCTTTCAATTGGGGAATGCAACTTCAATTTGCCGAAGATTTTCTTGGATAAATCCTTAGATAACACCTATAAAATTGAACGGATAGAACCACAAAAACGCATTCAATTTCCGAGTGTGTACTTCTTAGTTTCTACTTCTCTGCTTTAGAACAATGAAACCACAATGGAGGAAATTGCCTCAAGAATACCAATGCTTCCTCAATTCCTGTGCAGGCCCACACATTTCCAGTGCAAGTACAATACAGACCCCTGAGGCGCCAGTCACGGTTCATCATGTTTTGGTGTATGTATTATTATTTAGAAAGCAGTTAACCTAACAGACTATTAAGAATAATTAGATTGTGTACGATTGCAACTTTATAATATGGGTAATCTGTAAGTCAGTGTAGTAATCAAAATTAATGGAAAGCCCCATACATAAGGAATATGGATCACATAGGTAGGAACTGGTCCCATTTGGTAAACCCCCTGTACTTGTGAACATGGATCACATGGGTAGGAACTGGTTCCTTTTGGTACAGCAGACTAAGACTATCCAGACTAAACATTTTCACCTGGATAACTCTCTTTGATTGTTTGGATCTGTTGCCTTAGTTGAAAGGTAAAATTTGCCTCTTTCTTATACTTATGATCTTCTTGTGCTAACCTATAAACTCGTAGAAAGCAAATTTTCCAGATGCGGCTTTTTACGCTACCATTTGCAGAGCAGACAGGATCCATGTCCAAACAAAGGCACAAGATTGGCTGCTCTGTCTATGTTGGATGACCTCTACCTTGAGGCTCAGCCAGAGCTGCTTCATTGCCTTAGTGCTTGTTTATTTACACAGCTTTCTATAGTGTAGACTATATTCCCATAAGTTTTCAGAGCCCTTTTCTGATGTTGGTGAACTGCTGTGAAAAGCAAATCCATAGAAAAGAATTTCTGGAAGAAAAGAGGTGTTCGTATCTCATGCAGAATAAATATGTATCGGGTCAATTAAGCTGTCAGGATCATCTGAAAAATGTGGAAAAGGGGACGGTCTTTACGGATACAGTGACCAAAACCAGGTTGCAACTAAAGTAGTATTTCTGCAGTAAACCGTTCACATTTTTGGAAGAAGATGGCAGGGATATATTTGAAATTATCTCTCTTAAAAATCTAATTGTGCTACAAATAGATATAGGAGTAGAGTGAGGTTCATATAGCATGGGTGGTGTGAGAAGAACATGAGCAATTCAAATGCAAGTACTCAAAACAGGGTGTAACCTTTCACATCTTTTATCATCTCTTCCACTGTTATATCTTTTCAAAATACAATCCATCGGCATCTTAGTTAATATATCAAATCTGATTAACTGTTCAAATATTGAAGTAATCTCTTTTGGCATGGACAGTGAAGTGTTCTTCTTGAACGTTGGTAATTCCTGTTTGGAACAAGTTAAGATCTGTTCAAATTAGGGAATGACGAAAACACTCTACATCTTAAAAACGTATTTCTTTCATTGGGTACTGCAAGTCTAATTAATTTGATGACCAGTGCAGCCAGAGGTAAACAATGAAAAAATAAGTTTCCCTTTGGCAGGGACAAGCGGAAAGGAATTTGAATCTCACTGATGTCAATGAATAGACAAAGGGGACAATCAACTGTTGCATTGTCTCTGCTATTGCCTATCTCATTTCACTTTATGACTGATTTCTAATAATGCCAACTTGGCCTCACAATATAGCCTTGTTGTGGTGCCTCTCTCAAAGACTATGCTTAGTCTGTGAAACTGCGGATCCCTCCAAAGCTTGTGGTTTTTCCTCTGAGGAGATCAATAGCTGACAAATGTTCACACCAGAAATGGCGCAGGGAACATAATAGCAGGACGTAACCCAGACCATGCAGGAAAGAAGGCCTCCACCACCTCATGGGGCCCCCATTCATTCTACAGCCTATGAATATCTAAGATATAGATTTTTTTTTTTAGAAAAAAGTAGGTTTAAGAATGTTCATAAGTAATTTAAAAAAAAAGAAAGAAACATTTGCGAAATCATCCCATCTTTAGTTAAATAGATTGTGTAAGACTGTAAAGTTGATCTGTAACCATAGAAGGCTGCCTGTCAGATTTCTGTCAAAAAATGTAATCCTGCACTTGTTAGTTGTGAAGTCAAAGCCATCAAATTTACATCAATTGAGCGTACCCAAAATATTTCCTGTACATTTCTAAAAGCAATTTAACGAAATGTAATTAACTGATGACCAAAATATCCTCATCTCTGTAAACGCTAGATGTTTGTGCTGCGGATATCAGATTCCTTCAAGCATGTGTCACGATGAAGTTAGAAATATTGTATTTAAAAACATTTTAATGTTTACTGCTAAAAAGGTTTAATGTAATTTAGTAAGTAGGTCTATTTTTAACTGTAAAAATCTTTTTTTAAATGCTCAATGAAACATAATTAAAACATGAAAACTAATAATAATGTTGATTGGTTAAAAGATGTGGCACTTTTAAAGTGTTCCCCATTCAGGGAATATTAATATATACTTAGCACAAATAGAGAGGACTTTGCTCTCTTAGCACTATCACTAATAGGGAGGTGAACATTTCGGGGCTGATTGACAAAGGCGTGTAAGCGTACTTCAGAGTACTGAGTAGTACTCCACCCCATAATCTTAAATGCTTTTGTGAATCAGTGAAAAGTGTTTTTGGGACCCCACAGCCAGCAGCAATACATATCTGTGAGTATGGAAAGATACAACCGGCTGCATGATGGTATTGTACACAAGTTACTATACCTTACTAAACACTCCTTTTAGATAACATCTAGCACTGTTGCAATTGTGTGATCGCTGATTAAATGGTCTTGGTGAGCATTTCACCTATTTCAGGAAAAGGTATATACTTTCACAATAAGAAGTGCCTTTAGCAAACTAAAGTAATATTTGTTGTTGGTTATTGTTGAAAAGTTATAAGAAGAATAGAAAAAATTACATTGCATTACTTCATTGTTTTTAAATGGAAGTGGCTGTAGGAAGCGCAGTTCACATGCACACCTCAACTTTGGATTTGCCTTCCTGTAGGTATAGGATCCCGTGCATCATTCTTGGGTCACAAAGACAGCATGCTTTTTTACCAAGTGACTAGTTTGAGACTTGCGAAGATTTTTGTATTAAGATTGTTGTAAAAATGAAAATTCAGTAGAATTTCTATGATCCTGCCCAATTAATATAAACAGGGAAGAACCTGTTTGTGAATACTACTGAAATGGTTACCAATACAGGGTTGGAGGCCCATTGGACACAGCAGTGCACTGTAAGAGTCCTAGAGGAATACTGCAGTCAAAAGAGGCAACTATTCAGATCTGATTTTGCAAATATTAGAGGAAGGAAGGTCTAGATGACGTGCCATCTGTTCAATCAATAGTAATTCATTTTCTGAAGGGCTAAAAGTATGATGATCAGGTTTAGTTGGAGGTGGGTGAGAAAACCACTGCCCTATTTGGGAGAACCTGTAGTACCTTGTCACTGCCATGATTGCTTCCACCAGGTTCAAAATGCAGATGGTAGACTGATTGCTGGACTTAATGGTGTCCCATCTGATCTTTTCAAAGTAGTCACCATTCTGTTCCAGTTTAGGCCAGAGTCAAGTTCGAAATGTTTTCTTTTGTTTCACACCACCATTTACGGAACAAAATCTGCCAATGCACGAGTGATCTGATATCTCTTGTCCCCATATAGAGTTTGTAACTCATATAGGCGTGCTGTCATTCAGTGAAGGTCTCAAAATCTGCCCTTGGTCTATGATGTTTTTGGAGATAAGTATGTACATCTCCTGTCCAACAACCTCAAAATGATCACTTTACTTTGGGTTCTATAACAAATTATCTATATGCTTAAAACTGAGCAAGTGCAAGCAATGTGTTCAGTTTAAAAGTATTGTTCTTCTAATCCTTCATTTTATTCAGTTACACCTGTTTGCTATTACACGCTAAATTGCCTTTTGAATGCCTTAGACTATGTTTGTGTCAAATCAAATCAACTTTATTCTGTTTCGGAGATATAAAACCGTAAAAGTTATCAATACATCAAAGTTACATAAAATATCAACACAATTCATCATTGTTAAAAGTAAGGACCGTGGTGATCTATAACATAAAATGAAAAGTACGGGTCCAAATAATCTTAACCCTTGATTCAAAAGCCCGCCAGCGAAGTTATCCTGTCCCAGAGCTTTTGCTAAAATATATATATCTTAAAAATAATCTTAAAACCCTGACCCTTGTTGGTTTTTAATCAAGACTGGCCCTCGACACCACCACTGATCTCAAATAACCAAGAACATAGAAGATACATTCTTCCTTCAGCAATTGCAGATACAGGAGAGCTGGACGAGCCTGCTTAAAATGAATTCTCTTTAATATCGGAAGAATAAAAAACTTCCGGGGGACCTCATAACATTTACAGTATAATACAAAGTGAAGCAAGTCCTGTGGAGACTGACATCTAGTGCTCCCCCTGGGAGTGGCGAGCAGGAGGTGAAAAAGGTCCATGCAGAACCTGGTCATAAATAGTTAACAACCCCAGGAGATATGGTACAGCTAATGGTGTGGTCTTTAGCATTAAAAATGTACGGACACTAGGTTTCTGCAGTTCCATTTCTTCCCGCTCCAATTTCCTTAGGTTGCTAAAGGACTCCTTTGTTATCTCCACATCCTTTTTAGTTAATAGTTCAGGGTTAGTGTACAGTTCAACTATTCCTAACTTTTCAAAACTGCTCTTAGTATATCTGAACCACGCTATACATGCGTGGTCAAGGGTCATGCATTCTTTTAAAATGGACTGGGTCAGCGTTAATCCCTCGCTCAGCCAAGTTTTTAACCAGAACGTTAGAGGACGGAGTGCCAGGGTATCACTTAAATAAGGCACCCCTAGTTCTTTGTGTATCACCAAGGTAGACAAGCCACGAGGAATAGCCAAGAGGCGTTTCAAGAAAGTGTTCTCTACTACCTGGAGGTCATCTGTGGTGACATGTCCCCATATTTTGCTTTGGTACAAAGCAGTCACTACGCTCTTGGCTTGGTAAATCTTCAACAACGCTGCAATAGGTCTTTTTCCCAGTTTGGAGGCAAAATTAAAAATAGCCGCATTCAACCACACCAGGTCCCTCTTCTTTCTTTGTTTAAGAGGGCCCCATTTTATGTGGTCATCCAATACGACCCCCAGATATGGGGAAAAAAACGTCTGCGAGGTACCTTCGCAGAGCCTACCCTGAATTGGAAAGATTTTTTGGGGTGTATCCCCACTTGCATGACATAAGATTATGAATCATTTATAGATGGGTCCTGATCTGACATAAATGCGGAGAAGGCATTGAGTAGGGTTTGTAACAGTCCTTGATATAAGAACTGCGTCATCTGCATAAAGTAGCCCACATCAGCCCAGTGCGGGTAATCTACCCCTGCTGATAAAAGGTCTTTATCTAAATCATTGATATAAAGGTTGAACAAAAAGGGTGCCAGGATGCACCCTGGGCATATACCTCTTTTTATATCAAAATTCCGTGATACACGTAGTCCTGTGAGAATCTAACATTGGCCTTAGTACCGCGATGAAGGTTTTCTAAAAAATGGAAAATGTTAGTCACACCAATTTCTTTCATGGACTGACACAATTTAGCCCTGTTCACGCCGTCGAACGCGAAGAATGAGTCCATAAAAGCCAAGTAGATAGTGCCAGAACGTGCAACTGTGTATTTGTTAAGGATCATGGTAAGGTTAAGGCACTGGGCCACCATGGACCGGCCTGGGCGGAACCCATACTGTACATTCGATAGTAGGTCGTGTTCCTCCGCCCAGCCGGTCAATCTTTGTAAAATACCCGGCCCACCACCTTAACCACCGAGTCCAATGAAGAGATCGGTCTATAACAATGTGTGCTGTCACTGTCGCCCTTTTTCAAAACTGGCACTATGGTCGAAGTAGCCCAGGACACGGGGCATCCAATCCTTATCGCCGCATTGATTACCGCGACAAGGACCGGGGCTCAAAAGGTGGGGTCAAGATTTAAAGAGATCCTATCAGATGCCGTCCGGACCCGGGGCTTTGTTACTTGTGAGCCCAGCGATACCCCCCTCAACCTCCCCCAACCCAAAAGTCAGTTCACTGGTGGTTCCCTCTCGACCCGAGTGACACGTCAACTCTGGCGGACTCTCAAACATGGTTTTAAAGTGGAGCACCCATTCATCCTCGGTGATGTGCCCCCCTAGTGCGCTACATTCCTCCTGCTCTAGGAAGGGGCTGTTAATAATCCTCCAAAATCTGGAGCTGTTCCTCAGGGTACTAGCCTCAATCAGCTCCCTCCATGTTTCCTCCTTCAGGGCAGACTTACGTTTAGCCAATTTGAATTTATAGTCTTTACTGCATGCTCTAACCTGGGTCTGGTTTCTAGGACTCCTGTTGAGAGCTTCCCGCAGCTTTCTTGCTGCAAGTGAGCAAGAAGAGTCAAACCATCTAGGAGTCGGGATGACTATATTGTGGTTTGGGACACTTAAAAGGTCACCTACTCGAACAGAGATGGTGTTAAAAGCGCTAATAACCTCCACGGGAGATGTGTGCTGCGTGGTACACAAAGCTAATTCACTGACATATGATTCAGATACTGATTTATAAAAAGCATCTGGAGACCTGTGTCCACTATAGCCGTCTTCTACCATCAGTTGGTCTCATTGACCCCTTTTACTCACCTCCTCTAATACATATCACTAAAGGACAGACCAGTTCGACACAGAGGGTTGTAGTCGCTGTATTCGCTTTCCTGTATAATGACGCCCCGAAAGGAGGTTTGTAGGTGTGACCAAATTAGTATAAAGTCAATAAGTGTACCACCACCTCTCCCTTTAAAAGAGGGGACTGCGACCTTACTCTGGGAGTCGATTAGTGACATAAGGGAGGTTAGGTCAAATTCATGGAGGAGGTTGTTCAAAACGTCTCCCTGAACAGAATGTTCACAGTGGATCCACCTCACGCGAGGACAGCCTAAGTCAGCCAATCTTGTGGTTCTGGGGTCTCCGCATGGATGCATGTTAAAATCCACTGTGATCACAAGATTTAGAAAATCAGCTATACAGTGTTGCCTTATAAAAAGCCCCAGCCGGCTGATATTACACCCGCCGTTAGATCTTGATACAGAATTGTAAAAATTAATAAGACCCAGTTTGTTAGACCCCTGGACTGTAAACAAGGGCTTGTTGAAGACAAAACCTGTATCTGGCAATCCACCGCTACGGAAATATAAATGGCAAGACCAACCTTTGGTCTGTCAGCCGTAGAGGGTGAGACCGGAACCAAAAAGGACTTGTAACCCTCTACAAATAGACTGCAATCTGCCACCCAGGTTTCCTGAAAAACAAATCACACAAGATTGTTTCACAAATGCAGTCCACAGCGGATCATAAAATCCAAACCAGCAACATTCCAAGATATAACATTATGATTATAAACGCGCAAGCACCCATGATTTTGCCCTGGTGAATCCTGCGGGGTTGTAAAATTCTCTTAGTTCAACCGGGGGTGGGGGGTGATACCAAGTCAACCGCAGACATCCATGTTAGACAGAGGAGTATACCGATTAAACAACTCGGTGGTGGACCAAAGTCTTGTCGCCGTGTGGTCATCTGACTTGAATAGTCAGAAAATGGACACGAAGTCGATTGAACATTCCTGCTAGATGGAAATCTCTGCAGAGGGCCCTCCCATGGAACCATATTGGTGTTGTTTGAGTATGTGCACTCTAGATGTTCTGGTTTATAAAAAAACCCCGAGTGGTAGGGCCAGATGGTTTACTTTGGACAAAGAGGAATAAAATGTGGGTCTGAGAACATGACCCTTTCTGCTATATGAGGCCTGTTGAAATTTACGATGACTCAATCCCCCGTACTTGATATGCAAGAACTTCCGATAAAGCCAACTCTTCGCACCATGTTAATGTTTTTCTCCACCCCTAGTCCCAGGGTTGTGTTGTGTGATAACCAATGTAAAACTTTGTTCTTTAACTAGAAGAAGTCCTCCTTTATACCCTGTGTGAGGGTCGGCACGTTTCCCAATACCACTACATAGGGGGTAGACTCCACTGGGAGATGAATCACTGGTAAACACTGCAAATGGGCCTCCCCTCATCTTTGAGGCCGTCCCCCTGATAAATAGCTCTGTTCCGGGGGCTGGGCCTGCAAGGGAAAACTGCCCCTGTGGGTATGGTTTTCACTCCGGATAGGCGCTGGGAGACTTGCAAATGTATGTCCCCCCAATGGCTGGGGCTGTCCCCTGATGTTTTTGGGCAAGCTGTCGCAGTTGGGGGGGTTCCAGTGGGATACTTTGACCTGATTGGGCAGCCAGCACTCCCGTTACTGGTGATGAGACACAACATTTAAGATCCGGTAAACTCTTTTCAATTAAGGTCAAGTGATGGATTATCGGACCTAGCTTGGACTCCAACAAATTAATCATCGATGCCTGGAAGGATTCCAGAGCGCCTGTCAGATCTAGCCTGGATAGTGTTTGCATAGTCGTTGAGACTTTAGGGATCATATTGGATTTTGGCCATTTAGCTTTACCCCCCATTCATTGGGATTTCCTTTTGGTACCCGTCCCTGTGCCTAGCCCACCTGTCTCAGCCAGAGATAGCCTCCCTTGAGTGGTTACCTTTGATGTATGTGTCTCATGATGAGCTTCACGCTACTTTCCACTGTTATCCTACAGTGGTGTGCAGCATTCTGCTTTCCACTTTATTAATGCTGTAGTTGTAATGTTTCTGAAATTGTTTCCTTTTCTTAGCTCTTTGAAAGGGATCCTTTGAAAAGATTAGGAATTACTGGGAATATCAAATTGCATCCATTCTTCAAAACAATCAACTGGACCGCATTGGAGAAAAGGGAAGTGGACCCTCCATTTAAGCCAAAAGTGGTAAGTAGGCACTGCATACCTCTGATGCTTCGTAATACTGAATATACTTTTCCATTAGACACATAAAGGGGTTGGTCTTCAAAAACTGCCTTTATCATCTGAGGCTTTTTGGTAGGCATAATGCTTGGAAAGATTGTACCACTGAATAGCGAGCATAGGAATATCATGGTATCATAATATCATAGACAAAATATCAAATGGTAAGTGCATATAGAGGAGGTATAAATGTACTATTATTAACTCCACATCCACATGTACCTTGAAGATGTATTTCACCAAGGTACATATCTGGAGTTAGTTATAGAAAATCTATACATACTTACTTTTGCCAATTTGGCCCTCACTATTCTATTTATGTTGTTAAGGTCCCACAATATTCCCTACTCGATATTTTGGAGCTACACTCTTGGAAAAACATGTTGCAAATTGAGTCATTTGATCCAACTTTAGGACCAAGATGGGTGTTGGTATGAAACCTTTTTCCAGGTCTGCATGTCCATTACTGGTTGCTGCATAGACATCTCTGAGAAAAATAGTATGTAAATGGAAAAAGTAATTATCGAGGGCAGTTGTTACTGCATAGACTCTAAAAATATATATGATTAGAAAAACGTGATGTTCAGGTCTTTCTGTTCCTACCTTGCAATTAAGACCCATGGCAAATATGTGTCTAAATTATTACACCTGTAAGTAATGCATGTGTGTACCTGGGCCCGTATTACAGAAAGTTTGCAGAGGAGCAAAAATCAGGCCAACCTTGTTTCACAGTATTTTGCCATTTGTGTAATACCAAGCAGAGCGGGAAATGTGCCACTGTAGGTATTAGAGGAAAGGTTTATGCTACAGGACAAAACAATATAGATTGTGAAATTATTTATAAACGTGTTTGAGATTTCACTGTGTTTTTTCACACAGATTATATCAAAGGAAGATCAGCCGAACGAGATCTGCTAACAGATCCTCCACACAGAGCAACCACTCCGAAATGTGGGCATCCTAGAAAAACTAAGGATGGGGAGTTTTTGTTATTTCTTTAGGAGTTTTATATAACACAGGATTTCACCTTAGTACCTTCAAGGCAGTGAAAGAGATGGGGCCCCAATAGACCTGTTGAGGATATTGCCTGGCAGGAGTTGGAGAAAACGTGTAGTGTCCACTGTTTCCTCCTCTGCTGTGGTTAATGTCCTTTTAGTTTATAGAGGTTCACAGGCTTTCCGGGATTCCCTGTTATGATTCAGAGATCGTCATCTTATCCTTCTTAAGGATATAACAGTTTGTGTTCCTTCTGACTGTTGTGACATTACCCTTGTTTTGGATGTCTCTGTTTACAAGACAGAGACAGTATTCCTGTGGTCTAGTGGCAATTTGTATTATGGTGACCAAGTTCATTTGATATCATGTATATTGGACACGATGATGTATATAGTTGAGTCAATTATTTGGTTGTCCTCTTGGTCTGTCCAATTGCAACAACACGATTAATTTGATAATTTTTGGTTAATTTAAGTAGTATAATACTTTTAAAGCCCAGTACTAAAATTCATAGTTCTGTCTCTTCTTTTCAATGTAGAAATCTCCTGGAGACTACAACAATTTTGATCGCGAGTTCTTGAGTGAAAAGCCACGTCTGTCCTACAGCGATAAAAACCTAATCGACTCCATGGACCAGTCTGCTTTCCACGGATTCTCTTTTATTAACCCCAAAATGGAACGACTGCTAGAGAAATGATCTTGATGCACCCTTACAAGATGAACATATCTTCTGTGGAGATGCATTGTAACTGTATGCAGCTGGGAGTTTAGAGATCATGCATCAATGATTGCATTCCTTGTACTTGTACGATATGTCTCCAACCCATCGGTTTGGAATACATTTGACATTATCTATGTAGAAGTCCTTGTCCGCCCCTGGTTCTATAAAATATTTGTGATGGTCATTTCTTTTAACAGCTGATTTTCTGTGTACCGTCAACAGGCACTTTTTCTAACATGGTTGGGTTTTTATGGTTTGTTTGGAAATCGTGTGTATGTATGTTATTACTCGCGCCAGTAGTGGAAACCTGTAGATCTTCTGTTTGGTTACTTGAATGTAAAATGCTATATAAAACATATATATATGCTGTATGTAATGCTTCAAGAGAAACAAATATTTGGAAATTCAATTTGTGCTGCGGGAATTTTCTTTTTTTTATCTGTCACTTAGGGTACTTTTTATGTGTTTGCAATAAAATAATATATTCCTTTCCTCAAATTGATTGTGTTTTGATCCTTTGCTTCAGTGTTTGTTGAGCCAAAAGAGGAACCATGAGCTTTGCAATGCACACAGGAATAGAACAACAGTAAGTGACTATTTAAAAAGTAAATTATTTGGGAGCTAAATACGAATATGAGGAATAAAGAAATCCTACTAAGTTCCTTCCTCACGCATCCCAAAATAATGATAGTGCTCATTATTGTGATAGTGAACTGCTTGTGTGCAAGCAATAAACCAAAGCATTAACCAAATGGTAAAACAGATCCAACTTTGTTGCTGGGCATATGAAATATAATGTTGTTGATTTTAAGTTGTGTATTCTAGTTTGCATTACATTACAATGGAAGTCACTGATATTTGACATTCTGCAAGGAAACCATCTAAAAGATATGCCAATGGAGATAATTATTGTAAATGGTGCATTTCCATTTGAGTGAGTCTCCAGTTGTTTTATGTTGCTAAAATATTTCTTTTGAAAACGAGTTTGTCAGACTGTTAAAAAAAAATTACATGCAATTGTCGCCTATTTTGAAATGGATGTATGTCAGTAACTCTGATAAAAGCACAAAACCCTTCAAAAACATATTTTGGCCTTCATCCCTTGTGACCATAATTACTTTTTAGTCCCTATTTCGAGGTTGTCTCCTACCACCTGTCAGGGTGAAAACGGATTCTCTCACCTAGTGGTACCTGGATCCTGGCAGTATTAGAGGGTCCGAGGAATTAATAGTAGAAGCCCTCCTTGGCATCTTAAAGTCACAATAGGTAGTGGTAAAGTTGCCCTTTGTTCTTCTTACAGTTCCTGTAACCTCCAGATAGATACATTCTGCTAAATGGTCAGGAGTTGACACCCTCTATTCTTCCTTGGCTCAGAGGCAGGATATTGTCCTTTGAGCCAGAATCACTAACTCTCTCAGTCAAAGATGGAGTTTCCAACATTTTGTTTTCCAAAACATTTTTTTTAAAGTAGACAGAGAAAATAAACAGGTCAGATGTTACATATGCTGATACATCATTATTGGGAATTCTTTCAGAGATCAACAGTTTGCCTATAACAGTAAGTGCCGAAAAATAAAAATGACATGCTGGATTTCACATTATATTCAGCGATAACCGCTTGATTTTCATTGGAAATCAATAACGATTGGTGCAGGACAATTGAGAAAGGATAATAGAAGGGGAGTGGTAAGCTTTAATCATTAGTGCCCTTACTGATACTACAAAGGGAAGCGGTGTCAGCAGGTGTCTAAGAGGTATTTGAAGAGTCCGGAGCAAGAGCCAGAAAATAAGTACGAAGAGGTTGCCAAACGTTTTTGGGTCTTGAGAAGGGGGGTTGCAATGTAGCGCAGAATTCACTGGTCAGATCACAGTATGTCATGCTCATTCCCCAACGAAGGGCAATCTCTCTCTCTTTGCAAACACAAAGCAATGGTTGAGGAGATTTTTATGGGAGAGAAGAGACATTGGCCAGGAGAGCCATAATGGGAGAGTGAGGAAATGAGTGTCAGTGAAGTTACTTGTGATAGGATCTCGAAGACCACTGTCCAGTATGAAGCGATAACTGGGCAGGTTCATGTCATGTGTGCGAAGTCGGCATTTGGTGTCTTACATTTGGGGCAGAGAGAGGATCTGGATGGGTCTATTTTGGCTAGACCAGCTGGTGTAGTGTATGTTCTGTCGAGGAATCGGAAATGGAGCAGTTGATGGCAGTGGTTGGGAGTTACCAGTTTGGTTTGTGTGCAGCAGTATGCCCAGCCTTCGTCTGTGAGATAGGGTGGCCAAGGTCCTGCTCTCAGAGTTGTTTGACTCTGCTGTCATGGGTATGCTTCAGAGTCATACTGGCACGGTAGAGCCTAGAGAATAAATGTTTACCATTGGGATCTGTAATTAGTAATGCAAGAGGTGTAAATTCCTCTGGTGCCAGTGTTTAAAAGGGGAAGCGTGAACGGATCATGCCAAGCAGTCTGCGGTAAATGAATGTGGCGTGAGAAATACTGTGTGTGGCGCGAGAAATACTACGATCTGTTGTCGGGGGATGACATAACGATTGTGGAATAAAAGACCAAATGTGTGGAGACCGTGTGTAGTCAACGTACGCTGTACCAATTTTGCCAGGGTTAGTAGCAGCCAAAGGTTAGCGAACCGCGGCAATGCTGGGGAATATAGGTGGTTCTATCTCAGTACCCCGCTAAGATTCCGGAGGGTCCAGGTCGTTGTAGAGAGAGTTTGCATGTCTGATAGATCAGGTTTAAGCCCGTGCGGTAGCAGGGGTGCCAGCAGATAAGGGTCTGCGAGGCCGATCTCAGGCTTAGTGTATGGTAAGTGGGCATCAGGGAGATTCCAATAGGGAGCAAACTGTGATTGTGCAACTAGGAAGTAAATATAAAAACCACCACATTTGTACAGCAAAACAAGGGTACCCCAAGCTACTCTGGGTCTGCGACCAGACCAGATGAATCAGCAACCCGTGAAGGCTTGTAAAGAAAGAAGCAGATAAAGGTATGGGAATGTTTTGAAATAGATAAAGAAAACTGGGTAGGTTGACCATTTTTATAATAGCGATCTGGCCTGCCATGGACAAAATGGGAGGCATATCCAACGCTCAATCTGCTCGGTTAGTTTGTCGATAGCAGGGCCATAATGAGTCGAAGGATCTGCCCCCTAATTCTATGTAGGATTATGCCTAAGTATTGGGTTAATTCAGTGCACCGTGTGAGAGGATACTCACAGTGGGGAGGTTATTTCGGTAAGAGGGAAAAGCTCAGATTTCATGCAGTTGATATTCAGGTCAGACTGGGCACCAAAACGGATTATCTCACGAATTATAGGGGCCAAATTATCCGAGGTGTTGTTGACTAACAACAGAATGTCATCAGCAGACATTGAGATAAGTAGCAGGCCTGAACTGAAATAGAGGCCATGGTGTAAGTGTTTCTCTTGTAAGTGGTGGACCAATGGGCCCATCGTGATAATGAATAACAGAGGCAAGAGTGGGCATCCCTGTCTGGTGCCTCTCATCACAGTAAAGGGGTTGTATAAAGAACTGTTCACCCTTATGAGGGCAGTGGGTGTGAAATATAGAAAGAAGGCCATAACTATGAAATGTGGAGGGATGCAGAGTCATCGCAGTGTGGTATAGTGAGAGGTCCATTCCAAAGAATCGAAAGCCTTCTCTGCATCAAAAAGGGCAAACGTAGCTGGTGTCTCTGAACAGATTCTGTTCAGCACTGAAAAGACAGTACGTAGGTTTAATGGTGTGGATCTATGGGGAATAAACCCTGTTCGGAGTGAGAGTCTGTTAGCCATTGCTTTGTCCAGGGCGTTCGCCTTCACCATAACGGTAGGCAGTCACATACTTTCCGAGGTACACAAACTCCCTCTGCGCCAGGTCCTGGTACTCTGTCAATAACAAAGTTTGTTTAGATAAGTGGAGTCCAAGGTTTTGAAATGCAGACCCCAAGGATGTAAGCTTTAAAAGCATCCATTAATATGGCCTGGGTGTCAGCAGTGCCTCTATTTAGCTTAAAGTAGTCAAGCATTGCTTCTCGCAATTCAGCATAAAACACTGGTATTTCCAACCTTAATGGGAATCATTGTTAAAACTGGTTTTAGGCTATTTTTTGTGCTGCCTGTACATATTTATAAAGTTACTTCTGCACTTAGGTTATCATAAATCCAGTTTCACCATGAAATCCTATTTTGGAATGACTTGGAGGCATTTTTCTAGCATTTTCCTAGCATTTTCCTAGATGGAGTTCGGAAATAAAGATTTTAATCTCTCCTAGATCTGTTCTGAGAAAAGTCAAGCAGAGTCTACAATATGAAGTAGTTTATGTATTTTATTTCACTGTAAGAGCACGCTGACCCCCTCAACATGTTAGGTGCCATACTTTCATGTACCATACCCTGCCTACTGGGTTTACAAGAAACACTATAGGTGTCATTTAAGAGCATTTAAAAATAGGACTTTCCTTCCCAGTCATGTATTGTAATGTATTGTAATTGTATTGTAATTGCATTTATATAGCTCTTACTACCTCTGACGAGGCATGGAAGTGTTTTGTCGGGGAGTAGCATGCTACTCCGGAACCCATAAAGGATTAGTGGTGAATTATATATTGAAAATATGAAAGTAATTTGAGTGATGGATATGTTAGTCAGATTATTTGGATTGAGAAGGATAGTGGAGGGATAGAGAATGGAAAAAAGGTTTGCATTTATATAGCGCTTGCTACCCCTGATGGGGGAGTTGAAGTGTTTTTTCGGTGAGTAGCACGCGACTCTGGAACCCATACAGTGTTAGTGGTGAATTAGTATAGTGAAATATGAAAGTAATTTGAGTGGTGGGTATGTAAATCAGTTATTTGGATTAAGAAGGATAGCGAAGGGGTAGAGGAGGTAAAAAGGTTTGCATTTATATAGCGCTTGCTACCCCTGATACGTTGCTGAAGTGCTTTTTCGGCAAGTAGCATGCGTGTGTCAATGGAAGTCATTTAAACTGCAACATGGCAGACTGAAATTTTTTGCCATAAGAGAAGGTAGTGAGAATACATGCAGCAATCCACATATGAAATTTAACAAGCATTCCATAGGTGCCTTTTTGCATCATTTACAATTTTTTGGTCTCATAGGCAGGTATAATTAGTAATATTTTGTCTATTCAACTGACCTCTAAGAATCTAGTTTTACTGATAAAGATCTTCAAACCATGAGCAATAAGATTTTCCATAATCAGTTCTATCTATCTATCTATCTATCTATCTATCTATCTATCTATCTATCTATCTATCTATCTATATATATATATATATATATATGTGGTGGTGAGCCTCAGCAAGGCCTACCAGTGCTAGGGATTCGCCCTTCTCAGCACAGAGTCCTCAGACCAATTGGAAGAAGTTGGCACAGAAACTGGAATAGAAAATACAGAGTTTATTAAACCTCATGAGGTGGAACTACATTCACACAACACCCTTCGGTAATGTATTAAGTAGCACACTGGATGGAAGGAGCTTTTAGACCAACAGAGGGGCTCTAATGATGGCGGTACAAGTACAAAATGCTGGTTTTAGGTACATATAAGGTCATACAGAATATGCACAGTCAACAAGTGGGAGGATCGAACAGTTGCTAATTCTGGTGAACACATCTTGATAGTTACAGGCTGGGGACAGCTGCAAGGACAGCTGCAAGCTCAACTGAGCGTGTGAGAAGCAGAAAAGGCTAAATATATCTCGTCTCTAGGCAGATTTCAAGAGCAGTTAACAGGAAGGTAGGACAGAGCACATGGTAGCACATGGCAAACAAAATGTCTGACAAATACAAAATGGATTCCACAAAACGGACACGATGGTCTTTAAATACAGGATGGCTTCTGCTAATGCTAACCTAATCGCTGCCAAATTACAACAGATGACCCTTTTAGCATTAGATGAAGACAGTAGTTCATCTGGGGTAATCTAGATATGCATCCTGTACATTGATGCTCATAATCTCAATGAACTCTTTATTTAGCATTTGTTCTTTTATTTCTGCAATATTTCTCTTGGCAGGTGTACAAGCAGTGATGCACATGGAGCAAAGCATAGGACCACATTGTATACAAGTACAGCATGTAAATAATATCGCCAACAGTATACATAAAATAGTCAGTAGTTTCCAGCCCCAAGTAGCAAATAGTATCCAGAACCAGGTCGAAAAAGTCCATGTACCAGTCTCTGGGTGAATCTCTGCGGCAATCTTAAGCAGTTTTGATATTGCGGTCTTATACTGAAGGTGAGTGATCTGGTATAAATACACAGCAACTGCTACCGATGATGCGACATGCACCACCTCGATCAGCCAAAATCACATCAAGCACATGTTTTGGAGTGCTACAATCCTTGCAATTTGCAGTTCCTCTGTAGTGTTCCCAAGTGCCATAGCTGTTTGATTGGTGACAGCTTCCACAACACAAGTCAATCTCCTTATCATTCTGCTATTCAATGCAGCACCCACAAAGAAGAACAAACCCAAATTGAAATCGACATACTGTTGCAAAGTGGTATCAGTCTGATCAACCTCATCTGTACTTATTGTTCGTTTGTATCTATTCTTGAAAATGTCGTTGTACAATTTTAAATCCTGGTGATATGATGGGCTAAGAACACAGGTGGTAACAAAAATTATATGTAACATACCCCGGACCACCCAACAGGTAATTGATAGTATCCTTTATTACCGCACACAAAATAGGTATTGTGCGATGATGTGAAACTACTATTATTAGCTCCTTCAATAGTCCGAATTATTGTACACTCACTCCTTCCCACTGGAATTCTCCCAACACTACTAATACATAAATCTGCTTGTCACAGAAATTACAAAAGGTCCAGTGTTTTTAATGTTTCTCATATTCGTGAAGACATATGGTGTCGAAATGTTATCAGGTTGATACTCTCCCCATTCCCATTTAGTCCCTTTAGCTTGAGGATAACCATCTTTATCTTGATAGCATACTTTATTCAGATGAAAGTTAATTCCACCTACTGAAGGCTTTCCAGAAGCAATCAAAAGTGCACACCAAGCTTGACATGAACCATTATGAGAAAACGGTAGAGGAATAAAAGGCGTTCCTCCTTTCTTTTGGTGCGCAGGTATCATCCCACACACCCAACAGTTGGTAGTATTCGTGGCATTATGTGTATGATGCAACATCTGGATGAATGTGTTATTTAGGTAGGATTGTCGATGCTTCTGCTCATGGTAGGGAAGCGTGAAGTAATGATGTTCCACTGGCGCAGTAGTAGTGGCAACAACAAGCTGTCGAGCAGGAGCCACTTTCTCAGCAAACCAGGTGATTATTGCCATAACCACCAGAGCAACAACAAACCCTACAGCACAAATGATTCTTTTGTTATACATTTTAGCAACAGCGATAATTGATCTTTCTAAAAACTCGTTCAAACAATCGTTGGAGCTTTTATCCCTGGGCAGCCGTAGATTTCTTCACCACCAGCCAAGACGGGTGTCCCTACACTACGCAGGACTGATCCCCCCCTTGCCACATCGGCTCTCTCTTTCACTAACCCAGGGCGGTAGCTCAACCAGTCTTTTTCAGCACTGCAGATTCTTTCCTCGGTATCAAGTGGTATCGCGATGCTCCAGGAATCGTGTGGTCCGGGAAGACTTCCGCAGATTCGTCAGGTGAGATAGCTTGACCTTTCTCCATCTCCAGAATCTCTTGATGGTCGATCAACACAGCAGGTTCCACCAAAGTGGGTAGTACTCTCTTGCAGTGAGTACTATGGACCCAATTCTTTTGATTTGTCACTCGAACTGCAGTCCTTGTCGCAAGGAGCACTTGCTCTGGTCCTCGGCTCCAAGCTGTTCGATCTGTCGAAGACCTTGACCATCACATGGTCGCCAGGACGGAGTTCATGGGCCTCACCTGTAGATCTGTCTGGAAGAGATTCTCGAACCTGTTGATGAATAGAGATCAAACTGTCAGTTAACTGTGCCAAATATTCATTCATCAGAACACATGGAACATCATGTATGGGGCGTGGCTTAGGAACTCCCCAAATGTTCATTGGTCTCCCAAAGACCACTTCATATGGGGTAAGGCCAGATCGTGAATGTGGCACCGATCTTATGGACAAAAATGCCAAGGGTAGTGCATCTGGCCACTTCAAAGACGTGGAAGCCAGTATTTTCACCAACTTCAATTTCAAAGTAGCGTTGTACCTTTCCACTAATCCTGCTGATTGCGGGTGGAAGACTGCATGAAATTTCTGCTTGATCCCTAATCCTTTCAGGGCATGCTCAGCAACTTGCCCAATAAAATGAGGTCCGTTGTCACTCCACAAAAGTTTACAAACACCATATCTAGGGAAAAACTCCTTTAGAAGCACCTTCGCTGTGGTGAGAGCAGTATTATCCTTTGTCGGGTATGCCTCTATCCATTTACTGAAGGCCCCTACCACCACTAGGACGTATTTCAGATTATTGCAGCGTTCAAGTTGGATGTAATCCATCTGCAGAACTTCAAAAGGTGCGGTTGGTGTAGCAAACCCTCGTGTAGGAGTTTGTGTCCCTTTACCAGGATTATACTGCCAACAGATCAAACAGGACTGTACTACTCTTTTAGCTGTGCTGACAATTTCAGGATGCTCCCAAACTTGCGTAAGCAATTTAGTTATTGCTAGAGCTCCAACATGTGCCAGCCCATATGCCATTTGAACCATAGGTTGTAAATAGGCTGCAGGCAATTTCCATTTATCCATGTCTTTATTGCGCCAACAACCCTCATCGTCCAATATTCCTTCTTTAGACCATTCCTCAAGTTCTTTCTCAGAGGCAGATCTCTGTATATCCATTACTTCCTCTCTAGCATCAGGCCAACGCTCAGCTTGTGATTTCACTACGTACATGGATGTAGTGCTTCGCTGCATCGCAGTCTCACGGGGCTACGCGGTCTGCAAGGGCATTGCCTTGTCCTATTTTGTCAAGGATTTTCTTGTGGTCTCTACACTTCATGATAGCAATTCTCTTTGGGTATGAAAGTGCAGTCAAGAGATTATGCACTAATTCTCCGTGCATTAACTGCATCCCGTAGGATGTAAGAAAGCCTCTTTCCATCCAGAATAGGCCAAAATCATGAACCACTCCAAAAGCATAGCAGCTATCCATGTAGATGTTCACACACAAGTCAGTGCTAAGTTCACACGCTCATGTCAAAGCTATTAGGTGAACCGCTTGAGCCGACTTCTGTGGTATGCGAGCTGTTTCCACTACTGTCTCAAGTGTTGTGATTGCATATGCAGCTGAGGTCGTGCCATCTGGTAACTTCAAACAGGACCCATCAACCCACAGTTACCCATCTACATCTGAAAGGGGCGTATCTTGCAAATCGATGCGACCCTTTGTCTGTTCCTCAGTAAGGAATATACAATCGTGAGGCTCCTTTGACTGGGACTGAGTCGCAGGATATGGCAACAAAGTGGCTGGGTTCAGTGTCGCGCACCTCTTCAAGGTAATATGATGTGCTAACCGTGTCAATTTGTATCCTGTCAAATGGGCACTAGTTAAGTGTTGTGTCTTGGTCTGATTCAAAAGGGCATCTACTGCATGGGGTACTAGCACCAGCAGTTTGTGACAAAACTATCCCTTCACTCTGTTGTATGGACACAGCTGTTGCTGCAACAAAACGGAACCACCCAGGCAATGCACGAGCAACAGGATCAAGAACTGCAGAAAAATATGCACAGGGGCGCTGCTTATCACCGTGTGCCTGTACTAAAACTGACAATGCACACCCATATTTATCGTGTACATAGAGTGTAAAAGCCTTTGTGTAATCTGGTGTGCCTAACACTGGTGCAGAGCAAAGAGCTTGTCTTAACTGACGAAAAGCATTTTGGCATTCATCTGTCCATGGAAGGGGATCGGAGTGTTTTTGGTCAAAAGCGCTAGCAGGGGTTTAACAATGTGTGAAAAACCCAATATCCATTGCCTACAAAACGAAGTCAAACCAATGAATGCACGGACATCTTTCTGTGTGGAAGGTACTGGTGTGTCTAAAATTGCTTGAATGCGATCTGGTGTCAGCGCACAGCCCTCCTTAGACAGAAGGTGACCTAAGTAGGATACCTTCGGTCTACAATATTGTGATTTCTTTCGTGACACTTTATGATGGTGTGTATCAAGAAATGAAAGCAAAGACAAAGTACATTTTTCACACTGCTCAGGGGTATCAGCTGCCAACAAGATGTCATCGACCTATTGTATGAGAGCCACTCCTTCAGACAAAGTAAAGGAATCGAGTTGTCGTTTTAAGGCTTGACTATAAATACTCGTACTCTCAGTGTACCCTCGAGGAACTCTACAAAATCTGTATGATCGATTATTCAAAGTGAAACTGAACAAATATCGGCTATCAGGATGAATAGGAATCAAGAACAAAGCATTCTTCAAATCAATTACAGAAAATGTAGTTGCTGTTGGAGGGACTAAGGTAAGCAATGTCGTTATGTCAGAAACCAGAGGGTACTGCGGTACTACAATCTTGTTAACTTCTCTTAAATCAATGATGAATCTGTAAATCCTAGTGTCAGTATTTTTTTTCAAAATGGGAAGAATCGGACTATTGCAAACATTGTAAGGAATTTCTTCCCCAACCCCCACTTTAATCAAATCATGTACAATGCGTGTGAGTGCTTCCTCTCCTTCTCGAGAAATTTTATACTGAGGCAGTCTTGGCAATGAAGCACCCTCCTTGACACTATTATGCACTGGCGGAATAACCATTTGCCCTACATCAGTGTCTGAAGTAGCCCACAAAGTACTAGGGAGTGAAGCTAATGCAACGTCCTCTTTACCAATACAAGATCTCTCATTAACGGGGTAGTTGTCATTCAAAATAACCTGTACTCCTTCCGGAGAACATCGTATCGTAGCCCTGAAATATTTGAGCATATCAAGACCCACAATATTATCTGGTGTGTTTGGAGAGATCAAAAACGGACATTGAGCAGTACACATATCAACATGGAATGCAAATGGTTGTGACAGTGGGCTAAAGGAAGGTATTCCATCGAAACCTATCGATGTAATAGTTAAGCCAGACAGGGGAGCCCTAGGAACCAAGTGTTTAGACAAGGCACTACGAGTAGCTCCTGTATCAACCAGAAACTGATCAGTAGAACCCAAAACATGTGCTGTAACATAGGGACCCCTCTGATCTACTGGAACTTCAACTGATTCCTTACCCCATCCTAGGCAATCCTATGCATAAGCAGAATCTTGAAAATCAGACGGCACTTAGTCGGACATTTGATATTGGTTCTGTCTATCAAAAGTGTTAAACCCATCCTGTCCATGTGTATTAGTATCAAACCTAGCACGATCATTCGTGCTTCCTCTAGGCCCTGAATATCCTGAACGATTTCTCATTTGTCCCCGACCACGTGGACACTGCTGAACACGCAGTACTGGACAATCAGAAAGCCAATGTCCAAATTTCTTGCAGTACGCACACTGGTCAACAGACAAATTCGAACGAGTATAGGAAGGAAAGGACAAACCATAAGATCCACGTCCACCTCTATCATTACCTCTAGAAGGCAGACCATAAGCCTGAGCCAACATAACCTTTGTTTTCAACTCTTTAGTCTTTTTATCCTCATTACCTTTCGCTTCTAATTCCTGGCGCTCATAATACTGAGCCATAGTCAAAAGAGAAACCGGAGAAGAGGTAGTCCATGAACTGTCACTGGCCTTTTGGCGACTAGCTGTTCCTGGCAAAAGGTTTGCGACATATTTATCAACAGATGTCTACCCGTGTCATCTGTCAATGATTGGCCACTAAAATCGTGGAATGCTTCTTCAAAGCGTGTGAAGAAGTCAGAAACTGATTCATCTACCTTTTGCTTGCGAAACGCTAACACTGTCCAATCTATCTTTTTAGGGGGAATAATCGTCTTTAACTTAACTAATATAGCTGCCGGAAGATTTAAAATTAGCTGACACGGTTTCTGTGCAGGTTCTCTGCCTTCATCTAACTGCTCTAAATCTTTCCATAATGCTCCAACTATTGCACGATCATCAACTTTACGCAGAGTTCTCCACATATCAGGCGGTAATATTAGTCCAAAAAACAGATCAATATCAGGCAAAGTCATAGTACAAGAGCTAAAAGCACCCTCAACTTCCTCATAAAAGGCTGCTTGATTCTTTCGCGGATCAGGTAATGCAGTTTTTTAATAGCCATGACATCTGCTCTATTCCAAGGAGTGTAAACCCAATTATAAATAAAATATCCCTTTGCATCTATAGAAGTCTCATCATCACTTGTACCCGTTACTTTTGGTGAAACATATAAAAGCGCGGCTTCCCGCATGGGTTTCACATTAATTACAACATTCTTATCTGTTTCAGGAGTAGAAGTTCGTGCCATGCTGATCTGGGATATTTGTGCAGCTGCGTCTGCTGCCTTTTTCTCCTCTCGCAAACGGGCTGCTTCAACACGCAGTTTAACCAATCGTCTGATCGTGTCAGCCACCTGGGAGAAGACAAAAAGACCTTCACGTAGTTGTTTACAATCATTTGCTATATCATCGGGCTCCATTTCTACTGAATATTTCTTGAACCATTCAATAACCTCTGCGGCAAATGTATCGGTAAAATATATTTGCTCCCTTTCCTGCCAATCTTTTATACTATCAAAAAGTTCAGAAGCAGTGGGAGTACTACGAACCGCTTTACGCGCAGCAGATCTAATGTCGGAGGCACGCCCAGCAGATAACATTGAGCGAGTTTCTCGAGCTTTGTCCTGGTCTGTAGGAGAGTCCTCATCCGACTCATAAGGAACAGAAGGAAGAGTATACGGAGGTGGACAAAAATCTAATAAGAGAGAATCATCTTGGGGTTTATTAAGAATAGGATAAAGAGGTCTACGAACAGCGTATTGGCCATTTATCTGTAAATTACGCTCCCTATCTTCCCTCTCTTTAATTTCTTTCATTTCCCTATTTTTCATTTCCAATGCTTTCGCATGAATGGTCTTACATTGTTCTTTTTCAATCAAGGCTTGCTCACGCTTCATTCGCTCACGCACTTCTTTCTCCCACATTCGCACACAGTCAAACATATCTTGCCTAGCCTTTTGCTTAAACATTCGTTGTTCCACATACTGAATCTTTCGTCAATCAAATGATCCATACATAGGCCAATGCAACTCAGGATCCTTACGAGTGCATTTATTCCATAACATGCTGTACATTATAGAAGAAATACCATACTTAATATACATGTCCCTATTAGGCGTCCCCTCCGGGGGGACCGGTTGTGTTTCTTCGAGTTTCAAACTGGTACCTCTACAAAAGCAACACATGCTACAAAGTGTGCTGGAAACAGGCATGCCAAAAATAGTGCAAAATATCCAGCATTATAATCAAAGTAGCGCTTAAGGTACTCTTCGTACATTGCCCGATTCAAACAAATTCAAATAGAGAAAAATCTCCTCATTACCTGCCTATATAAATTGCAATTTATATATACCTTACAAACAAGTACTAATATTGGCCAATCCTTCAAACAAAAAGCCGCAGTGAGTGTTGCTAAACTACCATACCAATCCAAGGCATCAAAAACCAACAGCAAGTGCCGCAGAACGACTCTTACCAATCAAATGGTGTCCAGGTTCCAACTGCCAAGTTCTCAATTCGACCAAATGGTCACTGCACGGCGAATCAACAGAAGAGATCTCAGTCGAGGACCGGCACCACCTGGATGGTCAGATCAGAAAGAAAGGAAAAACGCTGTGGTTGCCAAGACTCTGGTCTCCTCAGGCAGCGATCGCGTCCAAAGCGAGATTCCAATCCTTCGTCTCGACCACACCTTCGGGCATCCGAGTCGCCGATGAGCCCCACATTGGATGCGCCAATTTGTGGTGGTGAGCCTCAGCAAGGCCTATCAGTGCAAGGGATTCGCCCTTATCTGCACAGAGTCCTCAGACCAATAGGAAGAAGTTGGCACAGAAACTGGAATAGAAAATACAGAGTTTATTAAACCTCATGAGGTGGAACTACATTCACACAACACCCTTCGGTAATGTATAAAGTAGCACACTGAATGGAAGGAGCTTGGTCCCTTTATACCCACACAGGGGCTCAAATGAATGTGGTACAAGTACAAAATGCTGGTTTTAGGTACATATAAGGTCATACTGAAAATGCACAGTCAACAAGTGGGAGGAGCTAACAGTTGCTAATTCTTTGTGAACACATCCTGACAGTTACAGACTGGGGACAGCTGCAAGCTCAACTGAGCATGTTCGAAGCAGAAAAGGCTAAATATATCTCGTCTCTAGGCAGATTTCAAGAGCAGTTAACAGGAAGGTAGGACAGAGCACATGGCAAAAAAAAAGGCTGACAGAAATACAAAATGGATTCCACAAAACGGACAAGATAGTCTCTAAATACAGGATGGCTTCTGCTAATGCTAACCTAATCGCTGCCAAATTACAATATATATATATTATATTACCTACTGGCGGTCACCAGTAGGTAGTTATAGTTAGGACCACGTTTCCATAGGAAAAGCATTTTTTGATGTGCTCATAACTTTGGCGTCGTTTGACGAATCTTTGCAAAATTTTCCAAAAAGTTTCCCTTTTTTGATCAGCTGCTAACTTGAAAGTTTGGGGGTGATTGGTCATGGGGGGGCTAAAAAATGTGTTTTCTCAATGCCATTTCCATAGGAAACTTTAGACAAGGCTACAGGTCAAACTGCTGAAAGTAATTATGCCAAATTTGGCAGGGAGAAAGGACTAGATCCAGAAAGCACGCTTTTGTTTAAATGGGGTGAATCCGTTCAGTAGTTTTTGAGAAATATAAAATTTTACAGATATCGATATTTGAGAATTCTGACATCTGATTGGCTCAGGGGTTACGAGCACGAACATGCGGCTCATTGGCTGCAAACGGTTGAAACTAGGAAGTTTTGGCAGCCGTTTTGTGACTCAGTTAACGGGAGTAGGGGGGAAAAGAGAAAAATTGTATAAGAGGGTATAGTAGGAACACTTTGGAGTTACTTTAAGCAGTCTGTATGGTGCAGAGGCAGGGAGTTTGAATGTTGCGTTGGCCGTGGAATACACGTCTGCAGAACAACGGTGCGCAGTATTTCGGCAAGGTTGCGCCGGCTCTGGAAAGCCCGTCGGGAAAACAATGCGCTGTATAGAGGCAAGCAGTGTGTAGGGTGCACACGCTGGTAGTGTGAATGTTGCGTAGGCCGTGGAAATCACGTCCGCAAAACAACGGTTGCGGTATTGCGGCAATGTTCAGTAGGCTGTGGAAATCATATTGGGAAAACAACAATACGCCATATTGCGGCCTTCCTTTAACTCCTTCGGTGCTCATGACGGCTCCCAGCCATCATGAGTCACAGTAGGCGTGTGCTCATGACGGCCGGGACCCATCAGAACGTTGCAGCTCCGCCCACGCGGTATTAATTCCCTGCCTTTGCGAGAGAATTAATCAGTGGGCGGAGTTCTGACTGCTCCCGGCTGTCATGAGCACACGCCCACCGTGATTTATGACGGCCGGGAGCCGTCATGAGCACCGCGGCGCCACGTCCACCCCTAGCTCGCCCGCACCGTGGCAAAATTTTGCGCGCAGCGAAGGGGTTAAAATGATACAGAGTAATGTTTACTTATAATGCGGTGTTTACTTTTAATATGGATAGTGTCACTTTGTTAGAGGAAATGTAATATTATGTAAGAGGGCGTGATCGCTCCCTGTGCGCGGAACAAAATTAACGTTTAATTTGCTGAGGTGTTCCAACAACGAGCTTAATGTTCATTGGCTGCGAACCATTGAAAGTAGAAGTGTTTCCAGCCATTCCCTTCCCCTCTGCGGAGTGGCAAGGGCATCTGATTGGCTCACATGTTCCAAGGAGGACCTTCCAGAGTTTAATGTTCATTGGCTGCGAACCATTGAAAGTAGCAGTATTGCCAGCCGTTCCCTTCCCCTCCGCGGAGTATCAGGGACATCTCATTGGGTAACGTGTTCCAAGGAGGACCTTCCCAAGCCTATTGTTCATTGGCTGTGAAGCATTAAAAATAAAAGTGATGGCGGCCATTCCCTCCCCTTCTCCCGAAAACCATTGATATTTTATTAACTAAAGTGTTCTGAGTACAAGTTTGCGCCTTGTTGGGTGGGAACGGTTCACTGTTGTCAGCCATTTTGTGACGCACTTCAAAGGAGTACGGGGAAACAAAGTAGTAGAAGGGAGGGTAGGAACACTCTTCACTCTGTACAGTGGTCACAAGGTGGTGGACAGGGACTGTGAAGGTAAAAATAGTTTTTTTATATATTTTGAGGGCCATTTATATAATTTGCGTGTTATGGTCATCTTTTGATTAAGTCAACGGGTAGGCTAGTTCACAGGAGCAGTATTTACTTCTAATGTGGTGGTTACTTTTCTGACGGGGAGGGCTACATCTTTGGAGCAAATATTATAATATGGAGGAGGGGATTAAAAAAGAAAGCGCGCTGCTGCGGTCTTCATTTAAATAAGGTTCTGAGTAATGTTTACTTATAATGTATAGTTATAGTGCAGTGCTTACTTCTGTGGCGGGTAGTGCTATTTCCGTGCAACAAAATAGTAGGTGTGGTTACGCTGCAAAAAATTAAGTCAAGGTTTGAAACAGTTTTTATTAAGCAATCACAAATATACTTTCTTAGCAAAGTGTAGCTGTATAAATCAGAGGGGTAACAAATAAAAACGCAATTCATAAAATATCCCTTAAGCGTGGCCACACCCTCTTTTTTGTCGCCTATAGTTTGTAAAAGTGTTGCCCCATATTCTTGTTAATATAAGAGGGCATCAGTTACTTTTAGATAAAGTAGAAAATAAGTGCTACAAGAAACACTCCCACACCATATTATCTCAGGTCAGAAGAACAATAACAAGTAACAAACAGTTAAACATAAATGACATCATATTATCTAGAAATGTACCCTTCATCAAAACATTAAATAAAGCACTATGTATACCGTTTTTTTTTAGGGACTACTATTTTATAAAATATTAGCAGTGTTACAAACTGTAAGGTAGTAAGTTATCAACGGAAATAACTGTAGTAAATGTTCTTAATATCTCGCAGAGATAGATCTCTAACCCCCCAGAAATACTATAAGTTAACAGTATTAAAATATACACGGTGACTATATAGTATTCCACAGGAGAAAAATAATAAGGAGCACAACAAAAAAAACTACATTATTACAATCTCTATTCTGTAGAAGTCGGGAAAGTTTTGTCGTAGTGCTTAGAGGTCGCTCACTGCTCTGCTAACAGAGCACATACTCCATTAAGTATATATAGAGAAGTAGTAGTATATACTATTCCTATATACTCTATAGGGAGAACGAGAATATGAACCACAACAAAGAAAAAGAGAAATACGAAAATATCAATTAAATAATTTAGGTTTTGTCAAAGGCATTCAGTAAAAAAAAGTGTCTATGTAAATAATCTTTTTAAAACTGAAATTTCGAAAAATATTCTCACTGTAAAAATACCTGATCAAGTAAGTTATAAAGGTCAGTAAGCTGTATTTGAGATGGTTTACTCCTGGCTGTGACTAATCTACAATTCCTTGTGTGTGAAAATATGACACTCTACTAAAAAATAGAAAGTTTCACTGATGCCACACAAAAAAGGAAAATAAAGTCATAAACACAAAACAAGATCAATAACGAAATATTTTTCAGTTTTCAAATCTTTCGTCTTCACGCTGACAACCCATTAACTCCTTTCAGATCATAATTACTGTGAATCTTATAATATACATATTCACAGTATATGATCAAAGGGGGGAAACAGAGTAAGAAGGAGAAGCTGTTGAATCTTTAGTCTTCGATTCGACAAGTCACCAACACCTCTGAAGTTCGCTATACTTTGATTATTACAATGTACATAGTCAAAGTATATAACCTCAAAGGATCCAGAAAAGGAACAGGGTTTCCTCTATGCTGGGTATTTCTCAATACAAGCTGCTGACATTACATATAAATGGCGAAAACAACCAATAACACTTTTTACGCAATACAAATCTTTAAATATTCACAAATAGCTACATATTATAAATATCTACTATGCCATAAACAAACAACTTACAACTCTGTAATATGTTTTGTTGTCACAAAAGAAGAATCTGACGCTAGAAAAGGAAACCTGCATCACAGAATGGACAAGCGAAAATAACTTGTAAAAATGAAACTAATCGAACAACGGGTGTCGTTTATATACTTTTTGGTTATTGAGTAATCTATGGAAAAAAGATGCGGCACTGCCCATTTAGATGTCACGTTTTACAGTTGACACGTGCTCCCGTTTTCACTGTTTCACTTGTGCCCGTGTTGGGAAAAGTTACAAAATGTGAAGCGGTACAGGTTTCACTTTCGATCCTCATAAGTATAAGTTCCTTAATATGTACATACGTTGGAGAGCTTAAAAACTGTTATCCGGCAAACCGTGTCATTTCCTTTCTCATGACTAAAAACATCTATTAATTGCCGTAATTCTAAATAGAAGATATAAAAAAAATATCGTTCAAAATAGAAGAAAAAAGTATGTGCTAATATTTCTCATCACTATGGTTTTAAATAAAAAAAATACCAGCATTTGTAAAGCGTACAGGTACCCCCGGAAAGGTGTGCCGGCGCTCAGGGGCGTTGGGAAGATTATGCAAGGTGTTGCCCACTGTGACATAGTGGTGGGCTAACGTGCCGCTGGAGCCGGGAATCGAACTGTGAACGCTGTTGTTCGAAGTCGGGTATCATAGCTTCTGCGTCACACTTTTTCCACACTTATATGTTAATTAGTGCTAATTAAGTTTTAAACATTGTTAAATTATAACTTATAACAGACTACTGCTACAGTTAGTTTTTCACTACAAAAATGTGCACGTCTTTATAAAATTTACTTAAAAACAATATAGGTTTCAGGGACATTGTAGTTAGAAATTACCATTTATAAAACCTTTGAAATTCACTGAAAAAAACATAGGTTTTACAGACGTTATAGTTAGAAATTAGCATTTAAAAAACAATTGAAATTCACTGAAAAAACCTTAGGTTTCAGGTACGTTATAGTTCGAAATTAGCATTTAAAAAACCTTGGAAATTCACTGAAAAAACCAGTGTGTTTCAGGGACGTTCTAGTTAGCTGGACATTTCACTCTTACAAAACCATAGAAATTTCACCATATAATTCGCGCACCCGCAATGCACTGCTCATGACATCACATATTACATCAATCATGACATGATCAGTGACATCACTGATGCCATCATCCACTTGAAAATCTGATACACCTCCTCACACTCTAATATAACCTTTGATACACCCACTGTAAAATACAGACTACCATTTTCTAAATCATTGACACACCAATACCAGTTACTACATACGCACTCAATGCTTCCTAGGTCTACACACACATCCACTCATTCTTCCATACAATCACCCATACATGCAGTTACTCATCAATACAACACTATCATATGCACTCATACACCTATAAAGACATTCGCACACCACCGCTCATCCATGCAGTTATTCACACATCTAGTTAGTCACACATCTAGTTAGTCATGCTAAGAATCAATCACACTCCCATTTACTCACCTGTATAATTATACACACACACACCACCTCACTTATTCACACATATACTAACGCATACTTACTCTCTTATGGAATCAGTGATACAAGTACACACTCATCAATGCAGCCAGTCTCGCAATCACTATCATGTAGAGTCATTTATATACTTCAACTCTCACATACACTGCCTTTTACATATGTAGTTACTTGGACATATACCACTGAGACATCCATTGACTCACCAACACACCCATACACACTCACGCACCCATACCGCTGTTTCCACATGCACTCTTGAATCCATACACCCAGTAAATCAACCACTCACACATCTAAGCACAGTTGCACACCTCCCTCCCACCCACCCACACACACACTCAATCTTCCCAAACAATACTCGGACAACCAATCAATAACCTACATAGATACTCATGTAGCTACTGACCAACCCATGCAGCAGCTTGCACAACAACACACAGACTGATAGACATTCAAACAGTTTAGTCACTAACCCATGCATTCAGTAAGAAACATTTAATCACTCACTTATACGGTCATTCTGTCATGCACCTACTAAATCTTTCCTCCAGACATTTATACACCCACTCATTCTTCAATACACATGGGAATATATATATAAAACATATTTAACTTTACAGAAACACACAGTTACTGGATGATGTAATCAGTGATGTCATTTGAGATGTCATCAATGATTTCATCAGTGATATAACTGACCATGTCATGAATGATGTAATATGTGACGTCATGAGCAGTGCATTGCGGGTGCGCGAGTTATAGTTAGGTGAACTAACTGTAACGGTGGAATTTCTATGGTTTCAGTGAATTTCAAGTGTTTTTTAAATGCTAATTTCTAACTATAACGTTTGTAAAACCTATGTTTTTTTCAGTGAATATATATACATCCTTCACCACCGGTTCACAGTCGCTGAACCCTTACGGCGCTTCTCCCTCGGTTTGTGCGCCTCTGGCTGAACCACGCCACTTTACATTCTCCAAATCCTTCAGAATGAAGGAAATAGGGTGTCACTCCTGGATTAGGTGTTTAATATTCCTTTATTTTCATTTTGTCAGGTATTCAAAAGCCACACCAACGCATTTTGTTCTCCCCTGAGAACTTGTTCACGGTTTACATCCTTGCCCCTCTTTCGGAAACTCTGCAATACATTCAAAATATTCTGTGAACCATTAAGTGAGCTGTGACCACCTATCAACAACAAGCTAATTCCAAATATATCTCAAGTGAAAAATATCCATCTTAAAGGGGGGGTTGTCAGAATGGATCTCAAAACCCAAGCAAGCGTCATCCAACAAAGCAACATTCTAGAATGCCTGTTATTGGAGTTCTTCAGAGAGGCTCAACTGGTTAAAGAGAATTGTTTTGTATACACTGGATGGCCCCTTTAAATCTGGCCTTTGTGTTGGTACAATCTTTTTCCGACCCTCAGCAATGAAAGAAATCCTGACACCTTAAAATAGAATTGGAACTACACCCCTTCCCACTTCATAATTCTGCTCCTGCATGGATTATTTAACTCTTGTGAAGAGCGTGGATACGACAGGGATGGAGCACCTTATAAGCACATCTAAATAAATACATACCTTTGATTTTGGTTGCATGGAGGTCCTTTGTAGGGTGGTGATGTAAATTAAAGAACTCAAGTGGGAGATGGAGGGAGGAAGGTGTTCCACTTTCTGAGGGGGAATAAAGATATTTCTTGCAGGTGTTTATCCAATGAGAATTAAATCTGAGATCTGGTGATAGACTGGGTGAAGAGCTTGAGTGGGCAATGTTCAGAATGTTGGCAGAGTTGGTGTCCTCATTGGCCAGTACCAGGCCTTAATACTCTGCTGGGACTGCAACATATCGAATAGATGGATTAATCGCATTGCTCTGTGCAGTGTTTCACGATAAAAGTGGGGCACATCTCTTGGCTTGGTGATAGATCCACTCACTGAAGAACACACGTCTAATGTAGAAAGGCAGCAATCCTGCCTGCTCTGTGAATAAACTACTTCACTGCCAACTTCATGGAGAAAAGAGTATTTTCTTTTTACTTTGGACTATAAAAACACACAAACACTCCTCTGCTCACCATCGGTTGGGTTATTCTATATTGGCACAACATTCATGACAATTTTGTATTCCTTGTGATACCAGGCCCAGCATCAACGAAGCTTAACTTCCCTTTTCTTACTTTGTAGTCATCACTATAGTAAAAGATGGACATTAAAACTTAAATAAAGTACCTCTTTTAATTTCTAGAATATTGGCAAGTATCCATCTTCATATGGTGGTAGAACAAGAGCCTGCCTTTATTTATAATCACACAGCTACTTTGAGAAACAGAATCCCCACTTGGTTCCTGAACTTCCTATACAGGAGCTCCTTAGCCCTGTGGTCCTGTTTTATAACATGCTTAACTTTAATAAGGGAGGATAGTTACACAAACATCAGTATCAAGCTACATTATTAGAGGCGGATTGTATATGTTGTTTGTTCGTGGAATCCATTTTGGAATAATGTTGTTAATGCAAACGTTCTTGCAAAGCCCCTATAGAACAGACACCAGTCCTGTCTCAAAATGTCTGACACATTTTTAAGTTTTAGTAGGATTTTATCCAGAGGCAGTGACATTTAAAGCAGTTTTTGCACGTCCCTACACAAACATTGTAGACGTCCTAGTACACAGCTTGTTGGTATAGTATCGGCTGCGAACTTGCAATGTAGCTTTGGAAAACAATCATTTGGTAAGAAGACTTAATAATGTAAGAACATTTCTAGTTTGATGAACTCTTAACTAGCAAAAGGTATAAATGAGTTGAGAGAGGGGAAATGGTTTTAAAGAAAACCTCCCAGCGTTTATGGGGGTTTATTTACAATGAGCTAGCACCGCCGCTGCATCATTATTTTTGACGCGGTACAAAAGGGGGTGGTGATGGACGGAGCATCTGAACCAATCAAACACTCACACCCAGTCAACAGATCTGGGTTTAATCCATCACCGTTCTTTAGCCCACTCTGCCACCCCAGTTCAGACATGGCCATATGCAAATCAGTCTGACCCTGTGCCTCATGGGACAGTCCAGCCCGAACTGCCAAGCCATGCATTCCCTGGACCGGAAACAAGCTTCCGAGGACCGATTTCTGGCATTTCAGCTGTCTTCAGCCCGGCTTGCTTGAATCCAGTGGCAACGTGAGCAAGGGACTCACGTCTGAGCATACATATCCTGACATCACCACCCCCTTTTGTACCACCTTATTTTAGACGCCGCAGATGTGAATTAGTGCTCCACACTGCTCCATATTTACAAACTGATGCACTGGGCCCAATGTAGAGGCCTGATTCACATTATACCTGCGCCAGATATAATTTGGGTGACCAGAATTGTCAAGCCAAAAACCAGGACATTTCACGAAAATAGGACTACAGTTTTACTTCAAGCGAACGCACAGAATGATAGCGCTTCTCAGAAGAGAATTACTGAACAGGCAGTTAGAACATACATAACATGCAATTTTTAAACCCAGAAGCTTGCCTCTTAATTAACTTGCTTTCTTGAAACAACTGCTAACTATCTCTGCTTTGCAAAACAGAAAAAAGCACCTCACCGTTTTCGGTCGACTCTCTAAAAACCGGAACAGGAGCTAAATTTCCTGAAACCTGCTGAGACAGCTGGTGAAAAACCAGGACCGGCCGGGCAAATCCGGGATTCCTGGTCACCCTAGGTATAATGTATGCAGGGTAAGCGATCCCACGTAAAAAGCCACGTAGAACTGACGCAGTGAAATTGACTTGTAACTGCATCACTCTACCACTTAACTTTACCAAAATCCCTACGCCTTCTCAAACCAGGAGTAAGGATTGACGCAGGGCTTGTACCATGGGACTCCCTCTGTGTTCTGATGCATTGCCGGAGTTGTGCCAGTCCTACGAACAACTTCAGCAATGCATTACTTTAGCTCCAACAGATGCGGCAGAATTTCTGAAGTATCCATAAATCCTTGCACGACAGAGCACTGTAGTGTAATAAGTAGAGTACATCCATGGTGGTGTTGGGGCATTTGCGGCAGGCGTAATAAATGTGACGCATCAATGCTGATGTGTCAGTTCATGTAAATATGACCCATAGTATTTTAACTGTGGGCTGTATTCTTCCGTATGCTGTACAATAAACAAGCATGATTAAAGCTAGTAGGTCTGGCTTTAAAGTGCTGATGCTTTGAAAGGACAGGTCTGATGAAATGCACAAAGGCTATTTTCACTGTTTCATGCCACATGGAACTAGAATCATGGGGAATAAAAAGCAGGATACAGACATTGATGGCATAAAAAGAGTCAGGTTGCACACAGTTGAGGCTGAAATATTCTGTGAAGTTGTGCAAACATGTTTACATGCATTAGAGCATTCATGCTAATTCTCGACCTGCACGTCAACAAGGATGCCTAACAATGTATGGGTTCCTGTCTGAAGGACTAGGTTTAGAAGTTTGGCCTGCACTGTTACTATTGACTCCGATCCAAGGCTGATTTTCATATGGTTTGTCCTGCCTGTGCCAGTGCAGTGAGCAAATAAGATGGACTGGCATGCTCCCTGACTAAAGCCAGGGACAGAGATTCATTCAAGCATCTCACTCATTACTTTTTTTTCTTTTTCTCGCTGGTTATGGCTGTGGTTACTGCTGTTGTCCTTTCCTTCCTGGCAGCTGTCTTTAGAGCATTTTCCCTGCTGTGGTGGCAGGTGTTGCTGAGGCTGCTCCTGGTGACCAAACTGTGGTTAGAGTTGTAGCCATTTCTGTTGTCACTCCTTTTCCACAGCTATTGTTGCTGTTTTGTTTGTCCCGGTCATGGAGTCAACTGTGGTGACTTCCATGGTCCACCTCAATGCTTCTGTTTCAGGAATGGATGCATCTGATTCTGTAAGAAAGGAATGTATGGGTTCTGCTTCTGAAACACTTGGCAAGACAAGCATCAGTTATCCTCGCCCTTTGTTATAGATTTCAAATGACATTGACATCCCTTGGTCCTTCCCTACACCCACAATCTCGAGTTAGCCTTTTTCTCCAGCTGAGTTAATTGAGTTTTAGAATTTCTTAATTTATTTTTCGCAGATCTAGTCAATTTTATGTATCCAATGCATTTCTGTCTCTTGTCTTCTCTTCTTCAGGTAAGCACTAAATACGCTTCTATACAAAGATGACAGTGTTTCAGTTTCAACTCAAAATACTATCAGTCAATAAAAACAACCAGACATTACAGTTCATAAATTATAAAGCGTGCTTAAACTGTCTGACTTGATCAGCCAGCCGAGCACCAGGCTGTTCCCAACCAATATTACTACTTAGAATCCTCCATATTACCCTTTGGTGCCTGGGATTGTCTTGTGGAGTCTGGGTTGACCTCGAGCTCCTCTGTTCGTCAACCATTGGCACTCTCCAGCCAATCGCACCAGGGCAAACACACCCTAATTGATGTCTGAAAAGATGTATTAAGCAAAATAAATCACACGTTCACTCGGCTTGGATGACCCCCAGAAAACACAAATGGAGAATGCACTGTGACCAAAGGTAAAATACACAATTTTATGATTTCTTGTTAACAGTTCTGCAATGGGGAACACGTGATGGATTCGGCCAGAGTCCGTGTACAAGTGTTTGAAAACTGAGACCATGAGAAAGGAAAAAAGCAACTTTAAAATAGAAACAAGAATGTACACATTTCTGCTGAGCAAGCTAATCTACACCTTCTATTCTCAAAGAAAGAGGCTAAAAACGTCAGACGGCCACTTCCTTAACATGTTCAGGACTTCATGGCTGAAGTAAGCTACAATCATTTAAAATTATTTCACACAAGTGTATTTTAGTTTCCAGTTTGTTCGTGGTTAAGTTATACATAAACACAGCTGAAGTCTCAGAATTGGTTTTCTGGTTTTCCTCTTAAATCATTTGGTGGTCGGGCTTTCCGTTTACTTGAGTTATGTTGCCACCATGTATGCCCATCTCATAATTATCTTATTTAATAATGCTGTTTTCTGTCTATTGACGATTTCTTTGAAAATTAAAGATAAAGGGCCCCATGCATCAAGCTAAAAACCGGAGAAGTGTGGCTCACCGGTTAGAAGCGGCAGACCCTGAAGCAGAGGTCAGCCCGGTACCAGGGTTCAATTCCCGACGCGGCAGGGTCTTGGGTCAATGTCCGCGGACTCGATAATTCTCACTTAGGTGCCTACGCTAACCATGGGTCCCACTCTGCAACTCTGGGCAATAGCTTGCTTAATCTCCACAACGGCCCCAGCAACGCCGGGGATGCCTGGCTTCACTTTGGGGGTGCCCTCTCACAGGGAAAGCCAGGACGGGTTCCCCAGCGGTATACAGCGCCAGGACACCACGTAACGAGGTAACAGTGCGCTTTACAAGTATACATACATTACATTACAAAGGGGCAGATTCGCAGAATCTTCCCCTGTGCGACGGGTATTTTTGCATTTGGGATGCATCATCCAAAATGCAAAAATCGCAATGTATGTAATCGCAAAATTTGCGATTACTTAATTTGCGATTGAATTTAGGGAATCGCAAATTGCGATTCCTTAAATGCAATGCAGCAAACAAAAATTTTAGCAATTTCACAAGTATGAATAGCAAATTACCGTCAATCTAAAGTCGATAGTTATTTGTGATTGGGGCATGTGTGTGGGCAACATGTGGATAAACTGTAATTTCAGGGGTGCAGCAAGGTGCCCTTTTGGGTACTCACAAATTGCACATGCATTCCCATTCAGTGGAACAAAGGAAGGAATAGGAATCAATTCCTTGATTGCGGCTCGCAATTTGCGAGTCGCGAAATGTGTCGGAATCGCACATTTTTGTGCTATTCCTACATGCATAGGCAATAGAAAATCTTTACTTGCGATTCCTTAAATGTGACAAATTGGACCCACATGGAAAACTTTGATATCATTTACGAAAGGGATACGCCTCGCCTGACCTCAAAATGGCACCCGCCAGGGACATATCACCACAGAGAGAGGATGACCCTGCTTTTGGGTCCTGCCGTACCATCTGAAAAGAGGTTTAACAGAGAATCAGTACTCACAGTGGCAAATCCAGCCTCAGAGTCACCGGGATCTACAGATTGCTATAATCAGCGCATCTCTTTTCCCCTTCTACAGTGAGTGCCTTTCTCCACCGGCCAGACTCCTGAAAATGGCCCCCTTAAGTATTCCCTTGTCCAAAGCACTCCTACTCCCCTTGGAGATAGATCCAGCATTTTTGCCCTAGAGTCTCGGAGACCCTTCTGAGAGAGTCCACAGTGACAAGAGAGTCACACATAGTGGAGGACTGGGATTGATCCCCTTACCACTGGGAACCATCTCCTACCCTGCCGGACGTCGGACACTGTGTTCACGCTGGGTTTTCTACTCCCTCCCCCACCTCTTCCCTTCTTCATTCTTCTGAGTGTGCCCGTGACCAAAGCAATCCTCTCCCCTTGTTGGGGAGGGATCCAGCACCTATGCCCTGGAGTCTCAGCAACCCCACTTAGAGAGTCCACCGTGACAAGGGATTCAGACATAATGGAGGTCTTGGATTGATCACTTTACCACGAGGAACCGTCTCCCACCGAGCCAGACGTCAGACACAGTTACTACCTCATCTCCACACTTTGTCTCCTACCCCCTTCCCCACCTCTTCCTTCCTTCATTCTTTACCTACATCCCCTATTCCTTCCCTCTCTCCCCTGAATTTCTCTCCCCCTGCCTGCTTTCTTTATCCTTTTACCTATGCTCCCCTTAATCTCCCCCATTACCCGTTAACATTACCCCCTTACCCTTCTTCTCGTCATGAACCAACGGATGTAACTTGTAATTGATGTACCTTCTGTAACAACGTGTAACTTTTAACCTATGTAACTCTCCTCATGTAAAGCGTTATGATACCTCCGGGTCTACTAGCGCTACATAAAACTCAAGTAAATAAATAAAGAATCACTATTGTCTATTTTGATGCATGTACACCAAAATGACTTATCTTTAATGGCCGGCCGCCACATCTCCTCCGTCTTCTTCACCTTCCTTCTTCCTGCAGTCACGGCTGGCAGCTGAAAGCACCCGAGCATACAGGCTCTCCTGGGCGAATCCCAACGCTGCAATGCAGCATTGTGATTGGTCTGAGCACCGTGGTTCAGCGCTCAGATGGGGACAGGGAGCCTGTGCATGTTCCTTACCAGTCTGTGTAATGTAGCCTGGTGGGGAACATGCAAAGTACGCATGAACTGTTTGGCCAGCCCAAGAGGCCCAGGAGTGAGGTGCACTTAGGGAGTATAAACCACTCCTCCCCTGGCGAGCCCTGCCCGCCGCTGATTGCAATAGGAAAAGTAAACTGATAATAATGATACGTTATTATCATTTTATTTTTCCTTTTGATCAGTGGGGCAATGCTCCTCCGCCGAGCCGCTACTGCAAACTTCTAGGTCCTGTAGACATGAGGACTTCGCTATTCTAGCCACTGGTGAAATTTTACATTTCATAATGTTGTTAGGTAGTGCTTGTGATTATGTGGTAAGTAACCTTGTGCACTGTGGGGTACATGCGCGACTTGTATATTCCAACTGGGTCAAGCAAAGACTGCCACGGTTCCAGGAACCAGCTACCAAAGTTTCTGTTCTTCTTTATCATCCTCTCTCTATTGGTCCTTAGGCCAACCAACCAGATATTTACCAGCAGATGCTGCATCCAGTTGTAATGGCCTCCAGGCTCTCAGAGGGCACTCCCCACTATGGTCAAACTTATCTTTAAAAATAGAAAAATCGCCCTTTGTGATTAATGTAGATGTAGGTTGATTCTTCCACTTGACCTGTCTGTGGACTATTACCAGCTATGGGAGTGAATCCCTAGATCATATTACCAGCTGTGGGAGTGAATCCCGAGATCAGAGCTTCCTCACCTGTGGTTTGGAACACCTACACAGGCAGACGCAACTGTTTAGAATATTAAATATTATATGCAAATAATGCATACATAAAAACACAAATTTCCAATGTTTGGATAATGGAAAAAGAAATGTAAGGCTAAAACTTAAGTTGATGTTCTTATCTTGATTTATGGGAGCAGCGCAAGTACAGCAAACAGAATCGAGTATGGACGAAGGGTAGTCTCAATTGAAGCATTGGTAGGCAGCAACAAAAATAGCATACATTAGACGTAAAAAAGGCAACCAAGTAATATGTTAGAGTCTATCTTATCACGTCATCATATAGAAATTAAACTACGGTTCATATGTACCAACATTTCATGCAATGCAGTGCAGCAAGGGAAGTTACTGTGTTGTGTAAAAGGGGGAGAACAGAACTGCACCTTGTTTTTAAACATCTGGTGCAGTTCTGCTCTCTCCTAGTGCTGGCTCACTTGTGGCTGCGAAGTGTCCACAAAGGCATCCTTTCGTCATGTTACAAGGGTGCCTGCATTGTGGTGAAGATAGTTTTTGTGCAGGAAGGGATACATTCCTCTGCAAAAACTGTACATTGAGAGTACTTCATGCAGCACACGTATAAAGAGGAAAAAACGATGAGAAATAAAGCTATTTCTCCTTGTTAGGCCAGCCTCAATTAGGCGCATCATTGTGGCACAAACCCCTCTTTACAAGTTTTTGTAAATATGAGTTTCTTCACAGTACGTGGGTGAATGCATAGGAATGCCCATGCACCATCATGTAATGCCTACCTAAGAATGCAATGTAAATCTGGATTTGCGTGGCTTTGTAAATCCCAAAATAAATTTATTTTGCATCAGGACAGCATCAAAAAATTGACAAACCTGATGCAATGTCTTACTACATCTGGGCTTAAATTTTGAAAATCTTCAACCTTCCTATTAATGTTAGGGGTTTTTATAAAGCTCACTGTTACGCTGGGGGTCCCGGCGCTAGCTCCAAAGAACAGAACAGAACAGAGCCAAAAGGGCTTAGTAAATTAAGTTTTAAATTATTTGCATTTTTTGGTGAATTAAATGAAATATTTTGTACTATGTGTAATTGTTTGATGTGTACCTGTTTAGTACTTTTGTTTAGGTTCCAATTGTAGGCATTGCTTAGGTTGAAGTGGGTGTCCATGGCTTCCAGTAGTGTTTTATTTCAGGTCCTCAGAAGTCAAAAGAACAAGAACGATTGGCTGGTTCCCTCTGTATCTCAGACCTTGTTGTAATTATATACGGACATTGAAATGGGTCCATATTGGGCCATATATTCATGTCCTTAACTTTTCGGGCAATACCATTGATCGATTCTCAGAGATGAATCTAAAAACTGTTGAGGCAATCCATGACAGCGATTATAATTCATGTTTTACTTGGTCTTGGATTTCCTAATAGTGTTAGCTATTTCCAGGATGTGTGTTTCTTCTATTTTTTTCCATGTAGCTTATTACTTTTATAGAGTGTTTGTCAGCGGGCCAAACAAGGGGGCCCATTAGGTTGGCGGGTGGATCGCCCGCGCCAGGCTGGCGGTAACCATCGTCGGCCTGGCGGGGGCAATCCGCCCACCATCCTTGCTGCAATGACCCCCCTCCATATTAAGATGGCTGGGGGGTCCGCGGCGGACGGAAAGACCGTCTGCCGCGTTTCCGCCCCGGTCGCCTTGCGACCGGGGCGGAAAAGGTTTAATATGGTGGCGGTTTCTATCAGACACCGCCAGCCATACTTTAGTATGGGCATTTGTCAAAGCCTTTCCGTGGCGGCAATGCCGCCATGGAAAGGCATGCGGAGACTCCCTGCGGGAGCCCCTTGCGGGCCCCCAGGGACTCTTGGGGGGGTGGGGGATGCACATGGGGGCGTACCTATGGTACCCCCTAGCATTTCAAAGAACAACATGGCAGGCACCAAATCTATGTCCTCCCTGCAGAGCACACAGAACAATAATGTCATTTTCATCTTAAAATTAGGATTCTGTACAAATGTGTGTGAAGGTTGTACAGTTGTCAAAATACTGACGAGGCAAAAGAAAATGTTTTTGGGGTGTGGTGAATTGAGGGAGATGTGAGGAGGTCGCTCCTGGTGCGCCGATCCTACACCCAATCTTCTAAAAAGGCATCAGCTCAGATCCAGCTAATTACAGAATGATTGCCTTGCTAGATATCGAGGCTAAAGCATTTGCCACCGCCATACTACAGGTCTTGGAAAGCTGGATCAGGAACAGGAATATTCTGCCATTCTTCCAGTCAGGTTTCAGAGAAGGAGCATCAACCATTGGCAACATTCTAGCATTGGCTTATCTGGTGGACGAGGCCACCCAGCAACCCCCGATATTCGCATGCTTTGTTGACTACACTTCAACATTTGAAGTGCTCCCACGTATCCGTCGGTCACAGCACGTCCCTTTCCGTAACAAGTTAGGGATGAACCCTCTGATGAAGTATGCCACCAAGGGGTAATCCTGGTGGGTGAGGATGACTTAAAAGGAAAAACCTTTTCCTTCCAACGACAAGGTTGACATTCGTTGCTATTCTCCTAGGAGTGACTCCTTCTGGTTATTAAAAAAATTATATAGGAGGACCTCAAGCCAGCCACATCTGAACAGAGCTCTGAGGAAGGGAACACTAAAACACATTCTCTATGCAATACTAATGGCTCTACCAATTAAAGAGCTCCATGCAAGCTGGAAGTTACACACAGCGCTAGGTCCATGCAGACTATGTCATCTAAGAGAAGGAACCATGGAACATCTAATATGTATCTGCCCAGCACTCCTGGGTGAACTCCACACTTTATTAAGACAAGTCTTTTTAGCACATGGGGTGTGTATTTGTATAGAAGCAATGAGTTGCCCTGTTACCTTGAATCTCCGGTAGATATGGCAACATTTGGGAAATTTATGTTGGTTATGAAGCTACTGCTGAAAGGTCTTCCTGCAGTAGCTGTGGTGGCACAGCCTTAACGTCAACTGCACTACAACAGCAAGTATCATTCCACACTATGCATCCGGCAGACGTCTGTACCCCCACTTCTCTGGTATCTGTAACACTGCTCCACCACCCAGCACTTTCCTTCTGGGGCACGTCCCCACATGCAGCTCATGGGAATAAGAAGCTTGCCCAGGGTTATACTCTCTTGGGCATGTGGATTTTTGGGCAGAAGAATAAGCGTGCATACAGTCACTTATTTGCACAATAGGAATAATATGCTGCTAGTATTTAATGACTTATGTTTTTTAAATTATATTTAACACTTTTACTACCTAAATGCTGATTAATTTGTTAGACGCCTCTGACAGAAGATTAAGCGTGCGGAGCATGACTTATTTGCACAATATGAATATGCTGCTAGCATTGAATGTTTTTTTCTTTTTTAATTATTTTTAGCACTTGTACTGCTTAAATGCTGATTAATTTGTTAGACGCCTATGACAGCGGATTAAGCGCGCGTCAAATGACTTGTTTGCACAATATGAATCTGCTGTTAGCACTGAATGGATTTTCTTTTTAAATTATTCTTCCCACTTTTATGGCCTAATTGTTAATTATGGCGACTGTGCCACCATAAGCTCATTGTTTGTGTGTGAATAATTTGTAACAATTTTAATTAATTGAACAAACAAACTATTTACTTACTTATATAGGAGGTGCATTTAGGAAAACCCGAAAAGAAGGTGCTGAATAGCAAAGAAATAAAGTTTAAGATATGCAGATGGATGAAATGTGGAGAAAAAAGGCCTTACATGTCTAACATAGTGTAAACACAACAGGAGTGACTGAGAGATTCTGAAGCCACTTCTCCTTCCACAGTCCTCACTAATGTTTAAATTCACTAGTCTCACAATTTTAGAATTGAAAATTCAATATACAAAATGGTTGTTAATCATTTATCTTAGACACCGAACAACCACTGACAAAGCCAATAGCCCTTGCTGGTTTTAGGTGTGTGTCAGTTGTGTTAACACCTTCGCTGCGGCGGCAATTCCGCCGCAGTGCTAGGGGGGAGGGGGGCCACGGGGCGCTCTCATGCTCGTGACGGAACCGCTCTGTCACAAGCCTCGGTTGCGCTGTGCTTGTGACGGAGCGGTTCCGTCACGGTCCCGCCCGCTCAATAAAACGCACCGTACAGGCGCGAAATCAGCACCGCTCCGTCACCAGCACAGCGCGACCGAGGCTGGTGTCGGAGCGGTTCTGTCACCAGCATGGAAGAGGTTATATATCTGGAAGCAGTAACACAAAGCTCAGAGAGGAACTAAAATACCGGTCGGTGGCACACTATGGGAATCACAGAAATTTAGTTAACGTGTTTAGGCCTCGTTCTTAATTACATAGGACACCACCATTTTAGAGACTGCCTACTTTTTAAATGTCACTTAAATGTGTGTGTTTGGGGCGATGGGGGAATGTGTGGTTGTTATGGCCATGATGGAGCATGTCCCCTTGTACTCGCTCCACTAGTTGGGTGGGTGCTTCAGATGTCTGCTGTATCCTAAACACGTTAATGAGCAGGAAATGGAAGAACACGGAACGCTCTCCAGTTGTGTGAAAGTATAGCTCTTATGTTACTATGCCTCTGACGAAGAGAAGATGGCTTCCTGAAATGCATTGGGCTTTTTATTTTTTAAATAAAGATGCAACAAATGGAATTATTTGGTGTCCTTTTCGTTTATATGAAGAACATGGCATGGTTATGGAATGAATAAAAGGAATTGAAGAGAACATGGAATAAAAGGAATATGGAGAAAAAGAATAAGGGGTAAAAATTGATAATTTGATTGATTTGATTCATTCAGTTACTAAAAATGGCTGTGCAGTTTGATTGGAACCTCCACCAGCTCAAAATGTGTTTGTTGATTCTGCAGCGGATTGCGAAGCAAACTTGCATGCCTCTATGGTTCGGGAATAGGTAAACAGAATGGGGGATTGCGGGGGAGCGGCCGACCGGAGGGAGGCCTGCTGCCCCTGGGGTGTTTTGGGGCCCCGGGAGGGGTAGGGGGGGGGGTTCGACGATCGAGCCAGCGCAGTTTCGTGGGTTGGTTTTGGGCTGGTTGGGCGGTTGAACTATCCTGGGCTATTCTTGGGCTGTATTGGGCGGGGGAGAGAAAAGCGGCCATGTTGTGTCGCGGATCACCATTTTGGGGACCGTGACACAACCGCCTGAGGGTCTGGGCAGGAGCGTTTTTTTTGGTTAGGCAGGAGCGTTTTGGTTCTGGGCGTGTTGCGGTGCTGCTGGTAGTCGGGAGGCGTGGAGCGAGCTTACCTTTCCAATTCCGGTCGGGCGAGGATCGCGAGTGCAGAGCAGTGGCATAACGGGTGTAGCGGCGCTGATGATCCGAGGGTGCGGGAGGCCTTGCGCCTTCTAGGGGAGGCGGGCCGCATGGACCTGGTGTGGCCGGATGTCCAGGTAAGGCCGCCGCGGTGCGCTGCCAGTGGCGCGCTGCCAGTGGCGCCGCGGCGGCAGTGTTGGCGTGTTGTGAGCCGCCGCGCTCACGAGCTATGAAGCAGGCGGGTGAAGGGAGGCGGGCGGGAAGGCGGGGGAAGCGGACAGCGGGGACGAACGACGGTGTTGCCAGGGGGGAAGGCGAAGGCAGGAAGGAAGCGCGGTGGCAAGAGGAGGCCTGCGCTGGAGTTTGTGGGAGGGGCGGTGGGAGGGAGGGGAAAGCACGTTCGGCAGGCGCCTCGGTGGTTGTGGAGGGGGTGGGGGGATGGGGAGGCGGCTGATGCAGGAGCTGTGGGGGGTGTTGAGGGGCGGGCAAAGGTGGCGCCGCGGGTAGAGGATGCAGAGATGGTGGCGGGGCAGGGGGGTCTGCAGGCACGGGGGCATGGCTGACGGGTTGGGGCAGGTGGAGGGGAGGGATGGGGGCCGGCGGGGGCTCGGGCTTTGGGCCGGAAGGGGACGAGGGCAGGGGGCAGTTGGGTGGGGGCGTGGTCGCCCCTTTTGATCGAGGAATCCGATTTGGAGGGGGGGATGGGTGTGGGGGGTGGGGAGAGCGAGCTGGACTGGGGGTCATCGTCGGGGGTCGGGGTCGTGGGGAGGCCGAGTAGACCACCGTCACCGCGGGGGGGCGTGAGTGGAGGGGGGTTGGGGGGCGACGGGGGTGACGGGGATTGGGTCGGGGGTGGTTGGTCAGGGGGAGGGCTTTCGAGGGCTGGGGCAGGGAGGCGAGGGGGTGTGGTGCATGCGGGGGGAGGGTCGGCACGTGGGAGGGTGGTGAGGTGCTGTGGGGGGTCGGGAGAGGCGGGGTGGGGATGGTGGGGTGGGGAGAGCAGCCAGCAAGGAGGGGGGGCATTCTGCAGCATGGGGGAGAGACCCGCAGAGGTGGTGGGGGATGGATGGGTGAGTGGGAGGTGGGGGGATGATTTCTCCCCGGCATGTTGGACTTCCCCACTTTTCTCTTGGCAGGAGCAGTTGGCTAGGTGCTCGGGAGAGCAGTATGCTGCTCCGATCCACCGAGGGGATGGGCCGGCTCAGCCTTGTACGGGCGGTCGCGCTCCACCGAGGGACCAATCACGGGAGCGCGTCGGATGGTGGGGCGGTAGGTCCCCGTCAGCTCCACCCCGATGGGTCGAGACGGCCACCGGGGGTCGGGGATGGAGAGTTGAGGCAGCAGAACAAGCCGAGTCGCATGCTGGGGGCGGGCGGAGAGAGAGTGTGTATCTGGGGGTGTTGATGAGGGCATGTAGGGAAAAGGCTGGGTTGAGCAGGATGGCATCCCTGGGGGGCGTCTGGGACATGCAGTGGGGGGCAGGTCTGGGGGTCGGGGACATGGAGGCGGAGTCGGAGGAGGAGGGGGAGATTCGGGAGGGGGAGAGGAGTAATGGTGTTGAAAGTGTCTTACAGGTATGCCCCCGGCAGGCAGCGCCGAGAGTGACAGCCCCCCCGGCGCAACTGGTTAGGCGACGGGATCCGGTGCAGACGCCAGGTTTGACGCCAGGTAAGGACGGTGGCAGAATGGGGAGTGGCTTGGGCACGCCTCATGGAGGGCAGGTGTTGGTGGGTACGGACGCATGGGGGGAGGATTTGGTGAGGCTGGTGAAGGGTAGGTATGTGACGGACACCGGAGTGGAGGGGGCGGCGGTTGGCGCGGAGTCAGTGAGCGACGGGGCGGCGGACGGCGGGGTGCTGTGGCGGACAAGGCGAAGGCAGGGGTGGTGGCGCCTGGGGGCGAAGGAGAGTTGCGACGTGCCTGTGTGGAAGCTCCCGTACGTGGGGGTGAGGAAGCCGCTGGGGGCCCATTTGTCATTGGCGACCAGGGAGAAGATTTGGAAGGGGGAATACGTGGAGATCTTGAAACTATTCCACCGGGAGCTGACGTCTAAGGAGGGCTCGAAGGAGGAGGAGCAGGAGTTGGCCAGGCGGCCCAAGGTGCCCCCGACGATTGAGAACTGGCAGCCTTCCTGATATACGCTAGCGTGTATTGTGAGAAGTACCCAGACAGGTCCGTCGCCTTATTCAAATATGTGGATGTGGTGCGGCGGGTGCAGGTTACCTACGGGGGCTATGCGTAGTCTCATTATGATGAGGAATTCCGGGCGCGGATGGTGTCGGATCTGGAGGCGAAGTGGGGTGAGCTGGATTCGGATCTGTACCAGCAGACGATGGGAGGTGCGAAGTTTGGCCGCACCATCTATACGGCCAACGGGCTTCCGCTTGCGCCAAACCCCTTTCAGGCCCGTCCCACCCGTGGGGGGGTGGGGTCGGGGGACACCGCCGCGCAGAACACCTTCGGGGTCTGCTGGGACTTTAACAAGGGCACGCGCAGCAGGCAGGTGTGTCGTTTCCGACACTAATGCTCCAAGTGTGGGAGGAGACACCCTGCTGGGGGGCGGAGGGGGATCCGCACAAGGGCAGCAGCAACCAGCGGCTACCGCTGGGGGGAGGTGGGGTGGAAGAGGGGGGCGGGACCCATGGGCAAAGGCTCATACACCGGTTAGGCTGGATCGGATCGAGCCTCTGTTGGCGGCCTATCTACGGGTGGAGGATGCGGCCGTGTTGCGCCGGGGTTTCAGGGAGGGTTTTCGGTTGGGTTACGAGGGTCCGCGGATCGCTCGGTGGGCAGATAACCTGAAGTCCGTTAACGTGCACAAAGGGGTCGTAAGGGAGAAGTTGTTCAAGGATGTGAAGGAGGGCCGGATGGTGGGGCCCTTTATGGAGCCGCCGCTGCCGGAATTGATCATTTCCCCGATCGGGGTGGTGCCCAAGAAGGAGCCGGGACAGTTTCGGTTGATTCAGCATTTGTCTTGGCCGGAGGGGGCGTCGGTGAAGGACTATCTCGGCGGAGAAGTGTAGTCTGTTTCGTACTCGTCCATGGACGTAGCGCGGAGAATTGTGACGGCGGTGGGACAGGGCGCCCTCATGGCAAATTGCGACATCAAGTCGGCGTTTCGGTTGCTACCGGTACATCCGGCGGATCACCAGTTGTTGGGGATCCAGTTTGACGGACAAATCTTTGTGGACAAAGCGCTTCCCATGGGGTGCTCGATCTCCTGTGCCGTGTTTGAGAGGTTCAGTTCTTTCCTGCAGTGGGCTTTTTCCTGGCGCACTGGCTCGGAGATGGTGACGCGTTACCTGGACGACTTCTCCCTGATGGGACGGCCCGGTTCGACGGACTGCCAGCGACAGGTTTTACGGACCTTATGGGCTATCTGGGGGTTCCCCTGGCACCAGAGAAGATGCACAGTCCCAGTACGGTGCTGTCATTTCTCAGTATAGAGCTCGACTCAGCGGCCATGGAAGCGCACCTACCGGAAGACAAACGGGCGGCAATGGTGGCATTGGTAGGATCCATACTGCCAAAGCGGAAGGTGACAGTGCGTGATGTGCAGGTTTTGTTGGGGCACTTGAATTTTGCGTGCCGCGTGGTGCGTGCCGGGCGTATGTTTTGCCGTTGGTTGGGTCTGTCGTTGTCTGGTTTGACGCTGCCGCACCATTATTTGGGTCTGTCGGCGGGGTCGAAGGAATACTTGCGCTGGCCTTTTTGGGGCGCTTCAATGGGGTGCCCATGGCGCCGCCGGAGGATTGGGAATGGGACGTCACGATGTCATTGGATGCGGCGGGAGTCGGCGGTTTTGGACTCTACTGGGCGGGGAGATGGTGCGCGGAGCAGTGGCCCGTCCCACTGGCAGGCCGGCGGACGGAGTATTGCCTTCCTGGAATTGTTCCCGTTGGTGGTGGCCGTTACGGTTTGGGCACGGGACTTGGGGCATAAGCGGGTTTTGTTTCAGGTGGACAATATGTCGGTGGTGCAGGTGGTCAACAGGCAGTCCGCCAGGGACCCGCAGGTGTTGAAGTTGATGCGCGTTTTCGTGCTGCGCTGCTTGAAACATGACATGTTATTTCAAGCCCGGCACGTGGGCAATGACATTGCGGATGCTTTGTCTCGTTCACAGTGGCAGAGATTCCATGGGCTAGCCACGGAGGCGGTCGAACTCAGGACTCCGGTGCCGGCGGCGCTTTGGTCGGTGGGAGATGCCGGTCATTCAGCTGGTGAAGGCGTTGGTGGCGGCGTCCACTTGGAAGGCGTACGAACAGGCATGGCAGGAATTTCAGCGATTCGGAGCGGCAAGGCAAGGGGACAGGTGGCGGCGAGAGGAACAGGTGGTGCAGTTCATGCTCAGTTTGATGGACAGGGGACTGTCGAGGGTGACGATTGCAGGGAAGTTGTCGGCGGTGGCTTTCATGGGGAAGTTGTGGTGGGGTTATTCGCCGTTGGCGGGGGAGTTGAGGCGCGTCTCCTGGAAGAATGGGCGAGGGAGAAGGGGGCGCGGGTGAGTCAGCGGCGGCCGATTACGGAGGATATGCTGGAGTCTTTGGTGCGGACGTTACAGTCGATATGCCAGGATTGGGGGGGGACACGGCGTTGTTTTCCACGCTGATGTTGTGGATGTTTTTTGGAGCGTTCAGGCTTTTGAAGTTGGTGGGGCTGAAAGGGGTGCAGGGGGTGCTGTGGGAGGAGGTGGACATCCGGGACCAGGAAGTGGTGGTGCGCTTGCAGCGCTCGAAGACTGATCAGCGTGGAGAGGGTACGTGGGTGGTGTTGGGGCCTGGGAGATCGACAGCAGTGTGCCCGGCAGCGTGGGGGAGGCGCTTGGCGGAGGTGAGGACGGTGGGGACTGGGGAGGTTTTTTGGACAGGGGGGCCAGCAAGGTGACTGCGGCTCAGGTGTTGTGGGACCTGCGGCACCCCTACGGTCTATGGGTGAGGACCCAAAGGCGTTCGGGACGCATTCGTTTCGCATCGGGGCGGCAACGGAGGCGGCCCAGCGGGGTTGGGCAAAGGAGGACATCAAGCGGTTGGGGCGCTGGAAGTCAGACTGCTACAGGACCTATGTCAGGATGCGGGGGGTAGGCGGAGAGTAATGACTAGACTGTGCTGCCCGCTTTTTATATGTGTGTCTTTGCAGGTGCTGTGGCGGCGTTGGACATCTACATAGTGGGCCATTCTTTTGTTAAGAGAGCGGAATGGGACAAGCACCGGAGCCTTAATTTGGAACACGATTAGCAGTTGTTTCGTTGTCATTGGCGGGGAAAAGGGGGTATGCGCCTGCACGAGTTGGTGCCGGCATTAAACAATGTAGTGCGGGTGGGAGTCTGTCCGGATGTGGTAGTCATCCACTTAGGGGAAAATGATTTGGTTCAGTGTAAGGGCTTAGCGTTGTTCAAGCAAATGAAAAGGGACTTGTTGGAAATACGGAGTAAATGGGCGGGGTGTCATGTGATTTGGTCCGAGTTTGTGCCTAGAAGGTGTTGGAGGGGGGCAGAGAGGCCAGCGGCAATTGATAGGACAAGGAGGAAGATTAATAGGGAGATGCGGGGGTTTTGTGAGAAGGACGGCTTGGGTAGGATGTAACACCCGGAGTTAAGGTATGGTGCTGTGTACTTCTTTAGAGAGGATGGCGTACATCTGTCGCGGTATGGGATGGACTTGTATATTGTTCAGTTGAAGGAGGCACTGGACCGAGCTATTGGGGTGTGTAGGTACCCGAGAGTGCAGGTGTCCTAGGTCCTCGGGGGTCTAAAGCGGTTAGTGGGGCTTTCGAGTGGCGCTTTTTCCTAGTCTAGGGGGATCATGGTAGGAGGACTGGGGCATGTCTTGACAGAGGGGGGGGAGTGTATATATGACAAGTTATTTAATCAGTTAATCAGGCATTGTGCAGTTGGGCATTTATGGTTATGTTGTTAAGTAGTTCACATTTAGTTAGGCCTAGTTTTGTACGGCACAGGCCAAGGGTTTTGTGTTTGTGAGGTGCACCTGCTTCCAATAAAGCGGCCTTTGTCACACCTTATACTGTGTCTGCGGTCGGTCTGTCTCCCCCCCCCCCTCTCCCGATGGGCCCCAAAAGCATGGAGTACATTGGTGTGCATTTCACCACCTCTGGTATCCTAAACAGGAGCACATACTGGTATACTCGCAGTGCTGTCAGTCAGCCAAGGGTGTCGTCACGCAAGCAACTGGATCTATTTATTAACATTTTCAACATCATGCGCTAAACCATTGCCATAACAGTGCCAGAGAGTCATCGTACACCTGAGTAACTCACACGTTTGACACTGAACTCCCCACAGCTCACCTGAGCATAGGCGCTGGATGTAGGTGTACTGATGCTGCTGCAGCACTCCCAAAACAAGCATGGCTTTAAATATTGGTTTAATGTTGTCACATTTGCTATTTATTGAAATACAGAGGTCAAATGTCAGTCTAAGTCTTATGGCAAATTGCATGGAGAATGATGTTTTCTTTTCTTTTTTTCACCTCAAAGTTAGAGGATTTTGTAAAGCAAACTATCTGACAATTTTGCTGTGACACAGGGAGTGTGACTGTGGGATGTCAGCTTTTTTCAATAACTTTTATAACACACCATTTAAATGGTGCGATGGGCCTACAAAATCTGTTAAATACATTTTTTTAGAGTTTTGTAGAGACAGGGGTCTGGAACTCAATGCGGCTAAAACTGAGCTTACGGTCCTTGGCAAGAGTGCTACTAACAGCTGCACTGTTAAGGCTGGAACAGACAGATTAGATAAGGTGTATAGCCTTGAATATTTGGGTGTGATCCTGTCTGAGAAATTTAAGTGGGGGCCCAAATAAATAAAGGATCGCTTTTAATATCCCAGAGTGTAAAAAAAGGGTCAGTGACAACCAATTTACAAAGATCCTTAAGTATTGCCCGGCGGTGTCGCCTCTTTAACCCACAAAATATTAATCAATGAAGAGGCAGGCGCTGGAGACTGGAAGGCAGGAAACAAGGGTTTATTCTCTCCCGGAGGAGAACACATCAGTTCGGACAGCAAGTATCGTCACGAGGTGCTCTAACCGCATCTCTGAGGCCTGGCCTCTTATACACAGGTTTATGATCTTTATTGCAGGTAACACATTCTTGCAATGCTTTGAAGTATGAAAGGACATCCTCGGAATCTCCCCTTCAGGCCCGTTCCCACACACATTTACAGTTGAAGTCCCCACCCCGGTCACAACAGGTGATGATTATCGCGCAGCTGAACATTCCGCCGATTCACGGAGTGTGTGGGGTTGATCGGATCTCATAGGGTGGGGGCTTTGATCAATTCGAGGGTCCTTTAATGGGGGAAGCTTCCTACTGTACGGGGGGGGGGGCAATAAACAGTATCCGCAGAGCCAGGTGGCGGCCTGGGAACGAGGAAGACAAACGGGCACACAGGAAAAGGGGGTTTGTATCAAAGGGCCTGGGACCATGAAAGGAATGAAGGGAGGTGTCGCGCTGGGAACAGGATGGGATTCCGAGGCAGAGCTGCGCTGAAGAGGGGTTTATGACCCAGGGCATGTGAGAGCGGGGGTGGCCAGTGCGTGGGGGGGCTTGCGAGGGCGAAGAGCTGTGCTGGGGGTCAGTGGCGTGCAGAGGGTGGTTCTGATCGAGGCACCTAAAATGGCGGGTGCGCACGACAAAAAGTGTGGCATCAGGGGAAAAGGCAAGATGGCGCAGATAATGTTTACCAAACCGTACTAATTTTCCACAGTCCTCCCTTTAACATTCCCAAGACATCTTGCTGGCCTTTTTCCTATCCATGTCTACTGTGGCGGTCATAAGTAAAGAAGTAGGAACCCAGGTGAAGGAGCTGTAAACATTACATTTAAAATCTTTCATCCTAGGAGGCGGGCCTATCGTTAAGCTTGATGCAGGAAAGTCATAGTAATGCAATATCGGACAAAAACGATTCTGTAGTGAGAGCGTTGGGTACATTTCATAGATGCTTATAGTCATTCGGAATATGAACTGATAGGTTATTACATATGTAAGTTCATTTCGTATTCGGTTGGAGCATAATCAATACAATGGTGGCTGGGAGAGAAATGAGATGTAGTAAAAACGATAATCAGGGGTGTCACTGTTCGAAGGGGAAGTCTTATTGTCGTGGACCATCATTAGTGAGTTCTCAGCATTCTTTGTCGTCTTCTGTTGGCACTGTTGAGCACCGGCGGTGGAGCTATGTGTCCAGCTCTATTCTAGGTCCTGCGTTGCAGGGCATGACCTTTTCCTCGCTTTCCTGGTCAAAAAGGTCCTTTTTCGCCCTGTGTCCTAACTATTCTTTCATGGGTACCTTAGACAGGGCACCCAAGTTTCATTTTAGTTTGCAACAAAACCCTATTCTATCTGACCGCAGTTTTTCTTTTTCGAGTCGATTGTTAAAGAGTTCAGGTGGAAGAAGAGGGTGTGTGAGTAGTCCTTAGGGTAGGTCGGAGGAAAAGGGGATGGAGCAGGGCCAGATCGGGAACAGACCAGGGGGACGGAAAACGTCAGGTAGGCGGGCCCATGACCGAGTTCAGAGGGCGGGGACTTTTCGGCACATGTTGATCATCGAGCAGGGGCATCAGGTCAGCCCTTTCCTTTCATTTTGTCGGAAACAGTGCCTCGTCCTGCGACTCCTTACTGTTGCGGTCTCGCCTTGGCCAATGTCGCAGATGTTCCACGATCTGCAGTCAGGCCGCGTGCTCCCACATCCGGTCTTTCTCTCCTCCGACAGTGGTACCCTTAAATGAGTTTGAAAAGACAGTCTTTAGAGAATTGGCAGAGGAAGGTAATCACATAAGTCTATTTCTCTCCCAACTCCAAGCAACTGAGAAACATCCGTTACATTGGGGTTTACAACCAACATATAAATAATTGATGATGGGTTTGCTGGATTTCCTATAACTTTCCTTTGTAACTATTTCTTTGATGTTTGTTGGTATTACATTCATTGTCGTGGTACCAGATCTGATACCTATTCATTGCATTTGTTTATTACAGTCACGTCAGTTCTTCTGGCAGAGACCCACTTCTCTAGTACGAGCCTCACGAAGCTATACCGTTCTCCAGGGCTTTGTATTTTACGAAAAAGTGCAATGTGCTATCACCATGGTCTGATAGGTATCTTTCTGAGGAATGAACATAGGCTAAACAATTTTCCATTATATCAATGCATCCTATCTTTCAGCTAAACATTTTACTTTCAACAGGGTTTACTGCAACAATTTCTTCATTTCGGTCTAATCTTAACTTCGCAAACATCATTCTAATTTCTACATAGTCTCTTACAACCTGACTACTTCATTAAAAAACCGGGGGGCTTGCGATAACTATTCGACTCATCCTTGGGGTGACCGGGGTCTTTATGGAAAACAACTAGGAACATAGTAAACTGGGGTGAGGGACTATCGTCTTGCTTTGTGTCATGAGGGCGTTATCTAGCAGATGGCCACAGTTCAGTTGGTAAGCGTTCAGTGACATTTCTCGAATTCTAAACTCTGTAGCTTGCTCATCAGCAAATCATTTCTAGGAACAACGGCTGGCCTGTGTCAGTTGTAAGTCGACCCATCTCTTACAACCTGGGGGTGAGGGATATTTTTTAAACTCTCGTCCGGGGCAGCTGATACAAAACTGGGGGCGTTCTGGGAAGACGGGGATGCTTCGATCACTTTTACTGTTTGGGTATTGAGACAATTCGGGACGGGGAAGGTCGCGTTACCTGAGGCATTTTTTTTTTATCATAGAAGCCACTGACATGTAGTTCCCTTATTACGGGTCAGATTAGGGAACCTCAGTCGTCTTACCTGTCCTTTCCTTTTTGGCCAATTCTAGGTTTCATCAATATTTAGCAGAAAGGAGAGGTAGTAACATGGCATCAAGGTGATTTTATTTAAGACAAATTTGTGCAAATACTTGCGGTATTTGGAGCCAATTGGGTGGTGCACCAGGGGTGGTGGTTTGCCAATTAGGTGCCAGTCGTTAGGAAGAGTGAGAGTGAGAGTGTGGAGGGGAGAGGGAGAGGGAGAGGGAGAGGGAGAGGGAGAGGGAGAGGGAGAGGGAGAGGGAGAGGGAGAGGGAGAGGGAGAGGGAGAGGGAGAGAGGGAGAGGGAGAGGGAGAGAGAGAGAGAGAGAGAGAGAGAGAGAGAGAGATATGAGCAACATTAGGCTAAATAGTACACGTGCGACATGGGGAGTGGCCGTGTATTAAGATAGGCTATTCAGCGCATTACACAACATTGAGACATTACGGGTCTGTGTTAGAATTTCGAAAGCATGCAGTTTGGGACGGACGAGCATTAGGCCGGGTACAAAGGGACATGCATTGAGTAAAAGGCACCATTGTGTCGCACTTCTCGCACTCTCGGTCCTTTGACTAGTTAAGTCAATGCTTCAGTCGCATAAAAAAAACATTTTCTCATAGTTTCAGACATACGTGACATGTGCTCATTCACGCAACACGGATTAGGGGTGATCGTGTTTCATCATATCATACAACTTATTGGCTCTTTCGTTACAAGAGTAGTTTGTGGGTGTCCTTAGGTGCCACCTTGCAGCGTTAGTCCGCTTCATGTATCAGACATGGCAAGGCTTCAGATCTTCACCATACCTCAGTCGTGATTCCATTGTAACCTGTAGAGGGAGGAAAAGAGGGGAAGGGAGGGGGGACAACGTTCGAGCATATCAAATGCATGGGCACGAAAGTCCTTTACTTACCACATACTCGTCTTATCTCCTCGGGATATAATCCCTGGGGTCTTGGTTTCTGAAGCCAGGGGGGGCGGGCAGTGTGGTGAGGATGGCGAGCGATAGGTTGTTCACGAGGGAGACGGTCCGAGTGTGGCATTATAGGCCGTGTGTAGGGAAACGTTAAAAATCAGAGGCGCTTAGTGCAAGGTATCTAGTTTGTAGATGTATCTAGCTATCGGGGTCCTTAAATCTTTTCCAACGCTGTGATGTCCTAAGGCATATCAGCTCTTCGGCCAACCCTGTTCCCTAGTACCTTTGAGTACCATACCTTTATAACATTCTATCATTTACACCGCTTCACTTTACCCGTCCTCAGAAGTCGAGGTCCTTCTCCATGCGTTAGTTCCTGAGCCAGTCGCATATTTGGAGGCAGAGTATCGTGCCTTAGATTCGATCCTCAATCCGGGGCTGAGCAACCATCTTCTAATAACCTTAGAAAGAGAACAAAGCAGAGCGCACAGAAAAACTCTCCCGCTGATCCCATATTTTACAAAAGCATGCAATACCTGTTCATAGTTTGGAAAACCTTTATTTGCACAATCGTTCAGCATGTAGATATGAGAGTGCAATCGTATTTGGCCGGACACGGCGATGGCTGAAGCGCGTACAGTAGGGGGGGCTATTTTGCAGCATTAAAAAACATTTTAAAAGGGTTTATTTAGTCATTTGCAAGAAACTAAAAACGTCTATCAATAGGTGAGGGATCAAGGGGCATTCATTTCATAATTGGAAGCACAGTCAGACTAGTTGCAATCAAATTTCCTAGATGCATACCGTGGGCGTGTGTCATAAGCGAGGTTATGTATCAGTTACGATAATATCATAATAAATTGTACATTGAAACCAACATTTTAACGGGATCCTTTTTACATGTTCGTCAAGTGAACCCTCCCTCTTTTTCGTCAAGTGTACAAAGGATCATATACATATCTCAGAACATCAAGTCTTATTAGCTAAAAACACCACGAGGTGTTCGTAAGTTCCTATTGACACCGGCGCCATTTTGGGCGAGGCCGGGTTAGTCCGGAAGTAGCATCAGGGACAAAATGTTTCCCACAACCGGCGGTTGGACCAGAGTCCCTTTCGGCAGTTCAAAAAGACTTGTGCTAGCAGAAGGGGTGGCTATGTCGTGGTTATTTCGTTAGCGATCAAGGCAGTTGTTCCTCACCGGAAGCCTGCAGGGGCCGAGGGCTCCTGGGACTTTTGCAGAATCTTCAAGGCTGTGGGGATGCTGTCGGAGGTGGGGGCTCGTGCCCCGGTGGGCACGCGTCCGAGTTACATTGCTGGTCAAAGTTACTCTAGCGGCCTAGACCCGCCTTCCAGGGGGCCCAGACGCCATTTTGAGACCCCGCAGCAGCCGCCCTTCGTCGTGTCTGCAAGAGTGGAAGAGACTTCTTGGGGCGAAAAAATGGAACACCGTGCCGTAGGAGCAGGACATTCGGCTCGGGCGCTAGGGTGCAGCTGTGGCGCCCCCACCTGGGGGGGCGAGGGAGACTCGTTCGCGCCGCCTCCCTCTCCCAGTGCACCCCACGCCGCCCCTTTTCACGGGTATACATGATGGCCACCCCACATCCCGTGCTCCACAAGTACACTTGAGGGCCATCGTATGTCTTGTGCTGCGGAAGTATGGTCGCCGCCATCCTATGTCCTGTGCTGCGGAAGTATGGTCGCCGCCATTCTATGTCCTGTGCTGCGGAAGTATGGTCGCCGCCCGGCTGGAGGATTTCGGCGCCGGGCCGGGGCTGGGAAACCTCCTACCCGGGGAGGTGGGAGAGGCTCGTTCGCGTCGCCTCTCCTTCCCAGCCCACCCTGTACCAATTCTTCGGCGGAGGTATTTGTGATGGCCGGACCAGGAGATACGAGGGAGGGGGTCATCTGCATCCGCCCCCTCCCTACTCGTGGCCCGGGGGACGCCGCCCCAAGAAGAAGAGGATGGGAAGGCCATTACAAGTCGGGCCCGTGGTGCCTCCTGGACATCCCACTGGCGATCTTTTCGATCGATGGCTGTCAGTAGGCCCCGCCCCACACGTGCTGTGTGTTTCACCTTCCGGATGGGCGTGACCGGTGACCTGCTGCATTTCGGGAACTGCCGGAGTGGGGGTAGGTATTTTGTTTGGACAGGCATGTCTGGGTAATGGGGGGGTTGTCTATGCAGGCCTGTAATTGCCTTTTTTTTTTTTTCACAGAGTGGGGGGGGCAACAGAGAGTAATCAGTCCCATTGCACTCGGAGTTTGAGTTCATTAATGGAATGTATACTAATCTGTCCGAGACTACTCTGTGTATTGTTTCTGTATGTTATCCGAAAGGGTGGCTTTTGTGTTCGGGAACAGTAGCGGTAGTACGGGGTTCGTCACCGGGTAACTTAGAGCTAGACTGGGTTTCCCGTCTTAGCGTTGTTCGATCTATGAGGATTCAAACATGTCGCTGAAATCGGTCTGGCGAAATCTGTGCCATCGGGCGTAATCAAACGTGGTGGTTCTATCCGGCCTGTCCGTGTCAGTCTGATTCATCTTTGTCTCACGCCTTTTCCCTTTCTGCCGGCCTGTTATTTCTGTCGGCCCTCTGCTCTTACCCTTGTTCAGTAGAGTCGGGCATTGAGCTTTCCAGTGCCCGGAATATTTACAAAAAGCACATTGGTTTTGCCCTAAGTCTGGTCGTCCTGCGCGTAGTGTCGGGGGATTACTTTCGGGTCGTTGTGTCTTGGGGTTGTCCTGTCGGTATATTCCTTTACACCGTTCCCTTCCTGCGTTTACTCCTTGGAACCGTGTTGCCGCTATCCCTTCCTTTTGCCTACCAGATGCTTGGAAGGTTGTCTGTCGCGTTTCTTTACCTACTCTGACTTCGTCTCTTTTCTTTCGTTGCATTGCTTCTTTGCGCCACATACCGAGACTGTCGAGCATAATAGGCGTTGTCTTACTACTACAAAGGGCTATTTCTAACGTTTCTATTTTATCAAGATCGAAGGATCCTATCAGTGGCCACTGTTTCTCTTGATTTTCTTTGGTATACTTGTGCCACAGCTTACTATAGGCTATGGTAACTAATCCATACTTTGTGAACATGTCTTTATTAGGGGTGCCTTCCAGCGGAGCTAGATGGTCCACCTCTAATAAACGGTCCGGGTTGAACCAATTACCAATCAGCGAGGAGAAGATAGGCATGACGGATCACAATGGGACCAAAAGTCAGCACTACCTACCTTATCACTGCGTGCAAAGACTAGACAGAATATTTCTATTCTACGTTGTTTGCAGGCAGTGAATACCTCATGAACCAATATCGAACAGTCAATGTTCGGTCAATCAAACAATCAGTGGGGAGAATAAGTAGGCCCGCAAAGGTCTGCGTCCTCTACCCTTTCACTATCTGCAAAGAGGAACCTGTTCTTTCCTGTTTGCAGACAGAGAATCTCCAGAAAACAATCCGCGAACAGTAGTTCGGGGTCAAAACAATTAATCAGTGTGGGAGAGGGAAATCTCCCGAGAACAATCCATGAACCGTAGTTCGGGTTCAAACAATCAATCAGTGGGGGAGAAAGATAGGCACGACGGCTGCGTTACCTATCCTTCACTGTTTGCAAAGGGAGGGAGCCTGTTGTTTCTTCGTTTGCAGACAGCGAATCTCCAAACAAATCAACAAAGAGTAATACTAGTATTTTTCAAACAATCATTTCGCAATTCGTCGTGTTTACACGACCTTACCCGGACCGTATGGACAGTTTCTTGTCTTCCGAATCCAGCGCCCGATCGTCCTCTTTTCCTCGTATTCCTCGTGGCACTCCTGATGGTTCCCAGTCAGGAACGTAGATCACTCGAGAGAGGTCTGTTCGGAACCAGTGAAGTTCGGATGATCGGCTGCCAGACGAGGGTCTATTGGGCAGGAGCTCTCCCGATCGTTGCAGTCGTTCACTCTGTCGTCAGGACCTCTCCCACTGGATCCACGTGTCGCTGATGGGCCCCACGTATGGGACGCCAATTGTAAAAAAAGGGTCAGTGACAACCAATAAACAAAGATCCTTAAGTATTGCCCGGCGGTGTCGCCTCTTTAACCCACAAAATATTAATCAATGAAGAGGCAGGCGCTGGAGACTGGAAGGCAGGAAACAAGGGTTTATTCTCTCCGGAGGAGAACACATCAGTTCGGACAGCAAGTATCGTCACGAGGTGCTCTAACCGCATCTCTGAGGCCTGGCCTCTTATACACAGGTTTATGATCTTTATTGCAGGTAACACATTCTTGCAATGCTTTGAAGTATGAAAGGACATCCTCGGAATCTCCCCTTCAGGCCCGTTCCCACACACATTTACAGTTGAAGTCCCCACCCCGGTCACAACAGGTGATGATTATCGCGCAGCTGGACATTCCGCCGATTCACGGAGTGTGTGGGGTTGATCGGATCTCATAGAGTGGGGGCTTTGATCAATTTGAGGGTCCTTTAATGGGGGAAGCTTCCTACTGTACGGGGGGGGGGGGCAATAAACAGTATCCGCAGAGCCAGGTGGCGGCCTGGGAACGAGGAAGACAAACGGGCACACAGGAAAAGGGGGTTTGTATCAAAGGGCCTGGGACCATGAAAGGAATGAAGGGAGGTGTCGCGCTGGGAACAGGATGGGATTCCGAGGCAGAGCTGCGCTGAAGAGGGGTTTATGACCCAGGGCATGTGAGAGCGGGGGTGGCCAGTGCGTGGGGGGGGGGGGCTTGCGAGGGCGAAGAGCTGTGCTGGGGGTCAGTGGCGTGCAGAGGGTGGTTCTGATCGAGGCACCTAAAATGGCGGGTGCGCACGACAAAAAGTGTGGCATCAGGGGAAAAGGCAAGATGGCGCAGATAATGTTTACCAAACCGTACTAATTTTCCACAAGAGATGAAAAGCTATACTTCGTTTTCGAAAGAACACATATACACATTCCGTCTCTCCTTCCCTGGAAGACTATCGTGCCAAGGCCCAAAGTGCTGCTTGTATGGTGCAGACGTTTGGGGTTAAACTGATACCAACAAGCTTGTAGGTGAAAATGGCTTTTGTAGAACATTGATCTCTGTACCAAGAAGCACCCTCTTCATTCCGCTTTATTTGATTTAAGTTTGTTTGTTTATTGTACTGTTAATAAAAACTCACAATGTGAAAAACTTACATTTGTAAAAAACAGCATTTATTTGATTTAGCTATGAAACTAGTATCTGGCTTGGCTCAATTGAAACAAAAGTTCTTTTGGATACGAATTTGGATGGCCCCTGAGTTCTCAGAATACAGAGATTCATTGAGAGATATAAGGGATCTGGATAATGCCATGGAGGTTCCTTGGTTAAGATTTATTCATGAATGGTGCAAGAATCTGGGCTTGCTCAAGTTATGGAATTCACCTGAATTAATCTGTAAGGTAGACAAACTGGTCTTTAAAATCGACCTAATGGTCTTGTGTGCGAAGAGCTACCTTCTAGAGGCACTGTGGGGCCATTGACCGAACCGATTTTGGCATTCAAACCAACTTCAGCCTTTGAAGATTATATGGATAGTATTACACCACCCATGGCTAAGAGTTTGTACATAAGATTTACATTAGGCTGTCTGTACTTACAATCATTCAGCAAAAATTGGAGCAAGACCATGCTTCTGTTGTTTGTCAAACTTGTGGTATGGACCCTGAAACTATAAAACATAATAGGACTTATTTACAAGCCCCTTGTGCTACCAGTGCATCACTTTTGTGAATAAGCCCCCATATGTTTGATTGCCCTGATTACCTTGGCACGCGCAGAAGATGGCTCCACTGGATCTATTTGACTATGGGGGCAATTTATTGCATAGAAGTAAATTCTGATGACTGATATAACTGGTCCTGTTGTATTTTCTGTGAGTTGGTTTCTGTTTATTATCTGGAAGAAACAATTTTATCTATATCAGTATGATATAGAGTAAGCTTCTCCTATTGGTATAATTATTTATATCCTTTATGCTGTGCACTTCGCCCTACCTCCCCTTCAATTAATTTTGAGGGCGAAGTATAAGCACTTAAGTCAATCAATCATTGGTTACATTTGTTTACAATAGCACTTTGTATTATGATTTTAGCAGGGTCTTGTGAGATTAGAGGATTACGCAGTAAATTGGTCACAAATTAATTGGTTATGTACTATACATTTTGGGGCTTATTTAGACGTCCCTTGCGCCGCCGGTGCGTCACTTTTATTATGGGAAAAAGTGACATATCTGCGGCGCAAGGGTTTTTAAATAAGCTCCTTAGTATTTTGGGATTATTTTTAGTGATCAAGACAACAGGGTGCAGCAGGAATCCTGTGTTTTATTATTTAACTACATTTGTTCTAATTGCACTGATAATTAATTGTGGAGAACTGTTTTAATGCCCATGATTAGTGGGATTACTTTTATATTCAGTGACCTTTATCAACTGAGAGATCTATAAAGATCTGTCTTAACTAAGATGTTTGCAGTTAGTGAATTTTACTGTTTTTTATAGATATTTTATGTATGAAGTTTGAAGAATGATGATCTGTTATTTGTTTTATGAAAGTTGGATACATTTGATGGTCAAGAAACCGAATTAAGTATTCTTGAAGCTGTACAAATATATCAAAAATCATCAGCATTAGGAAAGCACAAATTTAATTCTGTACATAAGTCTGAAGAGTGATGTAATCAAATATTTAATGAGATGAAAGCAAACCAAGACACTTTACTTGGTGGTGCGTAAATCAGAAATATGTGCTGAAACTCAGTTGCCACACAATCGTTTGTACACTATATAGTTTTATCTGTAAAACTTAATGTCAATGTGAATGCGCTACCACACCATGCTTTATAGTAATATATTTGTGACATTGTGTTTCAAAAATACCCCACAGGCTACATACCACACCCTTACCACTCACCCGCTGGAGAGGCGTGACTCATTTGCCATATTTGTTCTTTGTGTGGCGCTTGGGTTCTTCACAATCCCTATGACTTTGGTGACGTAACATTGATGCCAGCACCCCTACCAAAACTGTTCCAGCACCACTGCACCCGAGGGTCCCTTCAATTCACCAGCATGTTCTGGAGTAAGATACAAATGTGGTTGGGTGTGGTGAGGGGCTGATTGTCAGTTTTGGTCTGCGACACATATCGCCAGTGGAGTCCAACTCCTCTATTTTTATTGATCATGGGGCATATTTATGAAATAGTGGCGCAGCACAGCAAGGCGCCTTGCTGCGCTGCATCACTGGGAAAGGTCTGGAATGTGCTGTATTTAACCCCTTCGATGCTGGCCCGTTTCCGCCGCTGTGCGGTAAACAAACGAACAGGTCGGGGCTGTGACGAACCCCAGCCGTCATCCGCACATGAGCACCGCGGAGCGTGACGGCTGGGGTTCGTCACCAGCATGCAAGGGGTTAAGGCATAGGACGCATTCCTGATTTTCCCCCCTGTGCTGGCACACAATGGGTTGCCTAACGCTGACGCAGGCAGCCTTGCACCATGGTGAAGGGTGCCTGCATTGCAAGCAGGATTGTTTTTGTGCAGGCACGTTTTTGTGCAGGCAGGAACACCTTCCTGCGCAAAAGCAATCCTGAGAGGCATATTCCTCTTTCTACGTGTGCTGCAAAGTGCTTTGTGTGGCTTCAAAAACCTGCCTTAATGTTTGCGTTGCTCAAGAGGGATGCACACCGGGTCAAAAGTCTGGCCCCAACTATCTGGGCATTGGCAGATAACCCTAAGAAAGTCGTCATTGAATAGTCAGAAAGTCGGTGAATAAAATGTAAAAGGCATATCTCGTGCGTTCAGAAAGAACTTTAGAATTACGAGTGCGCCCTCTAGCGGTATTTGGACCGTCTTTTATTTATTTTTTTTTTTTTATTTTATTAGAAATTTTTATTGGTGTACAAAAATATATATATACAGTACAGGTAGAGGTACACAGGCGTCGATCATATATGTCCATTGTCCATTGGTCTCCCTCCACTGGAGAAGAAGAAGAGGAAGAGAGAAGAAGAGAGAGGGGGGGGGGGGGGGGGGGGGGTTTGATTGTCCTTTATTGGGTCGTCCTCAGGAGCTCATCAAGCGGGTCCCACATGTGCAGCTTGGCCTTGTGTTCTTTCGAGAACGTTCCTGTGATGTTGTCGGCCCCCCTCAGGAAGGTAATCCAGTTGATCCATGTTTTGAAATTTGCTTTGGCTGTGTTTTTCCAGTTCGTTAGGATCATTTTGAGGGCTGCCGTGAGGAGTAGGTCTAAGAGTTCTCTTTCTTCTTTACTTTTTAGGTCCGCTGTTAGGTGCTCAGTCGCCAGGCTAACGAAGCTGATCTCCAGTTTTGTTTTGAGCATATCATTCAGGAAGGCGTTGATCTGTGCCCAGAACTTCTTAACTTTCACGCAGGTGAAGACAAGGTGTTCGAGGGTTCCTTCCTCTTTCAGACAGTTCCAGCATTTGTCTGAGTCTGCTATGCCGACCTTGTGGAGTCTGGATGGTGTCCAGTATGCGTTGTGGAGCAGCCAGTATTTTGTTTGCGCAAGTTGTGGGGTGACTTTGTTCGTTGTCGCTGAACTCCACATTATTGCTCGTTCCTTTTCATTTAATTGCCTGCCCAGGCGCATCTCCCAAGCGTTGGTTGCTTTTTTGTTCTGCGTTAACTTAGATGGGCTGAGTAGTTTGTAGATTTTTGCCGTTTGATGACCTGCTGAGTCAATGAGCTGCATATACTTGATGATCCCCGGCTCTCCTCCGCACAGGTTAGCCTTTGTTATCGCAGTCTTAATTTTTAAGAAGTTGTAGAACTCTTGGTTCGGGAGGTCATGTAGCTGCTGCACGTTCTGGAACGTCAGCGGTTTCTTCTTTGTTTCCAATTGGCTGGGTGTGCTGATGCCTTTGCCAATCCACGTGTCATTGTGCAGTATCGTCCCTTGGTAGGTCACTCTAGAGTTAAACCAGATGGATTCCCAAGCCGTGCCTTTCAGCTTCTGCTCCATGAGCTTGTCCACTTTCAGCAGGGCCTCTCTGGTGTACTTTAGTATGGCGCTTGTTTTCAGTGGGTGCCGGTTCGCTGTTAGGAGTGCTATTGGCATGAGTCCTCCTAGGATGTCTTGTTCGACCTCCAGCCAGACCGGCCTGTACGTTTGTGTGGCATCTACCCAGGCGATACCCTGCCTTGCCAGACAGGCCGTCTGGTATGTCTTGAAGTTCGCCAGGTTGAGGCCTCCGAGGTCTCTTGACAGTCTTAGTTTTTTTAGGCTTATCCTTGGCTTCTTGTTTTTCCACAGGAAGATGTTTATCAGCTGGTCCAATTTTTTGTGAAATGTCTCTGTCATTGGGAGGGGTAGCATTGATAGCGTGTAGTTTATTACCGGGGACCGTCTTTTATAAAACAATACAACACCGCAGATGCATCACATAAAAATAAATCTTCAGATGACCTCTGGTGATGAATTTTAGAACACACAACTCGGATATCCTACATGAATACCCAACAAATTATAAAAGGCACACATGATCATTAACGGTAATGAAACCATGCATTTCAAGACTAAAACACATACAAGACATTTTGGGTAAAATACCAAAAGATGTGTTATGCCTGAAACCCGTCTTATATTTGGCATGATTAGAAAATGTAGTCTTGTCGCTGCCTTCTCATTACAAGTCATTTATTTCACTGATTTACCACAGATGAAGTGGCAATTATCGAAGAAGCTCTGACTGCAACAGACCATGATACATAAAGAGTGCACCGAGTACAGAAGCTGCAGCTTGGAGTAATTTACCCTTATTCACGTTCTCACCCGGCTCGTTCATAGCTCAGTCTGCACCCTTGACCAATGCATTTACTCCATTCAAATTGTGTTTAACCTAGTGGCCGCAGGTTCGTATTATGTGGGGCCAGTTAGCCCTTCATCCGTCATTGGTCGATAAAGCAAGTACGATTGACTTGGGTAAGAAAGATGTTATTCTGAGCCACGGAAAAATTGCCTCAATATTCGGAACAGACTTTTGAAAAAACAGTGATGCTACCTTGGACAACAGCATGAGCGGAAAGGCATGCAATGCAGATTCTGATGTCTCTTGGCAAAGTAAGCAATACACAAGTTAGTAGAAAACGGTGGATTTTTTATATGAAATCAAATCCTACAAGTGCATTTTTGACCAATGCAGTCTCTTGTGAATCATTAGTCTGTGTTTTCCTGGACCAAGCCTCTGCGATCACCCAATAGTGTAGCAAGCATGCCGTGGGCAGGGGCTAGCTAATGCATGTACTATTTAGCAAATTGTTAGGTACAGGAGCTTTCAGTTGGTATGGTAAGGTGTCTGTCAGATTTCACCTGGGATTTTTAAATGCACACTCGGACAAAAGCACACGCACTCTTCTGTTTTGAAGGTCTTAAAAACATGGATATTTTGCAAAATACTGTGTTTTCAGAGCCCCTCACAATACGCTCTACTTTCCCTTTCCACTTATTAAACCTACTGCACCCTGTGGCTGCGACGGTAATTCTCCACAGGATATGCAGCATTTTATATTTTTATGTAAATTTTATGAATATCCTCGTAAACGCTTTTTGGTAGATCTTTTAAAGAAACTTAATTTTAATCAGATCAGACCGGCATTACTGTATTTGCAACTTTTGCACAGGGATAGTATTCTTCAAGTAACTGAATTTTTAAAACTGCTTATTAAGCTGAGAAATTGTTTGGATCAATGATGGTACATTTATTGACTTGATTATCCTTTTTATATGAATTTCCTATGTATGGAATCTGTAGTATACTGCACTTTTGCACTTTATCACTCACGTTCTGTAATTATTGTATGTTTTAAGTGTTATAATTGTCTATATTACTCATGTACTTTTATGGTTTGAACTAAAACCGAATAAAGTCTCTTTACTACTTACCCTTTCCACTGGCCCTTAATCCCCCCCCCCCCCCCCCCCCCATGAGCTGCTTCTCATATAATGATTAACATTATAAGCCAGCGTGATTGTCGGAATAGCTGAAGCTCACACCTTCTCAGTCTTACTGACCAAGCTAAGCCCCTGGATGCGGGCCCTAAGGCAAGCTAGGAAAATTAGCCCTTCTCCTCACTTTCAGTAAAAGAGTATTAAAAAGTCGTAGTCCCGGTGCAGTGGGCCATCTCGAAAGTCTGGGGCCCGGTGCCACTGCACCTGCTGCCCTATTCACATCTGGGCCTTTGCAATCGCGATGATCAACCTTCTGATGAGACGGTCAACAGGCCGAGCCCATCTCTAACAGGCTCTTGTCCTGAAATGACCACAGCGTAGCCACCCCTACTTGAGGTATTGGAGGTCTGTTTTTAGTTATAGGTCGAGGGCTGTCAAAGGCACAACTTTTAGCCCCATAGTTGGCCACAAAGTTCTTGTAATAACTAGTGAGCCTTAAAAATGCTGTCAGTTGCATCTAAGTGCTTAGCGTAGTTTCCTAATCTGATTTTCTTGATCTTTGGCCCACTAACCTGGGCTCTGTTCCCATACAAAGCAAGACTGGAATGGTCACGCCCCTCTGGAAAAAAGACTAACTCGACAGCTCTACGTTTGGGAAACTATAATCCTGCTGCATTGCCTGAATAAAAGTACTGAATGCATTGTGTTTAAACAACTTTCCAAATGCTTAAAACTTAATAACATCCTTTATTCCTGGCAACTTGGATGTTATCCTAGTTGCTGCAATCAAATCACTCTGGCTTTGGTTCTAGACTAAAACAGGATAATTTGTGAAAAGTGTGACTGCTGTGTTTGTTTTGTTACATGTGCCTGCGGTCTTCGATGCAAAACATCTTGGGCGGATCAGTATAAACGTTCCAGTTTAAATACTTTATTTCAGTCGACACCATGAAAACAGCACAGAATAAGAAACACATTGGGGGATATTCACAAGGAAGTGGCGGAGAGAGCCGTTAGCCTGCTTGGCTTAACGCCTCTCTCCGCCGCTTCAGAAAAGCAAGGCTGCACCATATTCACAAGGACATGGTGCAGACTTGCTTTTCCCTCTGCGATGGCGCTAAGTTTCTCAACTTAGCACCAACGCAGGCACCAGAGTGCAAGGGTTTCTGCAACCAGGGAGGTTTGTTTATGTACAGGAAGGTGGCTCTTCCTGCACATAAACAAACCTAAAATGCTAGTTTGTAACGTACATGTGTGCTGCTTCATGCAGCACACATGTAAGTTACGAAACGACATTTAAAAAAAACGTTTGTTTATGTACAGGAAGGGACACCTTCCTGTACACAAACAAACCATGACATTTTGCATTTTCCATGTCTGCTGCACAAGGCAGCACACATGGAAAATGCAAAAACGAGGAGAAATAAAGCATTTCTCCCAGTATCGCCATCTTAAGACCAGGGTTTTACTGGTCTTAAGCTTGGCATTAGCCCCTATTTACGCTTCCCTTGTGAATAGGAGGTAGCGTAAATATCAATTGGTGTTGCAGTGGAACGCCCACCACAACACCCACTTCAGGCCCCTTTCAAGCTAAACACAGCGTGAAAGGGGGCCTATTCACAAGGCAGCGATAGTGGCTTAACGCTGCCTTGTGAATAAGGCGAGGCCCCTATCCTCACCACAACGTCACTGAACGTGACGTGGTGGTTATAGGGGCTTGTGAATATGCCCCATTGTATGTTAAACAAATGAATACAAGCAAAAGCTAAAATTCCAAAAAGAGGGAACCACAGTGTTAAATTTAGTTAAAATTTAATAAAATCTTTACAAAAAAAATCAGTTTCACAGTTTGTTTTCTTGGTAAGTTGTATTTCATAATCAGAAGGACAGAAGTGTGCAATTGTAGCTATCATAGTTACAGTCGATTTATATACTCAATATTTAGACTCTGGCGTTTGCCTGAGTGTCCTAGTACGAACAGACCAGACTGTTAATAAGAACATAGCTATTAAAAGAAACCACACAAGACCCAGTGTCTGACTTACAAATACGGAAAGCTTGCTTATGAAGCTATATTCCAAGGTGTCTTCACAAGGGGACAATCCACCATCTTCATTGTCTGGTGTAGGCTGGACAAAAAAAGAGCAAGTGGGCTTCTGTCTCCTGTGCTGCTTCACAGGCCTAGTAAATTGCACTACCCTCTAAGTAGGATCTCCATTTACAGATGAAGAATGCAAGTGGCAAAGTACCCAATCTAAATTTTAAATACTGGGATCTAGTGAAAGGCGGGCCAAATAATCCGAAAAAGTTCCAAACCAGGTTTGTGGTGTACTAAGAAGTCAACTTGAATACCACTGCTGGTGGTTTCCAATAACTTCCTCCATTCATTAATCCAGAAAGCATCTTTGATCCCCTTTGCAGAGGAAGCAGAGAAGCCCTCTGGTTTTGCCAGAGTCAGAGTCCCCCAGTGCATAGAGGGATTGCTTGATGTAGCTTAGCCACTGCAGGGTATTGACACACCTGGGGTTTAGAAGGATGTCCTTCCGTCCATTCCTAAAGCATTCCAGCTCAGGCACCAACCATAATCTCAACTAGTATGAGATTGGTTTTAGTCTCGCTATAGCATTGATTGGGTGAACATTTTGGTCCACTCGGAGTGTACCATGGGGTACTCTTAAGTGCTGTTCTCCAAAACTTGTTTTCAGCAGTACCAAGCAAACTGACATTACTATGGTCCCCCAGTTCAGAGCCATATATAGCCGCAGCCAAGGCTTGGGCTCTCCAGATTTCAAGTAGTGGGGACATTAGGTGGTGGGAAGATATATTCTCAGCAAGATTCAGCGGGGCAGCAGCCCTATGGTTAAGTAGCAGCTCACTTTTGACAACCTGGCTGTTCCATGGGTTGGGGTTGGACCAGCGTATGCCCAGGTAGTCAAAGTCTGAGACTCTCTCCAGGATAACTCTCCCTAATCTAACTGTTCCTCAGAATTGTTTGTGGGGGTGAATAGCCATATATTTTGTTTTGTCAGCATTATGGCTAGCCCGTTGGTGATACAAAACACATTAAATCTTTCTAACAATAGTTCCAAACCTTTTTGGGTTTTTAACATCAGAACGGTGTCATTGGTAAATAACAATGCTGGGATCGTATCACCACCCAGGACCAGGGAATCATTTACACACTCCATTAGGAATTTGGCACACCTATTGATAAAAAGTAGAAAGAGTGTTGGAGCAAGGACACATCCTTGTCTAACACCCTTGTCTACTGAGATACAATTAGTTAATTCACCCTCTGGGCCCCATGTTTCTTGGTCATAATTTCCAATGTGTAATCTCACAATAATTTCCAGTAGCGCGGGGGGATACCCATTATCTTCAAGGCAGTCCAAAGTTTGTCTCTAGGGACCATATCAAAGGCACAGAAAGGTTTAGTGGCCAACGACTCAGAGAGGTTGGTATCTGGGAACAGGCACTGGCTTAACGTTGTTTCTTAACAACAGGAGGCAGGTTATATCGATTAGTCGGTTCTCCTCAACCAGAATGTTGGGGCTCCTCAGGGCTCAGCATGGAGTCCGGCCCTTCTCAATGTTTACTTATCTCCTCACATGTCTCTTATTGACTTTTGTGGTATTGTGTCCACATCATATGCTGACAACTGGTCTTGTCTTTAGACATAAATTCCTCTGGCTCGAAGCCCAATTTTAAAAACTGTTTTTTAAGTATCGTCTGCAAGATGGAACTTAATTCCCTGAAATACAACACTGACAAGACAGAGATTATTTTATTTAGTCAGGATAATGTATTTTCTCCTCAGTTGGAGTAGCCTGACAATCTCCAGTCTCCTCCCTCTCCGGTCAAAGTGGCTTGCAATCTCGGCATCAAATTCAATTGCTCACTCTCTTCACTCCCAATTAGTATCTTGTTTTGTCCTGATCAAATCATTAAAGAAATTCTTTGAATACCTTTCTTTGACAGCAAGGAAACCTGTAGTACTAGCACTTATCACTTCACAATTAGACTACTGCAATAGCTTATATCTTGGAATTACTATACATCTATTACATAAACTTCAAGTGGTCGAAAATGCTGCAGTCAGACTGGGTCTGAAACTGCCATGGAAAAGTTCAGTTTCTCAGGGACTTGGGAAACTGCATTAGCTCCAGCCCAAAATGGATTCTAAGACTCTGTTCGACCTAGTCCTTTTTGCAGGGATGTTCCCATACTTTTTGCCTTCCTCCTCTATTTTTTTCTGATCTGTTTTTGTCGGCTTTAGGGCTTTGGGCACCACTGTTGATCAGAGCTAAAGTGCATGTGCTTGCTTCTGTAAACTTGGTATGATTGATCTACACCTGTTTTGGCCTATTTATTTCACCTGTGCGCCCCTTGTAAAGTGGTATCCTATATAGCCATGGCCTGTAAATTAAATGCTACTAGTGGGCCTGCAGCGATGCTTACGCTACCCGCCGAATTAGCCTTTCAAAACTGTCTCAGGCCTCTGCCATACTAGGCCTGCATGCACAGTTTATTGCCACAGTGACCTGGCATTTAAAGTTACTTTCCAAGTCTGGAACTCCCCTTTTACTACATATAGTTCACCCCTAAGGTAGGCCCTATGTAAGCCTATGGGCAGGATGCTATGTATGACTCCAATCAACATCTGGTATAGACTGACAGGGGCCTGTTTTGTGCATTCAGTCTAGACAGTCACACAGGGAATTGAGGTGTGGCCTGCATATCTTGATGGGTCTTTCTGGGATAGAGTGGTGGAAAGGGTTGTCACCTGCATAGGGTTGTGCCTGCCTTTCACAATACTGTCTACGCCCCCTTGTAGTGTGTCTGAGCCAGAGCTGGGGATTGATTGGAGTCGTTGTGCACTTCTGAAATTGTATTGAAGTTACCTCAACAACAAAGACATTTTGAGTACAAGTACAGGGGCTCTGATCCCATGATTTCCGACAATGCATGAGACTTGTAACCAGACGCTGCTGGCTCTACATGCTGTACATTGTCAGGGAACATTGTGCTGATAGGAAGAACCATCATTTAGACCATTCGCTTTGTTGGGATGACCTGCTTTAGAGACTGCCACTTTGCTACCTTGGGCTGGCCTGCCTGGGCCCCGTTCTGTGCCCCTGTGTTCTACAGGGGCATGTGGACTTGCTTCCCCTCCCCCTGTCTGTGAGGGTTTCGCGAGAAACTCCTTTGAAATTTCCAGCATGCCCTGTGTGGTGGGAAAACTCAGCACTTGATGAGTGCTTTATTGTAGGCATTTCAATTCACGTGGTACTCTTATAGTGATGATGAAACAGATGCAGCGGCAGTGTGAAATAAGAAATTCATTTTCCTTATCTTTGCAAAGAGGCTCAATTGATTGAATTCTTCTGCCCCTATCTGCCACTGGAGATATCTCATTCGGGAATCTCAGTCGTCCTTCGATTCTTTGATCAAGGGTTCATGAAATTGCACAAGATTTACGTTAGTCCTAAAGATGGTCTCACTGACTTGATGCAACGAAGACCGAAACGTCGACGACTAATTCTTCCTTTTAGTGATTGTTAAATTAATTTATTGTTGAGTTCTGGATCCTATGTGTAAGACAGACTCGCTGTACTGTTTGATGAAGATGGATAGCTATACATTGATAACTAGGATACTTTTTTTTTATATCTGATTATTATGTTTTCTGTTGTCTATGTTTGTTGAGTCTTCACGCTGTTATTTCTGTACCCTCATTTTTCCTATTTATGATATTTGAAATATATTTTTCTGGTCTGTTCCACCCAGTTGTAATTGATTTACCAATCTATTCTATTTAATTAGGTTTGAATTATTCCACTGAGTGTTATTAGATCTCTCTCTCTCTCTCTCTCTATATATATATATATAGAGAGAGAGAGAGAATTATTCAAATTCATTTTGTTCTTTAATAAATCCTTTGTAGGCATCTTTACCTTTTTTATTCTTCCAATCCAGCAGGTGTTGGGAACTCTTTACATAGTGAATGGCGAGTGATTTATACTCTCCATACTCGTACACTGTGGAATACTAGTGTGGTGAAGACTGACAAAATTGCTGTAAGGTACTTTGGCAGTGAAATATGTTGGCCTTCCTGAAACTGAAGTGGTGTGTAACATTGTGTATTTTTTAATTGGATTGGGTCCATGGCATTGATTAAAGTTGGCAGTGTCGCCAGTGGGTCCTACCTCATTTTTAGCTTGGAGAAGCCCAAAAATGTCTTTTTTATTCCTTTCCACTATGGGGTCATAGTGGGATAGCATATGATTAACATGTGCGGTGCAATCTTCCACACATCACTAGGTCGGCCTTGTTTCACACTTTTGTTGACACATTTCATTTTAGTCTTGAAAGTTACCAATGATGATAAAGATGTGAGCATACTGGTGAGTACCTACCAGCAGCTCCGTTGATGGTGCTTACGTGAGGTACTTTCAGACCTTCACACATTTTTTTCCAATGGGCACTTACAAGGGGATTTAAGTGGGGGTGTTAGACACACTTTTCTTAAAACTGGACAGCAAAACCCAATTTCGAGTAGCATTTTTGAAGCTAGTTCATTAGAACTGCAGCTGAGTACTTCGTTTATGGGTTTTTGAAAATAGTGATCCAGTATTAAAGCAGGTCCTTGTTGTTATATCATGTCTTTTATGCCTTTCAATGATAGGATAACGAATATCATTTCAGGATCTACCTATTATGTGCATGTGTTGATGTTTTATGACGTGTGCAAATCTGTGAGTATTGCACTAACTGTGATGTTATGACAATTACCTAGTTGGCAAAGGGAATTATGTTTTATGTGATTCTGGTCTATATGTTATATACAGTATATGAAATATTTTTTATGCTATCCTGTGGTCTCTTTTGTGGTGTATTTGTGCGTCACTGGTGTGTGCGTGTGTTGCGCAAACGCTTTACACATTGCCTCTGGGATAAGCCTGATTGCTCGTGACAAGCTACAAAAGGGTGAGATGGGGTTATCTTGGGAGTGTAACTCCCTTGCCCTGACTAGAGTGGTGGGTTGTGCCTGGCTTAGGAGCATACCCTAGCCAACCAAAAACCCTGTTTCTAACAAACTCTGACTTTTGGCTTCAGAACTTTGCACCACTCAGGCCCTCTATATATCGGCAACCATTTTAAAACATTACAAGCCATCAAGAACCTTGAGATCTTCCCACCTTAATTTGCTAGTCATCCCTGTATTCAGATACAAAACAAAGGCAGGTAAATCTCTCTGTAATGGGATCCAAAATCTGAAATTAGCTCCCTGTCTCACTCAGATTTATCAATAGTGAAACAGATTTTAGGAAACGGATCAAAAGGCTTTTTTCCCCTATCTGATGATTCCTGTAGGCATCTGACCTGCGGATTTCAAGGTTCACCTTTCTCTTCTTGGTTTTTCATACTACAGTCTTATGTGTTAGGTGATGGTTTACAATGTTTGTACTGAGATACCGCCAGAATGATCAGTCATGAGTAGCAGTGCACTTGTTAAATACTTCCTATCATATCATCAATTAGTTTGATTCATTTCTCATAAATCACACTCATTCTGTGCCCTGATCCGTTTCCAAGAGGTAAAGTATTTCATGTGGGGGAAATCATCTTTTGTGGGGTCCCGCGGGGCTTTTCCCTGTCCCCTATGCTTTTCAATGTATACATCCGGATTAAATGCTTCGGGCTCCACTGCAATTTCTTAGGCAAATAAGGAATAGTTTCTTACCTGTAACTCCAGTTCTATCATAGGGGAATTTCCATTCTAGTCATAAGCACTGAATAATTTTGTCCATGTGCGGGGACCCCAGAGCACTTTCTCATAATACATCTTTTTAAGTGTAGATGCTTGCCTTTCTTCAGGAAAAATATTATGTAACCTATTGGACCAGGCTACAAAGGCCCAATTCTTCATACTTAAAAAAGGGTCCAAGAGAATTATCTTTATGTATAAATTCATGATGTTTTAGGAAAACAGCATAAATATCCTTCACAAATCCCCCCCCCATTTTTTTTTAGGTTAAGCCTCTGCAAGACCTGTTGTAATTTCTTCTGTGGACTTTTGGAACACCCACCAATTGCCACTGGTGGCTTTCTGAAATACTGGTCTGTTTTTGGTATGAGTCCGTGTTGGTCACCCCATTGTGTGTGTGTGTGTTCCCAACTCATGGTGATTTTACTAATGGTTTCTTTTGGTCGGCCAATGCTCGTTCACAGCCCTGGATGGCCACTCCTCCTCTCTGATCAGAATCCATTTCATCTGGACATAGCATAACAGTCAGAACTGGCGACTTTGCAACAGGCAAACCTGGCTCAAGTCTTGCCATCTGTTATGCAGGTAGTGCACGCAGGTAACCGCATTGCTATGGTAAGTCACCCTCAAATATTGGACCGGAACAAAGCATTTCTTTATTTGGGAATCTTTTTTCACCTCATTATGTCTGCTGGCATGCGAAGGCATGAAGGGTACATGGCATGTGATATTTTGGGCCTTAAGAATGACAATGGGGATTGTTTAGTGCTAGGGCAACACTGGGCAGGGGACAAATAGGCTGCCGCCTACTTCAGAAGGTTCCACTTGGATCATGTCCAGTAGCTGAGTTTAGAATGATTAAAAGGATTTGAGTCACTTCGCTGAACCCGCTCCGCTCTGCAATCAGTTATGTATGCTGAAGGCAGACTCTGAAAAACCACCTTTCCGAACACCGAGTGAACGGTTCCAGGTGGAGCTTTTGATCAAAATATGTAGGTTAGTCTATAACCACAGCACTTTAATGCTTACCATTTCAATTGTAGATCCCCTGTTCACATGCATTGGCACAGTAGGTGGGCCATCTAGAACCTTATCAAGGTACCTGAGCACTGTAGGGTTCCAGATCGCCACGTGGGCTCTGGGTAGTACCTTGATTCATTGGTCTAGAATCTTGCACTGTAGCACATGTTCAAGCTCTCCAATCCCCCGATGTGTCCTAATGCAGTATGGCAACTTTTCTCAAATTGTGTAGTGTAATGCCAAATATTTGAGCTCTTGAACCCAGTGCTGTTTTGGGCACAGTGAGTTACCCATTCTAGAGCTGCGCAGTGTAATGCAGAATGCCGATTCCATTGGTGTGTACTGGCCCAGTGTTAAAAAGAGTCCAAATCCATTTAAATTGAAGCAGGTTTATTATCAGCACAGCAACATAGATCTTCCAGTCATAAGCACCAGATGCACCTGGGCATCAGTAAGAAATCTCACCCTCATGACATACTGTAGAATGTAGATAGAAATTAAACAGAGCACATGCCATAGGTGGCTAGTGGAAAGAGTAATGTAATAGAGATAGAGGAAAGACAGAGAAAGAGATGCAGGAAAAGAAGAAGAATGTAACACATCCCCTTATCAATAAGCAAGAAAAAAACATGAAATAACAGCATGACTAAACAAAATCATTAAACCTTTTTGGATGTTGTCTTATACGATCAGATAGTTTTACTCTGGAGGCAACAGTCTCCTCCTTTTGTTCATCACCAATATTTGTAGTTGAAGGACTAGTATTCCAGAGACAGTCATTTTGAGCAACATCATAATAAGGACACTTGTCTTATTTCTTTATATTCCAAACTCTTCCGTCCTGAGTAATTACACTATTAGTAAAAACTTTTTTAACTTGGATGGCCTTACCAAATTTGTTAGATCCTTTAGTCATTAAACCTGGTTTAAGAATCCTGACCCAATCACCAACCTGAAATCTTTGTACTTTAGTGTTCCATTTGTTATTATTATTTTTTTTAATTTTTTTTATTAGGGGGTTTTGTAAAGTGCTTGGTGACGCTCAACGGCGTGTCCCCGCGCTGAGGAGCGAGTGCTTACAGGAGGACTACAGAAAGCGGAACCTATTAGCGCATGAATAATATTGTTTTTAACTTGGATCTGAAGATTGATCCAGATGGTTCTAAGCGCAGCGCCGCAGGTAATTTGTTCCAGCTGGACACAGCTAGATACCTGAAGGATCTGCCACCCATCCGTGCTTTAGATACCTTTGGAATGGACAGGCGCCCCGAGCCGGAATATCTAAGGGAACGGGACGGCTCGTATTGTGTCAGCAGTCCTTGCAAAGGAAGGGGAGACCTGCCATTAATGATCCGATGGCATGTGCAGAGTGCTTTAAACTCCACCCTGCTTCTTACCGGGAGCCAGTGCAGGGTCTGGAGCGCTGCTTTTGAGGCAGCTCTTCTGGGTAGTCTAAGCACCAGTCGGGCAGCCGCGTTCTGCAAGACTTGCAGGCGGCTCAGATTCTTCTCTAAGGTCCCTAGGTAAAGAAGGTTGCCGTAGTCCATCTTAGATGTAACAAGTGCATGCACCAGCGTTTGGCGAGCTTTAATGGGTAAGAACTTCAGCACCTTCCTAAGGCTCTTAAGAGTCCCAAAGCAAGATCCGACCACCCGATTAATCTGGTGGCCAAAGGTCAGGTTGGAATCGAACCAAATGCCCAGATTCCTCGCCTCCTGGCAGGGGATGGGTGTTGGTCCAAAGCATGGCGGCCACCACGCCGACGTCCACGCCGACGTCCACGCCGCCTGGCATCCCCCCACAACCAGCACCTCAGTCTTGCCTCCGTTGAGCTTGAGGCAGTTGGCGGACATCCAGGCAGCAAGGTCTTGCATGCATGCTCTGAAGATGTCCGCCGCAAGACTGGGCGCACGTGATAGGGAGATGACCAGCTGCGTGTCGTCGGCATAGGACACCATGCGAAGACCATGACTCTCCACTATGGTGGCAACCGGAGCAACGTAAAGATTAAAAAGAGTTGGACTCAGGGACGAGCCCTGCGGCACCCCCTGATCCAAAGATACTGGCTCCGAGTAGTAGTCGCCCTGCCTGACTTGAAAGCCTCGACCAGATAGGAATGAATGGCTCCATTTCAGCGCTGCCCCTCTCACCCCTCCTTTACTCAGACACTGTAGCAAGATGGAATGTGCCACAGTGTCGAACGCAGCGCTGAGGTCCAAAAGTATCAAGGCCATAGTTTGGCCCTCGTCAGCACCCTGCCTGAGGGTTTCCGTGGCCCTGAGAAGGGCTGACTCCGTAGAGTGACGTGGCCAAAACCCAAATTGGGTAGGATGAAGGAGGTTGTTCTCCTCCACAAATTGCATTAACTGCACATTTGCTACCTTCTCCGCCACTTTGGAAAAATAGGGTAGCAGTGAAATGGGATGCAAGTTGTCCAGCTTCTCAAAGCTTATGTTGGGCTTCTTGCGAAGGGGGAGCACCACGGCCTGTTTCCAGTCCTCAGGTATGGAACTGGACCGGAAGGAAACATCCAGCAGGTGTCTAATGTAGGGTTCAAGTGTCATTAGGCTGTCCCCCAGCCGTTTTGGGGAAGCTGGGTCCCGGGGGGAGCCAGATTTCACTGATCTACATATTTGGATAAGATGTTCTGGTGTGGGGGTAATAAAGTTGAGCAATAAGTTTTGTCCAGCTTCCTCTCCTACTGGTTCTGCTAGTTCTTCCGCTACTAAGGGTAGGGCCGGGAAGGCAGAGTAGATCTTCGACACTTTGTCCTCAAAATAGTTTGCAATACGATTGCAGGCTGTTACCGAGTAATCATCGTTTCCCAGGGAGGTTTTTGGGATGGCCAGGGATTTATATACGCTAAACAGTTCCTTAGATGAGTTCTCTGCCCCCAGGATTCTGACTGCGTAATATGCGGCTTTCTCTATCCGGATCTTATTGTGATAAGCCCGTCTCTTGACAAGGTATCTCTCTTTCAACTGGTCATCGTATGCCACTCTCCACTGTCTTTCAGCACGTTTACAGTCTCTCTTGGCACTGCGCAACGCCTCGCTGAACCAAGGTGCAGTTCTTTGTTTGCGGGCACCCTTCTTTAACTGGACTAAAGGGGCCATGCAGTCGAGGGCAGCCGTGATACGGTCATTAAGCAGTTTGTTTGCCGTATCCACATCGTCGCCTCCCTGAGGCCCATCTGTGGTGAGAGCCTTATTAAACTCTGGCAGGGAGAACCTTGCCCATTTTCGCCTGGGATAATTGGGAGGGGTGGGGTCCGTGACTTTGTATTTAGGAAGAAGAATAGAAAATGGAACAAAGAAATGGTCCGTCCATGGCAGGGGCACTGGGGAGGCTACTGAAATTTCCTGGAAGGTACTACAGGTCTGGAGATTACAAAAGGAGAGAAAAGTAAATAGCAAATCTCTCTTTGGGACCTAATAGTGTCCTCTTTTCATACCCAGACCACACAGTTGATCTAGAGAGTTAGCATTGTTATACCCAAAAGACATGAGAATAGAGAAGATACAGAGCCAGAAAAAGAATAAGAATACCCATCAGCCCACTCATAAGTGGAATCTCGTCATCTGGGTAAGTGTTGGCAAATGGTGTCCTATAGGTTCTACCTCGGAGAAAAACCACGAGGCTACCTAGTCATGGACCCAGAACATTACACCAACAGATGGCAGTATATGAGCGGGAGGGGCTAAGTTTGCAGTGCTCAAAGGAAAAGAAAGAAGAGGAAAATGATCCAAGTGATTCTAAAAATACCTACAGTGATGTCATAGAACACTTTATTAGGGCTGACCATCAGAGTGGTATGATTAAAAACAGTATGTTGGTAGCATGTAAGGAATTGCTACCCACCAGTGATGTTATTCGGTCAACATGTTTCAGCCTAGAAACGGCTTTCGTCAGGACCTCTATGGTGCTACTGCAACACTTACTTTAGTGATGTGATGTGGAATCTACACCCGCTACTCCCCCTCGGCTCAGTCTTTACTCCGAGGCAACGACGGAGAGTGCGTGGCCTCCTTTTACCCTGAGCAGTGGCCAGGTGAGGTGAGGTTTTCTCTCCCTACAATAAGGGAGAAGATACACTTTTTTTCATTTTGGAAAGCGGGTGTAGATTCCACATCACATCACTAAAGTAAGTGTTGTAGTAGCACCATAGAGGTCCTGACGAAAGCCGTTTCTAGGCTGAAACATGTTGACCGAATAACATCACTGGTGGGTAGCAACTCCTTACATGCTGCCAACATACTGTTTTTAATCATACCACTCTGATGGTCAGCCCTAATAAAGTGTTCTATGACATCACTGTAGGTATTTTTAGAATCACTTGGATCATTTTCCTCTTCTTTCTTTTCCTTTGAGCACTGCAAACGTAGCCCCTCCCGCTCATATACTGCCATCTGTTGGTGTAATGTTCTGGGTCCATGACTAGGTAGCCTCGTGGTTTTTCTCCGAGGTAGAACCTATAGGACACCATTTGCCAACACTTACCCAGATGACGAGATTCCACTTATGAGTGGGCTGATGGGTATTCTTATTCTTTTTCTGGCTCTGTATCTTCTCTATTCTCATGTCTTTTGGGTATAACAATGCTAACTCTCTAGATCAACTGTGTGGTCTGGGTATGAAAAGAGGACACTATTAGGTCCCAAAGAGAGATTTGCTATTTACTTTTCTCTCCTTTTGTAATCTCCAGACCTGTAGTACCTTCCATGTGTTTTATTGATTAGTTGGGGGACTAGGTACTAGTAGGTCTATAACAATTTCTCCCCTCGGACCCTCCATCACTTTTCTGTTTCTCTGTACTGAAATTTCCTCCCAATTAGCGAATATAGGATCTAACAGGTGTCCATGTTGATGTGTTGGGAGCTGCCCCTTTAGCTCTAACTGTAGGGTATGGAGTTCTTGACGGAGTTCCATTGCTCCTTTGTCTGACAAATCTTCTAAGTGAGTGTTTAAGTCTCAGAGTAAGAGAAACTTATCTCTCCTCATCGCTGTTTCTGTAACACACTCTAAAAGGTTGCCTTTAAACCTAGCCATGGGACCCGGGGGGCGATAGATTAGAAAGCCCTTCACAGTCGTTCTCCCATCAATTTTTATGGTGAAAACACCCGCCTCGCTTCCTTCCAAATGGACTGGTTCCAAATGACAGGCCAGTTGCTGTTTGAAACCAATCGCAATTCCTCCCCCTCTGCCTTCAGGTCTATCCAGACGTACCATCTGGTAGTCATCTGGTAGTGCCTGAATGACATCGGAATTGACATCCAACCATGTTTCTGTAATGAATAGCAGGTCAGGTTGTTTATCCGAAAGGAGGTCATATATATCATGCTTGTGGCGACAAAGCGATCTCACATTGATCAGACCACAGGATAGAAAGGTACAACTAGCCCTGGAGTCTGCTATCCGTGTGCTGAAGCGAAATTGGCAGTGTCTACACCCTTCATTCTCCCCTACCCTTATGCTATGGTGGCCAAGTTTACATGTGCTAGAGGACAGGCTCATCAAAGCATTCCTACTCCAGGTGAGTCGGCAATCAGGACCAGGGGCTGTGGCCCTGGGCCGAGTCCGGGCGCAGACAGGCTTGGCTTAGGCGCGGCTTCGTCGCGCGTCCGGCGCGCCCGCTGCGCCAGCCCGCTGCGCTGTCTGGCCGTAATGCACATTTTATAGGAGGTGAGGAGGGTGGGAGGCCGGCGCGACTAGAGCGCACCCCCAGCCACACCTAAAATGGCACCCGCCGCCGCCAAACACCGGTTAAAACACACGGCTGGGCGAGGCAGGGAAGAGGAATAATAGCGTGTGTAGGGGTGTCAGTGTTCGTAATCAATATTCACATTCTAATATACAATTTAAAAGCCCCCAGAAAAAATACAGTTCGATTTTAAAAAGCTCCTAAAAGTGATTTGCTAAAAGTGTTCTGCCAGCAAAGTAGTTTTCCCAACAAACAAGCTCGCAGCCCTAGTTGCCCTCGCTAGGGAGAGCTCCAAATAGGCAGCGCGGTCGATGTGATGCCGAGCTAAATAGCCTGGGAGGGCGGGAGGCCGGCGCGACTAGAGCGCACCCCCAGCCACACCTAAAATGGCACCCGCCGCCGCCAAACACCGGTTAAAACACACGGCTGGGCGAGGCAGGGAAGAGGAATAATAGCGTGTGTAGGGGTGTCAGTTTTCCTAATCAATATTCACATTCTAATATACAATTTAAAAGCCCCCAGAAAAAATACAGTTCGATTTTAAAAAGCTCCTAAAAGCGATTTGCTAAAATTGTTCTGCCAGCAAAGTAGTTTTCCCAACAAACAAGCTCGCAGCCCTAGTTGCCCTCGCTAGGGAGAGCTCCAAATATTATACCATTTGGTAGTTTTGTTCTGCTTCATTTCAATTCTTTTGGCCGTATCATGCACACATTCCTTATCAGAAAACTTAATTTGACATTTGTTCCTGAACCACCAAGGGTATACAGAAAATGCCGGGTTTCTACCTTTGAGAAGTTTAAATGGGCTAACTTCTGTCGTGGAATGGGGTGTAATGTGATAAACCCACAGACGTTCTTCAAAGCATTCATCCAATTGGCCCTAACTTTATGGAATCAGTACCAAAAATCTTAAGCACTCTATTAAAGCGTTCCACCTGTCCATTTTTATGTGGTTCGTACAGGGATGTAAATTTATGTTTGATACCACACTATTTAAGGAAATTCTCCATTTCCACAGAAGTTAATTGAACACCATTATCTGTAACTAAAATGAAGGGACAACCTTCCCGTGCAAAAATTTCTTTAAAAAAAAACAATCACAGAATTCGTTGTGGCCTTAGAAACAAATTTAACCTCTGGCCATTTGGAATGATAGTCAATCATGACCAGAGCGTAACGTGAAATTTCAGTAAAATCATAAAATGGGACCTAAATATGAAAAGCAACTTTCTGCCATGCATCTTCAGGCCATTTTACCTCTTGCAATGGTGTAACATACACTCTTAACATCTTTTCACTTGAAACACACTCATTGCATTCTCTAACAACTCGATCTATAAACCTATCCATGCCTGGCCACCAAAAGAAACTTCTAACTAACCGTTTCATAGATGAAATGCCAGAATGTGTTTTCTGGGCTACGTTAAGTATAACATCTTGCATACCTTCATGAGGAACACACTTTCCTGATGTAAATAACAAACAACCTTCAAATTCTAACTCTCCTGAAACGTTAAAAAATGGTAATAAATTTGGTCTAACCACATTCCTTCTTGGCCATACTTCTAAAACAATTGTTTTTAAAATCAACCCACTTGTCATCAAATTGCTCACAACTATTCCAACTATCTTCTGTGATTTCTTTAAATTGGGTAGGAACATCACCACGGATGGCAAGTACAATATCACATTCTTTGGTGATTCCAACTTTATCTTGATCACAAGGTAAACGAGAAAGAAAGTCGGCAGTTACATTTTTCTTTCCTGGTACATATACTGTAGTAAAATTATATTCTTGTAACTTCGAGGTTAATCTTGCAATTCTGGCTGTGGAGTTCCAACCCCCACCCATGGATAATATGTTCACTGACGGTCTGTTGTCAGTCCTTAGGGTAAACTTACTCCCCCACACTTATAGTCTATAGTGCTCAACAGCCCAAACACATGCCAGTAATTCTCTTTCTATAACTGCATATTTACGTTCACACTCATTTAAAGTGCGTGAAGTGAAGTAAAAGCAACATTCCATTCTTCTTTGCCCTGTCTTTGTAAAAACACTCTACCTAGACCATATAAACTAGAGTCTACTGTGATGACACATTCTTTTTTTATGCTAAAAGGTTTTAAAGTGGGAGCATTCACAATGTCTTTTTTTATACACTCAAACGCTTCTTGTTGTTTCTCAGTCTATTCATATTTTACATTTTGTCTCAACAACCTTCTTAAAGGCTCCATCTTTGTCGCAAATCCTTCTACAAATGTACTATAATATTCGCACATACCTGCAAATGATAAAAGTTGTTCCTTGTTGGTTGGATAGGGAGCTCTCATAATAGCATCAACATTGTTTTTTTGGAATGACCATCTCCAGACAACGTATGCCCTAAATACTCTACTTGAACGTTTGAACAATTTACAATTGTGTGCCTTGAGGGTAAGACCATAATTTTCTAACTTTTTACACACCTCAATGAAATGTACCATATGCTCAGCTTCCCTTTTTGAAAATATTAATATGTTCTCCTGGAAACACTGAACATAGTCATCCACATCCCTGAATATGTGGAACATGACTCTTTGGAAAACTGATGCGGCTGACGCCAGTCCAAAAGGCATACGTGTGTATTGGTATAAACCAAACGGCGTAATAAAAGCAGTGTATTTTTTTGATTCTTCCTTCAATTTTATTTTGTGGAACGCAGAACGCAAATCTAGCATTGAAAAAACTTGAGCACCCTCTAACAACGAAACTAATCAATTAATATTCGGTAATGGATGGCAGTCTATTAAAATGTTTGAATTATGTGCTCTCAAGTCCACACAAACTCTCAAATTTTGGTCTGGTTTACGAACCAAAACAATGGGTGAAACCCACTCGGAAGACTCAATCGCTTCAATAATGCCTTCATCTGACAATTCTTTCAGCATCCCTTTTAATTCCTCCCTGACATTAATAGGCACTCCCCTTATCTTTTGCTTTACAGGAAGGGAATGATCTTTTAATAATATTTTATGTGAGAAATTCTTTAACTTTTTCAACTTATCGCAAAACACTATCCTATGTATTGATCAATTTCCTTTCCTTGTTACTCTGTGCTAACTACTGCAATTTTGGTAAATAATTGCTCATCACAAAGATACCGGTTCACCTGACTAGGATTCAATATTAAACCAAGTTTCTATAGATCATGCCAGCCTAAAACATTGACTCCTTTCTTAGCAATATACAATTCCACTTCTGGATTTGAAATGTAAATCTACATGAAAAAAAATATCAATCTTAGTTCCATCAAAACTTTCTGCAATTATGTCAGAATGAAGCAAATTGTCATACTGGAAAATCTGACTTAAGGTATCTTGAAAGTATTGATGCGTGATAATTGTCCATGGTGAACCTGAATCTACCATGAGCATACGATCTACACCTAAAATGTGAAATGTACATTTTGGAGATTATCAAATTGTCTGGTACTTTGTCAATGATGGAAATAACAAAACATATGTTACATTCTGCTACATCACTGACATTGAAGGACTCTTCATTATTAACAACATAAGACACTGCACCACGCGTCTGAACTGTGTGACGTTTGTTGTCTCTCTACATATATATATATATATATGGCGAATCTTGTCACACAGAACAACAGAAGTCCGAATGCTTGTAACAAAGAGCCGACCCAAAAGGTGCTGGTGAACGGTGTTTATTTCGTAGGAGCCAGCGCTGCCGTCATGACGCGTTTCGCCTCCAGGGAGGCTTGATCACATGATATATATATATATATATATACACACACACACCCTCCCCCCCCTAAAATGTCCTTTTCTACCACAATCTTTAAATTTTTTACCAATTGCTGGGCAACCTGGAAAGAAAGCAATGTGGGATCTATTTCCACATCTATAACATACATTATAATTGGAAACACTAATTTCTCTTATGAAAATTGTTAAATCACCCATTTGAAATATGAAATTGTTGATGGTGTACATTCTTATTCTCATATTTCTTTTTAACAATACATACTTCTTCATCTTCTTCCAAAGATGTTTTATTAGAGTTTTGTTTTACCACCTCCATCCACTTCTCAGATTGTTCTAAAGCTTTGGCATCAGTTATGGCTTCAATTAAACTGGGATCACCCATAACTTCTCTTGCATTTTCTTATTTTTGACATGTACTATTATTTGGTCTCTTATAATTTCATCAGTCATTGCGCCAAAATTGCAGTGTAAAGACAATGCCCTTAAAGACGTTAAAAAATTGTCAAAAGATTCCTCTTCCTTTTGTGATCTGGTATAAAATTTAAATCTGTTCAAGGCAATGCTCATAACAGGTTCAAACCTTTTTTTCCATTCTCATTAAGGCTTCAGTATAAACATTCAAGTTATCCCCACTTCCATCGTTGGGTGCAACAATTTGGGGTGGGGTTCTAAATACTACTTGACCCTCAGAACCCAAACAATGTAAAAAAATTAATTTGTTCTGCCTCCATGCATTCCCCATGGCATGGTTGGATCACCTTTCATTTGTAGAAATTTTGCTGGAGGATCAAATTGCATTTTCTTTTTTTTAATGAACCAAAACGACATATAATACAATGAGAATGAAAAGCTTGTTAAACTATTCCTGCATGTTGTGGATGAATTGTATTCAATGTTGTTGTAGTTTTCTAAAAAAAAATAAATAGAAATGCAATTGTCCAAAGAAGTGAAATGCTAATGAATAAATAACTCACGTACTTTACTTTTTTTTGTGTGAAGAATAACAGTGTCCAAATGTGTAGTATTGTATTTACAGCGTTCGAGTGAAACTGCGGCGAAAACAAAGCTCTGGTGAAATATTGTTTCCACAGGGCCATCGTGAAAATGCGCGAAAATAAGGCTCCAGTGTTTCTGATCATAAACAACAGTTGCCATGGTAACTCAAAATGGCTGCCGGTGAAGTGCTGCGTAGCATCGTTGAACACGTCAGCAAGCTATGTGCGGTGTTATTGGAGAGCCGTACTTAGGTCGGCCAACACTCTGTGGGGATGACGTTCCTTATAGAATTCCCATGCCGGTTTGAAGAATGCTGTGTCCTCCGTGTCGCACCCGCCAAGGTTGAAGGATGCACTATTAAACAGAAAAGACGATGATGGTACAATAAACTTTTCTAGTATACCTCAGCATTACAATAGTGCAGCACAAATACAGCCAAGTGAAAGTAGCCAAAAGTCAAAACTGCGCTGTGGACGATGGCTGGGCATCAACACTTTTAACAACCCAAACAAAAACTCCAGGTGCAATAAGGGCACTTCACTTAGTAAAAACAGCAGCTGGTGCAATCGAATCACGTCAAATGTGGTTATATTTGATCCGAAAAGTATAGTAATAAATTGTAATATCCCAGAATCCAAAGCAAATAAAATTAATAAGTAAATTGTCTTATATTTCAATGAAAATTTAAAAATTCCATGGGTTCAAGAAACACTCTGTACCTGTGCTGTAGGGGATGACCATAGTGGTGGTTCTCATCGTCGCCACTGTTAAAAAGAGTCCAAATCCATTTAAATTGAAGCAGGTTTATTATCAGTACAGCAACATAGGTCTTCCAGTCATAAGCTTCAGATGCAACTGGGCAACAGTAAGAAATCTAACCCTCATTACATACTGTAGAATGTAAATAGAAAGAAAGAAAACAGAGCGCATGCCATAGGTGGCTAGTGGAACAAGTAATGTAATAGAGATAGAGAAAGAGATGAAGGAAAAGAAGAAGAAGAATGTAACACCCAGTCAGTCAACCCTTCCACAAAGTGCAGCGTAATGCAGATTATTTGAGTTCTGAAACTAAGTGCTGTATTTTGGCTCAATAATTCAACACTTCCACACCCCTTCAGTGTGATGTTGAATATTTGAATACTCGAAACAAGTGCTGTGTATTGGACTAGTAAGTCAATTCTTCTAAACCAATGAAGCAGGACATTTGAGCTCTAGATGTCATGGTGCTGTAAATCTAGTGGTACAGAAAAGTGCAGTGGTGCCCCGAATGGCCCAGTTCTAGTGGAAGCTTGGTTCTGACTCCCTGCCCTGAAGTGAACGGAGTGCCTCTGCACACCAACACAGCCTCTTTATACAGCTATAACCTTCTCTCCCCTTCCTTCTCACACACTGTTTCTGGTACTGGGGCATGTATGTATGGCACTTTTTTAAAAAAGTGCTTTTTTCAAAGAATGCGCAAATTACCACCAACTGTCAGTGGTAAGTCGCAAATTACCACCAACTGTCAGTTGGTGGTAATTTGTGATTTCTTATGCTAAATTTGCACAACTTGTGTGCTTTCTACATCGCATTTAAGGAATCGCAATTTGCGATTCCTTAAATGTAATTGGAAAATAGAGAATCACAAATTTTGCAATTCTCTAATTTGCAATGCCCTTTTGGTATGATACATCCCAAAAGTCATTTTCATTGTTCGCAAACGGGCCAATTCTGAGAATCGGCCCATTTGCGAACGGGACAAGGGCTTGATATATATGCCCTAAAGTCTCCACACTGAATAATTCATTTGTACAGTACCGCTTTCTGCAGCAATTTTATTTTGAAACGCTGTAAGTAATGGGTTTATTAGTGCTCATCATGACTCGGATGCCTACTTCAATTACTGTATTGAGTTGGAAAGTAGAGTCTGAGAGTTAACCTATTTAAGTAACAAAAAGTCTTCTGCAAAGAAATCTGCAACAATTGACAGGAAATCTATGCGCAACAGCTGCCCCAGCAAAGAGGCGTCCCGGCGCTGACAGCAGAGCAACAGACAAGTTCAAAGGGAGCAGAGAGAGCAGGCCTATAGTGCAGGAAAGAGGTGCGTTTCAATTGCCTTCCTAAATTCCAGGTAGTTGTTGAGGCCGCGGATGTGAACAGGCAGCGAGTTCCAGAGGATAGCCGCCCTGCTACGGAAAGAGCGACCCCCGGCACAAGCCCTCCTTACCCGTGGGACCACCGCCAGTTATTGTCCCAGGGAACGAAGTTGGCGTGGGGGTACGTATGGCACAAGCAGGTTGGCCAGTATACCAGGGGTGGCATGTTTCAGAGCCTTAAAGGCTATACAGAGAGCCTTGAACTCAATTTGCCTGGCCACAGGCAACCAGTGGAGTCGGCAAATGGCGTCTGTCGTAGAGCACGTTCTGCGCAGACCGAGAAGGGGCCTCTGTAGCCTAAGAATTTCTTCCTTATTAGACCCCAAATACAATGAGTAGGCATAGTCCAATCTCGACATTATCGAGGCCTGAATAATGACCTGCCGTGTAGGTGCATCAAAAAAGCCCAGTTGGGGTCTGAGCCCACGCAATAGCCCAAAGCAGGTCCCTGCCACCTTTTCTGTTTGTGCTTGGAAGCGGAGGGACGAGTCCACCCATACCCCCAGATTCTTAACTCCCTGCTTGGGAGGATGGGCGCTACCGAGGCTCTTACATTTGTCATAAAGAGACTGCATTTTAAAATATCGTACAGGGTTAAGACACCTGCTGCAGAGATCATTGTGTGCCCAGAAATGTTGGGGGGATTATAGTAGTGGTAAGATAACTCTGGTGGTTAATGCAGTTCTGGAAGAGTTCTGTGTTTTGTCCAATCCGTTTTGACTCAAAGTAGCATAAAGTGTTATGTACCTGCTGCAGATCACAGATTAGTATTTTATGTAAATAGGTAATGAGCTACTACTGCTTTTGAAACTGAGAGCATTTTGTTGCTTTCAGTTCCTAAGTTGCAATCCTTCTAATATAGCACAGTGATCGGTTTGCCAGCATCAGGGAGCTGCATGCAAACTTTTTAAGTCATTGGTTCAGATCCTAATTGGTTTTTTTCTCAGTGGTGTTAATCTAAGATTACTAAGGGCTTCTCTGGGAATTAATAACGTTTTGTTGATATAGACAACCCGAAAAACACAGCGTTATGTTTTACATCCTGACTTTGGGTTACTCCTGACAGTTCACTCCTAACATATCAGGTCTACAAGTATGGATAACGTGATTACCACACCTTATAACCCTCATTTCATTTTCTTAAGTAACATTTCCTGTACATTGATGTACCCACTTGTATTATTTACTGTGTCTGTGTGTGATGTAAAGCACTCTGACAACCTACACTGGGATGAGTAGCTCTATAAAAGAATTAAATAAACAAATGGTAGGTGCTATTTAAATCATTATTTGTGTAATTACTCATATACCTAGATACATTTTGCATTCTTACAATGCTTGCACATCCCTTACATACTGGGGTTGAACAAAGTAAAAAACCTGCCTCCAAGTCATAGCTTCTATACAGAACTTGTGAGGTGATAAGCTGTGTGCTTTTGCTTCCTTCCATTGCATTGGCATCTATGTGTTAGGCACTAAATAGCTCCCAGCATAGGTGATACTTGATCAAAAGAAGAACTGATGGCCCTTTAAATCAGGCCTTTGTTTGTGCTCAGCTGGATGGTAAAATAAGAAAACCTCTCGCTGCCTGAAGGTTACTGACCAAAAAGAATGCAGACAACATGCAGGTGCTGCTGAATTGTGTTCCATGTGGCACAAGGACAAATTCGGCATAATTCCCTTGGCCAGTTCAACCCCAAATCCAGCCCACAAATAGTGCCTGTAAATGATCCAGTATTCCCACATACTTTACAGAACTGATGCTATGTGAATGGTTATTATTACTGTATAAAGACATAGGTGGGTTTCTACTGGTGCTATCACCTCCGGTTCCTTGCTTGACTTGCCTCTGCCATTTGCATTTTGTTCCTCATTTAATTCTGTCAGTCTTATCTATGCAAGGAGGAAGAAGGAGAGTCTGATCATGCTGCAAGGAGTTAGGGACTGACCTAACCCATGTTTAGCTGCTCTTTGCATACAGGTTTTAGTAGTAGGGTGAGGGTTGATGTGTGGGTACTTACCCGACATCCTGTTGAAGAGGATGTGAAGGTCCATTACTATTCTATTCATGGGTTTTATAGAGTGCATGGCTACCCAGAAAGGGCTTCCCGGCGGTTAAGTTCTTGCTTTAAGTTCTGACCTCTGCTTCCACTTAGCCTACCCTCTTCAAGTTATTAAGAGCCCTTATTTACTGAGCAGGGGGGCCATGAGGTTGCCGTGAGACTCTTGGCTTGAACTCAGATTAATGGTGAAATGGGAAAAATGAGAGCTAGGCACCACAAACAGTGATGGCAGAAAGGGGAGGGATTGTAAGGAACAGAATCATTGACACTGCCCAATATAAAACATTCTGGATTTAAATACACTGCCAAGGAAAATCTGATAAAACAGTTTTGCCTTACTTAATTTGTTACAAACACCATTTTAACCTAACTCACTTGAGAAACTAATGTGTATCCAGCAAGTATCAGTTTATAATACTGATAACTTAGCTCAGGTGCTTAGTGCACACAAGGGAGAGACCTAGCTACAGCCGAATATCTCAAAATAGCTTAGAGGATTAATGAGTCTACTGTAAAGCAATATGTGCACCACAGATTTACACAATGTGCGATTGCTTAGTAGGTTAATTCAGTTGTTGCAGCGATCTTGTGTAATATGTAGGTTACAAGTCACAAAGTGACAACACAGCTGTGGAGCGTTTGAACCCTCTGCAAAAAGCTGCATACAACTGCATATAACCTGCAAGGTAACTAAGGGTTTCATAATTCTTATGGTGGTAAAGTTTGTTGTCTTATGTGGAATCAACATTTTTTTATCAAGGACTATAATACCATCTGTTTGCAAAGTGATGCCATGGTTCAGCCAACTGAAAACATATTGTAGACTCATTTAGTGATCTGCAGGTCACAACTTACTCAGAGATGAAACCGGTGTTTCTGTTAGCATGTAAAAAGAATAAAGGTGACATTCTTACTGTCAATGCTTAGAAACTCAATAAGTGAGTGTGTTGATGTCCCCACTGAGGGGTTAGAAACGAAGGTGTATAGTAAAGACGTTAATAGAGACGGAAATATTTTTGTTGATCAGGGTCTCTCTAAGCCAACTGCCTTCAGAGTCTCAATTTCTGCTTTCATTTGTGCCAGCTCAGCCAAGAGTGCCTTCAGAGAGCAACGCCGTGGCAGTACTCATGTGCTTCTAGTAGGAAGTATCTGCTGCAGCACTAATCATTTGATTGGAAACCAGTAATCTTTATTTGAGGATTTCTGCAAAGAATGCCAGCTTGTCTATAAGGAGATGTTCAACAAACTGCTGCATGGATTCCCACACGCCTTGTAATACCTGCCTAACAGGGCGATTGCACTCACTATTTTAATCGTGGCTGCTGCCGTATTGCAAACCTTCCGACCCACGGAGTCTAACCTACCGTATTGCAAACCTTCCGACCCATGGAGTCTAACCTCTGAATCTCTTTATCAGGAGAAACTGTTCAAGTGGGAGTAGTGGCATAATGTTTCTTTGCTGCTACTACAATGACAAATTCTGGTGTTGGGTCAGTACGGAGAAAGGCAGGATTCTGCTCCAGAAGGTGGTATATTTTGTTTTAAGCCTGGGCAGAGCTGGCTTAACAGAGGCGGGTGTCAAGAAGAGGTCCATAGATGGTTCTAAAAGTCCTGGCAATAGTGGCAGCAAAGGTCTTGATGTTGACCTATGTTGAAGGGTTTCTAAGATTATTGGTGTTGGAATTGACATTGCAATATTATGTTTTGTATCTCCCTCACCGGGACCTTTTGGAAAGTGGTGATATCATCCACCGGTGAAATTCTTGGAGGTGGGGAGTCTGAAAGAGTTGGAGAGTATCATCCTGTAACAGTGGATGATGTCTCCGTAGTGTGTCCTGTGTCTGCACCGAGACAGTCATGATTGGTGTCAATGACCGTAGCACTTGGATGTTGGAGATGAGCACCTTGAGCTGTGACTGAGGTGCCTAGAATGATGGCGAGATCTAGACCGAGATCAGGGCCTAGGTGTGGGGACGAATGGCGCCGGTGGAGGAGGCAGAGGGGGAGGAGGTCGAGATGACACTGACAGAGGAGAACATGCAGCGTCCCTTGGAGAGTATGTTCTTGAATACTCCGAATCTGGAGAGGAATAAATATATCTACTCTTCCTTCTTGCCTCTTGTAGTCTTGAGGATATAGAGAGGGTTCTCAATGTCGACCGGCCTCGACCTGCTTGTCGATGGTGATCGTAGCAGGTCTGCGCCTCGACATTATTATGGACCTCGATGTCTATCTACAGCAGCACCTTGACATCGATCGGGATCTTGACAGCAAGCCTCGTGGTGGCCTTACAGTTGATGGTCTCCTCGACATCGAACAAGGTCTTCAAGTCAATGGTATGGTTCTGAACGTCAACACCTGTAGTGCTAGAGGTACTTTTGTGGTCGGGCACCACGTGATGACCTTTGACTACCATTATTTTACTTGACTTTGTTGTGTTATTTTATCCTAGCCTGAATGTATGACGTCCTGCATATTCCTTGTTTCACTTTAAGGTTTCTTTCTTGTAATCTTGCAGTCTTACAGTGGGAGCTGTCAAGGAGTAGAACAGCCTTGCCAAGAACAGAGTATCTGGGATGTGCATTGGAAAGCAAGAGAGAGAGGTTTGGAATGTACTTTTTGGTCTCAAAGTGCAGTGTTATGAGCAGTAGTGCACACATGTGTACTGTGTTGTACATTGAGAGGTGAAGGATGTGATGCAATAGGCAGTGGAGCACAAATGTGCATTGTGTTATACATTGGGAAGAATTATGAAGTGCTTACTATTGGCTTTGACATGGCCTCATGTCATCCTGAATTCTGTCATGCTTGAGCTTTTCTGCGCGCACGGAGAAGGCCTGCAAGTTGTTTGGGTTAATCACGTTCAAGATTGTCTTTGTGAGAGATTGTTTTATGTACCCTGGAAAGCTTTCGTGAGCTTCGTTAAGATAAAGGCTGGACATGCGAGAGTGTAAAGGGAATGTGGGAACTTCGCCCTGCCATGGAAAGCTTGCCTGGAAGCTGGCCAGTTCCAGTAAGTTTCCTTGGCAAAGAGGTTAAGACTTTTGAACCTTCTAGTGTGCGAGACTTGAGACTATAAAGCTGAGGGTTATTGACAGCCAAGGTTGGGAGCTCACGTACGGAGTAGAGGTATTGTTGTAGGACTAACGGAACCTCAGTCCCAGTCGAGAGTCCATGCCCAGCTGTGATCGGGCCCCCCAGCTTGAGTTGGCAAGGATGTCGAGTGAACGATTGGGTGAGGTGATTTGCTTTTGATTATTGCCATTGTGATGTGGGGCCATGCAAAATCTAATTTGTTAAATATTATAATGTGCTCAAATGTACTCAAAATAGATCTGCTAAACATATGCGAGGTATTAAGATCGGAGGTGATTTATTTCTGACTAGTGCCATTGTGATGCGTGGTTTCAGTTGCCAAGCGGTCAGGCAGCAGCAAAACAGAGATAAGCCACCATCTAGCAGCATAGAAGCTGAACTCTGCTCTCCCCCTCAATCAACATGGAAGATGGACTAATTCGACATTCCCAGAGTAGAAAGGGAAACCAAACTCTGTAATCCCTGCATTTTGGCTGCCATCTTAGACTGGTCTCTCTCTCTCTCTCTCTCTCTCTCTCTTTGTCGGCCATACTAGACTAGTCTTTCTCACCACTTGAACACACCCTAAGAAAGCCTCATTAGGCTAATATTAATTAGCGAATGTCTGCCATTTTTGCAGTATCATACCTCCAATTGCTTTTAATGCACCGATAGTTAGCTCATATAGCATCCTAAGAAATGGCCTTTTTAGACTACTATTAATTAACGAGTGTCTGCCTTTTATTGCAGTACTATACTTCTACTTGTTTATAATGCACCGATCGTTAGCTCATATAGCACCCTAAGAAATGGCCTCTTTAGATTATTATCAACTAGCGAATGTATGCCTTTTATTACAGTATTATACCTCTACTTGTTTTTAATGCACAGATCGTTAGATCATATTGCACCCTATGCATGATTTACTCGATTGTACTGTTTGCTCCTTCAGATTTATTTGTCTGACGATGTACTGTTTTCTCATCTGATTTACCCGTCTGACTATGCTCCCTCATGTACTCCTTCTATGTAAAGCGCTCTGATATCCGCAAGGATCTTGTCCGCGCTATATAAAACTTTCAAAATAAATAAATAAAGGGAAGAATGCTGTAGGAGTCAATATTTTGGCACAACCCCAATGCAAAGTTTGTTCCGGAAATTACTTTTGATTAAGACTAGTACAACAAAAATATTGGACACATTACCTGCATTAAAATCAAAGATACCCCCACACATCAATCCACTCACTCTTACACACATCCAGAATCACCACCTATCATGCTCAACATTCACATCCAGGCCCAGCCACTCTACACATACACAGCACAAAATACAACGGAAAGCCACTTTTGATTTTTTATCCGCTGTAGTGTTGCGAGCTGAGATCACTCTTCAAAACGGTCAACGCACGTTTTGGTGTGGGCAATAATTTTGTCCAATCACCTCCTTCAGGACCACACAATAACACAGAAGCTTCAAATGGTTGCCAAGGGGAGAATGATGTAGGAGTCAATATTTTGGCACAACCCCAATGCAAAATCTAATTTGTTAAATATTGTAATGTGCTCAAATGTACTCATGATAGATCTGCTAAACATATGCGAGGTATTAAGATCGGAGGTGATTTATTTCTGACTAGTGCCATTGTGATGCGTGGTTTCAGTGGCTGTGGTCATTTGACTCGCTCACACATCACAAAGAAAACACCTCAGAGTTCACATACAAAGTAATTATTTGATGTTTTCAGTGTATATATCTTTCTGATTATTCTGTTGAGGACGTCCAGTATATTTGCTTTTGTCTTATATCATTTGTTGTTTGTTTATTCATTAGTATTATTCATGCATTTAACTGTTGCATTTACCAGGTGAATTATTATTGCTTGCATATAAATACATCTCTATTTCAATGTGGTGCATTTGGCATCTGGGAAAGCCTTTCAGTTAGAGAGCATTGCATATATAAACCCCACGCCTTATTCTAAAAAGAGAGTCTGCATTTTTTAAAGTAAACCCCTTTTCTGTCCCCCAAACAGAATTATACTAAATGTGCAAATTTAATTATCAAACATAATTTATTCTTCTATCTTATTTTTTAATCATATTTGATAATCACCACTGGACTAATCCACAATTGATTTAACCTACTTTTGACAAGTTTGTTCCGGAAAATACTTTTGATTAAGTCTATTACAACAAAAATATTGGACACATTACCTGCATTAAAATCAAAGATACCCCCACACATCAATCCACTCACTCTTACACACATCCAGAATCACCACCTATCATGCTCTACATTCACATCCAGGCCCAGCCACTCTACACATACACAGCACAAAATACAACAGAAAGCCATTTTTGATTTTTTAGCCGCTGTAGTGTTGCGAGCTGAGATCACTCTTCAAAACGGTCAATGCACGTTTTGGTGTGGGCAATGATTTCATCCAATCACCTCCTTCAGGACCACACAATAACACAGAAGCTTCAAAGGGTTGCCAAGGGGAGAGTGCTGTAGGAGTCAATATGTTGGCACAACCCCAATGCAAAATCTAATTTGTTAAATATTGTAATGTGCTCAAATGTACTCATGATAGATCTGCTGAACATATGCGAGATATTAAGATCGGATGTCACTTCCTGCAAGATCGTAGGTTGTGATGCCACTTCCTGTGATACCGCATGCAATGTCACATGCTGTGCTGCCATACTCATTCCGCTTAACTTGGTGAGTCCTCTCCCCAACATCTTTTTTTTAGGACTGAGCCCAGAGTGGCCTCAGGAAGCGCTTCATGTTTCCTTAGGTACATGTGAATGTGTCCTGAAGCATCACAAACACTATTATGGCTGGTCCTCCCGGTTTGTATAATGGACACAGACAATAGCAGCAATAACTACCTAACAAAATGAATGTGTCAATCTAACGAAACTGGTGCTCATGTAAAGCCCTCTGATACCCAATGTCTTCAGGGCAAGTTCGCGCTATATAAAATTCAATTTAAAACTACAGTCAAGAAAGTCACGTACTATACGTTTGGGGAAAGGTCTACTGACCGAAAACAGTCCAGCTCTGAAGGATCGATTGAACATCTTTGTTTTTTATTGACAAATGAGCCTCTTTATATCTGCTTAAGCTATAGACTACACCGTAATTACAGTTTACATCAGTGGCTTCTTTGACAATTCCAATTTTCACATTTCACCATTCCTGGTTAAGAAAATTATTTAAAAATGTACTTATTAAAATATATATATATATACACAAAGAAATGCAAATTATGCTTGCAGTATCTCATACATTTGGGTCATATTGACATTTCTGAAGCAAAGCAGACAAAATATACATAAAATGTGACGTATGCTAGGTCAGCATGATTCCTATAAATCTGACGTTGATTGTTTTCTTCATTTTCACGAGCATTCCATAATTCACGCGGATGCAGACTTTTTTTCATATTACATTATGTACATTATTTATTTAATTATGGGATCAACACTGCTACTGACATGGGCAACAAATATGGGCTACAATAACTCTACATGCGCTTAATATCTAGCTACAGAATTCACTGAAGAGCCAAGAATGCAGCCAGAAGAGTAAATTAATAAAGAACTACAATAAATGAGAAATTAGATTTGCTGTGGTTCCTAAATTGGCAGGCTTATTTTGATGGGTTGATATTAAGTGCATGTAAATATTACTGCAGTTGCTATTAATGTCGTCGACATTGGCACAGTGGACATACTATATAAATCATGACCTAGACAGACATTCTGAACCTGACTGACATTTGAGATTACCTTTGATTACGGAGAATACCTTTAAAAATATTTGCACTTATACAGTAAAATAGATCACTTAATTCTTCAAATCAATTGTACTTTCACTTTTGCAGATGAGTAATAAAAACACAAAAAACATTTACAAAAATCTTTAGACACAGGAGTGTCAAAGCCAACAGATTGGTACCTATAAAAAAATGTAGCAGAAAGCAAGCTGGTAGCGTGACTCGCCACTAAAGATTTTTAATTCTCAGTCCCCTTTTGGACTAGGTTGGAGTGCTTGAGGAGTACAGAGAGCATAAATGCTCAACAAGCAGCAAGTGTGACCTTAAGTGACGATGAAAACCACAGATAAGCCTTTAAGGCACTCAATTCAGAAATATTTGAGTGCAACTAAATTTAAACTCGATGGACCAGGATTTGTGGGTATTCGCAGATGGAGTTCAGTATAGAGAAACCTGGAAGTACAGGAACCTTTTACATTACTTGGAGGGTCAGAAGTGGAAATGAAGGTGTGACTGGTAAGAGAGGAGAGTGTTGTAACCTTCATGGCATACCTACAAATATGTAGATTTGTAAGTATTCATAAATATTTTACACGCCTGGTCTCACTCTAGAAACACACAAATAAAACTACTCATGCAAGAGAAGGAAGCAGCAACTTATCTAAAGGGGGAAATGGAGGATCGCTCCTCCAAAGGTCATAGGGGGTAGGGGAAAATAATGTTACCCTGTGAAAATAAAGAAATAGTTGCTTGTGCTAACGCACATATCTGCAAGACTCAATACTATTGACTATCAACCCCTCCGGACAATTACATTTAGTGGATAAGGGTTATACATGGAAACCTAATTTCCAAGCATACTCCTGTTTTTTTGAGAATATAACCGTAAAATGTTACTATAAGTATATAAGCAACTTAAAGGGGGGAGGGGGGAGAAGTCTACGAATATGAAATTCAGAGTTTACACAAAATGTTTGTGGATTAGGCACTATAACATTTTAAAGGGAACAGTAGCTTTCAGAGATATGGTAGGGGTCCTTAAAAATGAGAAACTTGCAATCCAGAGGCAATCACTCCTATAATGCCCAACTTGCAATCCAACACTGTTCACGGATGCTACACAGTGTTCGGTCAGCCTGCCAAGAGGCCCCTCGATTCTAGGGCTTGGAGAAAGCATTGGCAAGTAAACAATATACTGTGCAACAGGCTGGCCATAGGACATAAAACAGCTGTCCAAAGGAAGTGCTACAGGTATAGTGAGCAGAATGACTGACATAACTACAGACTTGTCTGTGAGAAATCAATATGGTCTCTGGCCTGACTGATGTTCATCGGTTAAATAATGTGACATTGGTCACAACTTGACAAATTACATACTTTCATTAACAGACTAACAACTGCAAGACAGATGATGGGTTGTAAGTAACAGAACGTTATGGCTCTAGTGAAACATGGAATGGTAACCACAGTTCTAAAACAAATCTAAAGAAAGACTAGTTTAAATCATGATAGCAGGAGTTTTTTTTCAGATGTTTAGTGGGTCCTTATGCCCAATGGAGTTTTAATGGTGTCTTAACCCCTTCCACGCTCATGACGAGCTGGGCTCGTCATGCAGTAGCCTCCTCGCACGCTCATGACGAGCCCAGCTCGTCATGAACCTATGAGGATCACGAAATCCCAGCACAGCAGGGGAATTCCCATAGCATCCAAGAGGTTAATAGACCGTCTACATTTACACGTGGGAGAAAGCATTACAACAGTATTCATTTAATGCCTTAACCCCTTCGACGCTCATGACGAGCTGGGCTCGTCATGGGGTAGCCTCCTCGCACGCTCATGACGAGCCCAGCTCGTCATGTAAAGTGCGCTTTCGCAAAATCCAGCGTACGGGGGGAAATCATGCCGCACGCATGCGGTTAAGAGCAAAAATATAACTGGAATATAGTAGTACAAGTTTCCTGTGGTGGTCACAGAATGGAGTGTTTCAATTCGTAAAAACAGTAATGCCAACTAGGGTGCCACGAAAGAAAAGGCAATAGCATAGGCAGATGCACATAGTTACTACTATCGATATTTGCATAAATATGCATACTAGAAATGTAAAATGATTAGAATATATAAAGTGCTATTCAGTTTTTGTGGGACCTGGTAAGGTGGGCTAAGGTATTCTAGCTCCATCTGGCAGGAACGTATATAGTTGAATCTCTCAGTCACCTAGCACTTCCACAACCAGTCACAATTTGAATGATTTGTATCTTAGTGTGATGAAAAGTCATGCCCAGCAATAAAATGTAGTAGTCAACTGCTTGCTAATGCCCTGCCACTAGTAATCATTGCCTGACAATGTGGGGTTATGGAAACAAATAGAAGCCAAAATATGACCACAAAAAGGCCTTAACTCTACAAAATGCATAATGTCTAAGGTGCTAAAATGTTCATTAGAAATGCAGTCACAATTGCTGCAGCTTTTTTTGTCACTCATATTACTCTTGCCGTGTCCTCTGCGATGTGGAAACAGAATGGCTGTCAGAAAAATAGAAGCTGGCCAACACCCTAGAAGCCGGATATTTAGCCCCACGGCACCTCTTCAAAGGGTCAACTAAGACATTCACCTTGTGCAAGCTGTTGAAAAATACAACCTATACTGTTCTTTTCAGCTGTGCTCTCCGTAGTCGAGCTGAAAGAATAACAAGCAGCACAGACCCTATCAAGAAATCGAATAGTAAGGCCAGAAGCGATAAGCTGGTAGTCCACATTTTGTGCCAAAAAGGGCAATTTGCAAGAAATGCAGCAATCTTTGCTTGTCACCTGTAAGTATTGTGCCATAATAATAATAAACCAAAATCAAAGATTAGGGAGTGTAGAGGCAGTCCTCCTAAGAGTACGGTGGTGGATGCATCATCCAGATAATAATAGACAGCTCCTATAGGAAATCAACTGCATAGAGGTATCCCAAGTTCAAGTTTATCCGATTTGACAAATATTGCATTCTAGGAACGATGAATTAAGTGTTAAAATCCACCTTCTAAAGCTATGAAGGATCAAAAGGAAAAGATGCAAGGCATCCCAGCCAAAGTTTAAATTATCTTTCGACAATATGTTTTGGTTGGATTTTTAGCCAAATATACTAAAGAGGGAAAGTAAATAACTCAAAGTGTGAAGCGCTCAGTTCACATTTCAAAAAGTTATTTGCGTTTATTGGTGCCCTTGGAAGCATACACTGATCCAGGCCCAACAGAACTGAAGAGCACCGAAACAGGAATCTGACTTAACATGTTGAAAGGCACAGAAAGGAATGTTCTATCACAATCAAGGCAGGCCCACATATGTAAGAAAGGTATTGCCTTTTTTATTGAAGTTACAGCAGAGGCACCTGCATTTCACTTAGTAGAGACATGTTCGAGCTGATTGAGATACCAGGCCTGAGAAACATTACACTACATCATGCAGGTGAGTTAATAAATATTTAGGTGGTCAGCTAGGAGGTTTGCGATTTTGGATTAACCGTTCAATGATCACGACAAGCCGCCAATGAACATGTGGTGTGGACCACTGCCGTGTCAGAGCATAATTCTTTCTTCAAAGAAAACTACTGCAGTTTGGATAAAATGTTACAATAATTATGAGCCAGACTCTAGAGTGACCACAACATGTGATCTACAATAGCACATACTGCAAACCTTAGAAAAAACCCTATAGGTCTGTGGTGGGCTTCATCTAACGATAGAGTAAATATCTCAGGCAGGTTGACATTTTCTTCCTGATCCAACAATCAAGATGCACATTCTGATAAATAAGAAAACAATTAACACTGAGAATCCTTTACTTGATTAATTTAAGACTGTGCTAGGCTACCATCCACAGATATATCTTGCAATGACAACCAAAGTATCAAGTCAGGTTAAATTACAAAAAACTGATTTTAGAATGTGATGTTGCAAAACAGACCAAGTGAAGGAGTTACAACAGTGGGTAGATTAACTTCCTTTTTGAGGGGGTGCCAGCAGACCAAAAATGTATTATAAAAATATATATATCAGATCTAGTATTTATCTGCCAGCTTCGTTAAGAGTATTGAATGTGACTAGGAGGAACCTATGGGCATTCTTTACAGCAGGGTTACACTCATATCTGAAGTAATGCGGATGAACAGAACTCAAAGTACAATGGCACATATAATGAGCGGAATCTGCTGGAAACAATTAGCTAATAAGTTGCGGTCATTCTTGGCCTTGTAAAGAGAGAAATATGCCACCACCAAAGCAAGCTCCCGAGATGCACCCGAAATTGGAATGTCCTGCACAGAAATAAATGCTGTTTGGTGCTTCGGAGGGTGCAGATAGGAAAGAATGCCTCCTGAAACTCATGAAAGAGAAAGGGAAGAAAGTAAATGCCTGAGGAAGTGAGTATAATATTTTAGTGATAACATCTTGATTATATTAAAAGTGTTCCACTACAAGAAAATGGGAGCAGGTTTTGACCAGAGCTAACTGGAATGCACTTCTGAGGATTAGATTTAAAATGGCTCTGGCTCAAAATAAAATATGAGTTCCCAAACAGATTTAGAGCAAAACGTCCACGGAGACTGGGAGTAGATGTTCAGAATGAAGAAGGACTGTATGTCCCTTCTCATAGATAAGGTAATCCACTTGAGAGCTGGTAAAGAGACAGGCCAGATACGCTTTAAGATAGAAAAATATGTTATATTGTTAGGAACAACAGACCTGTTTTCCAAAAGTTCATTCTGAAGTTGATTCAGGAACTGGGACTTGTTTTCAAGATGAAAGAAGAGACTAGAGTAAATATGGTCAAGATTTTGTGAAGGTAAAGAGTTGTGGTAGGCAGAACTATCAGTAAAGCACAAAGAATAATGGTGGAGGCCTACTGTCTTCATCAGAAGCATTTTAAGCCTTTATTCATAGCGTAGGTATCACATAAGCCAGGGCTCGGATATGGAAATAAAACCCTGAGCTCAAAGCACTTCTGTAACCAACCGTGCAATGAAGACATTATCTGATGCAATAGACGTTTCAGAAGTCAACTTCATAACTCCAGGCAGTCGCTGAATGAGGTAAACCCAACCTTCTGAAATCTGGCATTAGGCTACGAGTGCCCAAAGGTTTACATGCTGCCAAGGTCACTGAGGCAAGATTTTGAAATGTTTACTGTTGTGAGTCAGGGGACTTCTGGAATGGTAAACTAGTCAAGAAAACAATAGTTTGTCACTATAGTACAAGCAAGAATTCAAGGTTTTGCCAGTACAATGGCGTTCTTTGCCACATAAAAATACAATGTCCAGGTGCATATAGACATGTCTGAGTCCTTGAAAACCATCATCAGAGGACAAGTATGCACCCTTCAGACAAGGCTTGAATCATTTAAGTAATTCAATGTAGAAAAAGGCCTAAATCACAAGGCACGGACTGCTGAAAATGACTTGCAATTCACTGAAGCAGATTTAAAGGTACCACCATCGGCATGTACAATGATAAAAAAAGTAAAGTTTAAAAAATCATTCCATAAAAATTGTTGGCAGACAAGGACTGTGATCATCCAGTAGGGAAAATCGCAAAGAGATGCATTCATTGTTACGACCTACAGATGGGTGTCTAGATGTGGTGCAAAACATCAAAAGCTTTGCAGGAAGCTCCCGACCAGTTAAATATTTTACCAAGAGCAGTCACATTATGAATTATAAGAAAGGAGTGCAGAACGCCTAAATAAATTAGATTCAATGAAGCAAGCAACCCTTCAAAGAAAGGTGCATGAAAAACACAATGCCTACAATAAAAAGAATCCCACATCGCAAAACAGTCAATTTAAGTTTCATGGCATCACTTGACATTAGAAAGAGATGTACAGCCAGGGTTGTCTGACTGGGGTTTAAAAAAATAAATGAGTTTAAAAACTCCTTTAGATTGCTTGGAGGCAGTGTTTTAAAAGTCATATTACGGCACCAAGTCCTAAATGTTAATTATACAATCGATATTTATCATTTATAGGGATCACTTACGTGGTAGAAGCTACACTGAATATTAAGGCATAAATAAACAGACACAGGCAAGTTATTTTACCTGCATATAGCTCTAACACCTCGTTTAACATTTGTTTCCATGGGTTTTTGTATCCGGTGGATTCAGCTTAGCAGCATTCCCTTTGATTCATAGGTACCAACCAAAACATTCACAAACATGTGTCCTCCCCAGAACGGAAAATTTACATTCGGAAACATTTCAGCAGATCCAAGGTTCATAAAAATATATATACTGTTAAAAATCAAACTTGCACATTCCACTATTACTGCCAGTCTCAGGTGATCCAGGATATCAAGTAATACACATATTTTTTCTAAACTCCGTATCAGGAACGTTGAGTATTTGTGCATCGGAGTTTCTCGGCTGTGAACGCCACATCCCAGCTCGTGCACCTGAGCAATATATTCTGCAGTAGTACAGTCCAAGCAAATGAGGGTTTGCTGGTAAACCTGGTTTTCACAAATGATTTGGTACGGTCTGCAAAGCTTCTTCTGTTGAACGGTGAACGTCCACATTCTAAAATAAAAGGAAAAAAATATTCAATTTGGTTAATAAAATCCAATCGCACAAAGAAGCCCTTAAAGTTGTTGGTTATTCATGCCTCTACCTCTTAAAGCATAAAAGTAAGCAGGTAACTTCAGCATAATCAATACCACGTTTAATCGAACAAGCATGTATGTAGAGGTAGCAGGAGAATGTTACCAAAAGAATATGGAACATTAACCAAGAATAAGACACTAAGCTCGTCATACTTTGTTGGTCACAAACTTCAGTTTACGTATGAGGCAAGATTCCATCAATCCAATTTTATGCCCACCAAAAGGTGACTGCCTGCATGATTTTCACCAGTAATAACATTCCCTACACACAGTCATGCCTTCCTCTGAACTGTGTCTCCAACCTCCTATTTGTACCATCTTCCTCAGGATTATGTGAAGACGCTTTGTTTCTTAAAAAGTCGATTGCAAAATGGAGCTCTATTAATGACTAATGAAACAAAAGTTTGCGGGGTAAACAGTGTGGTGACCACATGGACAAGTGTCTTAGCATTTAGTGATGTTGAAGTTTCTACCAAAAATACGAGCCAGGGACCATTATATACATGCAACAGATGTGCTTTCATTTTCAGGGGACTAATGAAATGCTGATATTTTAAAACATCCACCACTCACCGAAAAGCAATCCAATGGCGCACAATGTGGGGGGTGCCATCTTAGTCAGACTTCCCAACAATTACTGCAGCGTACTGCAGTGGGGAAGCCAAGGGGTCTGGGTTTACTGTGCTAACCACGCAAATAGAATTTGAGCATGTCTGTATGCATTAACACAAAGTGGGATCTATCGGCTTTGCCAATACTTGGTTACTTTACATTAGTTTATGTGAATCCAACTAAGCATTATTGGACAGTACAAGTGAACTCAGCTTCCATTACATAAGAACCAATGATTTTTGCTTAAATTCCACCCAGGCTTAGTTATTAATGCCAACCGTACAAAGTGTTGGATGCAAGGCCTGGTCTTTGGATATGTTCGGCAGGGGGAGGCCCCCCAACAGTGTTGGGTGCAAGACTGGTCAGAGGCCAGACCCTGCAGCTCACACCATCGAGGGCTGGCCACCCACAGAGGGTTTGGTGCCAGATCTGGCTACAAACCAGGTTCTGATGCCAACCTCCGCTGAACACAGACAAAGAATGTGCTTAGTGGGGGATGCTCACCTTGCGTTGAGCACAGGGCCTGGCCAGAGGCCATGCTCTACAGTAACTGCGCATGGGCAAGGACAGTGCACACCAGGGGTTCAGTGCTTCTGGAGAGTTGGATGTAGTGCCATTGGCAAAATGGTGACATCAAATGCTCGAATCAGACAGAATCCTCTCTAGTTAATATTTTATAGACACTTTCTGAAAAAGAAAAAAAAATAGCCATTTCTATAGTCTCTGCTTCTAGATTCCTGTTCATACTATAGATCTTTACAGAATCTCCTTGGGAGATTTATTTATTTATTTATTTTCTTATATAGCCCAGGATTCGACCCACGAAGGGGTATCTCCGCGCTTGTGCTTTTCCAGAAAACCTAATATTGAACCATGAGCTGTGAATGAATAAATATATGTCGTATCTTAGGAAGCCGAAAAAAGATATGTTTTTAAGGTCTTTCTAAAGGGCATAAAGTTGGTAATTTGTTTCAGAGTCGGAGGAAGTGAATTCCACAGAATAGGGCCTTTATAGGAGAGAGCTCGGCCTCCCTGCCTAGCTTTTCTGATCCTTGGAACCTGGATCAATTGCGGACTACCAGAGCGCAGAGGGCGCCTAGGAGTGTAGGGGTTGAATTTTTCTTTTAGGTACTTGGGTCCTGTACCAAGCAGGCATTTGTGTATTGTGCAACAGATTTTATATTTAACACGTTGCCTAACTGGCAGCCAATGGAGTTTGTCCAGGAGGGGACGCGATGCAGTCCTTGACTGAGCATTGAGGACAAGTCTCGCTGCTGTATTCTGGACCACTTGCAATCTTTGTAATTGTTCCTCATTGGCCGAGATGAACAGGCCATTGCAGTAGTCCAGTCTGCTAATTACCAATGCCTGGACAAGTGTTTTCCTATGGTTGTCTGGTAGGAATGGAAAGACACGTCGTAGCAGTCCGATAACACGGAAACAGGATCCTGTTACTTGATTTGTGTGTTCTTTAAACAAAAGTGTCTTATCAAGTCGCACACCAAGATGTATTTAGACAAATGAGTGTTCACATGTCTCTCAGTCATTTTGCTAAGGTATGGCAGGAGGGAGATGAGTCGGAGGTTTGAAAGGTCCGTCCAAGGAAGTGCTGCATTCTTTCGGATAGGGTTCACCACCGCTTTTTTCCACTCTATAGGCACACATCCTTCCCTGAGAGAATGGTTTATTATTTTTTGGATGTAAGGTCCAAGCAGGGTGCTCAGGGGGGCAACTATTTTAGCAGGCAAAAGATCTTCTGGAGATCCCGATTTTATGTGGCTAATAAGGGAGGATAAATCTGAGTCACTGACTGCTGGAAACGTCATCAATGAGATGTCTCTCTGCGTGAGCGGAGTAGAGGGAGTGGAAATAGTAATTTTTTGGCTCTTTTGGCTGGTAGCCCTCATTATTTTCTCATTATTCAAATTGATTTTATTTTCAAAGAATAATGAAATGTCGTCACATAAGAGTTGCGAAAAATCATCTGGGCTTTCACATGCTACTGGTTTTACAAATGCTTGTAGTATTTTATATAATTCCTTAGAGGAGTTGTCCGCCTCTGCAAGTTGCTGAGTGAGACTGTTCTTTCGTGCAAGTTTTATATTTTTATAGTAGTTGGACTGAGCTTCATAAAATAATTTCTTGCTTTCCTCTGTTCGCATTTTCCTCCATTTTTGTTCTGTCCTCCTACATCCCTGCTTCTCTATTCTAAGTGCTTCAGTATACCAAGCTTCCTGCTTGGAGGTAGGATATTGTTTATGTGGCTTTAAAGGGGCTATTTTATCAATTGCTTCTATGAGCGAATTGTTAAAACTGGATAATACAAGCTCTATATCATCCTTTTCTGCAGGAGTAGGCTGTTTCCATACCCTCTGCAATTCTTCTGCCGTTACTTTGTGCCACTGTCGATGCCAGATGGGTGGGGGGAGGTTCCTTTGATAGGGTTTATCAACTCCTAACAGAGAAAATTCCACTATTAAGTGGTCAGACCAGTTTATTTGAGCCGTGGAGAAGCATCGTACTCTAGGGCAGTTAGAGAAGAGCAAATCTAGAAAGTGACCACCTATGTGTGTGGGTCCGCTATTCTGCAGTTCTAAGCCAAGGGTAGATAAGTCAGTGATCAAAGATATAGTTTCTGGATGAAGTGGGATATCAGCATGAATATTAAAATCACCAAGAAGAAAGAAATCTTCTTTTGCTTTAAGGTGTGGGGCTAAAAGCTCTAGGAGATAAAGGGAGATGTTCACACAAGAACCCGGTGGGCGGTAAACTAGAGCTCCTTTCCAAAAGATTCGTGTAGCAGTTTTAATTTTAAAAAACATTATTTCTAACTGTGAACAATATTTTTGTTCCAATATTGTAACCTTCAGGTTTTCTTTATATATTATGGCTAAGCCACCACCTATTTTCACTGGGCGATCTAGATGTGCAAACTTATATCCCAGGGGAACCCATAGTGCTATGGCAGGAACAGTATGGGGTTTTAGCCAAGTTTCCGTTAGGAAACATAGGTCGGGTTGAAGTGTATGTACCAGATCCCATACTTCCAACTGATGTTTGGGTAGGGAACGGATATTAAGAAGAACACTTCAACCCTTTTAGTGGTACTAATTTCACATGATTAGCCTTGAATCTAGGACTTGCATGAACTGCTTGAAAGTGACAATTAATACAATAAAAGGCGCCTTCTAGGCATGGCCAGGAGTTTCTATTACATCCTTTCTGTGGTAGTGTCCTTAAATCAAGTACGGTTTGGGCAGAATACCGGATATAATGCGTCCCTGTAGATGGTATAATCAAAGGGGTCGGGTCCATAGCCCTTAGTCCCGTCCGGTCACGGAGGGGCGCCTCTTTGGCTGCTCTTCGGCGTGTCTTCGGCTGCGCGCGAACGCTGCGCGCCCGGGGGGGGGCGAGGGCTAAATAGACCCTGAAGAAAAACCCCTAGAGCGCTACCCGCTCCAGTGATTTCTGGAAGTGCCTGGCTCTCACCTGCCCGCCCTCCGCACAACGGTACTAGTTTCCCTGTCGGAACAGGGCAGACAGGAAGGAGAGTTGAGCCGAGGCTGCTCGCTGCCTTCAGGAGAAAAGAAAGCTGCTTCCCTTCCTATTAAATCAGGTTGGGAAATTATGCGCAATAGCGCTCTATATTGAATTTAAACTGGCGTGCTAGTTGTCAGCAAAAAATACAAATGTCGCTTTTAAACAAGCCGATAAAAAATACAATGAGTTAAAAGATATAAGCAAACACAGCATGGAGCGCTATTTCGGCAACCTGGTCGAAGTAAGCGGGTCGGGGACACTGCCACCGTCACCTTAACCGCTGCTTCGCCATTTCTGATGCTCCACCTAAATAGCCCCTGAAGAAAAACCACTAGAGCGCTACCCGCTCCAGTGATTTCTGGAAGTGCCTGGCTCTCACCTGCCCGCCCTCCGCACAACGGTACTAGTTACCCTGTCGGAACGGGACGGACAGGAAGGAGAGTTGAGCCGAGGCTGCTCGCTGCCTTCAGGAGAAAAGAAAGCTGCTTCCCTTCCTATTAAATCAGGTGGGGAAATTATGCGCAATAGCGCTCTATATTGAATTTAAACTGGAGTGCTAGTTGTCAGCATAAAATACAAATGTCGCTTTTAAACAAGCCGATAAAAAATACAATGAGTTAAAAGATATAAGCAAACACAGCATGGAGCGCTATTTCGGCAACCTGGTCGAAGCAAGCGGGTCGGGGACACTGCCACCGTCACCTTAACCGCTTTATGAAGCAGGTATTGATCTATCTGACAAGTCATAAAGATTGGGCAGTTTGGGTCAACCCAGCATCTAATAAAATGTTAGATAACAGAACTGTATTGCACTTCACTGACAAAATGTCCTTGTAACAGTTCTCTAAAGACTTGCTACTTTTTTTAAAAATTTGAACTCAAACATTTGAACCCTGCACAAATTCCAACAAATACCATGTAAATGGAAAAAAATGCCCATTAGATAGACTGACTGACAATAACTCACCTACATACCGGCCACAGAACATGCTCTGATGTTTTAAAGTGTAAACTGTATTGCAATAAAGATTAGGAATAAATATTTAAACTGGTTTGCAATTCTTAGACTAGATTTGATTCAACAATTTTTGCAGTGAAGGTAATTTGTTTAAAATGGATTTATTTTTCCTTTTGTAGGAAGAATTAATTTTAGAAATTAAGTTTTCGGGTTGCAGCGTGTATTTTGGAGTGATTGGAATGATTGTTTTATAGTAATAGTGTAAAATTGCACCTCGTGGTTCATGGCAGATGAGAAGACAGGAGTCACAGGTGATCAGGTACTGTGAGAAGGGCTTCTGCAGAAGGTCTGGATATGTCTACATTCTGTGTAACAAACAACAAGTTTCTTACCTGTTTTCACGTTCAGATTACAAATAAAGCTCCCCACAGATGGCAGCCACCGGAGCTGTTCTTTCAGTTTCCTGGACATCAAATTATTTTTTTTCATAAAAAAAAAAAAGGCTAAGGTGTACCATCTTCGCATGAACATGCTATCCCATGCACAGATATATATATATATATATATATATATATATATATATATATATATATATATATATAGTTATTTGTGGGCATAGTGCACACAAATATGCAAAGTACAAACTATGTAAAGATAATAAATTAAACTCCTAGTAAGAGAATATGAAGCAATGGGAAATAAACTTAACTGAGCACAAGCTAGAACACTGAAATATTCACCTGGGATGGGACAATAAATCTTTAAGAATGTGTGTCTTTCCATGATTTTTGTTGGGTGCTCAATGTCGGTGGGAAACTAATTTTTAATGGTCAGCTAAACTGGCAGAAAGGTGTACGAGCGAGTGCCATTCCTCAAGAGGAGTATCACCTGGATGACTGACGACAAATTCATGAGATTTCATATAAAGGCCACTGTATCACAGTCCACTTTCCAACATCTACTTGCATAAAGAATGTTTGAAAAATGGCTCGGGGATATATCTGGTACCATTATCATGCAAGTTTGTGCATTTTCTTACCTTTGAGTAACTATGAGCTTAACCGAATGCAATACAGTTTTGATATCAGATTTAATATTTAACATGCCAGATACCATGAACCTGTGATACAGGCTTCCTGGATCCAACTCGTAAAGCCCTTCAAACATGAAATGCCACAAGAAGCCTTTATTTTCTAGAAGCTTATCTAAGCTGGGAATAGAAACCTAGGATCTGTACACAGGAAACCGGAGCATAATCCACCCTAAAGTGGTTATGATCCGGAAAACACAAATATACAGATACTGGGAGCACATAAGGACTATCCTGGGCCACTCAGTCTCTCCAAAACATGTAGCCTATGCTCGTGTTCTTCCAAAACTACTCAAAAGTAATATATCTGACAATTCTCTGTAGCAGTGACTTCTAAGGCACAGCAACAGTGACAGAGGTTAAAGGTAAGGCCCACCATTTTACTTCTTTTTATGCCCAGCCAACAAACCCCGGAGCCTTATGGTAACAGCTCTAAGATTTTGAATAGGTCTACATAAGCAGGACGTAAAATGTTAATATATGACTGACAGATACAGCATTCATACTTCTATAAATCAAAAGAATTATTCTAGGGACCTTGTACTGCTGTTGGCTCTAGTAGTTCAGAGGAGTTCTAGGGACTACATGTGAGAGAAGGTAGCATGCATTTTCCTATGAAGACTGGGAGAACTTTACTCACTAAATAGTTCTCTAGGTTTGCAGCGGAGGCAACACGTCACATTTAACAGAAGTGTTTAGAAGCAAATGGAAATAAAGGAACAGAAATACTGGAACAGAGATAAAGGAAGGATGGCTCACAGTTTGTCGTCACTGATATATGGGCGAGTAAGGGTGCCAAAACAACATATCAGAGAAACAAACATGAAGGATGCAAGTCTACAGATGCATACCAAAAAAAATAACAAAAAACAGTAAGAGGGTTCGTGGAGGTTCTTAACCACTTCGGCGCTGATGACGAGCTCAGCTCGTCATGAGTTGCGCCGCTCGCACGCTGATGACGAGCTGAGCTCGTCATGTAACGCGCGTTTTAAAAAAACGCTGCGTACAGCGGGAAAAGCTGCCCCACGCATGCGGTTAAGATATTCAGAACCCCAACAGCTGTGTCGCACTAATTACATCGACTCAGTTATGACCTACAATTTACTCTAATGTTCATAAACAACCAAGGTATTTCAATTAATTTCTGTGCAGGTGAATATGCAAATGGTACAAATCAGGCCATCTTAACTTTAAAATGAAGTCCAAGGACCCTGAAAGGACACATTAGATGGTGCAGATCTGGAGTACCACAAGACGATAATTCAAATTCAGAATATAGTGATCATGCATTAAAATATAGTAAAAACATAGCTGTGCATTTGATTAACACATTGGCTAAAATATATGAATGACATGTGAGGTTCAACAATACATTCGGTTCCGACACCATGAATTTGGTAACAAACTAACATCTAAACTTTACCTTTTAACATGAATGGTTTACTCCTGATATTTTGGATAACATATAGCAAGGAAGACTGCAAAAGTGTATACTGGCCCCTGTGCTCTTCGTTCTCTAGATAAAAGATCAAAGCAGGACCTCAAACCCACTGAATGCCTTCCAGCATTAACTCGCTGTTGCGGCCAATCAGATCCTGCCTTTGCAGAGAACACCTCGATTATGGATAAAACTGGTGTGAAACTTTGGCTATCTTTAAAATGTTAAAAGAGCTACTATTATAGGAGTTATCTATACATGAATTCAAAACAAGTAGTGATTCCCTCTAAAGCAAAGACAAGGGAAAAGCTGGTCTGTTTTCTTACTGGGGAAAAAGTGTGATGTAAATTAGGAATATAATTACCAATACCATTGATATAATTCACACATAAAATAACTTCAACACATTATAGTGATCGACCTAAGGTAGATGCAGTTTTTGTGGCACTAGAGAAAAATACCCTGAACAGAAGTGATGGAATTTTCAAAGATTGGTCAACGGATATGATGTCAAAGTGCCCGGCTAATGATGTATGCTTTATCCCACTATAGAAATGTAACAAAAGTATAGGTCCTTTAGCAGCATGAGTGCTAGATCTAACAAAGCCTTCTAGAAGGCTCAATTGAAGCAACACGGCTATAGCTAGGCATTCCTGGCAGGTGCGATTGTCTGAAGCTGAAAAAATCTAGTTCTCGTGGATAACCAGCGGTGGTCTTTGGTAGTCAAACATGTTATATGTAATGAAGGAGGCGGAGATGGAACAAGCAGCAAGATTTGATGTGGCGCACACCTACCTCTGTACATATATTATTGGCCACATGTTCATAATTTCTCTCAAGGCTTCCAAAGCTGATGAATGCCATGAATGTGGGGGCACCAGCTATATCAATGGTCCTCACAAAGGAGCAATAATGTTCCAAAATAGAATAGCAACAATGCCCGCACACCAAATTGTTGTGCTTCTAAAAGTCAACAGACACAGTTTAAATTCAATTAGTCCATTTGGGCCTACTTCATTTTAGAACACACAAAAAACGGGGTGGGAGGGTCCGAAGGAAGAATTTTTTTTTTTTTTTTAAGACCTACCAAAAGAAAATCCCCTGTCAAACTGTAATCATAACACAAAATCGACTCGGGTCTGTGCTAGCATGTGGCTAGTTTAGAAAAAGAAAGATTTAATGTCTCACAGAAAACTCCAAAGGGGAGAATCCCTTTCAGGACGAATGCCCTCACCCACCATAGGGGGCATGCTTCATCATATGGGCTTCTACTCCCATACTTCATTTTACACAAAGCTTGAATTCAAAAGGAAGAACTGCATTGCAGGAAGTACACTGGTGAGGCACATATTGTCATATGAATGGGCAGGATTTATATTGATATCTGTATGATTTTCCTAGCCTTTGTGAAGTCACATGGTTATCGCTTGACAGACTAAACATGCATTTGCTTGGCTGGGGTTTCTCCTTGGCGGTGATTAAGTCATTAGATGGTCCTATAGTCGTTTAGCAGACAGTTTGTAACAAAATTAGTCCAAGCTCTATTTTAGTCATGGTCAATAGGTCTGTCTAGGTCAGTGGGAGATAGATGTGACAGGAAGGTTGAGATAGAGGTTGTCGCTATGAACACTCCATGTGAAGGTATTTCCTGTTATTGAGAGGACTATGATTGTATCAAGAGTTGGTCCAGAGACTAATTGATGGAGATGAAGAGTTTGAAGGTTAGACACGAGTGATGAAGTATGTAGCAACTTCTGCTTGCTTTAACCAGGGTCTGAGGTCACTGAAGTCCTATGTTTTGGCGGTCAAGGATAATGTCTGAGATGAAATCTAAGAGGGCATCTGGAAAGGCATTGCTGTGAGGGGATGGTCAGGAGATTAGCAGGATGGAGGCAGAGAAGGTTGAATCTGAAGAACAATCCACCTGTAATGACTTCAGCAATGAAGAGGAGGGCTGTTATGGAGTCACAATCGTAGAGTGGATCACATATGGGAACTGTATTCTTTCTTGAGGATCTCCCCCTGGTTAAAGTGCAGGAAACGAGTTTCTGAGTGCAGTCTAATATTAATATTACCCAGTTAATATGGCGGCGCTAGAGAGCAGTCTATTCAGTGGACCTCTTCAGAGTTTGGATGAAAATATTATAGAGGTCCCCCTTTCTGAAGTCTTGCCAGTACAAAGAGTATGCAGTCAGTTTCACCTGTGATTCCTCTATTGAGTGTTCTAAGGTGGAGACTGATGGAGGGGGGCTGGAGATGAGGGTAATTATTCTGAGGGTTGCAACAGTTGAACTTGCCGGTCAGGCCAATATTGAAGTGAGTGGTCGGGTGCTCGATCACACAGACTACTGTAAAAATGACTTACAGGCCAGAAAGGGGGCAGCAGGTGAAAGACTGGTAGTGTCTCATCCCTGTGAGGTGGAAAAGATGAAGGAGGTTAATTTAGGCGAGACTTGGACAGATATAATTAATGGGTTGGTAGAAATAGATTGCCAGTTTGAGCATTCATAGTTGTTCCCGCTGAGTTCTAAGGCCTGTAAGGCAGCAATATCAATGGACGGGGTGATGCCCTCGATCTGGTGGGTTGGTCAAAGAGGTGGGGATGAGTAAGAGAGCGCTGAGAAAATATAGAGAACATGGTGAACAATTATGTAGACGCTAGGATAAGAGTATATAGGATATTGTGTCTTCCTCCAAAGAGTTGGCTGCCTGCTTCAAAAAAAGCCACGTCTCATTGTATCTCTAAAAGAATGTGCGGAGTGCTTGACAATCCATTATAACAAAAAAAAAAAAAACCTGTTCTATCGGTTAGATTTTATCATTATGGCTTTACAAATGGTGTGCTCTTTGTTTCTCTTATTTATTAGAGGTTTTCCATTGTGTGGTGGAAAGGATGATTAAAGGTAAAAGTATAGGTGCTGTGTCAAAAAGAGCAAAGCATGCTGTAGAGACAATGAGCAAACCATTGTAACACACTGTAGGTAATATGCTGTAACCAATCTACAAATCTGTTAAAACCGTGAAAATAGGGTGACCTACAATAAACAAGGTTGAATAATGACATTCTACAGTATGCAGTCTTTCCAAGTTGAAATAGTTTGCCCCTAAACAAGGAGCCTCACGGTGCGTGGGGATTTTGAACTAGCAGATATTCCTTTTATTTCTTGAAGGGCGGGATTTCAAGGAACAAATCAGTGTTTTCTAGTATTTTATGTAGAATATAATGAGGCTGTTTAGAACAGAATGGGCCAGCTCTGGCTTGTTTAATCAATACATGGACACCTAAAGTGCATTTTACTCTAGATTCAGTAGCTTTTTGGGAGCCCTAGTAAAGGAAAGAAACACCTTTTGAAAAACAATGTTTCTGGCTTTGGACTGATTTACCCTATGATCACATTGTCAAGAAAAGTTTTGGAGTAATAATGTGGATTGGAAAATGGTGTCCGCCTGCACCACGGAACTTGTAAACAGACTGCATCTCTGCCTTTCAAGCATTCTTCATAATGACTTTTAGTGTCAGAGCTTATTTGGAAAAACAGGACTTACCCTCGACGTGAATGTGCAAATCAAGTTGCATGAAACACCTGACCCTTTCATAAAATTTCAGGGTACCAAACATCATGTCTATTAGCTGTTATTTATGTAAAGAAACATTCATGACCTACCTCAGGCCTATATCGGTGTGTGTTCACCGCTTCAACATTCAGATTGACGACATCCACTTTACAACCTAGAAACACAATTTCAGTTAATTTGTCAGTTGCACGGAATAAGAATGTAAACTTAAGGATCTGTGCAAAAAGTGTAAAAGGAAAGTGACCAGTGAGGCAAATGTAAAGGAACATTCTCAATGTTTGTTCCCACAATCTGCTGAATTGTGCATACAAGATGAGCAATGTGGTCACAAATAGTGACTAAGGCAACAATTACAAATTATTAACCTAATACCTATTGAATTAGTTTTGCAAAGAGTAGGGGATAGTAGTTTATGTAGATGGAATATTGATGCTTGTTTAGCATCGAAAACCTTGCAATGGAAATATACTCTACAACAGCTATAGTCTACAAACTAAATTCACAGGAAATGTTACTTCTGACTGCTGTGGCACTTTATCACCACTGGGGTTAAATTATTGCAGTAGTCGTGCAAAGTGTGTACAGTGAGCCCATGCAAAGAGTGTGTATATTCACAGCTCATACCAGTGGGAGCCTGCATACTTATCCTACTCCCTGCGGACATAGTCTGGCCTCATGTGATTGGCTGTTCTGATTTAAATGATCTAAGTTGGTGATTAAAATGGCAAGGGAGGGGTGTTTACCTACAAGTGATCTCAGCAGATTAAAGAAATAGGATGGACATAGGTGCACTGAAAGTGAGGGTCAGGCTTTAGTAAACATGGAAGAGGAAGACATCAGGAGCAGACTCCTGTTTCCACCTAATATATGCTGCCACAGACAATGGAATAGTAATTCACAGACCGGCAGCCTGGCATTACATGTTCACAAACCCCACAAGACTAGTTTGACTGTGCATCAAGTACAAATATATGTATGCTCTGCGCCCGCACTTACAAGTAACTCCCTCTGTCCGGTACACAGAAAGGGGCTTGTTCCTCCACAAAGGAAGTCCTTCTGCTTCCCAACTACCATTGCCTTCCCACGGTGCTTGCAGACCAGCTAGTACACACATCACTTAGGGAGGGATTTAGGGAGCTCTTAGGCAGGTGAACAAGAACAACAAAGCCTCTGGCATGCAACATACAATAAGGAAGCAGTGTTGATGCATGCAGGAAGCATCGGTTGGCATCCTGACTCAAACATTTCCTTAGACAGGTGGACATTTCCCACTTTCTTTCTAGGCTCTCTGGGTACACGAAAGTATATCAATAAGTCTCCAAAGCATGCATCATCATCATCATCATCATTTCACAGCCTAACTGCAGTTTAGCCGTTCCTCTCCTTTAATCTTCTTCTCCAGTTTGTTTAATGATAGTCCGTGAACACTGGGATTCTTAAGCAGTGTGGTCACAGTTGACTGGGCACAAATTCTATAATCCACTATTATCCAGAGCAGCTATAAAGAGCAAAATGATAAAGATTCCAGCAGATAGAAGATTACACTACAAATGTAACACCAATTCTCGCCATAGTGCTCAGAGGAAACTATGTGCATTTAGGTCTGATAGAGCCAGTAACATACCTGGAGCAATGCCCCAAAGCAGGGAAATCACTTGTCTAACATTACTAAACCCTGAGCGTTCAATGGATGCAGAACTTGCAGCATAAGTGATACATTGTCCCTCACTGTATCCCAGTGCACATGTTCCTTCTCTAAGTGGGACTCTTCGTTCCCTCACCTCCACAGAGCACAGGCAGTGTTCCAGGATAGCTAGTATCATGCCACAATATTATATATTACGATTACTAACTTTGCAGTATTAATGTGGAACTCATGTTTTCGTCCAGCTTATTAGTTGCCTTGTTTATCGTCCCCTCTAACAAACCAGGGGAATACGTAAAACGGTACAGCTGAACAAAATACTTCAAAAATTATTAAATGAAGATCAAAAGCTTACCGAGACTGTCTTACGTCTCCTATGACTAGCTCTTGTATCATTTCTACCAAAGGGATAAGATAAGTATGTTTATCCCCAAATTGCTAAATCAGTCCCAGTAACTGGATGCAAGTGCCATTACAGCCATAGATGTAAGTGGTTGAGAGGAGATCACTTACTTGTAAGCAAAAACAGTCAAAATGAACAAGCAGAAACCTTAAAATTGCACATTATTTTGCTGGGGTGGTAAATGGAGGCATATACACTAAGAGAGAAGGTGGGCTTGGTACTGTGTTCCATCTACAAGGCACATGTGTGCTAAAAAACAATGCACAAATAAATGTAACATGCACTGAATGCTTGGTTAAACACTTTCTACTCACCATAAGCCACAGGAGTGAGTTGTAGGACAGTGTGAAGCGGACACTTCAGGTAAGGCAACTCCTCTAGAAAATTGAGAAATATATGTACATTAGTTATGTGCACAGTGAACAGTACATTATTCTGATAGAAGGAATTCTTTATCAGCCTGTAACCCCGTCTATTTTTTGTGTTACCCCCATCCCATCACGCTGACCTCTCACAATGTCTCCTTGTCTGTGACTCCCTGACAATAGTTTAACTGCATTTTTAAAAGACCCACATTCAGGCATATGATGCCTCGGAGAGGGAATTGGCTAGGGAAGAGGTTTTTTTTTCCTGACTAGGGAAGAGTTACGGGTTTGCTGGGAGCTGAAGATTGTGAATGGAGACAGTCTCTGGGACAGTGGGTATTTGGGTAATGATGGCATGCCCCTAAGATAGGGTGAAAAAGACCCTATGTGCGCTCTATAAAGTAATCAACCTAGTAACTTGCAAACTTACCCGGTTGCCCCATTTGGCTCCCCACCAGCACCCATACCAAATGCTGGCAGGAGCCGGCATTTTTCTTTAAAATAGGGTGCTACGATGGCCACAAAGGGCACCCACGACTTACTAATTCATTGGGGATGCAGGAGGAGCACCTATGCCCTTGCTGCCTCAGCCAGCTCCCCAGTCGGCACCTATTGGGGGGCTGGAGTGAGCCGGCTCTCTTGAACTTTGCTCCCACCTGGGCAAAAGAAGCATTTTGCACACCCCCTTTCAGAAAATGTAAATACTGGCCACTGGGAAAGGCTCCCCAGGACTTTGCAAGGCTTGTGGCGGGATGCACACCCCGCTCAACATAATCAATAAATCGCCCCGGGTTGTGTCCCCCGAAGCATTTGCAAGGCTCTGGGAGGATTGGGTGTACACCATTCTCCCCAAACAAACTACAACTGACTACCCTGGGGGCTCATTTTTAAAAGGGCAAATGGCCGCCATTTAAACAAAAAATGGTTTTTGGCCCAGCCCGGGGCAGCGTAGCCGGTCTATTTGGGACCTAGCCACCATGGTTTTATATACTTTTTCGCACCCGAGTCCTAAAAGGGCTGCTGTCATATCTTTGTTGATGTGATGGCAACCAATAAGATCTTATCCTAAGATCTGTTTGCTTTGCAGATTCTCTGTAATGTAAAATATTCATATTTACAGATTTATACCAAACAACAACAAGCTTTGGCATAGCCAATAGGTCTCGTCTTTGGGGCCTTATAAGTGTCTAGAGAGCTATTGGCTTTGTTAACGTTTGTGTTGCAGAGCATTGTGAATGTTGTGCAGCATGTTTAAACGTTATAAGTTATAATAAAAAAAGAGTTATAACCATTTTTTACCTTATATATAACCTAGAAAGCATCCCACAGGAATACAGATACATTTGTGGGGTGGAGTGGATGTGCAGGGAGGGTGGGGGAGGAGCAGAGTGGATTGGATGTGCAGGGAGTGAGGGGGTGGGATTAGGGGGAGTGGATGTGCAGGGGGGGAGGGAGGAGTGGATGTGGAGGGAGGGGGTGAATGAGGGAGGTGGAGGAGGAAGTGAGGGGGAGTTAAGGTGGGAGTGGAGGTAGGTGGAAGTGGATGTGGAGGGAGGGGGGAGAGGAGGTGCAGGGAGGGAGGAGGGAGTGGAGGTGGAAGTAAAGGTGCAGGGAGGGGTGAGTGGAGGTGGTGGTGGTGGAGGTGGAGAGGGGAATGGGGTGGAGGGAAGGAAAAGGGAAGTGGAGGGGTAGGGGTAGAAGAGTGAGGAGGGAATGGAGGTGCAGGTGGGAGTAAAAGTGCAGGGACGGAGGGGAGAGTGGAGATGGTGGGGCAGTGGAGGTGGTGGTGGGAGCAGAGAGGGGGAGTGGAGCTGGAGGGAAGGGGAATGGAGGTGGAGGTGGAATGGGGTAGAGGTGGAGGGCGGGAGAGGAGCCTTTTTATTTTTACCAGTATCAAACGGTTTACACTATATGCTTCGCAAACAATAGTTTCATAGCACTTTGGGACAGTGCAAAGATCACATTTAGGAAAGAAATAATGTCGGATTCATTGTTATTTTGTTTCTAGATCTGTTTTCTGCCATTCCCACAGCTTTATACAGCTAACTGTAAACCACTTGCATTGTAATGTTACCACCAATAGTAAAATATCTGCCTTGCCAACATCAAAGTAAGTGCTTAATTGCCTCATGTATTGAAACGATTTTGGCGGAAAAGCTTGAGTGATTCCAAGAGGTCATCTCCTATAGCAGCAAGACCTAAAAAAGCGGGGGAGGAGCCTAGCCTGCGACGGAGATGGCCGCCTAGGAAATCGGCTCCGCCGACCCTAGCGCTTTTCTTCATTATCCTGTTCTCTATCCTGTTCTTCTGCCCAGCGACTGCAACGGTGATACTCTCCTGCCTACGCCGGTGTGTCTCCCGGCGAAACCCGAGTCGTAATGGCGGTGATCCGCCCTTGCTCCTTTCCCGGCCCGGCGCAGCTGGGGGACCGGGGCTTTGTTTGTTGGTCCGGCCGGCCTCGGCCACAGCGGTGGCGGTCAGCGCGGAGGAGGAGGAGCCGGTCGGCTGTTGGGAGGCTGCCGAGTTGTTCTTGTCGCTGCAGCGCCTCGTCCCGCTCGGTTATCCTGTGCGCCTGGATACATTGTATCTCTGCAATTGCCTGGCTTGGAAGCTGTCGGAACGGTTTCTTTGTTTCCTCGGCTGGTAGCGGACGCCATTTTCTGCTCAGCCCCTCGGCTTCCGACAGTGGAGTGCTTGGAGCTCATTTGGGGGTCCGGATGTTGCATGAACACGACTGAGCCTGTACCGCGATGCCCACAGTCGCCCCCATGTCTCTGGCCCGGTGGCCACTGGCGAAAAGTCGGCGCAGTGAACAGTGGGCGGCGAGTTACGATGGCGCTCGGCTTCCCGGGCTGCCTTTCATTAGTGAGCCTGGTGTGGTTGAAGCTGCTCATCTCTCTCTGCCTGAGAAGCCGCTGGGGACCGGTGCTGTCCTGTGTGCCCTGGAGGCGGTTGGGGCTGCTCTTCGTGTCCATGCCCGAGATCTGGGGTGCAGGCTCGATGCTATTTCTCCTGTGGGCCGTGGTTGCCCCCCCGTGCGGCACACTGCGCCACACCCTGAGCCGATTCCTGTTGATCTCCATGCCGGGGTGCCTATTGAGAGGTTGGAGGATTATGGATCTGATTCTGCTGAGGTGCTGACCACGATGATCCGGAGGAGATCTGGAATTTATGGTTTCGTACGCTGGCTGGGATGTCGTCCCTGGGCGCCATTTTTGTCATCTCCTTTGTGTGCTGGTGGCGTGACTTTACATCCATTCCTGGGACTGTTGTTGTCGCTCTGGCCGGCTGCTTCCGACTTCCAGTTTCACTGCCCTGTTTCTGTTTGCACCACTCCTGGACATGTGACTGTGTTTTGCGTGGGCTTTTGTGGGCGACCTCCCATCCTCTGCTGGCTGTTCCGGGATTGTTTCTTCTCCACGGTGCTGGCCGGACGGCTGGACTCCATCAACCAACATGATCGCAAGGGGCAAGGTTAAGACAGTTTTTTGGGTCGCTATTCCTTCCGTTGCTGGGACTGTATTGCGTGAGCGGGACATTGATTACACCGACCGTTGGTATCCTGTCTGGTGTGGGAGCCGGTAGCGGGTGGCCGGGTACATATTTGTTGGTGGTCCTCTTCTTCTTCTGCTGATCCTTACCACCTTTGTTGTCTCATTCTCTCCTCCTCCATTCTTTGTACTTGTTGTACTTTTTCCCTTCTTTGGGGCAGTTCCGGGGCGACAGGCACGCTGTTTATGGGCTGGGCCGTAGCCATCACAGGGGTGCAGGGTGGCGGGTGTGGGGGGGTTTGTTATTTTAGTTTTTTTTGTTCTATGGTCCCTTTCGCTCTTTTCTAGCTTGGGAGGGTTCTTTCCCCTTTGTAGGGCTGGCTGTCCCTTGGTTTTGTGCCTTCTTTCTTTCTCGGGCGTCTTCTTAAGCCCCTGTCTTTCTCTTACTGGGGTGGGACTTCTGGGGGGATATCGGGGAATGTTGTTTATTGTATGGTGACCTGTTAATTGATATTACCGTCTCGGTTGTTTAGCTTATTTGGTAGTTATAGTCATTGCCTGCCTCAGTTTGCCATCCGGGTATGTCCCCCATGTCTTTTGGTTTTTCTCCTTTTTACGTGAGGTGCAATATCCTTGTTGTGACAGCCCCTACTCTCCTTTGTAATTTAAAAACGAAAACCTAATATCCTTTGTTTTACGCCCCACGACCGGATTTGGTGTCTTTTCATGTATCCTGTTTACCGATTGGTATGCCTTCCTCCTGTTTATGATCGACTGTTTTGCGGCCGGCCATGATGGTTGTGGGCCTGCGCATGTATCTCTGTGTTTTTCGAATAAAGGTTTTCAAAAAAAAAAAAAAAAAAAAAAGACCTAAAAAAGCACGCATTCTGGCCCAAGATCTAGCTTTCGGCCACATTGGATGCAATTCCATTCAGCAGCTTTTGCGGTCAGTGTTCAAATTTCCTATGGAAAAATTAATGAGGAAAACAAGTTTTGGGCCGTTTTTCTCGGTCCCCGCCTAATGGAGAACCCTGAAACTTTCCAGGAAGGAGTGGAGTTGGATGAGACTGGTTTTGGAAAGTATGAAAAACAGTGAATGTGAGAGCGTTTGTGTGTTATTCAGTTATATTTATCACTGCTCATATTTGCCTGTACTTCGAACCTTTCTCTATAAAGTAAAGCACCCAATGATTCCTTAATATATTACGTACAAGGTTTCAGGCCATCGAGATCCTGCACTTTAGAATAAATACAAATCTAAACAAGCATTAGCAAAGCCAATAAGTTTTGCCCATGCAAAATCTACTAGCTTTGTCAATATTTTACATGTTGAACAGCAGTTGGCCTGCTGAGCAACATGGGTTAAAGTATAAAAAAAAGTTCACAAAAGCACTATGGGCGAGCTTCAAAGGTGAAGCCGCCTTGGTGGGCAAATAGCGTTCACACTCCTGAGGGGCTGCCCTATGATCAGGTAGACGGGCTGGAGACAGGGACAGAGAGGGGAGACCAGTGCCCAAACCGATTTTCCTCATGGGTGTGTAGCTCAAAGGTAGCCACACCTCTAAGGTGGACTACCAAGCTCCTAACATCCAAGGAGGGACCCAACATCTTGAGATGGGCATAATAGTGCAGGTCTGGGATTGTCAGATGCCACACATAGGTGAAAAGCAGTCACCACAAGGGAGGGGACCTGGTAGCCCATTGGCTAGTGACTGCATCAAACCCCCACAGGGCACTGTTTTGGAATAAATATGCACCCTAACCCTCAGATCACGTCTGAACTGGAACAAGGACTGAAGAAAGACTGCCCTGCTGCCCCCCCTGGATTGCACAAGGAGAGACTGCATTGTCTGCCGGACTGCGCCTGCTGCACTGCACCTGCTGCACCTTGGAATAGCAAAGTGAAGACTATGCCTGTGACTCCTGGCTTGGGGAAAAGTTGTGCCCCAACCCTGAACCGGACTCAAAGGTTCAGTCGGCTGACCTCCTGGAACTAGGGTCACTGAAGCTGGAGTAGCCCATTTTGTTAAGTTAGTAGCCACTTCAGGAGAATCACGACTAACTGCCACTGGGCGCCAGAAGAGACCCATCGTTGATGGCCAACAGTTGCACCCCAGTCAGCCGGACTCCGAGAGTGCCATTGGAGTCCATATTGGTCACCCAAAAGTGACACCTGCCCCCACCAAATGATATTTCTGGGACCTTTGTGGTCAAAGTCACCCCACCTGACCCGTGAACCGAGGAATAACTGCAAATGCACCCCGTCAACACAGCACCCAGAGCATCCTTGAGCATTTTCAACTCCTGCATCTGCAGCATCAGGACCACTCCAATAAAGTCTAAGAAAGTCGTGCTGCAAAGTTTGGAACTGGACAGCAAAACACTCTGGTGGCCAGGCAGCTGTCAACATACTTTTTACCTGTGAAATTTGGTCAGCAAAGCCGGGCCGGAATAGCTGAACCAACTTTCACAACCTTTTCTAGAAATTACAAACATTACCGTTACTGATGCTGGTTTGCGGTTAGATTAAAAAAAAAAAAAAATTTCTTTGAATGTCTACATTGTTTGTACATGTAAACTAATGGTGCAGAGGCGAAGATGAAGAAATGTGTAGGAGTTGCACTGAGCTCTAAAGATTCTTAAACCGACTAGCCAGTAAAAAAACATTGCATGGCCGTCATAAAATCTATATTTCAGCACCCAAATCGGGATCTAGATAGTGTTTTTCAACACAAAGTTGTTTTCCACCTGGATATATGCACGGACCTGGATAGTGCATGTTAAAGGAATTCACCCTTTCCAGGGAGGTAGACCTTTTCACCGTTTGCAAATGTTCCTCGCGGTTTTAATATATGGCTGCAAAGGAAAACGTTTTTACATGAAATTTAAAAAAAGCAATGGGACAACAAGCAACATCGTGAAAGGGGAAGGCACAGGGCAACAGGAGGGAGAGGGTGGGAACCCAGTAACTATTTTCATTCATTAAAAAGAGTTTAGAGATTAAACACGTTATTGACCACAACAGGCAAAGATACCCGGTTTCTGTGGTTAAGTTGGAATAGCACCATTGTTATTTATCCAAAAACAGTACCTGCTGAAGCAAGCAGCCAGTGGAAGGACACTAGCCACTTGAAGCAGTACTTGGTCCAGGCTCCGTGGCACGACGACGGAGGCAAGGAGGGGGTGCTGACCAGTGAGGAAACTAGAGTGACGTGGGAGCCTGCCAATGGTAACTAAAGGGTTGTAGGAGCCACGTTGGATCCATCCATTGGTAAGTAAAGGTATGTAGTGGGTGGGTTCTAAGCCCAGTTTCAGATTTTTTCTTCTTTTGAATGCAAGAGATTTCGAAAGTGCTGTGCAGGTGAAACCTAAAAAGACAAAGTGCTTCCCGAGCCTGGGGTCTGGACTAAACTTGCTAACAGACTGGAGGCATTCCAAAGCAGAGGTCCATCTGTGTCTAGCCATCGATGCATGGGGCTACCTCCCAAGGAGGGTCAGACAGGTAGCCGTTGACATGGAAAAGATTTAAAAAAAACTATGTCCAAAGTGCAAGGAGGACTGACATTGTAATTAATATACTATTTATGGATGTCAGTCAACCAATCACTACGTATGTTCTGTCTCTACGGTCATCCCCCGATGCTCAATGGTTCCCCTGCCTCTGCATTACTGCTCAGACACAAAAAGGAACCTCGGTTTTAGACACACAAAAAAACACGTCTCGTACTTTTTAAAATCACCTGCCTAAAACAAAGCTCTTATCTGCTACCTTTTCAGAGAGATGATGGTGTATGGTCTGCATTGGAACATACTTTTTTTAAACCCCACCACTATTCTTTCAAGTCCCGCATTCTATTAACCTAGGGTTCAGAACTGCACAAAAATGACCTAGGACGATGCCATTTTTTGGTAAAGTTCACTTTTGTGATATCAGAACCACAGAAAACAATGTTGTTCTTGCTGTTACTGTAGGTGAGGCTTTCGTCAAAATAAACAAGGAGCGTTTGCTTAGTCCTAAAAATATTTGATCCATTTTATGTTTTTATTTTTGTAAATGTTTTTATTGGTATTTACATATTACATATTACAAACGACACTGTAACAAGTAACATATAGCAGGTTTCGCAGACAATCGCATAGGGGAAAACGGTGGTTGTTTTTACAGTCTTTGCTTGTCCACCCCACAGTCTGGCTCACATATATCATTGAACATTTAAGTTATTGCGATTGGACGCTTATCTAGTTGGCACATAGAAGTGATTGGTGGTTATTTAGTGACAGAGCGCCGGGCCCACGTGGAGTTGCGTTAAGTTGGTTTGGCTCGTTGGGCATGTATTTGTTTATGGAGGTTTGTAGGGGTCTAGCAATATGTCTAGTTTTTACCATATTCCTCTGTTGGTTTCCTTCATGGTGTGTGTCGAGTGAAAAATATATATATATTTTTCCCTGCTCTACATTAGTAATAAAGGCAAAGCTTGCTCCATGGTACCCAGGGACAATCTGCTGCAGTACCAGTCTTTCATAAAACCTATTGCCGCATGAAGTTGAGATCTGGTACTAACTCCCGTGAAACGTGAATAGTAATCAAAACAAAACCCACGACTAGTACATGTCGAGGTGACACGAAGTCAAGAACAACACTGATAAATGCTAGCTTTAATTTATTGCTTTACGTTCACATTTTCTAACAATTCCGCAGCTTGTGTGCAGGTGGCGCCAAAGTACAAATAATTCTGATGGCCGACAGCAGGGCAAGAGCTGCAAAGTTGGCAACCACAGACTAATTTTCAATGTATTCAAAGTATGAACATCGGATATTGGTATATAATGGAAATTTAGTTTATTGAAACATCAGCGTAAGTGAACTTTACGTGATGCAGAGGTTTTACAGTGAAGTTAGATATCGTAAAAGCGATGGCAAGCCAGGTAATTGGAACACTCAACAAGAGGGACAAGGGGCTCGCTCAGTGCCATTGGCTGCTATCGTGGACATCAGGTGTGCATCAACTTTCAGATTGCTTCTTCAACACAGAATGAATCTCTTGGATGAGGGGTTTTGAAAGGCACCTGCACCTTTGCACCTCAAAAGTGGGTTGATTTAAATTTCAGATGAAACCTTTATCTAGTACTCTTTAAATACCAAAGTAGATATAAGAACAATAGTTACTTACCTGTAATCTGTGGTTCTCCAGTATTGGTGTCTTTCATAGATTCACATGCCTGAATCATTCCCCGTCGTCGGAGTCCCACGGTACATAAAAAAACAATAAAATGCCATAAATACGTAGTAATACCAATAGAAATGAACCAGGAAGTAAAACAGCCAATGGTACAGTAGGCAAAAAACTTCCACATCTATGACTCTCATAGTCATTATGTATAGTCCAAACTACAGCCAATCAGGCACCAGCACCCACCAGAATGTTCTCCCCAGAGGCTCAGGCTCTCAGATTTTCTCGCAAGGAGTGAAGGTAAACCATAATAGCCTAAAAAGCCTCTGAGGGGAGGTGGGCGGGTTTCATGTGAATCTATGAAAGACACCAATACTGGAGAACCACAGATTACAGGTAAGTAACTATTGTTCTTCTCCAGTATTAGGGGTGTCTTTCATAGATTCACATGCCTGAATCAGAGTAGCTAGCAGTACATATCTTTGCTGAACAGACGCTCATAACACCCAGCTTGTCAGTCAGTAATGCAAATAACAATGCAAAGTGAATATACACATATCGTATAAAGCATAACATAATGCAATCATGGAAATATGTGAAAAACATAACATAAGAAGCGTCTGACAGCAGAAAACAAGGAGGTGGGAAACAGAGGCTCACCTTAATGAAACAGATTCCGTAGAACAGCTCGACCCACAGAAGTATCAGCCTCGCTGATGGATTCTAGACAGTAATGTCTGGTAAAGGTATGGCGACTCGCCCAAGTAGCCGCTTTGCAGATCTGCTGAAGAGGGACTCCAGCAAATAAGGCCGTAGATGAGGAGACTGCTCTTGTAGAGTGCGCTCTGGGCGCAGATGGTAGAGGTCTCCCAGCCTGTGCATGGCAAAAGGCAATGGCAGCAGATATCCATCTTGCAATAGTCTGTTTCGATACTGCCTGCCCCTTACGAATCGCACCGTAGGTAATGAACAACTGGTCAGAGGTGCGTACAGTAGACGTTCTTTGTAGATAGAATTTAAGACATCTTCTAATGTCAAGCGAGTGTAAAGCTCTTTCCGCGGGAGTTTGCGGGTCTGGAAAAAACGATTTAAGAACAACAGGTTCGTTCAGATGGAAATCCGAAGGTACTTTAGGAATGTATTTGGGATTTGTGCGAAGTATGACAGAATCGCTTGTGAATTGAAGGAAAGGATGATGTACAGTGAGAGCTTGGATATCACTAACTCTCTTTGCGGATGTTAAGGCTAAAAGCAGTGACACCTTCCACGAAAGATACTTCAAGTCAGCTCTATGGATGGGCTCAAATGGGTGACGCATGAGTTGACCCAGGACCACATTCAGATGCCACAAAGGAGGTGGACGACGTGCAGGAGGGAACATTCTAAAGAGGCCTTTAAAGAACTGTTGGATAATTCTTGCTGAGTACAGAGAATTGGACCCATCCTGTCGATATCTGGATATTGCAGCCAGAAATACCTTTAAAGTAGCATGGGACAGACCTGTTCGTGCCAACTGCAAGAAAAAAGGAAGAATTTCCTCAGGTTTTGCCAAAAAAGGGTGAACGCCTGCTGAACGGCACCAGATACAGAAGCGTTTCCATTTCAGACTGTATGTCTTGATGGTAGCGGGTGCTCTAGCTTTGGCCAACACCTCTTTACAGTCTGCCGGGATGTTCAGGTGTGCAAACTCATGGTGTTCAGGAGCCAAGCCGCTAATCTCAGCGATGCTGGGTCCGGGTGGAAGACTTGACCTTCCTGAACACTGAGCAAGTTCGGGATTGGATGTAACTGAATTGGCTTGCTCTCTGACAGTAGGAGGAGCTCTGTAAACCAATACTGGCGCGGCCATCGGGGCGCAATCAGGATCAGTCGGCAAGGTTCCTTCATCTTCCGCAGAACCTTGGGGACTAACGGAATCGGTGGGAAAGCGTACGCAAACGTCAGGGACCAATCGATGGAGAACGCATTCCCCAGAGAATTCTTGTGGGGGTGCCAGCTGGCGAAGCTCCGGCATTTGCTGTTGGTACTTGTCGCAAATAGATCCAGGTCTGGGCAACCCCACTGATGAAAGATGTGGTCCACTGTTTCCTGGTGAAGCTCCCATTCGTGGGTGGTGATCGTTGTCCCGCTGAGTGCGTCCGCAAGGACGTTTTCCGTTCCCGGAACATGCACCGCATGCAACTGTACATTGTGGTGAAGAGCCCATGTCCATAATTCCTGCGCCTCTAGAGACAGGAGAAGAGACCGAGTTCCCCCCTGTTTGTTGACGTAGTGCATACTTGTTGTGTTGTCTGTTCTTATCAACACACTGGTGTTCTGAATGATGGCACAAAACGCCTTGAGGGCAAGAAAGATGGCTCTCAGTTCCAAACGATTGATGTGCCACAGTTTCTGTTGCGCAGTCCATTTGCCGCTGATCGTGAGGCCTTGTAGATGAGCCCCCCAGCCCTCGAGGGATGCATCTGTAGTGATGGTGAGACTTGGTGTTTCTTGAAGGAACGCATGACCCTGACTCAGATGACCCCTCTGTGTCCACCATAGAAGAGACTCCTTCATGAGTGGTGTGATTTGAATGAGGTCCTCGAAAGTGCCTGAAACCTGTTGCCACTGTAAGGTTAGTTCCTCCTGAAGCGGCCTCATTTTAAGTCGGCAATTTGGAAGTAATGGAATACAAGCCGATGCCATCCCTAGAAAGGATTTGTATAGTCGGACAGAAACTGACTTTCTTTGCATGAGATCTTGTGCTAGCCGACTTATTTTTATTTGTCTCTCCTTGGAGACGAAAGCTTTGCATTTGTGAGTGTCCAACATCGCTCCTAAGAATGCTATTCTTTGAGACGATTGCATTTGGGATTTGGTGAAATTTATAGTCAGGCCTAGAGATTGAAACAGGTGCAGACACTGTTGAAGGTGACGTTGAACGGTTCCATGAGAATTGGCCTTTATAAGGCAATCGTCCAGATATGGGAAAATTTGTATTCCCTCCAGCCGGAGGTGCGCAGCTACTGGAGCTAAAACTTTCGTAAAAACTCTTGGAGCTGACCGTAGTCCAAAAGGAAGGACTTTGAACTGGTAGTCCCTGCCAGCCACCCTGAAGCGAAGGAATTTCCTGTGGCGAGGTAGGATGGGGATGTGGAAATATGCATCCTGGAGGTCTAGGGTGACCATGCAATCTCCTGCTGTTAGAAGATGCAAAATTTCTTGAAGAGATAGCATCCGGAATGTCAATTTTCTTAGATATTTGTTTAAGGCGCGAAGATCGAGGATCGGGCGCCACTCCCCGTTCTTCTTTCTGATCAGGAAGAACCTGGAGTAAAATCCTAGACCTCTCATCCTCTGAGGAACGCTCTCGATCGCTCCTTTTTTTATCATCATTTTGATTTGGGTAAGCAGCTCCTTCAGGTGAGCTGGAGGCGGGCCCTTTGGCGGTACATTTGGGGGGAATTTTTCGAATTCTAGGGCATGGCCCCTGGCCACAATATCCAGGACCCATTTGTCCGTTGTTATCGACTGCCAATTGGAGTAAAATTTGGATATTCTTCCGCCAAGTCTTTTGAGAGGGTGGAAAGACGGTGGTGGCAGGTGAAAAGTTTCATTGTCGCTTGTCCTTGCCGCGGTAGGTAGCCTTACCCCTGTTTGGGGTGTATTGAGATCTTTTCTGCCCATAAGACTGGTAGCGCTGAGTTTGGAAGCGCTGATTACCCTGACGGTATGAGGATTGTTGATGTTGTTGCTGGTATCCACCTCTATTGAAGGACGTTCCTCGTCCTCTCGCTCCTCGAAAGGGCGGCTTGTGGAATTGTAGAGTGCCTAAGGATCTGGCTGTTTCGGTATCCTTTTTGATAGTCTGTAAAGCCTCCTCTACCTTGGGGCCGAATAAATATTCGCCATCAAATGGCATGTCTAGAACTCGGTTTTGGACTTCTTGTCTGAAAGCAGTGGAACGTAACCACCCCTGTCTACGCAGAACCGCAGCTCCTGCTAATTGACGAAATCCTGTAGATGCAACATCAACAGCTGAATCGATTATCTCTTCAGAGGTCCTTTGACCTTCTTGGAGAATTTGGAGTGCCTCAGCCTTGGATGGCTCAGGGAGGAGATCGATAAATGGTGAGATATCAGACCACATTTGACGGTCGTACCGACCTAAGATGGCTAATGCGTTGGCAGCACGGACAGTTGTTGCAGCCATGGTGGAAACTCGTTTTCCGATTGAGTCTAGGCTTCTGCCATCTCTATCCGGCGGCGCCGTAACCGCAGAGGACGGATTTCTGGCTCTTTTCTGAGCCGCCTGGACAATTACAGAGTCAAGTTTTGCCTGTCCAAGAAGACATGCAGGCGTCTTGTCGGGAGCTTTATATTTCTTATCAATTCTTGGCAAGACTGGAGGAATGGAAGCCGGCGTTGACATCACCTTAACACCTTCCTTCCAGATGAATTCCACGATGGGTATTGTCCTAATTTGTCGTCTGGGCTGATCCTTAAAATCGTAAAGGAAACATTCTTGTTGCGTATGCTCCATCTTCATATGAAAACGTGCGGTTGCACGCTCCATCAACAAGTGAAAGCTCGCTACATCCACCGGAGGGGAGGCCGACGCAGTCTGAGGAGATGTTGAAGGAGATTGTACTTGATAGTCCTCCCACTCCGATAAATCATCCACTTCTCCTTCTTCCCGCTGGTCGTCATCTTCCGAGGATTGCGGGTCTTCTTCGTGAGCAGGTTGTGGGTGTGAAGGTGGACACACCGGTGGGGGCACGGGTGGAGGCGTTTCCGAAGTTGGAGTTGCCTGTCCAGAACCTGCCGATTCCGATGGTGGGAACCTCCGATAGTAATCGTCCAGCATAAATTGTAAGTTGGATATTAAATCCAAAGGCACTTGAGCAACAGGGGTACTCACAGGCATCGATACCTCAACAGGAGAGTGAGAATCATCATCTTCTTCATCTTGAAGTTTAATATGTAACTCCGATGGACTAGTGGCTTGCCCAAAAGTATTCTGGACCATCTCATTGTCACTGTCAGAATCCAGAAGTTGGTCTGGCACTTCAGAGGACACCTTATGAGGTGAAATACGAAGGGGTGAAAGCCTCATTGCAGTGTTGCGCAGTTGTTCTGCTGCTTGCCGTGGTGTTAAAAACACCGTCGACGGAGACCACACTTGTAGTGCCGTGCATGATGACAACTGCGGCGTCGTCGGAGGGTTAACTCCCGATGGTTTTGTCGTCGACGGATCACCTCTCGTCGACGGGACACTTTTCGCCAACGGAATACTCGTCGTCGACGGGACACCTTTCGTCGACGGAACACTCGTCGTCGACGGGACACTCGTCGTCGACGGGACACTCGTCGTCGACGGGACACTCTTCGTCGACGGGACACTCTTCGTCGACGGGACACTCTTCGTCGACGGGACACTCTTCGTCGACGGGACACTCTTCGTCGACGGGACACCCTTCGTCGACGGGACACCCTTCGTCGACGGGACACCCTTCGTCGACGGGACACCCTTCGTCGACGGGACACCCTTCGTCGACGGGACACCCTTCGTCGACGGGACACCCTTCGTCGACGGGTCACTTTTCGTCGACGGTGTTATTTTCGTCGACGGCGTAGAGCCTGACGACGAGCTCGTCGACGGAGCCTTTTTCGTCGGCGGTAAAGCCTTTAGAGGTGTCGACGACGAGGCGTCCACGACGGACGTCGACGAAACAGGCCTCACAGAAACAAAAACCATCGTTGGAGACGCCGTAGACGATGACATAACCATACCAGGTTTAGGAGATGAAAATGTTACCGTAGATGTCACTGAAGTCGTCGTTCTCGTCGACGAGGAAGCTGAAGAGGACATCACAGGAGGCGGAGATGAAGTCTGTGGTAAAATCCTCTCAGAAGATAGAGGAAACTTGAGGTTTTTCCCCTTTTTGGCAGCAGAAGCACCTTCCATGCCCTTGGATGTGGGGACAGCCTGAGAAGTAGAAGGCTGGTCCAGTCCTTTAGCAGGTGGTTGTTTTTTAGGCAGTTTAGCCTTGGGAGATGACATTCCCTCAGGCGCAGGCCTCTTCCTGGAGGCTGAAGTAGAACCAGAGGTGACACTTCCTACCTCAGAAACAGGATTAGAAGAATCCTTTAGCCTCTTCAACCAAAGAAGTAACCGACCCTCTCTATCCCTGAGAGTCTTTTGAGGCATGGTTCTGCAGATCTTACAGTCAGAGGCCTGGTGATCTGGGTAGAGACAATAGATACACTTTTTATGTGGATCCTTTTCAAAAAGCCGAAGCTTACCACAGCAGTCACAGGCTCTAAAGAGAGATTTCTTTGAAGACATCCTGAAGTGAAGACACAAATGAAGTTAGAAGTAAGAAACTGAGCAGAGCTCAGGGAGACTCCCTTCACACGACGTGCGGTAGAAAATCTGAGAGCCTGAGCCTCTGGGGAGAACATTCTGGTGGGTGCTGGCGCCTGATTGGCTGTAGTTTGGACTATACATAATGACTATGAGAGTCATAGATGTGGAAGTTTTTTGCCTACTGTACCATTGGCTGTTTTACTTCCTGGTTCATTTCTATTGGTATTACTACATATTTATGGCATTTTATTGCTTTTTTATGTACCGTGGGACTCCCACTCCGACGACGGGGAATGATTCAGGCATGTGAATCTATGAAAGACACCCCTAATACTGGAGAATGATGGTTTCTGCTTCTTTTAATTATTGAGCAAGTGGAACAAGAATAAAAAACATAGCCTAGAATCATAACAGGGGGTGTAGGAGCGAAGACTAGAGATCAGAGCACGACTTATTTCATCAAAATACTGCACCAATGACCATGACAAATCTAGTGGCATTGAGTGGATCACCGGGCTAGGATGGCCAGAGAGAGGAGAATTGGGAATCCATCTCCTACACCCAGGCCTGGGAGAGGAAATGACATTTAAAACATACTCACACCGATATCCTATTCTGAGGCCCAGGAATCCTTACTTATCTAAACCCTCCAGGAAATAAAGGAGAGGACAGTAAGGTCACAAACTTGAGTCCAAAAACATGGGACCTGCACCAGAGTATCCACCCACATGGACTGAGGGTAGATGCCTTAAGAGGTAGACTTGATAGGTACCGATGCCCAGGTGCATTTCTTCTAATGTCTCATACAACACGAGAACTGTGGATTGGTCCTTCTGACCAGGAAACTACCTCCTAGAATGTTTTCACTACAGGCCCCAAGTAAATAACTTTCTTTTTTTGGAGTTTTATATGGTGCAAACTCGACCAGAAGGTATCAGAGCATGTTTGCGACTGGAAAAACACAGGGTATCGGTATGTACAAATGCTATTTTGCGAGTCACTGACTCGCAAAATAGCATTTAGGACTCCCGGGGAAGGGGTGTCCCTTCCTAACAGCGAGTCACCGTGCAATGTACAATTGTTTTGCGATCGCATTTGCGGCTGCAAAACACTCAGTTTACCACCTACTCCAGCAAGCCACCCTCCCATGGAGTGAGAGCCATTCCAAATGGGGTTGCAAATTGCGCCTTTACTAATTAATATTCAAGAGGCATACAACTTGCGACCCCATTAGGAATCGCAAACAGTGTCTGAGACACTTATTTATACATCCCAATTTACGAGTCGCACATGAGGACAGCAGACATTACCCCCTGAAACATTCAGGTACTTACCCGCCGGCTTGTCCAGAAAGTAGGCGAGCAGACATCGCATTACAGCCTGGTGGCAAATAACCAGCACGTTCTCCTGGCGCTCCAGCTCCATGATCACTGGCTCCAATCTCTGCACAAGATCTTCGTAGGACTGAAAGCAAGAACAAGGAGGAGTCAGAAGGCAACGAAAAGGCAGCAAATCCCTTTCTGGTTGGTCATTCAGTGTACAGTGAACAAGTACTTTTTCATGCTGCACAATCATGAATACGGACACTGAGCTTGTCAAAGTGTTTGAGTACAATTTTATGGTTCATTTTACTTGTGAAAGCATCACAACAGCTGTTCAGGTGATTTAAGCGAACAACTTCTACATGAGTCAGTTTAATGACTGTATACATAGGATGGTTATCAAAAAATTATTGCTGAACGTCTACACAGCTGTAGACATTTTCCAAAGGTCACCTGCTCATCCTAGCAACAGGAACACAACAAGATGACCGAGGCCAGTATCGACCCTTTCTTAGGCTTCTACCCGCTAGAGGAGGCTGGTGTCAAATGGCGTTTGCACAGAACCACACTACAAATGTGGGCAGACACCCCGAGATCACCCCCGAGACACCCCGAGATCAAGAGCTGCTTAGCACCCCCATATGAATATTGTTAGAAGCTGTGAGGACACAAATGCAGACTAGGGTTTTAAAAGAGTCGGTACACCAAGCGCTATGACAACAAGGAAGGAACAGACACTCAGGCCTTCAGCTTTTTCAGTGCACTATACTCCCGCGTCCCAAAAGCCAGTCAGCCAATGGAGGAAGATCCTGTGCTCACACACCCATGTGGGACAGATGGTGTGAGACATTCATCACAGGAAATCACGGTGCGTGTGGAGCATCAGGGTGACTGCCGAAGTCCCTTGGCTATCAGCCCCACCATATAATTAGTTTGGGGAAGGAGAGACTTCAAAGTGAGTGGTGAAACCGGAGTGCAATGGCAACAGACTTGAATACGGGATATGTGAGAATTGGAGAACAGCATTAAATGAAAAAACACGAGTGTATGCTTGGTGGAAGTTGGAGGCCATCTCAAATGGAAACCACAGCATCTGATGGCCCTCGGTGCACAGAATACTAATTTCTAGTATGCTTATGCCCATCCTAGGCACAATGGAAGATGACTTTGATATGTTGTGGAAGATTCCATGTAAGAGTTACTGAGTGTCTACATTCACCAGTGACTGAATAGGCACTTTCACTTATAAGCCAGATCTATGGGTATTGCCAGTGCTTCTTACAAGTGGTCAAAACCCCAGATCTTACAAAGACAGGTAATCACAGGGCGCATACGGTTGAGTGATAAAGCTACTCCGAAGGAAATATCATCAAAGCAATATTCCTTTAAACAATAGAAAGAGCCCTGGTAATAAATATTAAACCCATATAACTAGATTATTTTCATATGTGCAAAACTCTCATGATCCTGCACCTATCGCAGGTAATGTTACTCCACATGAAACCATTAAGGCTATCGCACGCTCAGTTATAGTGGTAAGAAAGGTAAGGAGAGAATCGGTTATCAGAAGGAGACCTTGAGATGGTCGGATAGCCAACTAGCAATAAATACTTACACAGAAAAGTAGCATGAGGACGGACTATGGAGGCGACAATAGGAAGAAAAGGCACCACTGGAATCGCTAGGGGGTGGTCATGGAACCCACCTGGGAAATTAGCACTTAAAGTTCTGAGGCCGGTGTGGGAGGCTACTGCATTGACTTGCCTGGTAGGGGCTTATTGCATTTGACAGCTGCTTTTGGAAAAGTTTGAGTAAGACAAAACATTATAAATATGTTCTAGATTACGGATTGAAACATGAAGCGGGCTGCTGGCCCTAGAAAGGTGGGGAGTTTGGACATCTAGTGATAGCTAGTGGTATGGGAGAGGGGATGACAGCTATCCTTCTGGTGAAAGATGTTATGAGTTGTATTTAACATACAGATAAATGATAGAAAGAGGCCCAGAAGGCTCGGGAGTGGAGGGAACCACTTGTGTTGACAACTGCTTGGTGAAATAGTAAATAAAAGGCTAAACCGGATTTCCAGCTTCCGCAACTGGGGTGGAGCATGGTGAATGGGAAGCAACGTAAAGGTACATTATAATGTAATTTATGCTTGGCCTCAAATCCAAATATTCCCAGAACTCAAGGGATGCACAATGTGTTACATCGACAGAAAGGTTATGTAGATGTATACAATTAAAAATAAATCCTTTAAGGGAAGGGGACTCTATTACCCAAAAAATATACGGATGAACTAATAAATGAAGAGGCTGAGGGAAAAATTGCTATTATAGGAGACATGCTTATTAAAAACAAACCAGCCCACATTATATCCCAAACGTCACTTTTCTTGTACTCCAACAGAGGCGCAGGTGACGAATATTAGACATAAAACCACCCCCTTCACGATTAAAGGCAAGATATCATATGAAGAGAAGGTACAACTGCTGAGATGCAGTCTGATTTTGCCCATCTAGATGAATCTAAGGTCATGTGCAGATTTCAGATGCTACTCGTGATTTTCAGTGCAGGCACATCGGATGTCTCTTATTAGAATGAACACCAGGACTGACGTAGATGAAGTCTTTTAAATAAAGCCATGTTCTACCCTTCTGACTATTAGGACTAACTAATCCAGTTATGGCAGATACATTGAGGTGTTTCCCCTCAATCAATGTAAAGCTCCTTAAGACCCCTCAATGGCATTTGGTGCTAGGCTTTTAAATGAACACAATATTGGCAATGAACTGCAAAGAATATTATTATATAAAAGATCTCTTGCTGCCTCCTGAAAGAACATAATAGTTGCATGCAATGAAGGCAACATTTTGACACAGAATGAAAAAATATCAAAGGTACACTGATTAAAACACTAACCTCTCCTTTTGGATACCGGTATCTGTATTTGTCTTGATCTCTCAATGCAAATTCCAGTGGAAAGTTTTCCTGAATCTCTTCATATCGCATTTCCTCACATACACCCTAAGGGGAGAAAAACATTCCAAAAATAGTATTTATCAACTGCAGTGCATTCCCAGGTTTCATCCCAGGAATTCCTCATTCTAAATTCGGTGCAAACCTCAGGAAATCATTTGAAAAATGAAGCACTTCATTTTTTATTCACAATAATTTTACAAAGTAAGAATAACAAATCCTATACTTATTCTAGAGCGGTCATATAATTAAAGATCTGAATGGTAAACTAATCGAAATATGAAACAGATGAGCGAGGCTTAGACTGCAATGCTAGGCCTTGTCAGGAAACTAGATGGTCACTTTTTCTAAATGACTATTAGCTGCTTTCAAACAATCACCAAATCAACATACTATTGCAAATACAATAACTAATTTCCTGCCAGTCAATATAAACACATTCTGGTTCAGGCAACACTTTCAGCTAAAGAGTCACTATATATTGCAGTGTCAGTCACTGGCAGGGGATCCCCCTACAATTAGCAGAATTAAGAAAAAGATACAAGAGATTTACTGAATGCAGATTTTGTGGATTACAATGATCTAACTTAAGGCTACGGCCTGCAGACATTGCCCATTACCTTTATTCCCACTGACTTCTGAGAGCATCATAATAAATGTGAACAAGCCATTTTCAAGAACAAACTAGCAAAGCTACCGTAACAATCCTTCAGAATACCTCCCTCATGCACCCTCGCAGTACCACAACCACCTGAATGACTCCCTCTCAAAGTATTCAAAAAAGGCACTTATGAACCCCTTCCTCAAGAAAACCACTACTCCTCTATGGCGTTATTGAGAAGCTGGCCAATCACAAACCTAGTACCTCAAAGCGACTAGACTAGTTCGGAGGCTCATGAACACCATATCTAGCCAACAGTTGATCATTAGGCTTCAAAATGATGAAAGCGCAGAAGCAGCTTCTTCTGTCATCAGGAACATCCTCATCACTTTAGAACATGGCTATTGGGCATCAAGAGTCCTTGGCTCACTGGAGCCTACAACACTGAAGACTATGACAAATCAATACAATTAAAAAACAGGGTGAGTAAGCACCTTGGGCTTCTGACATTTTGCAGATGTCGACAATAATTATCTGATTCTTCAGTGATACTACGATGGTACCATGTTTAAGAATCAATTTAGGAGACATATGCGTTTGGTTCCGGCTGGATGTGTGCAAATTCTTCATGACTCAATTTGTTTGAGATAGAAATATTTACCTTTGAAAAATCTTCTTGCAGCTTATTGGTGGGGACGTAAGCCGGGTAATCTTTCACTACTCACACACAACAGTTATTTGAGTAACCATTTTGACTGCCCGAATCATTCACATTACATACCATTAGGCTGCAACTCGTTTTTTTATGCTCAATGTTGTGAGAAAAACCATCCATTTGTTACAGTGTCATCAACGGAAAACAGTTGTCCAGTGATGACTGGACTACTGAAATTCCTTGTTCTTGGAATTTCCTCTTACTACAGTTCCAACACAATCTGAATTTACAACTTGCCTAGCTTTAGGACATAGCTACTACGGGGGGGGGGGGGGGCACATAGATACAGAGAGACACACACCACCCCACCCCAAAAGATCTGAATGCAGAACGTGTGACCAAAATAGCACAAGAAATATCTAACGTTATATGAAATTTTAAAAGCATGAACACATACATTTGTTCATGAGGCTTCTTCTTTCTAGTCATTCGAAAAATAAAGAAAAAAACAATTTGAAAGAGAAAAAAGCCAGGAAAATGGTGTTAATCAATCAAATAACAACGTAGGCAAGCGTGATGACTAACATGAAAAGAGCCCATATGGCGAAGCTGGAAAAATGCCCTGTGGCGTGGAAGGGCGATTAAAGGTTGCACAAACAGCAATGGGCTTTGCAATCCTTTCACTTTGTGTGCTTTTCTGGGGTGAATCTAGAGGCGCGTGGGCACAGGTCAAGCAATGAAATAAAACTGCATAAACAGACCGCGGTTTTCAACACATCCAATATTGCTGAAGTCCAGCAAGCAGTATTGAGAGCCAAAAATGTCTGGCATTGATAGGCAACGGACATCTTTACGGTTCCCTTTCTTCAGTTCATGCTGAAAACAGGCAGACATCATAGGGGTGTCCTGATAGGGCATGCAGCTACTCAAGGGTATAAAAGCCCCCAGTAACACTGGAGTTCAAGAAAGAACACTAAAGAAGGAGCCATACGCTCAACGCAAGGGGCATGCGTTTCATCATGCGGTTCAAGCTGTATCCATATTACACAGTATTTAGAAACAAGACTGATGATGAAGAAACATCTTGCCTAACATTCTAGGACACGAACAAAGAGGAAGACATTGCTCAAGAGTGGAGCTCAAGCATGGGGCGTCTGTGTGCTAGCAGTATTACAGGCCTGCCCAGCAGTGCACACTAGAGGGAGCAGGAAAATGTCAAAAGAATAAAACTAGGTCAGGGGCGAGCCTGGCTGGAGCTCAGCAGCAGTCTCTGCTTCCTGCTGCACCAGCTTTGCAGCTCTTAAAGGCGCAGTAGACAATACAAATAACAAGCATTGGCATAGCCAATAGGTCTCACCATTGGGTCCTTAGAAGTGTTTAGCCATACAGCACATTACATTGGGTGCTGTGCCGCCAGGGATTGAAGGGCTATATAATTACTACACACTGGGACATGAAGTGCGATTTAATAATACATTCTTGCCTCCGGAAACATTTATGGACAGATTTCAAGGCTTTTTACAGCACAGACAGATTGACAAGTGCCTCAATACAAGTCAACAGCACTATAACATTATTTTCAACTGCGGCACTACAGTACTGAACAGCCTATGAAAAAAAGCAGTTATGTACTTTCCAATGGTGGAGAAGTCACACCCCTCCTCCCCCTGGCCTCTATTCACCAGACACCCTTGAAAACACTGCTCGCATCATCCATTTACCAGCAAGCTCCCGGCCCGCCCTCTGTTCCAGCCCCCTAGGTATAGGAGCACTGAACACAGCAACAACAACAACAAAACGCTCCCATTTGTCAGGCTGAGGGGAAAAAATGTATGAACTGGGATGGCGTCGGCATCACTTAAATCTCCGCGCACCTAAAAGCAAAAAACTAACCTCACCTTGTGCAATGTAACTGGCGGTTTTGTAAAGCGCTTCAATACCTTTAGGTCAGTCGAGTTTGTGCTCTATAAAAATGCCCCCCAAAAATGTATCTGACATTGTGTAATGTAACTTGCGCTCCTTTAAAGCGCTCGAACACCTTGGGGTTAATCGAGTTCACAGAGAAAATGCAACCGAAGTTGCCCAAACCTTGTCCTAAACTGTGCTGCAAGTTTGGGCTGCTGAACGTCTGCTGACCGAGACTCGTTAAAGCAACTAGCAGTGAAGCTGGATGGGTTTGGGGGAAAATACTCACACCAGAGAAAATTAAAGAGGCAATTTTGAAAACAGCATATACCATAAAAGGGATGGGGAAATTAAGTGATAGACGCCGAAGCAGAACCACCAAGGACGGGCAAACAGTTATACGAGCAGGAATTCTGCCGGTTATCAATGTAGAACCCGAGGTATTTATAACAGGTTACTTTCTCCAGGGGTTTCCAGTCTACCCAGATGTCCAACTTGGGGCTCGGGCGATTACTAATGGTCATGGTTTTGGTTTTAGATGCGTTACATTCTAATTTGTTAACAAATATAAATTCCAACATTCCTGCAGGTGGCCTTCGGAGGCCTACCTTCGATTAACTTATTAGAACCACATCATCTGCGTAAGAAAAATGCAATAGTGGTAGCTCCCCCAGCTTTGGTGGTTGTGAAATGATCTCGTTAAGCCTTTCGGACAAGTCAGACAAAGAAAATTGATAGGATGCAGGGCCAGAACGCATCCTTGTTTCAGGCCCTTATTAGTGTTAACTTTTCTCAAGATTTTGAAACAGTCGCCTAGTTTCACTCTTAGCCAAGTTTCAGAGTAAACAGCATTATGCCTCCTGATATTCTTTCAGGTATATTCCACAGTCTGAGTTTGTTACACAAAATCTGCCGATCCACGCTGTCGAAGGCAGCTTTCAAATCTATGAAACAAAGATGGGGTTTTTGTTTTTTTGCTTATATTTGTATTTGGCTGATAAGCCCATAATTAGGGCAAAACCGGTCCTGGGTTGCTTGTGTTCTGTTTCAGGGTGGACCTTGCTTGGCAGTTCGGGCTGGACTGTTCCCAAGAGGAACAGGGTCAAGACTGATTTCCATAAGGCTGGGTCCAAACTGAGGTAACATGTTGAGCAAAAGAACCATGGGCTGGAGTGCTTCCCCGAGCTATAGGCAGTTGTTAGACTTAATGCAAGTAGTCTCCCATAACCTTTTGGGTGTTTCATGTGATGTACAGGAACCATACAGTGCAGCATGGCGATACATCTATGTATAGATTTCCGTTAACATAACATAGCTATTAAAGAATCAGGATCTACATGTTATCTAATGCTGTTGTGAAATATGGGTCCGTAGGTGATTTGATATACGACCGATCCTTAGTTTCACAGCTCTTGCATTAGCAGGATTTAAAAACATCCCCTAACTGTACTGCAATACTTTTGTAACATTTGTAACAACCAACTTCTCTTCTGCACAGGACATCAAGTTTGAATGAGGAAACACAGTCTTCCTGTTCTTCTTCAAACTGCAGACCATAAACTACAGCTCCTTTCATGATCAGAATTATAAACTGCACTATCATCTAATGGTGACTGGTATACCTGTATTGCTATATTGTGTCTTCTTCTTGAATATCCTGCTGTGTTCATTATGATGCAGAATGAAAATTTACATTTGTATCATTTTGTTCTCGAGGTGTTTTATAATGCAGTCCTACCTTTATTTTTTGTCTTAAGGACTGTGTATTCTCCCTTGGACATTTAATAGCCTCTGAATGTGGCAGTTTATAGGGTACCAAACCTTCCTCAAAGGAGTGCTACTTTTTCATTAAATTAGCACCTTAATTTTCTTCTCTGTCTCAACAGCAAGCAATGACTTCTCAGGCTGAATGGGTTTCTATGGTTTGTCTTTCAATTTTGATAACGATTGCACCCTTTTCAACCTTGATTATTTCTTAGATTATTTAGGTTTTCGAAGTCAGTCTTTTTGATTGACTTGGATGCGTTTGTCCTATGGGCGGACAGTCTTCCTTTTTACTTGTTTTTTTCTGCATTAACAAAAGTTCAATATTACAAGACTATGACTTCTCTAACACCGAATCACCATGTTATTCTCCCTAACCAATTCATTATCTTCCGAAAAATCCATTTAGATAATGGATGGGTATTTATTTACATTTATGAAGTCTTCTTTACCCTCCAGTTTCCATCTTGGCACAACATGCCCGAAAGATATTTTCTCAATGTTTCAAAGGCAAATTTCTGTTGGCAATCTGATCAAAATTTAAAGACCATGCTCACTATTACAAAATAGAGTTCAAGAGACCCCCTGCAAACTACCGCCCAGCAAACTTCAACGTGGCAGAGGCCCAATAAAAATCTGTTTTTCACAACGTTTTTTCGTCTTTCTTCTTGTAGCCTAATTTCTCCTGATTTCAATTGACATAAAGCGGTCTCCCATACTTTCTTCAACTTCTTCTGCAATGCACCAAAAACACTCCAAACCAACCAGCAGAAAAAAAAGTATCTAAAATGAAAGGCACATAATGTGGCATTGAGGGCCTTGCAGTTGATGCTAGTGTGAAATGGCCTTAATCAAGGTCTAAAGTCAAATCTTTAATTAGAGATACATTTTCGGGCACAACTACAAGATGGCAGTTTAATGCACCGGGTGTGAATGCAGAAAAGGTTAATGCTGGAAAATTCCAGAAACTTCCTTCGCCTCCCATGCCTAATCCTGAATGAACTATCTATGACAGATTTTCTGATCGAAACCCAGATTGAAAGGAGAAAGAGCTGCAACCTTCAAGATGAGATTTGGGCTGCCAACCATGCACCTTCTTATTACCATGCGTAGCATGTGAAGACCAGTAATGGGTTAAAGATGACAAAGATCCAAGGGTCAAGATTGGTTTTAAGAGGGGGCTTTCATTAAGATTAAATTATGCTGTCCCAATAACAAACCATAGGCAATGAAGCATGCATTGACCATATGAAGACACATTTCTTGGAGGAGAAAGGAACTAATGAAAATTGGCATATTGTGATGCTGTGCTTCACAGACGGTTGAAGCAAACAATGCAAACAGAGTTTTAGGGAGGCAACTTTAGAACAGATGAAGAAAAAAATAGTGCCACAAGCACAGAGGACATGAAAATACTAGAAACTAGACTTATATCTTCAGTTAGAAAACTGTTCATAAAAAGCAAATCAGTTTAAAGACACAAATGGAACATGCAATCAAATGGAGGTCGGGTCAATTTCTTAATGATAGATGGCAATTAAGGCTTTGTAGGGTTAACATAGGGCTCATGTTTAGGCAAATTGAAGTTTATGGTTGTCATTACTATTGTTGGCATAAATGTCGACCTTCAGATAAGAATACATTCTATCAACAAAGACTGTTCATATAGAGCACATCACAAACTGAATTTTTTGCTGAAGCTTTAATACCACATCCTATTATAACCAACCTGGTTCTAGTTAGTCTACTGAAGTCCAAGTCTGCCATAATATGAAATTGACCTTCACATTGCACACATTTCCAGTATGCTCTAATCTTAACATAAATTCTGTCTTACAACCATGTTATCAACAGATTGTAAGCACTTCCAGGTGTACACAGATATCTGTACAGCAACAGAGTATATATTAGGCTTTGAATAAAAGCAGTAGTTTTATTCCACTGACCTAAAAGTATGTTTACAAATACAACTCATGCGGTCACTAATCACATCCCAGAAAATACTGATCAATAGTACTTTTGTGCTTAAGATAGAAAGTTCATCTGATAATAATTCGGACATATCACATTGTATTGACATACCGCATCAATTTCATTTAAGACCTTCCACTGCTCATAAGGTACTCCCAATGCCTCTGCAGTCTGAATTGTCCTTTTCATCTGGCTGGTCCACACCTTCAGATCTTTGATGCTCTGCTCATTAATAAACTTGGCTAAACGTTTTCCAAACTACAAAAGAAAGAGGCTGAACATTAGGGTCACTCTCCTGTGATGAGGTACATATTAGTTTCCTCACACACTTTAAAGCTTGGTTAGCAATTTTCCGAAAGCCTTTCTGTAGAATAAAAGTAACATTCAGTACCAAGATTACGTTTTTTATTTTTTTAAACACTTCACTTTAAAAGCTTTTAAGCTTAATCAAATTATGTTCACACCATCAACACAGACACTGCTTGCTTTCATGATGTACAGTATTTTCTAACATCACATACACAAAAGCATTATTATGCTAAATGGAGGGCTGAATTGTCTGTATCAAGCAACAAGCATGTTAAAACTCAACATAAAAATATGCCAGCCTTTCGGGAAGGCTGGACTGCATCCTTGGAATATATTTCAAATACTAGCCCAATAATATGATAGACAAGGCTGTGCCTCCTCAAGGAGGATCAGGTTAGCAGTCAGAAGCAAGGGTGAATGATGGGGAGGGGTAAAAACAATGTTTTAATAAGAATACACACTCCAGGAGCACAAACTAAAAACTGCTCACAATTCTTACTAGAGGCCTTTACTTCTTGGTTACGGTAGTGGAAAAGCTTGCATTATGTATGGGTAATGTTTGGCCCTACTCTCCACTGTCACTGCTCAGATCAGATGAGAATCAGAAGTAGATGAGCCCACTAATGGAAAAATCACCTTCGCTGCTTCTTAATTCAAATCTAATACTATTTGTGAGACGGCACAACTAACCACTCAGTTTCAATCAGACATCTCTGTTTTATGTACCAAAGCCTTAACCAATAGGTCTAAGTCTTTAAAGACAGAAGAAATAGTGGGAAAAATCCTTAATGAAACGATGGAGATTAGGACTATTTTAATTAAGTTTACTGGTAAGTTATTTGAGTGTTATCACTTCATACCTCCTCCTTGTCAGTTGGGATTGTAGGCACATATGGACTTAGCCGGAGCCTTATAACATTATGAACATACTATTCTGAAAGCTGTGGGGCCTGAACGACTCTTAAACACAAAACCTGTAATTAAGAACAAAATAATGTAAAAAATGTGCAGGCCAGTGTCCTGAGCTTTTTCTACCTGGCAGCCCCATGCATCAGTTGCAATTGGCACTAAAAAGAGCACATTGGCTGATGTAGGCTCTCTTGCAAAGGTTTGAAAGGAAGAGACTATAAAGGTCCAAAAATCAAAAGGTCCCATGACCTGACAGAGGGCGATAGAAGATCAATGCTTCCCATGAGACATGTGAAAAGGAGTGTAATGCCCCATAGCCACCCACATACACCCCTAGATGTCCAGGTAGCCACCAGCTGATGTTTTTACATAGATACTGCCAGTCCAAAGAAAAATCATGTCTCAAGAAGTTCAAAGAGATCACTGATTTAGGACATCAAATCTTATAAAAATATGAAGGATCATTATTATATCCATGGCCTTTAATTATATTTCAACTTTGGAATTCTTTAAAGCAACCTAACTTCAGACTATAGAAACATAGGTAGAAGAGGACTTCTTACAGCTAAAGTGATTCTAAACTGAACTTTTGAGAAGGTTACCAAATTAAGGTTTTTCCCGGATATCTTGCCAAGGAAAACACAAAATCGGATATAGGGGTCAATAAAAATGTCACTTTAGGAACAAAATATACCCATTTGAAGACAGTCAGAAAATGTCTTGCCTGCATCAGAGGAAATATCAGTAGAAAACCCTGAAAGGGTGCCCTGAGAACTACTGCAAACTTCTCAACTTTGACGTTCTCAAAAATAAAAAGCTTGATTTTAAAGATAGCAAAACTCTGAATTGCTTCTTGTGGTCACAATGAAACAGGGGAAAGAGTTCACTACAAGCTACACATGCTCCAACTGCCCATCGGCACAGGCCCAGATGTATGCAACAGTAAAACCTCTGCCCCCAACTCCAAAGAAACAGACTTAAGATTAACAGGGTGCATTTTTTACACTATTAATGTCCAGTGACGTTTCTGATTTCTGTCCTTGATTTACTTTTACTTGTGTGCCTAACTTTATAACTATGCTGAATTTCTCTCAGCAAAATTTCTTTGCTGAGATTCTCTATGCACAATGGAACTGAGCAAGCATTTATAATAAGCAGAACCATTTTATTGACTATAAATAGGTTTATCAACATATTCTGGAAAACCTATTGATTTTTATTTACGTGGCAAAATGAAACTTCAAGCTGTGTTGCAAATCGTTACACAAAACCTTTGCATAATTAGCTAAAAAAAAAAATCAAAAAAAAAATAATCAAAAAAACGTCGTAAAATCACATTGTGGCTTGCCGGTCTCCAGAAAGTGAATATTTTTTAACATTCCACCAACAATTTTCATTGCCATAAATCACACTTTGGAATGCTGTACTATTTCAACTTAAGTATTACTTTAACCATCTAAAACTTAAAGAAATGTAGCAGTGCTGATAAATTCACTTATAAAACATTACAGGGACGTTACCTAAGATATAAACATTTAAAAATAATATAACTAATATTTTGAGTTCTAAAAATATGGCTGCAATTTAGTAAATACAAATATAAAAGTAATGTATATATTCTGCTCAATTCGAAAAGTTATGTACCACAAGGGACTAGCGTCCAACTAGGTTTGGTGGAAGAGTGTAAATAGCTTTGTTAAACTAGAAGAAACATCTGCTGCTTGAAGCAGATAACGTGGGGAGCACGGCATTGAGTGGCGCTTAATGCGTCCGCTACTTATTCATATTCGTCTTATCAGTTAAAAGCTACTGTGACAACTTTGACGGGTTCATGAAACTAAATAAAGTGGCCCATGTGTTGCCCTACAAGGGTCACTTTAGATGTACCTGCTTTTAACTATTTACCTCAAATCACCTAGCGTTACCAATACCTCATTAATGTGAAAAACCAAAAGAGAGAACACTAGCTTGACGACCCACAACTGGTGAATCGTGAACTTCCACAAAAATATGAAAACATTTATAGAGAAAAAAAGCACAGATCAGATATCGAATCCCAGGACCATAGTACAAAATGTAAAATCAAAAATTCTTACAATTCCCTAGTTTGTATGAATAGTAAGAACACATTTATTTGACGAGAAAAACATGAGAAAGGAATGAACTATAAAATACATCAAGTGGCAGTGTGTTTTGCCTACTGTGACCCAGTCAAAGAAGAGTTGTAGCAGACAGGACACAAAAAGATCACAAAAGAAAGTAAACAAGGCCAAGTCCAGAAGTGAAGCGTAAAAAGAGATGCAGAGGGGCAAGGGTTTATGAAAAAAAGAGAAAGGATGAGGGGTGAGCCACAACTCTAGGAGCTGTAGTGATAGGAGCTACAGAAAGAAAGAAGCACTAAAAATGCTGGTGAGTGGGCAGAGCATGAAAGGTGAAGTCAAAAACGGTAGGAGAGGTGAACAGAAACAAAGGGGTGGGGAGGCGGGGGAGTGGGAAGAACAAAAACGTGTGGCCATGTAGCTTTGACCAGGAAGGGCTTTCATCAGGTAGGGGTTGTCAGCCCGGAGAACCAAATTCAAAGGCGAATATTATGAGGAAACTGCTTACATGGAAAGGAGTTGTCAGAACCAGTTTCCTCAGATGTATTTCCTGAAATTCACATAGAACCATGCTAACACCTCTAGGTTAGATATTCCCCTTTAAGAGATCAAGAAATTGATGTAATCTAAGAAGATTGCACTTAATGAAGATATCCCTTTTCAAAGTGATGGACCAAATCTTGAGATGACTTAACTTTTCTATTAGATGACAACCCTGGTTCTGGATTTCATAATTATTTCTGTTCTTGCTTGAGGACAGAAGAGAGTACACCAAGGAAATACTTGGGAAACATCAAATAAAGTTAAATATCAGTAGAGGCTGAACACAAGTATGTAAATCTATTATTTGTTTAATTTCAAAATGCACCCAGGTTGCATGAATGTACTAATGTGCAACATAAACAGTCGCCCAATTTGTCTTAGCACCCGTCTGGAAGAGGAACTAAATAAAACACTGTGCACAGATTTTTGAGCTTTCCTTTTCAGTTCAACAAGACCGTTGAACAAAGAGTCATGAGTGTTTTAATAAACAAATGAAAGTGCAATTATCACACGGCTGGTGTTTAGGGAACATATTGTGACATTTCCACAGAAAAGCTTGCATTCATTATACAAGTCATAATGAATATGCTACTTACCAGTATGCATCTGTTCTTGGCATGTAGGGCTGCTAACATTCATATCTTAGCATTAGATCGCCGCCTAGTGTTGGGCTCGGATGATTGCACATTGTTGTCCTGGAAGAGTCTTCGAAGTATCCTGAGATAGGTGGCTCCTCCCCTGGACTACAGTGCGCATGGGCATCGGCTCCATCCCCAGATTGTTTTTCGCCATTGTGGCAGGAGATGGAGTGAAAGTGTAAAGGATGTCCATGCTAATGAATAAATACAATAGTATATCTGCAGCTGCGACAGGCACCGGGGAGGAGGGCGGGCGATATGAATGTTAGCAGCCCTACATGCCAAGAACAGATGCATACTGGTAAGTAGCATATTCAGTTCGAGGCATGTGGGCTGCTAAATTCATATCTTAGCATAGAATACATAGCAGTCCCTCCATCAGCGGCGGTTGCCCGTGCCAGCTGCAGAAACCTGAAAAAGTGTCTTGAGAACAGCCTGTCCTACAGCTGCTTGCTGCTTGGAATGCACATCAACACAGTAGTGTTTTGTGAAGGTATGTGGTGTGACCCACGTGGCTGCTCTGCAAATATCCTCTAAAGGAATGTTCCCTAGGAAAGCCATGGATGCCCCCAGTTTGCGTGTGGAGTGCGCTCTGGGGGGTATTGTTAAAGTGCGCTTGGCTTTCTGATAACATATCTGGATGCACTTAACAATCCACCTGGCTATCCCTGCTTTAGAAATTGGGTTGCCTTTGTGTTGTGGTGCGAAGGCAACAAAGAGTTGTTTTGTCTTTCTAAAGGGTTGTGTTCTGTCTATGTAGTACATCAACGCCCTCCGTACATCTAAGGTATGGAGCATTCTTTCCGCCACCGTTTGCGGGTTTTGAAAAAATGCTGGCAAGTCAATAGTTTGATTAAGATGAAACTGTGACACCACCTTAGGAAGGAATTTAGGGTTAGTGCGTAGCACCACCCTATTTGGGTGAATTTGAATGAACGGCTCTTGTATGGTGAGCGCTTGCAGCTCACTGACACGCCTCAGAGACGTAATAGCTATCAGAAAGGCCACTTTCCACGTAAGGAATTGGAGCTCACACGAGTGCAGTGGCTCAAATGGTGGCCCCATCAGTCTGGTGAGAACGACGTTGAGGTTCCACACCGGAGCTGGTGGAGTTCTTGGGGGAATGACTCTCTTCAGACCTTCAAGGAAGGCTTTAATGGCGGGCACCCTGAAGACAGAGAGGTGCTGCCTGTTCTGAAGATAAGCCGCTATGGCTGAGAGATGTATCCTAATGGAAGTGTACGCCAGATTGCACTTGTAGAGATGTAACAGATAACAGATGATGTTGGGAATAGATGCATCTAGCGGGTTGATGTCATTGGACGTACAGTAGATGACAAAACGCTTCCACTTAGCAGCATAGCATGCTCTAGTAGTAGGTTTCCTCGCCTCCTTGATGATACTCATGCATTCTGGAGGTAGGTTAAGGTATCCAAACTCTAGGACTTCAGGAGCCAGATCGCCAGGTTGAGCTGTCGTGGATCTGGATGCTGAATGTCTCCATGGTTCTGCGTCAAAAGACTGGGTGTGAGGCGCAGTCTTTGATGCGGCACCACCGAGAGTTCGAGGAACGTGGTGTACCAAGCTTGGCGCGCCCACGTTGGAGCAACCAGGACGAGAGTCATGGAGTGCTGCCTTAGCTTTCTTGCGACCAGCGGTATTAGAGGGGCTGGCGGAAAAGCGTATGCAAATTTGCCTGACCAGTTCATCCATATCGCATTCCCCTGCGACTGTGGGTGAGGGAACCTGGCGGCAAAGAGTCGGCATTTTGCGTTCTCCTTTGTTGCGAACAGGTCTATCTCCGGATGACCCCACTTTTGGAAGAACGGGTGGAGAACAGAAGGGTGTATCTCCCACTCGTGCATCTGATGGCTGTATCTGCTGAGCAGATCCGCCATCTGATTGTCCTTGCCCGGGAGGTGTTCTGCCATGAGGAAGATGTTCCTCTGAATGGCCCACTTCCACATGCTCTGAGCCAGATGAGACAGCTGTGGCGAGTGGGTGCCTCCCTGCTTTTGAATGTAGTACATCGCGGTCATGTTGTCCGTCCGGACTAGCACGACCTTGTTGCTCAGATGTACAATGAAGGACTTGAGCGCCATGAAGATTGCCATCAGTTCCAGATAGTTGATGTGCATCTTCTGTTGCTGCGTCGTCCATAGTCCCTGCACTGTGTAAGTGAGCACATGAGCTCCCCATCCCTGGAGAGATGCGTCCGTTGTCAGGATAATCTGCGGCACAGGCTCTTGGAACAGTCGGCCCTTGCAAAGGTTGTGTGGAGTCCACCAATGCAGAGAGTCGTATGCCCGACTGGTAACCAACACTAGGTCTGTCAATTGCCCACGAGCCTGTGTCCACTGATTCGCTAAGCACTCCTGGAGCGGGCGCATATGCAGCCGTGCGTGAGGGACTATGAAGATGCAGGAGGCCATCATGCCTATCAACTGCATGAACACTCTCGCTGGCAGGGAGTGTTGCGGTCTGAATCGTTGGATCAGCGACTGAATGCTGTCGATTCTGACTTGGTTTGGCTGAGCCATGGCTGTCAGGGTGTTGATCGTAGCACCCAGGAACTGCCGGACATGTGCCGGCTGGAGATGCGATTTTGGGTAGTTCAGGGAGAAACCCAGATCGTGAAGCAGGCGAATTGTAGTCGACATGTCTGCGGCGCACTGTTGCTCCGACTTGGCTTGTACGAGCCAGTCGTCTAGGTAGGGGTAGACATGGATATTCTGCCTCCTGAGGTGCGCCGCCACTGTCGCTAGACACTTGGTGAACACCCTCGGGGCTGTCGTGACTCCGAAGGGTAGGACTTTGAACTGGTAGTGCCTGCCTTGAATAGTGAACCTGAGATATTTCCTGTGTGACGGGTGTAGTGGAATATGGAAATAAGCATCCTTGAGATCTAAGGTTGCTAAGAAGTCTCCCTGGTTTAGCAAGGGAAGAATCTGCTGCAGTGTAAGCATGTGGAAATGTTCCGATAGTATGTACAGGTTGAGGGGACGTAGATCGAGAATGGGCCTGAGAGAACCGTCCTTCTTTGGAATAAGGAAGTACAGGGAATATACCCCTGTGCCTTCCTCCCCCACCGGCACGAGCTCGATTGCGCCTTTTTGCAGCATCGCCACTACTTCCTGCTGCAATAAGTGCAAGTGCTCTGCGGACATAGGCCTTTGCCTTGGTGGGATGTTGGGTGGAGTGGACTTCAACTCTAGGCAATAACCATACTGAACTAATTGTAGCACCCACCTGTCCGTGGTGATGTTTCTCCAGACGGGCAGGAACTGCTGCAGTCTCCCCCCGACAGGTGTTAGGTGGTCGGGGGGCAGTGACAGAGAGTCACTGTTTGCTTGGAGTAGAGGTGCGGGAGCTGTTGTTTCCTCTGCCGCGACCTCTGTTGCTGTTGTTCCTATAACCTCCCTTGGTCTGCTTAGTGAACGAGGCTTGCGCCCCACCTTTGGAGAACTGGGATTGTTGACCCATCTGTCCTCTGGTGACACCACGTGCACCTGAGCGACGAAAATTGCCGCCACGAAACTGTTGGGACTGCAGAGCCCCCATAGATTTAGCAGTTTCCGTGTCCTTCTTTATCTTTTCTAAGGTGGTGTCAACATCCGGACCAAACAGACTATCAGGATTGACCGGCTGATTCAGAATTGTCGTCTGAATATCCTGCTTGAACCCTGAGATGCGGAGCCAGGCTTGTCTTCTCAGCATAACGCTAGTGTTGATAGCCCTAGCAGCTGTGTCCGCAGCGTCAAGTGCACACTTGATGGCTGCGTTTGATATTAGCTTCCCTTCCTCAATAAGCATCTTGGTGCCTTCTTGGAACTGTGGGGGCAGGTGTTGTATAATTTGTTCTAGGGTGTCGTAGTGCGCCCTATCATAACGCGCCAGGAGCGCCTGTGTATTTGCGATGCGCCAAAAGTTTGCCGCCTGTGCAGCCACTCTTTTGCCTCCTGCCTCAAGCACTTTGGACTCCTTGTCCGGGGGAGGAGCTTCACCCGTTGTCTGGGAGTTGGCACGTTTCCTGGCATTGGCAACCACAAGAGAGTCCAGTGGCAACTGTCCCCGGATGTAGACGGGGTCCGCAGGAGCAGGCCTGTACTTCTTTTCAATGCGAGGGTTGACCACTCTAGCCCTCGTAGGCTCCTTAAAAATGTCTCCAGCATGTTTGAGAACACCTTTCAGCATAGGAAGTGTTTTTACTGTCCTCTCAGATATGGCAAAGGTGTCAAAAAGGAAGTCTTCCTCAACCGGGTCGGCATGCATGTCCACATCATGATTGGCCGCCGCCCGTTCAATTAGTGCATGAAATCCTGCTGAGTCCTCAGTCGGGGATGCACGTGCATTAAAGGTCTGCGGGTCTTGGCCCGCCCCCTGGGTGTTTTGGTCACCAGAGTCGTCGTATGAATCTGGTAGTACATCAGGGTCATCGATGGGGAAATTGTACTGTTCATCCTCATCATCTTCCCCACCCACAGAGTGCTCTGGGGAGGGAGTAGGGCTCCGTCTTGGAGGAGGCTGAATCGGCTCCGTGAGGCCTACGGCGTCAAGGGGCACCCTCTTCTTCTTCAACGGGATGACGTAGGGGTCCACCGGCTCCGAAGTGATCTTCCTTTTATAGAGGGTCAGCTTGCCGGTGACAGCATCGATGAAATGCTCTGAATCGTCCACCGATTCGAGTACACGACGTGGAAGAGGGTCTGGCAGTGAGGAAACCTGCTTCGGAGCCGATTTCGTCGAAAACGCTTTCGGCGCCTCCTTAGGTGGCAAGAGAAAAAGGAGTTTCCCCGAAGGCTTAGCCGGAGCGTCCTTTTGCGGCTGCGGTGATGGCATCGGAGCCGATGGAGCAAGGGCCTTCTCCCTGATTCTCTGCAGTGACTCCGCAATAGGGGACGGTACACTGCCAGTTGGTTTTGTCGCCGACAAGGATGCTTTGAGCGGTCCCTCGGATCCGACGCCCTCGCGGGCCTTGTGCGGTTTGGGCGCGGAAACCTTCTTCGGGTCCTCCGAATCTTGAGGCCGGTGCGCCGACTTCTTGGGCGTAGCCTCTTTGGAGCCGACCTTGGCGGGCTTGGACGGCGCTGGAGCAGTTGATCCGAGCCGACTATCTTTCTTGGGGGCCCCTTCATCGGGCGTCGGCTTCGATTTCGGAGCGTCGGAATCGACCGACTTCCTCGGCTTCTGCGGACCGGAGGTCGACGGAGCCGACGGGGTGACGGGCACCGACTTCTTCACAGGCACGGCAGCCATCTTAGGAACACTCGAGTCCTTTGGTTTCAGTTTCGATTTCGGGTCGGCCATTTTAGGTGTTGACGACCCCGACGGTTTCAGTTTCGGTTTCGAAACATCGTGCCCAGCAAGTGAGTCCGAAGCCGGGCCTGAAGGCGGGGCTGTGGCTTGCGGCAACGGGTCCAGGGTAAGGCCGACAGGCGATCCCGTGTCCCGGTCGTCTACGAAACTTTCGGGGCAGAGCTCGTCCGCAGAGCTGTCCGCCGCGGCCCCATAAATTTCATCGTCGTCTCCTACCTCTTCGACGTACTCGAGGACCGGACCCGCGACTCCGTCGTCGTCACCCGGATCCGCCTCGACCTCCGACTGTGAGGGGGAGATTTGTAGAAGGTGACCCTGGACCTCTTCTTCCGGGTCGCCGAAGATGTTCTCCGGATCCGGGGCCGCTTGCCTAGCTTCCAAGCGCACCGCGCGCCGAAGCTTGAGAGTTTTCTTGGAGCGGAACTGTGCACAGGCCTTGCACTTGCCGTCGTCGTGGTCCGGTGAAAGGCACTTGTTACACACAGGGTGTAGATCGATGTGTGGGTACTTAGACCCACAGAGCGGGCAGTACTTGAACGGGCTCCGCTCCATGTCCGTAAAGGCTTGCAGTCGTGTCGCGATGAGAAGGCCTCAAAGTTTAGAAAGCGAAGAAAACTCCGCTTATTCCGGCTTCAAGAGACGGAAGACTCGAGACCGAGCGCAGACAATACCGACGCAAGAAAATCGAGGCCTTTTGGCCGGTAAAAGATAGTTTTACTTGGTTCCGACAGTAAGACGTCGAAACCACATCCGAACCCAATGGCGGAAAAAAACAATCTGGGGATGGAGCCGATGCCCATGCGCACTGTAGTCCAGGGGAGGAGCCACCTATCTCAGGATACTTCGAAGACTCTTCCAGGACAACAATGTGCAATCATCCGAGCCCAACACTAGGCGGCGATCTAATGCTAAGATATGAATTTAGCAGCCCACATGCCTCGAACTTGGAGAATCTGTCCTCTGGTGCAATGGCATACTCCACAATAGCTGTTGACGGTCATGTTAGCCTTTCATTTCGAAACAAAACCAAAACATAGAATAGTTAGATGCATTTTATTTCTCTGTAGTGGGGTCTACATGCAATAACTATCAGAATTGGCACTGCATGTAACCCAAGTTGAATAAATTAAACCCACTCTTTTACCCCTACCTGTGAGGAAACCCAGTTAGGCAGCAAGCCAACATCATTCTTGTCTGAACACACACAACTTTATTCATTCAATACGTAAGCTATCGAGTGCAAAGGGCAAGTGAAACACCTGACACTTGTTACAACTTAGGTTTCAAATGATCCCTCTGATGAGAAATTTACGACTGGCAAGCTGCAGGATTGCACGCTTCCTTATCTAAATGACTTAATGATGAGATAAGCAGCGTTCACAGCAGAGCTGAGCAGCCATTTCAAGCCTAATCATGTGACTTGCCTTTCAAGGTGCATCAAGAATTTGGAGACTCCTGGACTCATTGGTTTTCCAAAAGAAGGTTAGGTCCTGGCCACTCACAGACTTCCTACTGGTACAGTATAACAAAATGGTGGGCATGCCCGCTTATTTTTATTTAAATATCTTAATTTTAGGTGATTTCCGAAGTTACTTCCATTATTTTAAATGTATACTTCGGTTTCTTGATACCTACTTGTTGGCTGGCAAATATCAGTAAAGGGTGTTTCTTTTTCAGTGAAGTAAGAAAAGTATGTCAGCCTCTAAAAAAGGCAATTTCTGCTTCAGGAGATTGGTCTACTAATTACTGACATTGAAGGCATCAAGGGACCCAGATCTGGGCATATCCGTCTCACTTAGGGTCACACACTAAAGTAAATGAAATAGTGATGTATGGAATTCTTGAATTAATCTCAGCCACCTGTAAATACTCAAGAAAGTGGGAACAGTGCACAATGTGCCACTGAAACCAAGCTGTACCAGGCTGCTGAGCCTTAATCGGAGCGAAACCAGTCCTGTGTTGCTTTTGTTCAAGTTTGGGATTGACCTAGCCCGGCATTTCGGGCTGAACTGTTCCCACAAACTCCAGAAGAAACTGCAGACAGTACAGAACGCCTCCACCAGACTCATCCTGAACATCCCATGCCACAACCACATCACGGCCACCTGAGAGACCTTCACTGGCTACCTGTCAACAAGAGAAACCCCTTCAAGCTTCTCACGCACACATACAAAGTCCTCTACAATGCCGGACCTTCATACCGCAACCACCGTCTCTACTTCTACACCCCCACCAGACATCTCTACTCCGCCCAACTGGTCCTGGCCCACTGTATCACCAAGACCATGGCTGGAGGAAGATTCTTCTCCTACCTCTCTGCGAAGACCTGGAACTCCCTGCCTCAGCACCTCAGACAATCACCACTGCTGTCACAATTCAGGAAGGACCTCAAGACCAGGCTCTTTTACTGAACTGCAGACCCAGTCCCCCCTCCCCCCCCCACTTTGAGACCATCAAAGGTGAGTAGTCACGCTTTAGGAGTTCTTGATTGATTGAGGGTTGATACTGATATGGATATGGCTGGGTCCAGACTGCGGTGGCCTGGTTTGCTAAATAATAATGGATTTGCATATGCCACTGAGTGATAACAAGTGGCTTACATGAACTCAAGCATTTTGTCAATCAATTGTTTGTATACTACAGTAGGTCACCCTAAGTGAGTCAGCTATACTCAGATGTGGGCCCTGGGCATACAATGCCACTGGATCCAAGCTATATGTTGCTGCTGAGCCCTAATCAGTGCAAAACCGGTCGTGGGTTGCTTGTGTTCTGGTTCGGCTAGGACCTGGCCTGGCAGTCTTGGAAGGACTGCTTCTACTGGAGGAGGGCCACAACTGATTTGAATATGGCCGGTTCCAAACTCAGGTGGAAAGGTTGTACTAAACAAATGATGACTTGGATGCAGCCCAAGTGATGAGCAGTGGCTGAGATTAATTCAAGCATTTCATCCATAAACTTTTTTTGTATACTACAGTGTTTTTTGCAACACTAGCTATTTAACTATCTGTAAACCCATTCTATCATCCATTTGAAAATGGTTAGGGTTAAATCATTTCAAGCTATATACACAGACGAGCTAAATAATCTTATTGTGTGACCTCCTAGCATCACACAGGTTCCTTAAACACTCCTGCTTCACCACACCATGAGAGGAAAGGAAAAAACAGGGTGAAAAATACCCCAGACACTATAGCCTTCCTTGACTAACTTCCGCATTGCTTAAGCAGAACTGAAGGCACATTGTTCTGGTATTTTAAAAGCCTGTGTTGTTAATATAAATGCACAGTTTTTAATTAGCTACCTGTCCATACCTAATATCCTGCTTGTATCGTGCAAATTTCTTGTAGTACATAATCTTTGCACAAGTTTATTTTAAGAGCAGGCTTCACAAACTATAGTAGCAGGATAATACTTTGGCTCAGGCACAGCGGAATGTTCCCATATGTTTTCCTTTATGATAATCTGTACTTTCTACTAATCCTTCATAAAGTTGCAGTCAAAATCATAGTCAGAAGATGAAAACGAAAGCAGTTACACGAATGACAATACACCATGTGACACACCAGAAGCAAAGTCCACAATCATTAACCAAAACACAACAAAGCGGCACAGCAATGAATCTGTTTACATGTTCTTCGTTTCTATGTCTAAACTGCTGCCACTATGTTTTGGAAAAAGTCTCAAAGCTCGGACAGCAGGTGTGCTTTTCTCAAAAGAACTATCACCGAATATACTTTAATATCCTCATGAACAATTCCACTTTAGCAAGCAAATCATGTCTTTAGTCTCTTAGCCAAAAAGTCATTACTTCTCTTCTAAGAGAGCTATAATAGGGGGTGTTCTATTTTTAACTACCATGGCCACTGCAACTCACACAAAATTAAATTATCTAATGAAAGAAATTCAGACCAATATACAGTCACCAAATTATGTCGATTTTAGATCACTTTCAACATCTTGAAATTCTGAACCAATGCTCTAGAAAATGAGTGATATTAAATGTATGCCAAAATTCACTATTTAAGTTACAATCAATTTTTCATAGTAAATAAAGATTTTAAGCCTGAAAATGAAATTGTTTAAAGTGAGATAACATCGAAAGTCATGTTTGATTCAGAAATAATACTGCTTTAAGGAGTTGATATCCACAATATAAGGACACCTGCTTTGAAGTATAAAAACATAATAATGGCCTTTACCACAGAAGGTATCACATACCTCTTTTCCTCGTTGCGACAATCCAGAATCACCTCCTATTTTGCCTTTTATATTTAATTCACTTTCTCCATGGCGACAGAGGTAGATTGAACGTGGAGCTACATGAATATTCATGAGGTAGTACACAATTCGACTCTGAACATGGTCCATAACTCTGTTCACAAGGTAGCGTCTTCCAACATCCATGATCTTAATATAAGACAGAGACCTTTCACAATAGGAGAAAGCAAAATATTAGTTTTTACCCCCTCGTTGCTTCAATTAAGTTCATGCCATTTATGAGGTACTTTCACCGGAATATCAGATTTAAAATATCCATTTAGGATAGTGTTTGAAATAGGTTTTCATACATCATTTACAATTTTATAAATCACCATATTAATGATAACACGTGACAATGGGAACTAACAATTTGAAATGGACACAAATACTTGGCAATTAAGGCTAAGAACTAAACCATACAAACATCCCACATGCCGGTCATTCTCACACAAATGATTTTAATTAGATTATGGGGACCTTGCTCTAACACTGAGCACTTATTGGATTTTAAAATTATGTTTTTACGTGATGATTTATATGGACTTCAATAGCCCTTCCCTGTTACGGGGAAGAATACAGTAAATGTTATTTATAAACACTAATCACAGCAACACTTACTATCCGACTGGTTAACCCGCTGCGTGTTACTGTCGGCCAACGGCCGTCGCGCGCTCTACCTCGGTACTGCTGCGCACGTCCGTTGGCCAGATTCACATGCCTGAATCATTCCCCGTCGTCGGGATGGGAGTCCCCGGTACATAAATAAAGTAATGATATTGATATATATATATATATCTCCAAAGGCCTCTCATTAGTAACATATCCATGTCCTTTTGTGAAAAGGACCACATTTTGGAGAAGACCCAATCAGCTATCACCACCACCCTCTGGAACCTTCCTGGAAGGAGCTCTAGTCCCTCAGATTTTCGTAAGCACAGTGCTAAGTAGTTGTATTACTCAGAGAACTAAAGTGAGCCCTTCCAGGGGAGGTGGGTGGGTTGCATGTGAATCTATGAAAGATACCAATACTGGATAACTGCAGTTACAGGTAAGTAACGCATTCCTTATCCAGTATTAGGGTATCTTTCATAGATTCACATGCCTGAATCAGAGTAGTAAGCAATGATAAGCACATTTCGAATGGTACAGTATGAAAATCTCCAGATAATAAAATATCAATGTGAGGTATAAAAAGGTACCAAAATGCAATATCAGAGAGAAATGTGCGTGTTTACAAAAAGACAGTGGGATGAAGAGAAAGGCTCACCTCTAGTGAAACAGATGATGGAGCACTGCTTGCCCCACTGCTGCATCTTTCATGAGTTCTGTATCCAAGCAGTAATTCTTGGTTAACGTATGCGGCGTCTTCCATGTTGCCGCTCTGCAGATGTCTGTAATGGGCACTCCAGCGAAGAGCGCCATGGAGGTCGAGATAGCCCTAGTGGAATGGGCTTGACCCTTGGAATGCAGGGGTTGCCCGGCTTGCTAGTGACAGAAGGTAATAGCTGCAGAGATCCAATGAGAAAGCCACGAAGAGTTGGTTGGTTTTGCAAAATGTCTTCGTTTTGTCAATGTAGAATTTAAGGCAGCGTTTGAGATCGAGGGAATTGAGAGTTCTCTCTGCTGCCGTTTGGGGATTTGGAAAGAAAGAGCGCAAGACTTTGGGCTCATTGAGGTGAAAGTCCGATGGAACTTTGGTTACGAACTTAGGATTTGTCCTCAGGATCACTCTGTCGTGTTTGAATTGAAGGAAAGGGTCCGGAATTGAGAATGCCTTAAGCTCACTCACTCGCCTCACCGAGGTAAGAGCAAGTAGGAGTGCCGTTTTCCAGGAAAGATAGTTGAGATCAGCTGTGTGTATCGCCTGAAAGGGGTGTTCTATAAGTTGAGCAAGAACTGTGTTAAGTTGCCAGGTAGGAGGTAGAGTCTTCACAGGAGGGAACATTCTGAATAAACCCTTAAGAAATTGTTTAATTAACCTACTAGACCAAAGAGAAGGGCCTGCAGAGGATCTTCTGAAACGAGATATTGCTGCCAAGTGAACTTTAATGGAAGCATGAGCAAGACCTGAGTTTGCCAGATGGAGAAGGTAAGGTAATATCTGTTCCGGAGAAGATGAGAGAGGGTGTATCTTTTTTGACTTGCACCAGATGCAGAACCTCTTCCATTTCAGGGAATATGTTTTGTTGGTACGGTCAGCTCGAGCCCGAGCTAGAACAGCCCTACAGTCCGGAGGGATTTCTAGGTCACTGAATTCTCTGAACTCAGGAGCCAAGCCGATAATTTGAGTGATGCTGGATCCGGATGTTGGACTTGCTGCTGGTTCATTGTGAGGAGAGAGGGAGAGAGGGAAACGGCCTCAAAGGGATAGGGGGTTCCAGCGACAGGATATGAAGCTCCGTGAACCAGTGCTGGCGTGGCCATGCGGGAGCCATCAAGATCAGAATGCAATGTTTTGCCTTCAACTTTCTGAGTACCCTGGGAATCATGGGAAATGGAGGAAAGGCATACGCAAAGACGTTGAACCATGCAATCGAAAAGGCATTCCCTAGAGACCCCTTTTGGGGACGCAAGCTTTCGTAGTATTGACATTTGGCGTTCTGTTTGGTTGCGAATAAGTCCAGGTGAGGAGTGCCCCATTGGGAGAAAATGCGGTTGAGAGTCCGCTGATCCAACTCCCACTCGTAGCACATTGTTCGTTGTCTGCTTAGTGAGTCTGCGAGGACATTGTCTGTTCCTGGGACGTACTCTGCACAAAGGGAAATGTTGTGAAGAAGCAACCAGTTCCAGATTTTCTGCGATTCGTGAGATAGTATCAGGGAACGGGTTCCACCCTGTTTGTTTAAATAGTGCACTGTCGCGCTGTTGTCCGTCCGCACAAGCACTAGAGAATTTTTGATCCGTGGGAGGAGAGCCAGAAGAGCTAGGTAGATAGCTCGCAGCTCGAGGAGATTTATGTGAAGCTTCCGCTCGGAAGGGGACCACCGTCCGCTTATCCGGAGCTCCTGGAGAAATGCTCCCCAACCATCCAGGGACGCATCTATTGTGATGATATGCGGAGAAGCTGGAAGCAAGAAAGGCAAGCCTTGCGAAATGTTTTGAGGGCGAGTCCACCACTGCAGAGCTTCGACCATGTGAGAGGTATTTCGGGTGACATCGTCGAATGACCCTGTACACTGGATCCATTGAGCTGACAGCGCTTCTTGGAGAGGGCGCATGTGAAGGCGACAGTGCGGAACCAACAGGATGCAGGAAGACATCATCCCGAGCAGAGATTTGAAGAGGTGCACTGTGAGAGACTTTTTGATTTTATGCGATTTGCCAAAGAAATAAGTCTGTTTCGCCGCTCCCTTGAGGGAAAAGCTTTTTTGTGGGTTATGTCGAGAACAGCGCCCAGGAAAGTTATACTCTGGGAAGGTTGGAGGATAGACTTATCCTGATTGAGAGTGAGACCCAAGCGGTTGAAAAGCTGAAGACAGGCGTTGGAGGACCTGGTCACGCCTGCTAGAGAGGGTGCTTTGACGAGCCGGTCGTCTAGATACGGGAAGACTTGGTGGTGTTGCTGACGGAGATATGCGGCAACTGGAGACAGGCATTTCTTAAAAATGCGTGGTACTGATTTTAGGCCGAAAGGCAGGACCCGAAATTGGTAGTGTCTGTCCGCCACAGCGAGCCTCAGAAACTTCTTGTGATTTTTGTGGATTGGGACATGAAAATAGGCATCCTGAAGGTCTAAGGACATCATGTAGTCGTTTGCGTTGAAAAGTTGTAGCACCTCTTGAATAAAAACCATGCGAAACGACTGTTTCTTGAGATATTTGTTGAGACTTCTCACGTCCAGTATAGGTCTCCATTTCTTCTCCTTTTTTCGCACCAGGAAAAAGCGGGAGTAGAACCCCTTCCCCCATTGGCCAGGAGGAACGTTTTCTATAGCTCCCTTCTGGAGCATCAGTGAAAGCTCCAAGAGTAGAAGATGTAAGTTCTTGTGGAGCATAGGACGAGGAGTGGTTTGAGGGGGAATTTCTATGAACTCCAGCGAGTGTCCAAGTGAACTAGTTGTAGGACCCAGCGATCTGTTGTTATCTTTTTCCAATTGTGTAGGAAATGAGAAATTCTTCCTCCAATCCTGGAGGGTGGAAAGGAAGTGGAGACCTGTGGCAGAGAAAAGTCATTGTCGTCGAGCTGCGTCTTTTTGTCTACCTCCTTTTCCTCGAAAGGAGGACTAGAGTAATACGACTTATTGCTGTTGACGATGCTGGTACTATGGTCGATATTGTTGATTTGAAGAGTAGGAGGAACGGTAGTGCTGGTAGTTTCCTCTCGTAGAAGATTGTCTCCTTCCTCTTGAGCCTTGAAAAGGAGGGTTTTTGAATTGAAGGGTACCCAAAGCCCTAGCCGTATCAGTATCCTTTTTTATGCCCTGAAGAGCGTCATCAATGTGTGTGCCGAAGAGAAGCTGGCCGTCATAGGGCATGTCAAGGACTTTAGTCTGTATCTCCAGTCTTAATGCCGTTGCCTTCAACCAACCTTGGCGTTTTAACACCGCAGCACCCGCCAGTTGGCGAAAACCAGTAGATGCGATATCCATCGCACAATCGATGATCTTGGATGCTGAGCGTTTGCCCTCTAGCAGGATCTTCTTAGCCTCTTCTTTTGATTCTTCTGGCAAGGACCCAAGATATGGGGCAATGTCTGCCCACATTTGTTGATTATAACGTCCCAACAGTGCAAAAGAGTTGGAAGCGCGCACTGTTAATGCGAACAGGGACGAGAATATTATCTAGCCACATTCTGCCTTTATCTGGAGGGGCGGTTAGTGTTGCAGAAGGGTTTTTAGATTTCCGCTGAGCGGCCTGTGTGATAACAGAGTCAGGTTTGGGGTGGCAGGTCAGGCAAGCTGGAGCGGTGTCCGGAGCCCTGTATTTCTTGTCTAGTCTAGGAAGCACCGGGGGTAAAGAAGAAGGGTTTTGCATAATCTCACCCTGGTCCCATATATAGTCGATAATAGGTATAGACCTGACGGACTTTTGAAAGGTTCCTTAAAGTCATAAAGGAAACAGTCCTATTGGTGAGAAGGCATAGGTATTTGGAAACGCTGCGCTGCTCTCTCAAGGATGTTATGGAATCCCCCGATATCCTCAGGAGGTGAATCAGCCTGAGTAGGCACAGGGGATGCCGGACAGGGAATCACGTAATTGTCCCATTCATCATGTTACGATTGGGAATCTTGAAGTTCCCCTTCTTCATGCTGTTCCTCCTCATCATCATCATCGTCATACGAGTAAGGTGGAGGTTGAGAAGTGGAAGGGCCAGGTTGTAAAACCAGAGGTGAAGGCAGAGGTCTAGGCGGCAGAGAGACCACTGGAGGAGGAGCATAGCCGAAGTTGGAAACCTCGGTTTGTAATCAGTTATTAGGAATTGGAGGTCAGAAAGCAAGGTCGCTGGTAGGCAAACCATAGGAGGTTGAGGGCGATGGAACTCCTCATGGTAATCCACCTGTTCCTCCTGTTCTTGATCATCATATTCCGAGCTTTCGTGATATTTGACGTGAAGTTCAGATGGGCTGGTAGCAGTCCTGAACATACTGCCGTCAGTCTTCCTCCTCCAGGAGGTGGGCAGATGGCAAAGGCTGGACTATGCTCGGAGAAGTAAAGGCTGGTGTCAGCGTGCGTTTCGTAATCTTAAGGTGTACATACGCACTTTGCAAGGTAGGTTCAGCTGTCATCGATGAGCCCGTCGACTGAGTGGTCATCGACGGTGAGACGTCGACTGTTATCACAGGTTGCAACGTCGACGACGGAGTTGGAGTTGGCGTTGTCGGTTGTGGCGTCGACGGTTGTATCGTCGAAGATGCGGTCGTCGACGATTTTGTCATTGGCGGTGTCTTCGTCGTCGACGGCGGAGTCCGCGTCGACGACGGGGTAGATGTCGACGTGGTAGTCTTCGTCGACGTGGGTACGCTCGTCGACGGCGATCGTAGAGACGTCGACGGTTTCGACGTCGACTTCTTTATTTTAATCGTCGACGAGATAGACCTACCAGCCGCCGATGATGAAGTGGTCGACGTGGATAAAGTAGAAGATGCCACATAAGTAGAGATTGTTGTCATCGACGAGGTAACAGTCAGTCAAAGTCGACGAGGTGGAAACAGGCTTCTTGAAGGTTGGAACAGTGTCCGGAGGAGAAACTTTCGCCAGGAAAGCCTTGGAATGTGCCTCTGAAGACTTTTTGTGCATCTTCTTTTGAGGTGGCTGCGATAAAGGACCTGGAGAGGCCACCCTAGGTCTCTTTTGAGAGGAATGGGATGTCCTGAAGGAACATTGACTCTCTTCAGAAGACACTGCTTGGTCTTTACCTTTAAGCCTCAGCAGCCAAATTAAGAGGCGTCCCTCCCTGTCTGAGGGTTTTTGTAGAAAAGGTACGACATACCTTACAATCCTTTGAAGAGTGATCAGGGTAGAAGCAATAGAGACAGGTTTTGTGTTGATCATCCACATGAAGTCTCTTTTTACCACAAGAAGCACAGGACCTAAAAAGTCCTTTCTTAGGAGTATCAGCCATGAAGAACCTGAAAACTCCACACAGATGAAGGAATTTTGTTGAAAAAAAAAAAAAAAAGAACTGGAAATCCAGAAACCAAGGAAAACTGAGCAGAGCTCAGTGGAGACTCCCTTAGCACGACGTGCGGTAAAAAATCTGAGGGACTAGGGCTCCTTCCAGGAAGGTTCCAGAGGGTGGTGATAGCCGATTGGTTCTTTTCATCAAAGTTTGGTCTTTTTCACAAAAGGACATGGATATGTTACTAATGAGAGGCCTTTGGCCTATTACTATGTATATATGTCTATGAGACATTACTTTATTTATGTACAGGGGACTCCCATCCCGACGACGGGGAATGATTCAGGCATGTGAATCTATGAAAGATACCCTAATACTGGATAATTCTGTGTACCATGAGATCTCAGCTCTTGGAGAATGCAAGATTGAAAGGACATTCAGCTATGGAGCATGACATACATGGATAAAGAAAATAACTATTGGAGAGCATTCTATACTGCAACGTCTTGAGGTCTTGGTCATCGAAAAGATGGCTGAGGAACTTGGAAAACAGCAACGCTTTAAGGCAGAATGATTTTTAAATGTGCACCACTTTATTAAGAACCAGAAATAAACACCCAAGGACGGCGCACAGTAGTCATACGAAGTACCTACATGTATTGCGACTCCTGTGCGTAAAACAAGAAGGGGTAGAATATCCAGCCCTGCAGTTGGAGCATGTACAAATAGGATGAACACTTAACTGTCCTCTGAAATGTGGTCGTCAAACCTAGGTGGGGGTCAAATGATATTCCCAGCCTGACCACTAATGGGGATGCTGGGAAATCTAGCTCGGTCATCTCCCTGTTTTTCATATAAAAAAAGAGCAGTCATCACCTCGTGGAACAAATGGGAGCAGACCGCCATAGGCACAGACGGTGACCAGTTCAATGCATAAGAAAGTGATTAAAGGCAGACAAGGCAAGGAATGCAAAGCAGAGTATAGGCTGTTATATTGAGTTTCCTGACAAAAAAGGATTGGCCATCCAAAAGGGCAGCTCAAAAAAGCCTTTGAAGGGAGTCCACATCCTTATATGGTGTTTTAATCACATATATGGTGTTTTAATCACACTTATTTTGCTAAGTGCTCCAATGATAATAAAGGCTGACTGGCGGCGTCCTTACTGAGGTTAATTTATCTTCCTTAATGAGGTTAATTAATGATATGCCACCGAATTAGAAAGGTACAAAAGAAGTATGGTTAAGTGGAGATTTGTCATTGTGTGAGGTTTTTTATGATGGGAAAGAACGCGGAACCTATGCTTGTGTCAATGAGACAATGCAAAGAGTGGTGCCAGTGGTTAAAAAACATGCCTCGGGGCTCGCCAAGAGAATAAGAGTGAGAGGGAAGAGACTGCAGTCAGGAAGACTTACCATAGTTGAACTTCCTTGCAAACTAACATTTTCAAAAAACTGCATCTAAGCCAAAGCAATATAGCACAAGTGTTGCAGGAAAAATACTTCACATGGTTAAGATGTGGGGGGCATTTTGGTGATGGCTGGAGACAAGCACTGACAAAGCCAATAGATCTCGACTATGTGAGAGCTATTGGTGTTGGAGATGTGTTTTAACCATGTTCTATACCAGTGTGCCTGCTGTTCAGCGTGGCGATCGTCAGTGGCTTTGGGTGGGTGGGGAGAGGGAATGAATGATGTACATTCGTTAGGGGTAGGGAAGACGATTTGGAGGCAGAGGAGGGGCTGCAATGGGAGTCTGTTTTAGGGCTCAGGGCTGGGGAAGGGGCGGTTTTAGGGCTAAGGACATGGGGTGCCCAGTTTCGGTTTTAGGGCTAGGGAAGGGGAGGATAAGAGTGGATAGATGGCATTCTGTGTTTGATTGCTTAGGGCTAGAGAAGGGAGTGGTTTAGGGAAGCGGGCAGGACAGGGGCAGCAGCAGGGGAGCAGTTTTAGGGCTCGGGCTAGAAGGAGAAGAGGAGTGGAGTGGAGAAGTGAGGGTTGGTGTGTTTGAGGGCTGTGGGTTGAAAGAGGGTTGGAATGAATATGTTTGGAGTTGCATTGGACGAAATCACACAGATTATAGATTGGGGTAGAGTGAGGCAGACTGAACTGGAGTAGATTGGGGTAGTTTGGAGTGGAGTAAAATGGGGTAGATTGGAGTTGAGTGGGGTAGATTGGAGTTGAGTGGGGTAGATTAGACTTGAGTAGGCTGATGTGGGGTAGATTGGTCTGGTAGATTGTAGTGGGGTAGATTAAATTGTGGTGTAGTGGGGGTAGATCGGAGTAGGGAGGATTCGGGTACATTGGAGTGGGCTGTAGTGTATATTGGGGCAGTCTGAAGAGGAATGGGGTAGATTGGGGAAACGTGGGGTGGAGTGGTGTATATTGGAGTGGGGTGCAGTGGATTGGAGAGGAGTAAAGTGAGGTACATTGGAGGGGAAGAATGGGTGCATTAGAGTAGGGTATATTAGAATGGAGTGGGTTAGACTGGATTGGGATAGATTGGAGCGGAGTAGTTTGGGGTGAGGTGGGGTAGGGTAGATTAGGATGAGGTGGGGTAGATTGGAGTGGGATAGATTGGGTGGAGTGGGTTAGACTGGAGTAGATTGGAGTAGGCCAGACTAGTGTATGGTGACTTGAGTGGGCTAGTGGGTACACTGGAGTGAAGCAGGGTAGATTGGGGTAGCGTGGAGTGTGGTTGAATGGGGTAGAATGGAATGGGGTAGATAGGATTGGAGTGGTGGAGATAAGAGGTGGAATGGGTGGATAGAGGTAGATTCTGGCAGATTGTAGTGGGGTCGATTGTAGTGCGTCAGATTGTGGTAGTTTGGAATACAGTTGAGTGGAGACAGAATGGAGTATAGTTGAGATGCAGAGAGGGGGAGATTGGAGGAGTGGGGTGGGTTAGATTGGGTGGATTAGAGTTGGGTAGATTGGGATACATTGCAGTGGGGTAGATTGGGATACATTGCAGTGGTGTAGACTGTAGAAGAGTAGATTTGAGTGGGATGACCGCTTTGGATAATCCATGGACTTTATCATGGGGAAATAATTAAAACCGATGTGAAAAGGGGGAGCCATGTTCCCATGCATACCTCGAATGCAGGCAGTTTAAGCTGTCGCGATGCAGTAATTATCCCATTATTATTGATAATACACTAAAAAGTAAACCAACTATTTTCTGTGAAATGCAGTTGCAATGTTCTAGGGTCGCTGCTAGTGCCTGGCACAGCTGTGATACTCATAACAGCTGATAGCGAAAGCACAACACCTGCTTCAAAAATGCGGGAGGGGGAAGAAACAGTGCCTCATTCACGTCGGGAGCAGCGGACGGGCACTGATTAAGTTGCATTTATCTGTGCTTGGTCTGTGGGTCACAGCAAGCTTCGGAAGTGACGTTTTGAATGGACTAAGCCAATCAGGGACGCTGCAAAGAAGAGTGACGTTGCATCACACAAATGGTAAGCAATGGGCAGGCTCCAAGCCCGTTTTGTAAAGAATAGTCTCACAAGCGAGGCGAATGCGCTGGCGCATACTCGACCCTAAAAAGAGTTCGGTTTTTGGTAAAAGTATAGAACAAGCATTTACAATGCAATGGTTTTGCCTTTGTTAAAGTTAGAGCTATTGGCATTGCTCTTGACACTCTGAAGCTCCACTCTGAAGCTCCACTCTGCACTCTGAAGCTCCACTCTGCACTCTGAAGCTCCACTCTGCACTCTGAAGCTCCACTCTGCACTCTGAAGCTCCACTCTGCACTCTGAAGCTGCACTCTGAAGCTCCACTCTGCACTCTGAAGCTCCACTCTGAAGCTCCACTCTGAAGCTCCACTCTGAAGCTCCACTCTGAAGCTCCACTCTGAAGCTCCACTCTGAAGCTCCACTCTGAAGCTCCACTCTGAAGCTCCACTCTGAAGCTCCACTCTGAAGCTCCACTCTGAAGCTCCACTCTGAAGCTCCACTCTGAAGCTCCACTCTGCACTCTGAAGCTCCACTCTGCACTCTGAAGCTGCACTCTGAAGCTCCACTCTGCACTCTGAAGCTGCACTCTGAAGCTCCACTCTGAAGCTCCACTCTGAAGCTCCACTCTGAAGCTCCACTCTGAAGCTCCACTCTGAAGCTCCACTCTGAAGCTCCACTCTGAAGCTCCACTCTGAAGCTCCACTCTGAAGCTCCACTCTGAAGCTCCACTCTGAAGCTCCACTCTGATGCTCCACTCTGAAGCTCCACTCTGAAGCTCCACTCTGAAGCTCCACTCTGCACTCTGAAGCTCCACTCTGCACTCTGAAGCTCCACTCTGCACTCTGAAGCTCCACTCTGCACTCTGAAGCTCCACTCTGCACTCTGAAGCTCCACTCTGCACTCTGAAGCTCCACTCTGAAGCTCCACTCTGCACTCTGAAGCTCCACTCTGCACTCTGAAGCTCCACTCTGCACTCTGAAGCTCCACTCTGCACTCTGAAGCTCCACTCTGAAGCTCCACTCTGCACTCTGAAGCTCCACTCTGAAGCTCCACTCTGCACTCTGAAGCTCCACTCTGAATCTGCACTCTGAAGCTCCACTCTGCACTCTGAAGCTCCACTCTGAATCTGCACTCTGAAGCTCCACTCTGCACTCTGCAGCTCCACTCTGAATCTGCAGCTCCACTCTGCACTCTGCAGCTCCACTCTGCACTCTGCAGCTCCACTCTGCACTCTGAAGCTCCACTCTGAAGCTCCACTCTGCAGCTCCACTCTGCACTCTGAAGCTCCACTCTGAAGCTCCACTCTGAATCTCCACTCTGAAGCTCCACTCTGAAGCTCCACTCTGAAGCTCCACTCTGAAGCTCCACTCTGAAGCTCCACTCTGAAGCTCCACTCTGAAGCTCCACTCTGAAGCTCCACTCTGCACTCTGAAGCTCCACTCTGAAGCTCCACTCTGCACTCTGAAGCTCCACTCTGAAGCTCCACTCTGCACTCTGAAGCTCCACTCTGAAGCTCCACTCTGCACTCTGAAGCTCCACTCTGAAGCTCCACTCTGCACTCTGAAGCTCCACTCTGAAGCTGCACTCTGAAGCTCCACTCTGCACTCTGAAGCTCCACTCTGCACTCTGAAGCTGCACTCTGAAGCTCCACTCTGAAGCTCCACTCTGAAGCTCCACTCTGCACTCTGAAGCTCCACTCTGAAGCTCCACTCTGAAGCTCCACTCTGCACTCTGAAGCTCCACTCTGAAGCTCCACTCTGAAGCTCCACTCTGAAGCTCCACTCTGCACTCTGAAGCTCCACTCTGAAGCTCCACTCTGAAGCTCCACTCTGAAGCTCCACTCTGAAGCTCCACTCTGCAGCTCCACTCTGAAGCTCCACTCTGAAGCTCCACTCTGCACTCTGAAGCTCCACTCTGAAGCTCCACTCTGCACTCTGAAGCTCCACTCTGAAGCTCCACTCTGCACTCTGAAGCTCCACTCTGAAGCTCCACTCTGCACTCTGAAGCTCCACTCTGAAGCTCCACTCTGCACTCTGAAGCTCCACTCTGAAGCTCCACTCTGAAGCTCCACTCTGAAGCTCCACTCTGCACTCTGAAGCTCCACTCTGAAGCTCCACTCTGAAGCTCCACTCTGCACTCTGAAGCTCCACTCTGAAGCTCCACTCTGCACTCTGAAGCTCCACTCTGAAGCTCCACTCTGCACTCTGAAGCTCCACTCTGAAGCTCCACTCTGAAGCTCCACTCTGAAGCTCCACTCTGAAGCTCCACTCTGAAGCTCCACTCTGAAGCTCCACTCTGAAGCTCCACTCTGAAGCTCCACTCTGAAGCTCCACTCTGAAGCTCCACTCTGAAGCTCCACTCTGAAGCTCCACTCTGAAGCTCCACTCTGAAGCTCCACTCTGAAGCTCCACTCTGAAGCTCCACTCTGCACTCTGAAGCTCCACTCTGAAGCTCCACTCTGCACTCTGAAGCTCCACTCTGAAGCTCCACTCTGAAGCTCCACTCTGCACTCTGAAGCTCCACTCTGAAGCTCCACTCTGCACTCTGAAGCTCCACTCTGAAGCTCCACTCTGCACTCTGAAGCTCCACTCTGAAGCTCCACTCTGCACTCTGAAGCTCCACTCTGAAGCTCCACTCTGAAGCTCCACTCTGCACTCTGAAGCTCCACTCTGAAGCTCCACTCTGAAGCTCCACTCTGCACTCTGAAGCTCCACTCTGAAGCTGCACTCTGAAGCTCCACTCTGCACTCTGAAGCTCCACTCTGCACTCTGAAGCTGCACTCTGAAGCTCCACTCTGCACTCTGAAGCTGCACTCTGAAGCTCCACTCTGCACTCTGAAGCTCCACTCTGAAGCTCCACTCTGCACTCTGAAGCTCCACTCTGAAGCTCCACTCTGCACTCTGAAGCTCCACTCTGCACTCTGAAGCTCCACTCTGAAGCTCCACTCTGCACTCTGAAGCTCCACTCTGCACTCTGAAGCTCCACTCTGAAGCTGCACTCTGCACTCTGAAGCTCCACTCTGAAGCTCCACTCTGCACTCTGAAGCTCCACTCTGAAGCTCCACTCTGAAGCTCCACTCTGAAGCTCCACTCTGAAGCTCCACTCTGAAGCTCCACTCTGAAGCTCCACTCTGAAGCTCCACTCTGAAGCTCCACTCTGAAGCTCCACTCTGAAGCTCCACTCTGAAGCTCCACTCTGAAGCTCCACTCTGAAGCTCCACTCTGAAGCTCCACTCTGAAGCTCCACTCTGCACTCTGAAGCTCCACTCTGAAGCTCCACTCTGAATCTGCACTCTGAAGCTCCACTCTGAAGCTCCACTCTGAATCTGCACTCTGAAGCTCCACTCTGAAGCTCCACTCTGCAGCTCCACTCTGCAGCTCCACTCTGCACTCTGAAGCTCCACTCTGAAGCTCCACTCTGCACTCTGAAGCTCCACTCTGAAGCTCCACTCTGCACTCTGAAGCTCCACTCTGAAGCTCCACTCTGCACTCTGAAGCTCCACTCTGAAGCTCCACTCTGAAGCTCCACTCTGAAGCTCCACTCTGAAGCTCCACTCTGAAGCTCCACTCTGAAGCTCCACTCTGAAGCTCCACTCTGAAGCTCCACTCTGAAGCTCCACTCTGAAGCTCCACTCTGAAGCTCCACTCTGAAGCTCCACTCTGAAGCTCCACTCTGAAGCTCCACTCTGAAGCTCCACTCTGAAGCTCCACTCTGCACTCTGAAGCTCCACTCTGCACTCTGAAGCTCCACTCTGCACTCTGAAGCTCCACTCTGAAGCTCCACTCTGAAGCTCCACTCTGAAGCTCCACTCTGAAGCTCCACTCTGAAGCTCCACTCTGAAGCTCCACTCTGAAGCTCCACTCTGAAGCTCCACTCTGAAGCTCCACTCTGAAGCTCCACTCTGAAGCTCCACTCTGAAGCTCCACTCTGAAGCTGCACTCTGAAGCTGCACTCTGAAGCTCCACTCTGCACTCTGAAGCTCCACTCTGCACTCTGAAGCTCCACTCTGAAGCTCCACTCTGCACTCTGAAGCTCCACTCTGCACTCTGAAGCTCCACTCTGAAGCTCCACTCTGCACTCTGAAGCTCCACTCTGCACTCTGAAGCTCCACTCTGAAGCTGCACTCTGCACTCTGAAGCTCCACTCTGAAGCTCCACTCTGCACTCTGAAGCTCCACTCTGCACTCTGAAGCTCCACTCTGAAGCTCCACTCTGCACTCTGAAGCTCCACTCTGAAGCTCCACTCTGCACTCTGAAGCTCCACTCTGAATCTGCACTCTGAAGCTCCACTCTGCACTCTGAAGCTCCACTCTGAATCTGCACTCTGAAGCTCCACTCTGCACTCTGAAGCTCCACTCTGAATCTGCACTCTGAATCTGCACTCTGAAGCTCCACTCTGAAGCTCCACTCTGAAGCTCCACTCTGAAGCTCCACTCTGAAGCTCCACTCTGAAGCTCCACTCTGAAGCTCCACTCTGAAGCTCCACTCTGAAGCTCCACTCTGCACTCTGAAGCTCCACTCTGCACTCTGAAGCTCCACTCTGAAGCTCCACTCTGAAGCTCCACTCTGAAGCTCCACTCTGAAGCTCCACTCTGAAGCTCCACTCTGAAGCTCCACTCTGAAGCTCCACTCTGAAGCTCCACTCTGCACTCTGAAGCTCCACTGAAGCTACACACCGCGCAGGGCAGCTCTGGATGCTGATGCGAGAGGCCAGCTGGGAGGCGCGCTGCTCGTCTTCCTGCTCGTGCTGACTCGGAGAGAAAACTTGTTTTCATTGGGAGAGCGGCCTTCAAAGACCCGGTCACTGCGCCTCTCCGAGTGTTTAGCTTGGGATAAAATGGGCGCAGTGTTGTGGTGATGACAGTAGAGCAAGGGAGGTGCTGGCAATGCCGGAACAGACTCGGGGGCGTTCCCGGCGTCGCGTGACGTTGGCAAAAGGCAAAGAATGTCAGGAACGCCCCCGTGTCTGGTCCGGCATTGACGGACAGGCCCCTCGTCCAATGGCAAGGCTCCGTTTACGGAGCCAGCCAATCAATGACGAGGGCCGACCCAAAGCACCCTACAGTTCTCAACAGGATTTCGCCTGCGCGAAAAGCTGCGCAGAGCGCAGCTTTCGCTAGGCAAAACCTAAAAATGGTGCATTGTTAACATACTTCTGCCCCTTTTGCAATTGCTTCCTGGTCGTAGGAAGCTTTGTTTCATACCTACTTTACTACTTTAAAGGTACAATAAAACGGAGCTTTATGAACCTCTGAAGGCAGAAACCCAGCAACACACAGAGGCAGCTTGAAACGTGAACTTTGAACCGAAGTCTGCCTTGTTCATGAAAGGCCAGGGAACTGTAAACAAGGACAACATTAACAACTTCCAAAGTTAAACACATGGCAGGACTGTTGCTGACAGGGAGGATGACCTTTGAAGCAGAAGGTTATAAACGCAAAGGCTTGGCCCTGCAGGCTCACTGGGATAGCATTACTGCCGCCAGATCGGTCACTGGTGAAACCCTAGCCCAGAAGAGTAAGTGATGCTGCTGCCAAGGAAGCTATAGATCCGAGCATGGTGTGCGAAAGAGCAGGGTGTTAGAAGCTGGTGGGGGACGGGGGAGGTGGACTGACAATCACTGGACCATGTGTTTGAGATTTAGAAGGGTTGTACTAAGCTACCAAGGTTATGTTAAACTGTAAATACACGTTCTTTTTGCGTTTACCATACATATATGCACAGTCTCCCCAGGGTCTTTATCAAGCCCCTGAGATGGTGGGTCCCCCCCAGCGATTCAACACTTGTACAAAGTGGATGTTAGAGTAGGGATGTAGCTATCAAAGGTGCAATGGCACTAGAGTTCTGCGGCTTAGGGTGCCAAGTGGACACATTTCACTATTGTTAGATAGCTAACATTTTAAGTGGTCCATGTGTCTTGGTGTGTTGTGTGTATAGAGGTTAGGAATCCTGGATTTGGCCATCATTCGGTATCAAATGCGACATGGAATGACTGAGCTTGGAAACCAAGGAGACATCACAGTAGCCCACATTTCCTAGAACATGTATTGTTGTATTGTATTTTAATTGCATTTATATAGCGCTTACTACCACAGACGTGGCGTCAAACCGCTTTTTCGGCGAGTAGCACGCTACTCCGGAACCCATAAAGGATTAGTGTTGAATTAGTATAGTGAAATATTTAAGTGGTGGATAGGTTAGTCAATTATTTCGATTCAGAAGAATCGCGGAAGGACAGAAGAGGGAAAAAAGCTTTTTTATTTATATACCGTTGGTTACCCCTGATGGGGTGTTGAAGCACTTTTTGTTTTGGCGAGCAGCATGCAACTCTGGAAACCCATAAAGGATTAGTGGCGAATTAGTATACTGAAATATGAAAGTAATTTGGAGTGAGGAGGATAGCGGAGGGATAGAAGAGGGAACAAAAATGTGCATGTAATGCAAGTAAGCGAGATTTAAAAAAACATGACACCATTCAAGTCCTGGCCTCTCAAAATGGTAAACCCACACAGACTGTTACAGAAGCCGATTTTAACACTTGTGGTTGGGGATAGCTCAATAAAAAGCATAAGTCAAGTAACAAAAAGTTTGTGGTAAAGGTTTCCCATTACTTAGTTCATTCTCTACACTCCTTTTTCCTATTGAGATGCCAGAACACACAAAAAATATGAAACCCCCTCCCCAAAGGAGTATTTTACAAGTAAATAGATGCAATTCAAATTACCTTAAGTGCTGCAGAAACTTTGAAGTATTCTCTTCAAATGCTTTTTTTTTTTTTTGAAGTCTTGACCCCAGTTAAAAGAATAAGGTTAACAATTATGGTAAACCTGATACTAGTGGTGGAAGGCTCTGTCATAATCTCAACATTTCTAGGGGACCCTAGCCCCACCAAATATTTGGCCACAACACTAATCTGAACTGACCAGGACCTCAAAGCCAAACCACGACGTGTCCGGTTACACTTGTTGTGAAAAGGAAAACTCTGTCAACAGGAAGGACTAGAATATATTATATGCGCTTCCAAATAGGAGCTCCTTCAAAAACAACAGAAGAGAATAACAAAAATAATTCTCCCGTGGGCGACCCATTCCAACCCCTGAGCATCAAACATCCCCAACCCAGATCATGGCTTGTCCTAATTCTAGCTGCCACCATTCTTTATGTGACACTTACTTATCCAAGGTTTCGCTGATTGTTTCATAAGAGTTCTTGTAGCATTCGATTCGTTTCATGAAGTCTTCTGTGGCTTCATCATTACTGCAATCAGCATAGTCTGGACTGCTTAGCTTCACTTGCTATAGGAAATGTAAATCAGGTTAGTGATGCACACGCTGCAGAATATGTGCTTAACAAAATGTGATATAGCTTTACATCCGATGAAAATCGGTGGGCACATTTAAGGAGCTCTGGAGCAGCACACCTGCAATACTGCAGACGCGGGCTGCCAAGGGCATCACAGGACTCGAGACAATGTCCTAGGGTAGAGAACCCATCGCTGCGAAATCTAAACCTATGGTAAATAGCTGATGCTCCAACTTTTTAAATAAATACGAGGACTGTGTGCATTCGTACAAAACCAATTATAACGCATAGAATTCATATGCAATTCGTGTCAGGAAAAAGTGCAGAAAACGTGCACGAGTCAACAATGAAATATACTTGTGTGTCAGAGAGATTTTCTTACAAAAACGGTGTTAGGCAATTAGTGTACCAGCTCATGCAAAAAAAAAAAAAAAAAAAAAAGTTAAAAAACGAAGGAAAAAAAACCCGAGCAAAACGCCTTAATATAAATGAACTGGATTTCCAATAAGGAACTATACATTATGCAGTGTGTTTACCCTGCTCCTGGGAACTTGTTTCACTGGGGCTCATAGAGGCTGCAAATTCATCTCTTGGCTTCTCCTTGTAGCATCAGCCTTCAAATCAAGACGTCACAGGTCCCAGATAGAGCCTGGCAACAGTAGAAGGCTTCTGATGGGAGTTGTTGGGCGAGTCACATCGTGTGTGAAAAAAACTGGGGGTGGGGAAGGGTAAAATGCAGGAAGTAGTGGGCAATACTGGAGGGTGAATCCAACCAGAGCGAACAGAAGCTTCCGTTAGAAAAGGCGTTGACCATTAAAGAAAATAAAATACAATTTCCCAGAGTGTGCAGACTTTTACTTTGATTAACAATGAGCCTTATCTGGGAAGACCTGAAGGTCTCCCATTACTAAAGTTCTACTGGACTCGGTGTCCGGGCACTCTAGATAATTTGCTGATTTGTCTGTAAATGAGCCATCGGGATCCAGAAGCTAGGAACAATACCTATCAGCAGATGTGTTAGGACCCCACTAGCACATGAAAGTCACAGGTTCAAAGCTACTCAACTCCTCCACCTTTTTTCTGCCTATCAGGAAACTTGGGGTCAAAAGCAGTACTCCTCCTCCTCAAGTATATTCACTGTTTGTAAAGGTGAAGTTATCTACCTTTTGAGTTAATTCCACTAGCAGACCTCTATTGCCTTGGCGAAAAGGCATCTGTAACTGCTGCAACACTAGGATTGTGCTTGGGTATCCCTATTTAACACGTATATGGCAGGCCCTTGATAATCCGTGATCCCGGACCCACCCCTTCACTAGGCTTTTTCCCCATTTAGCCAACTACTAGAACTGGAAAGATGTGTACAGTTTCCTGGGGCAATGTTAAGAAAAATGGCACCTAGAACTACACTAGCAGCTTGAATCATCCTCTACCCGCTTCCGTCTCAAGTCCATATCATGTGCTTTCTAGTCACACAAATAGCTGTCCTCATTCTCAATTACTTCCTGCCTTGCACAAGCAACAACAAATATCAGCGTAGGATGACGTAGATGCTGCAGGTTCAACGTGGGCATAGGACTCCATCCGGTTTACTCTATGGGCCGCAGCCTCATTTCACCACCATGCCTAACTCACAAAGAACAACAAAAATCCACTGAAGGGCCAACTTTTAGTCATTGTCAGCTATTAATGGATTTAAAATAAAATGTAAACAAAAAACAAAGGAATGCTTTAAGAACAGTTACGCCTTCTCAGGGGCCACATAGATGCGGAATACCTACTTGGCTCCTACCAAGGATACCAGCTCAGGGAGTGGCACAGTCCGAGCTACACTAGAAGTCTTAGAAATGAAGTCCACAAATCCAGCAAGTGTACTATTGCTGCTAAATAATAATAATAAAGGGAAATTTATAAAGCGCCTGGTACGCTAAGAAGCGTGTCTCCACGCCAACTGAAAAAATACAGACTCAAACAGAAATAAGGAGTGGACCCGACTATCTTAAAAAGGTGTGTTTTTAGTTACCATGCACAGATCACATCTATGAACTTCAGAATTGCACATGATAAGGATAAGTTTGAATGTGAAGCCGACCTATTTAGTATGACTTACACGTGGGATTAGCATTCTTTACTTTTTACTTGAAAGGCATGGGCCTAAACTGGAGTTCACCCTGAACTACCACCAGTTTACACAAACAATATCGAAAAACCCGAAGTAACCATTACACTGAAGTTCCAACTTTTAAAACGTATCTCAAAAGATATGAATAAAAATTGCATGAAAAAACAAGTATTTGCAAAGCAACAGGTTTGACACATGCACTTGAGCGCTGGTAGAAGCAATGAGCATGCCTGCTGCACAGCAAAGCAATACAAAATGATTGCTTTGTATATACAATGCATAAATGACAAATAATTAAATGTGTGATGAAAGTGTACTCTTAATAGTAAAATAATTCATCATGCAAGCAGTAGACTAGACCCAAAAAACCAACAGAAAGAAGGTGAGACTAAAAGAAAAAAGTTACTTACCTGCGGCAACAATCTTTCAGGTGGATTCTCTACCTGTACACTGCTCTCCTGTAGAATTATCGCAGGCATCAGACTGGCTGTGGGAACTTCAAAACTCAAGTTGTAGGGAGGGGCCTACCTTCGTATTGACCCCGAAAATGACGTCCGCCGAGCAATATAGTTTCCTTCCATTTTATTTCAAGTTTTTGAAGTGAGCGGATTGACTGGTATTGCAGTACCAACCTTGGATTGGGTCCTTAGTAAACTTACCCTATAACATATTTATCAAATAGGGAGACGGGTGGGAATGGTGAGGAATCTGAAAGTAGATAGAGCAGTCACCAAAAAGATAGCTACCACAGGTAAGTAACTTTATCTTCTGATGGATATGATACTTCTACCTGAAGATTCCTCACCTAAACAAAAGAGTCCAAAACAGTACCCTTCCAAGGAGGAGGGGTGATGGACAGTTAAATTAGAAAGTTCTGCAGAACGGATCTGGTGAAACTGTCATCCATACAAACTTGGGAATCCAGGCAGTGTGTATGGATGCCCATGAAGCCTCCTTGCAGATTTTTGCCTCAGGAACATCCCTGGCGAGGGCAGGAGTAGAAGATTTGGCCATGGCAGAATTAGCCCCAATCCCTTCCGGAAGTTCTTTCTTGGCCAAAGTGAAGCAGGTCTTGATGACTCACCTGGAGAGAGTCTACTCCTCAACTGTTTTGCCTTTCTTGGAACCCAAGTACCGAACAAACAGTTGGTCATGCAGTTGTATGTCCTTGGTGTGGTCTAGGTAGAAGTTGACAGCCCGCTGACTATTCAACCTATGAAGCAGCTCCTCCTCCTTTGTGGTATGGGGAGGCGCAAAGAAATTGGTAGGGTGATGGACTGGCCTAAATGAAAGGGAGTCACCAGTTTAGGAAAGGAATTAGCACTGATATGCAACAACAATTTGTAGGGGAAAAAATTAGTTGAGTGGCAGACTCGAGGTCTGTAATCATAGATCTGTCTTGCTGAGGTGAAACCACCAAAAACACTGTCTTAAAGGTTTACACTAGAAAACTGTGAAGGGGTTTAAACAAAGAACCCATCAAAAACATAAAAATAATATTAAGGTCCACTGGGTCTCAAAATCAGTAATTGGCAGATACAAATCAGTAACCCAATTCAGAAAGCGTAACACAATAGGAATTTAGAACAGGAATGGCCAGTCTGGAAGACAGAGGAACGCTGATAGCTCAGCCAAATACCCTTTTACACTGCCAACTGAACACCCCCAATATGCTAGGGAGCAAGCTGTTGGATTTGCAGCAAACAAGCCTGAACAGTGTTGTCTATGCTTTTTTTTACGCACCATGAAACAATAATGTTCCACCGCCCACGATAAGCAGATTTTGTGGAAGGGCGAAAAGGTGATAGGATTAGGTCAACCAACCCCATTGGCAGCTGAAAAGAGTTTAAATGTCCCTGCTCAATCTTCAGACATCAAGGTGGAGGAATCGGAGTTTGGGATGATGAGCCACTCTACCAGATGGGGAGCGGGGGGGGGGGGGGGGGGAAATAGAAGGTCACGTCAAGTCTGAATGGCAGCTTTAGCAAGGGAAATAGGGAGAAGCGCCTAAGGTCGTCACATCACACCCTCCTTGGCTAATGCATAGAAATTAGAATAACTTTGTCTAGGTCTAGGCAAATCTTTCTCAGAACTCGAGGAATCAAGGTTATGAGAAAACATATAATGCTGGTGAAAGTTCCACCTAAACTGAAACGCACCATCAAAGGCTCCCCTCAATGGATACAGAAGGCAAAGAGCTGCTGGCAATAAGCACTCACAGAAGACAACTTCAGGAGTGCTTCACCAAACAAAGATGTCCTGCACTGGCAGGAATTGACAGTTGTGAACAGCAAAATAACACTGCTCTAACATTCTGAGGAAAACTCCAAACACAAGAGAGCAAGTCTGGATGCATGCTGATGGTGTAGTCTGGGCTTCAACGTAGAAATATACACCCTTCTTTTAAAAGCCATCTTGGCTTAATACTAGCACTTCGGGCATCCTGTAATCAGTTACCATGACGATCGGCAAATGCGCCCTTACGTCATTAAAAATTGCGTCCCCCAAGCGCTAGGTCTGTTGACTTCGGGGCATCCCACTATTAGTTACCATGACGATCGGCAACATGCGCCCTTACGTCATTGCGTCCCCACACACGCTAGGTCTGTTGTCTATTTCTCCTCTCTTCTACAGATGCAATTCGCAGAAACCTGATCATTGGAAACACCAGAGTGTCCGCAAGGGGTATTTAACAGCCTCGCAAACCCGGGTCCATTTTCCACGGAGATCCGACGCAGCACACCAGGTCTTGACGAAGGTCCTGAACAACTATGTAGTAAGTTGACCTACAGGAACCGTTCTCCCACTAACCGGGTAAGAGCTTCCTTTACAACTTTTACACAGGGCTACCATGCCACTTTTTCTTCTCCACAGAGCCAGAACCCTTGCTGGAATCTCAGGGGCACCCGCTGCAAATTGCTAGTGTGAGAATAAAAGTTTAAATTTTTCCTTCTTTTGTGTGATTTCCCGATACAGACAACCCCATACAGTAGTGCATATACCGGTCATCACCACACTGTACCGCCACCCCAGTCTCACTTTGCCGTTATTTTCCGCTATCCTCACGGACACAGCGGCCAATATGTATTGACGTGATCATGCCAACTAGGCTAAAATACCATTATCTTTAGGTCTGTTCGTCTTGTATGTCTTTTGTTCAGGAATGCTCCGAGAGGGAATCTCCTTCTCGCACATAGTGCACCTTAGCACGTGCAACGCATTTTGGGTCTAAAACACGCAATTTAGTGTAGAGCTCACATTTCACATAAACTTAAGGTCCTGAGGAAAGCCAAATAATAATTATGGCCTGGCTGAAACATGTAGACTGCCCAATGGATGCAGGAGTTCCTAACTACCACTCCATCTACATACAACGCCTTGCTTTTATTACAGCCAGAGGCCCATCCATTAAAGATAAACCCTTTGGGTAATGGGACCACTGGACAGTTTTTAAAATTCACTATCACCGCACACTCAGCAATAAACCTGCTCCGCTGAAATACAGGCGTTCTAGCACACTCGGGACACATTGAGTATTAACGGGTGGGTCCGATGATGAAGCATGCCACCAACTAGGTTGGTGGGTGAGGGCTTCATAAAAAGAAATTCGATTTTTCTTTATTACCATTCATACAGTTCTGAATTCTGTATCAGGTCTAGATAGACTAGTTCTCTTTGATGACATATAAAAAAGGCATCTGACATTACTTGAGCCAAAAATACGAAACCTGCGTCCCATACCAGCGGCTTGATAGCTTTGAAGTTTCCAGATCCAGTCTGATGCACGGGATAATTCTGCAAGCGTGGAATATGCAAGTAGAAGTATCCATCAGAATACTCCTGTAGGCTGATCCAAGGTCCGATCGAAAATACCACAAGCTCATGGGTGAGGGTTCCCTACCAAAGAATCTAGTGCTTGACAGCGGGATAAACTAAAGCCATTTTCTGTAGTATAGCATACCATGTTTATCATGTACAGGGCAAGCAGTATTACACCCCAAACTAAAAGGAACAACTACAATACTAGTTAGGCCTCTAGTCTTTTAGGATGGACCGTTGTAATCATCTTAAAAATAATACAAAATTAGGTCAGCCACTTCTCTCCCTAAATATTATCTCCTTCCAATCCTAGGTTCCTAGTCAAACTGTTGGGGACTCCGAATGCTTTAGACTTTACAGATACACAATGCTATTTGCTTTCAAACAGCATGTAAACCAGTAGACTAGCCATTGCCTGGATCTCGCTTTGCACCAATTGCCAAGTTTCAGAGCAATCAATATGCAGGTCCACTGCCTGCAGACTATTCTGAAACCACTCTAGATTTGTGATGTAGACATTGGATCATCAGGTGTATTAAACTGTGCTAGACTGATAAGGCAGAGCTGGTAAGCAGTGCCATAAGCAACAACCCTGCATGGGAGAACTAGACACTTGTGCATACTTTTGGAATTACTGCACTCAGCAGCTTTAAATGTCAAACGCAGGCCAATGCAAGCCACTCCCATGCACTTTAAGACATAATCATGCAGATATCAGTTTGTCAAGTCACCCTGTCCCCCACCTTGATTAGGGGTCGAATATTCCTGGAAGGGCTGCACTCCCACGTGCTGCCCATTGACCAGGGCATTGTGCTGTAGCTTGTGAGCTCTTCTGTCAACCAAGTAACAAGGAAACAATGTGGAGATACTTGGGTTTAGCTTTTTACAGCCTTCAAGCAGAGGTTTTCACTGCTCTAACCACTAAATAAGATTGTGTTGATTTATTTAGTATGACACATAGGGATTTCAGGAGGATATCCCTAATGAATAGTGAGAAATAAAAAACATTTTTGACTGTGAGATATATGTTAACCCACAGCACTTGAAACTCGGATTGCTTTTGCTGCAACATGAGTCTATAAGAAATATGCTTTTTTAACCTGTCTGCCACATCATTCGAAATGCATTCACACTAAACATTATTTCATTTTGAATTTATATATGGCCGGGTTTAATTAATAAAATTGTGATGAATAGTTTTCGCTCTTTGTAAAAGGTTTTGGGTTAAACCAAGCAGCCAGAAAAGTGAGAGGCTTGATAATTATGTAACTGATTACACCAAAACCATCACGATGAATTATACTTAAGCTCTAATCCTCTGTCAATTTCTGACGTCCATGATAACCGTCTCTCCTTATTACATGCATACATGAGCATAGCATGGAATGCTTACCTAGTTTGCTGAAAAAGTCTACAAATCTGTTAATTCAAACATTCCAAGACTAATGTGTAGCAACATACCAACTCACACAAAGTAAACAGAAAAAAATATTTAAGACATTCTTCCCATGTAATTTTTTTAATTTTATTATTGTATTAGAACGTCAGAAATTCCAGGGGGAGAGCCTTCAATGGAGGCCTTATGTTAAGAGGAAGCATTGTTCTTAAATCGGTTTTAATTTTGGTTTTTTTAATTGGTCCTCTTCAAAAAGTGAATAGTTTGTCCCCTCAAATGAAAATGTATACTAAATAATGAACCTCAAATAATAACCTCTGTTTTTAGTAATGGCTATATATATATATATATATATATATATATATATATATATATATATATATATATAGATATAGATATATAGCAGAATATCACGTGTTTGCATATAAATTGTTGCTCTTCGAGAGTTCAGTCTTACACAAAAGAAAAAAAATACATTGTATTCATTTGCATACTAAATAACACCCAACAAATCAACGACAAATAATTTGAAGTAAACCATCAAGATTACATTTTGTGCTGACTTTACTGGTCTGGAATTAAATTAAGTGCATTTGCACTTTTAATCCTGGATTCATTAGATGTCATGTACTTAAACTGCAGAAGATGGAGGATTGTCTAGATAACACCGGATAACCAAACCCACCAGTCTAAAGAGGCAGGTTATTAATTCAGGTCTTCCAAATATAAAAAGCTCTTGCCCTAATCCAATTTTTCTGTATTTCTTCCAGTGTTTGAGGCCGAATGCCATTTGCTTCCCAACTGGAAAAACAGTTTGCTGGGTAAAAGTAGATTGATTATTCTTCTGCTGTGGTGGTAAAAAAAAGTCAGAACGCCCATGTAATATTTGGCCCCTAGTCTTTCACTAGCACAGATAGTGACACACTGTAGTTTCTTTTAGTTGTGCATATTTTCCTTAACCCATCAGCCACTGCAATAAAAACTAGCACAGTAATATTAAATATATATTTTGTAAGCAATACCACGTACTCTAGCGTGACGGATACTAAATATGTGATTTCTCAAACATATAAGGAGTTAATTTTTATTGTCATTATTTCTTACCAAGTCAATTGAAATGCAAACATTTATTTATCATCCATAACCGTTTGGAACAGAAATAGTCTAAAACAATGTAGTACAAACTCCCAATATAGTGTTAACAGGTTGACGTTGTGCAAAGCTATCTGAAAGTATGAACAATGCTAGTTTTTTTTCCTCACAAAAAGACTAATTAAACTGTGATCTCCAAGGTAGCTTTAACACCAACTGGCAGTCCCACAGCTTTTCTCCATTCCTCTGAACAAGAATTAAAGCAGGTATTTCAGTGTGAACAAAGCACGTTCATGAAAGAAGGAAAAAGAACTCAACAACCAGCAAACGTTTTACTCACCACAATATTTGCAGTAATGACTTCTGGGTCAACACATATAGACTCAACGAAGAACGTCTGCAATTAAAGAAAATGCAAGTTGAGAAAACGTGTCCACCAGATTGCCAGCAAGGAGCAAATACAGATTCCAACAAATAATCACCGATTTCCGAATACCATGCACTGCAGACACTTTTAATAAGATTAGCAACTGAGTGACCTTAATACGGTTTGTCAATCATGATGGGGATTACTGCATTAAATTAAAGTATTAAAGTATTTCAATGCTTATATACCCCTCTTTGCTTGGTGGAGAAAATGTTTCCTTCATCCAAATCCTTGGTGGTGATGTACAAATGAGATGCATCAATTATTATCACTTGGTAAGAAAATACAGCCGCAGGCGGTGGTCAGCCGCACCCTTAATAGCATGCTATGGCTCACCCTCTTCCAGACAGTCCAACATCACCTAAATCGTTGGTGGAATGTGGCGCAGGTCAGGTCGGGTCATATAGGGCTGAACATAGAAATAGAGTTGCAGAAAGCGTGTCTAATTCTACCACACTAGTACCAACCCGCAAAAGATTTACCAACCTCAACAACGTTTTAAAATCTCCCCCAACCCCACCCTTGCCAAAGCTTTGGTGTGGTGTGGGGCAAGACTGATGTAGCAAGTAGAGCAACTGGAACACAACATAGCATAGCGTGCATTTGTAAAGCGCATGTTAAACTCTTGAGTAATCATGGCAGACATTGGTTATCCAACTTAATGGTATACAGGAGAAAAGGCTGGGTCTGGAAGTTCAACCTGTGACCATGAGATCAAACACATCAGTGGAGTAGAAGCATTAGTCCAGCGAGCGAATAGGTTCAGCACAAATTCAGAAGCAGGCAGTATACGGTCACACTTTCAACAGCCTACAAAAATCCACCCTCCTGCACTGTGAAAATTCATCCAACAGCAGTGACCTGAACAGCACACACAAATGTGACCACTATTCAAAAAAGTAAAATCAAGCAACTTGAAATAATTTAAATACGGTTTGGAAAAACATCTAAGCCTAGACATTGCAACTTAGTCTTCAGTAAAAAGCTGCTAAAATATTTATTTAAAAATGAAATAAAATTGTTAAAGCACAGTCTGAAAACCTGGACACTTGCACAAGATGCCTTTTAAGATTTAGAGAACCAACCACAGCTCTCGGTCTGAAACTCAACTTCATTCAATCAGAATAACTAACTGCACCCCCTATAGCACCATCCCATTACAAGCCTACCCAAAAGAAAAACCTATTCTCAACAACTTTCCAATCATCGCAGACTCAGCAAAATCTCCAGTCTTGATGGTGGATGAACACCTCAACCTACAGTCCCACAGCAATACCTTTCAAAAGGAGCTAAACTCGAACTCAGTCTACTCCCAGTATTCAGCTTATAGATTCAACATCAATTTTTGACCACAAGAAATGTATACCTTGTTCTAGAAACTGGTGAAAACTATTTCTTTTGAAGTCTTCCTCTGATCGCTTTAATTTGCTTCTGGCAATCTCACATGCCACAGACCCACAATCCGTTTAAAAACAAACACTAAATCGCCAAATCCCACGTCGGAAGAAAGTGTAGACGGGCAGAAGAGGTAAATTTGTGCAGCATGATATGAATGAGGTCATGTAATAATAACCTGCACTAAGAAACAGGCTAAGCCAATGCTGGCCAGTCGTGCTTGCAGTTGAATGAATGTAGGTGACAGGCGCTTGTAGGCCATGAGATCTTGTGCCCAACACCCAAGATCTCCTGCCTCATTACTAACGCCAAAAGGGCGGTGGTGCTGGCTGCATCTCTTAATTCTCTGCAGTCCCACCAGTGTTGCATCCTATCTGCAAGAGCAGAGTAGCAGAGGCCAACCAGAACTGCTCTTAACACACCCTAGACTGCCCGCCCTTCTCCAGCTGCCATCAACTGCCCCTTTATTTATAGAGGAGGTACAATTTAACATTTTAATAAGTATATTTAGGATTATATCACTTTAGCACACTAGATTATATCACTAAAACGAGTGGCCTTTATTAAAGTTAGTCAACCACATCCCCTTCTGCCCTGACGATTTTAACATTTACTCAAAAGGAAAATCAGTTGTTTTCTGCCGCCAATATAAGCATTTATTATTATAGATGGATCAACATTATGGTCTATTAAACCATTTACAAGATAATTTTGTACAGTATGCACCTTAACTGAATTATATCCAGGTGCTCTCATGTAATGATCATGGAAAAGAAGGCACAGTGAAGAAAATAAATTGTCTAGGGTCACCCAGTTTGAACAAACTGGGAAGTAGGGACTGAAACTAGGTTTTCAAACATCGTGCAATCCAGCCACTGGAATGTGCAAGTCAGCCACTGGATGGGTATCACATTCTTTCCCCCCCCCCCCCCCAATGCCCCAGTGACTATTTCATTAGAGACTTAAGAGTAGAGCCAGTTGTCTTCTGAATCCTATAAAAGGCTGTCTTGATATTATAGATAGAATCATACTATTGTAATGAAGGATGATGCGTAGTCTGAGTCTTGTTGGTACTCAAGTATATTTATTCTTAGTTACAGGAAGATGGAAAGTCTTTAAGATGTCTTAATAGTTGTTCCAGTTAATGCCCCACCAGGAGCAGCCTCCTGGCTGCTCAGCCATCCAGATCCAACTGACACTCCACTCATTCCAACCCACTCCAACATTCTGCATGACCTCATCACAAGTTGAGCATGTAGGCAGAGAACTATTGAAAGGAGAGTGCAGCAGGTAAAAGGAAGACTACAACACATACACAAGATGTTTTTGTACAGTGCACATCCTAAACTGAAGTACTTCAAGGTGCGCTCATTTGTTTTGTTCAAAGAAAAGGGGGCATAATGAAGAAAAGTAATTGCCCAGGGTTACACTGTTCCATGAGGCTGGAAAGCCAGGACTGAAACAAGGTTCACTCTAGGACAGAGTACCACAAAAGCCTCCGACGGGCCGGTCTACAATGGGATAATAAGGAGTTTTAACATGACAGTTTTCCCATTAGCTCTGCATTGCAGGAAACCAACTTATTTTTTTTTATAGAGGCTCAATAGAGAGACATGTTTCACTAAGGTAACTTTATTTAAAGTGAATGATCTGTTTAGTTGGTCACTAATAATTCACTACTTCTTACCTTAAATCCATGTTGGTCTGCAAATTTGAGAATAGTTTCTCTCCTTTCCCTGGTTGTGTTTGTTGCATCAAACACCTGGATAACAATAAACAGCATAAATAAAATGACACATTTAAACACATCAAGCAACAATTCACATTAGGTTTCAAAGTCATACAAAGTTTAAGATTACCTACCCATAAGATTGCACATGAAAACTAAAAGATAATACTCAAAAGATATTGTGCTTTAATGGCAGAGACCAAAGAGACAACACCTCTTGGTCCCTGCACAACTATTGTTATTTATACAGGTTGTTTTGCTGCACTTACCAAATGATGTTTTGCAGCATTATATAAAAACCAGGATGATATGAAGAATTTTTAACACTCAAAACAGACCACCACAACAGTCACATAACTAGACAGACAATGGTTATTATGAATACAATCTCTAATGAGCTTTACGAAAATGAAGAAAGAAACATTTCTTATTTGCAACCCTAATTCTTCATCGTGACAATATTTACTGAATTCATGATCTCTGAATGGCTCCTCATTAACAAGATCATAAAACACTCCATAAGAGAACCTCATTTGTATTAACAAGTGTGCACAGGTCTACCTAAAGGCCTAAAAAAGCAGACAAACTGATTTTGCCCATGCCAAAAGCTCTCTATTAATTACTATGATGTATCTTTGTTAGAAAGCAAGATAGAAAATTAATGGCCAGATCTGCACTCGCCTGTAAATACATAACAGAATTTTGCCTTTGGATTCAGTTTAGATACAGTTATCCTAAAAGGCACAATTGTACAGCTCCACGCAGTTCATTTTAGAGAGGTCAAGGCCACCTACAACTTAATTTTGTATTGGCCAACAAGCCACTCTGAGCTCAGAAAGAATTGCCAGGTCACGAATTTAGCAAATATTCCCATGATGGAGAATTAGGATTACAAGTAAACTGAATGTCAATCTCACCATGAGCCTTAAACTAGAGCTAAAAGTCACACTATGAGAGGAATGAGGACAAAACGGACATCATCATTACTACTTGTATATGCCGAAAAGGTTGTGCAGCAGTGCTTGACCAACATGGGTATCGGTTCTGAAATCAAAATCCAGGAAACAGCGTTCTGCTAAAACTACTGCCAGATTTGAGGGTGGTTCATGCGCACATCTTGGCGAATGCATTATTTCTGAGAAAGGGTTTGGAGAGTGGCCTTCCTGCAGGTGAAAAGCATCCTATGTCTACCCAAGTGAAGGCAGATTGCTTTCTGATGAAAAAGGATTCCGGAAAAGCTCATTCAATAAGCTACTGACTGGATGTAACCATCCTGTATGCCTCCACCTTAAGAATTGATTACATTTGCACAGGTCCCTTGAATTTCTTTTGAAGAAAGTTGGATTCATTTTTAACACAACCACTATGAATGGCTCATTAGGGCAACATTCTCACTGGCCCTGTATCTAGATGTAATACGAGACTTTGACAGAACTATATTCCCAGAGAGGACCAGGCTTTCTCATGAAGAGGGAGCAGGTAAACTTTAAGACCTCCCTGATTGAACTTAATCACTAATGAAATGAAAACAAGGCTCTAACAAGACTCTTCCAAAGGCTGTAATGGTCACTAGGTGAACCTAAACAAGAAGAAAATGACGATTGGACCGAGCCAAGTGCAAGAGATAAGGTAATCCAGTCTTCTTCACATCACTGGTCTATGAGCAAATACAATTTGGCTTTCATTTTCATAAATAATTTCTAAACCTTGTGCCTCCCTGTGTCTTCTATCTAATCATGCGGTTGTCTGAATCATCGCACTGGAATGTCAGTGCTGGTTTGTACTCTTTTCAGCCTGATGGGTCCCACTTCAAGCTCATGCACAATTCTGCCGCACAAAGTCCACAGAAGAGATGTCAAGTTACTGTCACCCACTAACACTTCTTGGGTGAGGTGACCACACCATTTTGGAAATAAACAACTGGGTAAATCGAACGCAGCCAATAAAATCCAGAATTGGTAGGAAACCTGAAGTCAACAGGCAACGCAGAATTAATAACTCACCAGAGGGGAAGCATACTGGGGAAAAAACAAATCCCAAAATTGTCATAGTCTTAAGTGCCCACCTACCTAGTGGACCTAGACACCATGGGTCACCCATGTGGCATGGACATTGGTCATATGCGCAGAAGATACGTCATGGAACTTTAGCGAGTGACGCAGATAAAGTCTACAGGATATTTTGAGTGCAGATCAGGTCCCATACTACCAGTGTTGGAGTGTAATTGGCTGTACTGTGAAATTCTATGAAAGCATTTTTTTTAAAACAAACTAGCAAATTATGCTAGTGTGTGAACATACTGTTCTGTGCTGGTGCATCTATTAAAATACTGCCCCTAAATAACAATGGTAGGAAATCACATTCATCTCCAGAGGCTTTCATACAACTGTTATGCACTGCACTCTGCACCACAATCAACTTCCTTGTCGGGAGGTACAGAGGTAATAGATACACAGCTGCCTCTGTTTGCTGCACAATGCACACAATACAAAGAAGCCCATTTCATACACATACCAGAAATTATAATCTCTTCAACTTTTTTTTTACTTTGGAATCTTTCCTAACAGAATGGCAATGTTGAACCAGCTCAACCAGTGAAGCAAACCTGTTCTGAAAAAGAGCCATGTGTCATATTATGGAGGAAGAAGGTTGTCAATTTCAAATGGCTTACGCCCTTTTGTTCTCACTGGGATCCCGGCCGAGAGTGAAAACTTAAAGGTTATATCAGTTCTGTAACATGTACCTTTAACAGCGCTTTCTTTTTCATGTTAAAGTTAGTTTATATGACAAAAACACATGAATTTTACTGATCAGATCAACATTTCTGCTTTTTTGTGCTATCTGCAAGTATGTACTACCCCTATTGATGCAAACGAAAAATCTTAACATGAAGGCACTAAACAAACACTTTTCTTAGTTTTTCTTTACTCACACATTGAATGTAAATTTGGGTACGCCTAGTGCAATTTGAACAGAGTCTAGAATAAATAGGAGTATTCAGTCTGTTCACCAGTTATGCCAGCTACCCTCGTAGTTCGAAAAGCAATTAATTTCAGGACGCGATTAGGTACTTGCAATGCTCGGTTTTTGAAGCATAATATCAGCCTTATATTAAATAAATATTAAAACAATTTAATTCATACAAGTACTTCTCAAAAGTATTTCAAACCATCAAATTATTATTTTTGGTATTGTAGAACCTGATGCTGACTGCTAAATTTAGGTCGGATGGCGGTAACCTACACTGTTTATCTGAAACATTTCACAAGAAGCCACTTCTTTCCAAACAAACTAAAGATTGAATGACTGGAAGAATAACACAAACTAAAGCACTGCAGAAAGATAGCGTCCTCGCCAATAGTGCAGTTGTGCAAAAAAGAAAAATCTGCCTTCCCCGTATCCAGAATGAGTGACAAAGCCAAAAAAACGTCAAAACAAGGATTGAGACACAGCTGGTTTCATAGCACCTGGATGAGAGACCGTCATCACTGATTAATAGCGGACCAATTTTATGATAGATGTTGAAACAATGTTGCGCATGGTGGAAGGCTGGAGGAGGAAGTGGCTTGGTGTTCTTTTTCAATCTAAACTGCATTGAGTTATTTCTTTTAGTACGCATTTTTGTTACATTATGCTACACTAAGTATCTTTTAATGGCAGACTGAATGAATACAAAGGGTCAGATTATAACTTTGGCGGTGTGGGAGCAGGTCCACCACAGCTGCTGCACTGTTCACACACTGCCAACGTCGTATGACCACCGCCCACCACATTACGAGTTTACTCGTGTCTGGAGGGTGTTTCTTTGGTGTGGCCTCCGAAGAGGGACACCGCAATGAGAGGATCAAAGGCAGCATAGCATGGACTCTGCAGTCCATGGCCTGCAGGAACTGGGGAGCATGCACACATGAGGGCACAATATGCGCCTCCCTTGCATGCTCCCCCATGCACAGGGCAAAGAGGGGGCCCTTTAGGGCCTTTTCTAACCGCCTGCAGTTTCATGGAGTAAGAACCTCCATGAGACTGCTGGTGGTAACTAAAGTGATACGCTTGGCAGTGCCGCAGGGCATCACAAAGTATATTGAGAGCATCAGACCGTTGTGCCACAGCCATGGATCTCTGATTCCTGGCGGTTGCAGCGGTGCCATGGTGGTCCGATCGCCCAAGTTGTAATCCGGCAGTCAGACCGCAAGTGCAGCGGAGGCCACACTGCCAACACCGTGAATTTGGTGGTCCTCAGACCGCCAAACTCATAATTAGGCACAAAGTGTTTACGGACTCCTGTTTCGGTACATTATTTATACATACACAAAAACTGGATTTTCTTTTACAGATTGGTGCTTTCATATTGATGATTGCTCTGTGTCACTCACTCGCCCGGGATAACTGGGGGCGCCTGATAGGACCCACGCTGAGCATACCGAGGGCCGATTTAGGGCTCCATTCGGATACAGACAGCCTACCCGGAGGGCGACGACTTTGGCCGCCATCTTAGGGGAAAGGCAGGGTTGGTGCACTAGCGGTCGGGCGAATCACGGCCCGAGCGATATAAAATGAAATCTATTTCCCGTCCGCGCAGCGGGCGGGCGCAGCGGGCGCGCCGCCAGAGGCAAGCCCGTCTGGGCCCGTCCGGGCCAGACCGGGCCTAGGGCCTGTTATTATGCCCGTGGACCCTGGGCCACAGATAGGATACTCTAGGGAAGAACTCCTGCTGTTACAAGACAAGAGTGGTCAGTGGTGTCGCCGGCTGGACTGGTCCGACGAGCAGTTCTGTCAGTGCCAACTCTGTCCGGACACTAACCACGTAAAGACTAACGGTAAGGAGGCCTGCAGGAATCTACGGATGGCATTACTAAATTGTAGATCACTACCAAAGCACGCGGTAGAGATCAATCTACTGATCGAAGATTGCAACCTTGACCTGCTCTTCTTAACGGAGACATGGCTATCCCCAAATGCAGAGTTTGGTATTATCTCTGCTCTTCCTAGTGGATTTCTTATTCAGAGTCAGCACAGGGACAAAGGGAAAGGAGGTGGCCTCGCTATAATTCACAAAGACTCTTTAATCTGTCGATTTGAGGAGGGTGGCATTTCAGATACAGAAAGTGCCTGTGTCAGTATCCAAATAACTCCTACCAACGCCCTCTCAGGATTTCTTATCTACCGCCCGCCAGGCTGTATAAAACATTTCACAGAATCCCTGCTGGAAGCTACTTTAGCAGCTGCAGCCCGGGCACCCAACTTTTTGGTTCTCGGAGACCTAAATTTGCATTTCGATGATCCTAACGACAAGGTGGCTTCAGACCTTAGCTTAAATCTTAAGGCCTTTGAATTAAATCTCTTAACCCCTTCGACGCTCATGACGAGCTCAGCTCGTCATGAGGTGTACCTCTGGTACACTCATGACAAGGTGAGCTCGTCATGAACAATGGGTTTTTTCATTTTCCAGCGCACAGCGGGAAAAAGCTCCGCATAGATGCGGTTAAACAAAGAAGCCACTCACATCAGAGGACACCTGCTGGACCCAGTTTTCTCGAATAACAACCAGCTCATAGTTCAACCCCCATTGCCCCTACCCTGGTCCGACCATTTTTTAGTCCCATTTTCCTGGGAATTCCGCTCAGTAGAGAGAAGTGCCCCTCGCCCTCGTATACTTCAGAGAGCCTGGCCAAAGTTATCGGTGGAAGATCTGACACGTACTCTAGAACAAACGGCCCCCGTAGCAGAATCAGATGTTCTCTTAGCAGACTCGAACTTTCATAACTGGCTCAATGGCGCCCTGAACATGGTTCTGCCTCTCAAAATGGTGACAAAGAAAAGGAGTACTTTTAAATCCCCATGGTACACCACTGAACTTATGGACCTCAGAAAAGCCTGCAAAAAGTCTGAACGCATCTGGAGGAGAGACTGGGCAGCCAACAGCAAAGCCTCCTACCAGTCTGCCTTGAGAGGTTATAAAACTGCACGGCAGAAAACTAAAGCATCCTCTTTTGAGGAAAAAATTAAACTATCGGTTAACTCCTCTAAGGAAACGTTTAAGATTGTCAAGCAACTTCTTAAAGTCCCGGCCCCGGCAAACGCACAAGAGGATACCGAAGCAAGGTGTGACCAGCTAGTGGAGTTTTTTGACGATAAAATACAAAACATTCTTGATAGTCTACCACAAACTGTCACGATCTCAGGCGTTAATACTCCCCCGCCCTCGACAACTGGTCCCCGGTTGGACGTGCTTAGATGCATCACCAAGGAGGACTTTTGTAAGACACTATCCACTGTGAATAGTGGCTCTCCCTCTGACCCGGCGCCTAAGCACATCCTCAAACAAATCGCAAGTACCATTGCCCCCCTTGCTACAGAGCTGTTAAACTCCTCATTTAATAACGGGGTAGTGCCCCCCAGCTGGAAGCAGGCCAGAATTAAAACTCTCCTAAAGAAACCGGGGCTTGATACCACCGATTTAGCTAACTTTCGCCCGATCTCGTTGTTACCTGGACTGGGCAAAATCGCTGAAAAGCTAGTAAACCAACAGCTCTCAGGATTCCTGGAAAGTAATGGCCTACTGAGCGACTCCCAAACGGGTTTTCGCCCAGGACAGGGCACTGACACAGCCCTCTTAGTGGTGGCCGAGGAGGCAAGGTGCATCTTAGATTCAGGGGGATCAGCAGCACTGATCCTCCTGGATCTGAGCGCTGCATTTGATACGGTGGACCACGTAATATTGGTCCACCGTCTTGCCAGACTGGGCATCGCAGGGTCAGCCCTTAGATGGTTGGAATCCTTCTTGAACAAACGTTCCTTTAGGATTTGGGAAAATGGTGTCATGTCGAAGTCTACTCCCCTCCAGTGTGGGGTCCCCCAGGGATCGTCCCTGAGCCCCACCTTGTTTAATGTTTACATGGCCCCGCTGGAGGAGGTAGTAGCCCCTTTTGGGATTAAGTCCATCACCTACGCAGATGACACACAACTAGTTGTCTCGCTGACACAGCAAGTGGGATGTTCAGACAGTCTCTCGGGTTGCCTAACTGCAATTTACTCCTGGATGACCGGATCTAAGCTCAAATTGAACGGATCGAAAACTGAGATCATGGTCCTGGGCCATCAATTTACATCTCTGCCCACAGAGTATTGGCCGCCTTGCATGGGTGAGTTGCCCCAGCCTAAAGAAAAAATTAAAAGCCTGGGGGTTTGGTTCGAACCCCAACTAACCTTTAGAACACACGCCCAGAAAGTCGCAGGGGGACTCCCCCTTCTGCCTTTTCAGTCCAGGAAGCTATTAATCCAGGGTTTAATCCTATCAAGACTGGATTATAGCAATGCCCTTTTCTTGGCAGCGCCAAAAGCCACGATTAATATCCTGCAGCGGGTGCAGAACGCAGCAGCTAGGTTGCTTATGGGGGCCCCCCAAGAAGAGCCTCGGCCAAACCATTGCTGAGAGCCCTCCACTGGCTTCCGGTGCACGAACGAATCATTTTTAAATCATCTTGTATCACCTATAAAACACTGCAAGGCAAAGGCCCTTCGGCCATGAGAAACCGGATTCGTCCCTATAGACCGGCTCGGGCCCTCCGATCAGACGGGGACAATCTTGCTGTAGTCTCGAGAGTAAGGAAGGCCCGTACAGGAGGCCGCCGCTTCTCTATAAACGCGGCAAAAAACTGGAATGCTCTCCCTAGGGACATCCGGAACGAATCTTCCTATCCTAAATTTAGAAAATCACTTAAAACTTTTCTTTTTCCCCAAAACCCCCTAAAATTCCAAATTCTCAGAGTTGTCGGTTATCAGTTAGGTAGCGCTGGGACGCTCTAGGGTAGCCATGCGCTTTACAAATCAAATTTCATTTCATTTCATTTCATTTCATTCATTTCATGTAGAGCTCTTATGTATGTTTTTGCACCATTGTGATTTCTTAAATCGAGGGATTAGTAAACAAGGGCAAAGTAGCCCTCATGCTACCGCCTGATACTACAGACAGGGTCACTGGAATTATGTGAATTTACGGCTGTGGCATTTTCCACACAATAGACCGATTAGCCACAATCCATCATCTGCTGCACAATCAGCAGATTTTAACAGAAAAATATTGGTTCTACCTCAAATGTTATAAATAAAAAGCGGGGACTGGTGCTGCTGTGCAGTGGGAGGCCGACCGCAAATTTGACCATCCATCTTTTTGTCACTTATTTTTAATTTGGGTGTTAAATTGCCAATAATGAGGCGAAACCTGTGCCAAAGAAATTATACTATAACGAAATGTGCCACATTATTTGTATTTTGTTGTCGAATTATTTAGTCAACTCTGATGCATAGTTTGTCCTTCACTGGTCACATAATTCCACTGGCCTTGACAATAGGTAATGGAGGTTACATGATTGCGAACTAACACATTTCAGTGGGCATTCTAACAAATAATTGTACACCATTCAAGGTATACATGGGCAATGCCAACTACTAAAAGAGTGAATATCAATTACCTCAATTATGTGGATGTTATTCATTCTATTAAACATTCTCCATGGGAGTTGTAGAGACTTAGAATACGCCTTTGGAATATTAGGTTTAGAATGGTAACTCCATGTTCAGTTACCTAATGCACTTGCTATGCAATTTCAGGTGACAGCCTGTGTGCAATGACATCATAAGAGGTACCCAGAGATGAGCCAAGCTGCATTGATCATGGGTGAATTGTGTAATCACATAAGCCGCAGTTGTACACGGCAGGTCTTTGCTACTAGTTAGTCCCCTCAACATTCTATTGCATGTTCTAATAGTATTTAGACATTCGCCTACAAGCTGGCATTCCATTGTTTGTCATTGAACAAAATGAACCGTCTCAATATGGAAATGTAAAATCAACATGTACAGAAATAGTTAGTGATGATTCGATGCCACCATATGAAGTATCAGATGGAGAACCTTCGTGTTAGTGCACATGGAAACCCTCAGTTGGGCAGATATGCGGGGAAATGAAAACAAATCTGAGGGCTGCATTCTTGCATCGCTGAATGACCTGGCTCCCAGATTTGTATCATCATAGAGTGCAATAAGCAGAGCATATGTTGAACCACAATCAGACTCCCAATGCCAACATTACCATTGCAAAAAAAAACAAAAAAACACATGGAAACCCTCAGCTGGGCAGATATGCGGGGAAATTAAAACAAATCAGAGGGCTGTACATTCACTGGAAACCATGCTTTCTCAACTGACTGAATATCAATAGAGAACAAGCAAGGGAGAAATTGGCAAATTCAATGGATCTGGCATTGGCTGACAGCCTTTTGATACTTTCACTGCTTGTGTTATGGTTTTTGCAAAAAACGTATAGTTTGGGGAGCGGTTTGGCTAAAAGTATTTTTGGTTTCAAAAAGCATATCGCTATAGTAGACTCTGGCTACTACTTTGTATGCGGCCCTGTGAAAGAGCAGAATGCCATCCCTCACAGCGAGGGTAGCCAATGGCTGAGGTGGGCTTGACCCACTGACCATTGCTGTATGCTACAGTGGGTTGAAGAAAAATGTCAATGACCACAATAGATCAATGGATGAAGAGGGTCGACTGAAAGGCCCATTAAGTGTGCTATATAATAATTTTAATACAATGAAATGATGTTGGCTAACGCTGACCTAATGGCTAGTGCAGAACAAATTCACAATGGTGGTATGTGAATTCAACAAGCAATTGTTTTGATATATCCTCTTAAAAGGTTATAAACAAGTGTTAATCAAACTTTTAAAAACTACAGGTACATGAATAAACAGAAACAAAAAACATACCGCCACTTGTCCTCCTTCGTCACTGAGGTATCGTCTGACATCATTCAGAGCTTGTAAGGCACACTGTCTTCAGAGGGGAAAAATACAACATGGCTAGCACATGCAATCTTGACATTCATAGCAACCAACTTTTCTAAATACATTTGTGGGGTCTTGTCAGCAACACCCACACCTCTAATGTACAGGGATGAATGTTTATTTAAATATTGAAATAATTGCTGGTGTGGGCGGTAGAGCACATTTAGATTTAAACATTTAGTCAAAACCCACTCTCCCTATATTCACATTTACTATATACAAGACTGAGAAAAACAAAAGCACCGACACACACCTACAAAATGAGGCAGGCACTTTTTTTCTTCTCATTTACCGATCCAGGTCGGATAGATAATTATCATTATTTTTTTTTCAGTTATCACAAAAGTCGCAATGTGACATGCAGAAGCATACAAGTGTGAGCACAACAAGGAGAGTGGTGAGGGGAAAAGCACATAGGACAAGGGCAAAAGAGAGTAACATGGAGATCGGGCAGGGGGTGGGAGAGAAGAGCAGTACATAAGGAACACTGTTGGAAAAAACATGCACTTTCGTGAACTGCTTAGCAAACAAGCATTTGCAGAGCGATAGGTCCTGCATTTGCAAGAGTTAGAGCTATTGTGTTGTGAGTGATAATGTCTTTTACCAACGTGCATTTTGTTTTTAGAGTTGTGGATGTATGTGGTGAGGAGTGGAATTAGGAGAGTTAGAGTAGTTAGTTGTGGAATTGCTGTGGTGTAACTATGTAGTGGAATGATGTGGTATGGTGAATAGATGGGGTTGAGAGCTGCAGAGAATAGATAGAAAGGAAGATAGAGAGGGGTAGATAGTTCGTGCACAAAGAGGGGAATGAACTTCCAGCAGAAAACGTGTGTTAGAAAGAAGTTGACAGCAAGCCATAGACGTATAAAGACGGAGCGTTTGTGTATGCAGAAGACACCTGAAGAAGAGGAGGAGAGAGTGGGTTTGAGGGATGAAAACTTTGAAAAGGTATTGTGCTTGAAGACCTGAAGTGAACCATAGGATAGAGGGGTGAAGAGTGCATGAGAGAGCGAGAGAGAATGGCGAGATATAGTAAGAGAGCGAGAGAGAATGGCGAGATATAGTAAGAGAGCGAGAGAGAATGGCGAGATATAGTAAGAGAGCGAGAGAGAATGGCGAGATATAGTAAGAGAGCGAGAGAATGGCGAGATATAGTAAGAGAGCGAGAGAATGGCGAGATCTAGTAAGAGAGCGAGAGAGAGAATGGCGAGATATAGTAAGAGAGCGAGAGCGGCGAGAGAGAGCGGCGAGAGAGAGCGGCGAGAGAGAGCGGCGAGAGGATGAGTCTGGCTGAGGCGTTCTGGATTTGCTGGAGTCTCTTCTGGAGCTTGGCGGTGGTTCCGGCGTAGAGGGCGTTGCCGTAGTCCAGTCGGCTGGTGACGAGGGCCTGGGTGACAGTCTTCCTGGTCTCGGTGGGGATCCACTGGAAGATCTTACGTAGCATGCGCAGGATATTGAAGCAGGACGAGGAGACGGCGTTGACTTGTCTGGTCATGGAGAGGGAGGAGTCCAGGATGAAGCCCAGGTTGCGTGCGTGGTCTGTCGGTTTGGGTGCGGTGCCCAGGGCGGGGGGCCACCAGGAGTCGTCCCAGGCGGAGGGTCAGGAGCCCAGGATGAGAACTTCCGTCTTGTCTGAGTTCAGTTTCAGGCGGCTGGTCATCATCCACTCGGCTACGTCTTTCATCCCTTAGTGAAGGTTGGTTCTGGCGGTGGCGGGGTCGTTGGTGAGGGAGAGGATCAGCTGTGTGTCGTCGGCGTAGGAGATGATGTTGAGGTTGTGTTGGCGTGCGATGGCTGCAAGGGGGCTCATGTAGACATTGAAGAGGGTGGGGCTGAGCGAGGAGCCCTGAGGAACGCCGCAGATGACTCCGGTGGCCTCTGACCTGAACGGGGGGAGGCGGACTCTGTGTCCTTCCAGCGAGGAAGGAGATGATCTACTCCAGTGAACAGACTAATTTGCATATAGCCAGGTTCTGAGCTGGGATGGTGCAATGAGCTAAAAAACAGGTGATGGATTTAAACCATGATCTCTTGACTTGGTAAGAGTATTCTGCATCATTCAGAAACTCTGTCCATCACCACCCCCTTTTTCCAAAATCGATGATCCACTCCAGTGCCTTCTCTTGGATTCCGACGTTGCTGAGGCGCTGCACTAGGGTACGGTGGCAGACAGTGTCGAATGCTGCGGAGAGGTCTAGGAGGATGAGGGCCTCTGTTTCTCCGTTGTCGAGCAGGGCTCGGATGTCATCGGTGGCAGCGATGAGGGCGGTCTCGGTGCTGTGGTTGGCCCTGAAGCCCGACTGTGAGAGGTCGAGCGATCCATTCGTCTCGAGGAAGGCGGCCAGTTGCTTGTTGACAGTCTTCTCGATGACTTTGGCTGGGAACGGGAGGAGCGAGGTGGGGCGGTAGTTTTTGAGTTCGGAGGGGTCCGCTGTTGGTTTCTTTAGTAGAGCGCTGAGTTCGGCGTGCTTCCAGCTCTCCGGGAAGGTGGCGGTGTCGAAGGAGGTGTTGATGATGTCCCGCAGATGGGGTGCGATGACAGCGTCGGCCTTGTTGAAGACGTGGTGAGGGCAGGCGTCGGTAGGAGATCCAGAGTGGATGGAGTTCATCGTGCGGATGGTGTCTTCGGTGCTGATCGGGGTCCAGGCGCTGAGGGTGGTGGTGGGGGGCGTTGGTTGTGTGCTGAAGCTGTTGTGTATGTCCGCGATCTTGTTGTGGAAGTGGGAGGCGAGGGAGTTGCAGAGGTCTTGCGATGGGGTGATGTCGTTGTTTCCGGCGTTGGGGTTGGAGAGCTCTTTCACGATGTTGAAGAGTCCCTTGCCGTTGTGTGCGTTGTTGTCCAGCCGTTCCTTGAATGCTGTTTTCTTGGTGGCGTGGATCAGTTGATGGTGCTTTCGGGTGGCGAGCTTGAGGGTGGTCATGTTGTCCGGTGTTGGGTCTCTTCGCCAGGCTCTCTCGAGGGTTCGGCAGTTCTTCTTGGAGCTCTTGAGTTAGTCGGTGAACCATGGGGCCTTCTTGCTGCCGGGTCTGCTGGGCGGGGTCCTCAGTGGGGCGAGGTCGTCTGCGCAGTTGCTGATCCACTTCGTGAGGTTGTCGGCGGCCTGGCTGGGGTTCGCTGAGCTGGCGGGAGGGTGCTGGCTCAGGGATGCGGCGAGTTGGTCGGCTGTGATCTTGTTCCAGCTTCTTCGTGCAACCTGTTGGTGGTGGTGGATCGTGGTTCTTCTGAAGCTGAAGTGGATGCAGCTGTGGTCCGTCCAGTGGAGTCCGGTGGCGTGGCTGAAGATGATGTCCTTGCTGGATGAGAAGACAGGGTTGAGTGTGTGTCCGGCGTAGTGGGTGGAGGTGTTCACCAGCTGCTTGAGACCGAGGTTGGCGAGGTTGTCCAGCAGGGTGGTGGTGTTGCGGTCGTTGTTGTTCTCCAGGTGGAAGTTGAGGTCCCCGAGGAGGATGTGGTCAGCGGAGGGGAGGGCGTGCGGGCTGATGAAGTCGGCGATGTCTTCGCTGAATTGTGTGCGTGGTCCCGGGGGTCTGTAGATGAGGGTGCCTCTGAGGGTGGTCTTGGGGTCGGTGTGGATCTGGAAATGCAGGTGTTCGGCGGTTGTCAGGGTGTCGTCGGTGTTGGTCGTGATGCGAATGGTGTTCCTGTGGATGATGGCGATGCCTCCTACCGTCTGGTTGGTGCGGTCTCTCCGGGTGATCTTGTAGCCCTCCGGGATGGCGATGGCGATGTCGGGCGCCGAGGAGGCGTTCATCCATGTTTCCGTGAGGAAGGCAACGTCTGGAGATGTGGTGTCGAGGAGGTTCCAGAGTTCGACGGCGTGTCTGTGGACGGAGCGGGTGTTGAGCAGGATACACTTGAGGTGGTTGCTGCAGGTGTTCGGCTTGGTGGGTGCGGGTGCAGTGCAGGTCCGGAAGCAGGTGAACTTGCAGGAGTGGCAGCTGAAGGGTCCGTGGGTGCGTCTCGGGGTGGCTCGGTAGCATCCCGGGATTCAGCCGGTGTTGAGTGCGCTGAGGGTGGCGGCGTCGTAAGTCCGGCGGGTGGGCTGGGGTCTGCGCTTTCCAGGGGTCCTGGCGCTGGGCGCGGTCCAGGTGCGGACGGGCGCAGACGGGCTTACCTTTGGCGCTCAATCGGTGCTCCCGCTGCGCGCGTCCGCTGCGCGGTCGCTCTGGGGGCGTCATAAGTAAGGAGCCTGGTAGGGCGGGTTAGCTGGGTGGCGGGAGCGGGGCGGCGAATGGGCTGGTGGTGGGCGGGGCCGCAGGGAGGCTACGGCGGGAACACTGGACGTCGGGCTCTACCAGGGGGCAAGCGTGGCAGCAGGAGGGGTTATCCGGGCGGCCCAGCGGCGGCTGGGTCGCACTCCAAGCAGGTAGGAGACAGCGGCAGGCGTGGGAGGCAGGAGGGGTGATCCGGGCGGCTCAGCGGCGGCTGGGTCGCACTCCAAGCAGGCAGGAGACAGCGGCAGGCGTGGGAGGCAGGAGTGGGGACCCGGCCTCGTCAAAGGCGCAGTGGTCCCTCCTGAGTCTACCCCGTGGGCCCCTTAAGTAAGGAGCCTGGTAGGGCGGGTCAGCTGGGTGGCGGGAGCGGGGCGGCGAATGGGCTGGTGGTGGGCGGGGCCGCAGGGAGGCAGCAGCGGGAACACTGGACGTCGGGCTCTACCAGGGGGCAAGCGTGGCAGCAGGAGGGGTGATCCGGGCGGCCCAGCGGCAGCTGCGTCGCATTCCAAGCAGGTAGGAGACAGCGGCAGGCGTGGGAGGCAGGAGGGGTGATCCGGACGGCTCAGCGGCGGCTGGGTCGCACTCCAAGCAGGCAGGAGACAGCGGCAGGCGTGGGAGGCAGGAGGGGTGATCCGGGCCGCTCAGCGGCGGCTGGGTCGCACTCCAAGCAGGCAGGAGACAGCGGCAGGTGTGGGAGGCAGGAGGGGGGACCCGGCCTCGTCAAAGGCGCAGTGGTCCCTCATACTCCGTAGGGAGTGTGACGTCATGTTGCCTCGTCAAAGGCGCAGTGGTCCCTCATACTCCGTAGGGAATGTGACGTCATGTTGCCTAGTCCTACCTTCTCTTGCATTAGGTACCGGCAGGATGCAAGGCTACACAAGGATACGGGTTAGGGCTTTTACATTTTATTCTAATGTATTACTCACAAAGACTGGTTACGACTCATCTGTCCCAAATCCCCACCCTGCCTCAAGGCATTCGGATATATGCTTCTACCAATATTAACACACACATATATACATACATACACACATATATATTTACACACACACACACACACACACACACATATATAAATAAATATGCATACATAAACACATAAACATACATATGAAATCAAGGTGCATTCCACGCGGCTGGAATGTTTTAATGTAAAGATCTATTTGAAAGCTACTGCACCATAAGCTAAGTTAGACCTGCCAGTAAATAATACTGCACCTAAATATTGGACATCTTTTAACATCAATTCCCTAAAAACCATTACCCTATTCATCAATTTATTATATCCTATGATTCCATTATTTTACCATTCCGCAAATGCAAGACACATATACAACACGAACTGCTAAAACACATTGCACTTACTTCCGGACTTTCAAGCCCTCTTCGTTATCGGGAAGGAAGAATTCAAAGGATTTGAAGGTTTTGACAAACTCACGTCGATACTGGCCAACATTAAATGCTATGAAGAAAAGAGTACCAATTAGAAGCAAACTAGTGAGCCTGTCTTTTTATATGAATATATTTGTAATAACAGACCCTTAATGAACTATCAAAGCCTTTGCATTATTGAAAGGGAGAAACAATAGTACCTCAAATGCACTACAATGCAAGGTCGGACATCAGCAGTGAAAGAATAAATGCCACCCAATCAAAAGGTTTTGAGACCTAAATACTCCTGAGCAGGACAAACAAGAATAGGAAGCAAAGGCACTGAATCACAGGGAAGTGAGGTAGGCAATAAAACCATCCAATCTTGGATAAAACAGCTGACCCAAAGCCCACTCTCTGAATTTTATTGTTCACAAAAGGTCTTTAACAATAGAAAAGCTACAGCAGTCTGTAAGGGACACGTAATAAATAGGAAAGGTTGTGGAGAGAGGATCCAGAGAACATATTCTGCAATTTCACCGGCGGAGAGATTTGGTTCTGGGACAGAAGGCAATGTTAATACATAATTGAAACTGGTGCTGGGAAGAGTTGCAAAGTGCTTACCTTTGGTAGGTACTCCAATCCAATTTAGATAGCGTGTTAATTTTTTGGAGATGTAGGTTTTTCCTCTGGCAGGAAGACCTACCATGACAATTAGAGTAGGGCAATTGGTCATGCATACTGAAAAAGAAAAAAAAAACAACTTGGCATTAATACTAAAGCTGAACAACTGCTGTAGCTGTGAAACTTACAAATAACGAAGATATGGCTACAAGCAAAGCTGTAACTGAAATAAGTGCGACTGTTAAACCACTTCGTTATAATTGTGCAAAAAAATTGCCAAGAACAAACAGTGGCCAAACTACGCCATTAAAATGCATGGAAACAAACTAATAGCATTCATTGTTATTTTGCCTAGAAAAATCAGCATGTCACTTTATGCAGATGTTTTGTGAAGATCTGCAAGCCGGCAACCTCCACTTCAGAACACTGCTGAACATAAAGTTGGAATAAAAGCTGTCAAATAGATGTTGCAACTCAGTGGAATAGAGGGGCTCTCCTCCATGCAGAAATCATCTGCTACTGCCCAGTGACAGCATCATCAGTAAAAATATTAAATCAGAACAACTACATTTTAAGAGTTGTTTAGAAATGCCAGAAGATTCGAATGTTCTGGACCCCTACCAGAGGACAGCAGTAGTATTGGGCACTAAAGTCCCACTGTTCGGCCTTCATTAAATTTGCTCTTCGAGAAATTAACGTTTCGGTTGGGATGTAACTGAGAAGATGATTCTACCACGAACGTATTGGGATGCTTCGCAGCAATCCCATTAAATTCAGGTGCATGATGTAGCGCGTACTCAATTTGATAATTGAATCAGAATGGTTTCATCTGAAAATCTATTAACAGACAGACTAGTCAAGGACGCAAAGCTTTGAAGACTTTGCAAACAGTTGGTGAACTTTTTTAGTAGGCTCATGAAACAAGAATTTAGCTGTACCAATATCAGGCCTCTTCTCAATTCTACCCAGTGTTCAGTCTGTAGAAGCGGGAAGATGTTTTTCAACAAATGCATAGATGCTTGTCTGTCTCCTTCAGGACAACATGATTTCTAATCAAAAGTGGGTTTTGCAACATGGCCTGGGGTGGGTTTGAGGGGAATAAACAGCCCAGCCAGGCGATGGTAGGGTGCATAAGCAACGTGACCGGGGTTGAGGGAATAAGCAACACGGCCACGGGGAGTCTACTGGATGGGTGGGAGGGGGGAAATTAGCATCACAGCCAGAAAGGGGTGGGTGGAAGGAATAAGCAACACAGTTTTGGGAGGGGGAATAAGCTACACTGCTAGGGGAATAAGCAACACTGCTGGTGGGGGCGGGTGAAAGGGTGAATATGGAGCTCTGCCGAGGCGGTGAGTCAGGTATGAGGGGGAATAAGCAGTGTGGCCTTAGGGAATAAGCAACATGGCTGAGGCGGGTTGGTAGAGGAATAGGCAACATGGTTGAGTGACAGATAATAAACAACATGGCCATGGGTGGAGTGGTAGGGAAATAAGTAACACCGCTGGGGAATAAGCAATGCGTTCAGATGGGGAATAAGCAGCGCGGCCAAGTGGTGGGGGGGTAGTTGGGACGAATTAACACTGCTGTGTGGGGATCAAAAAACAACACAGCCGAGGTTGGGGGCATGGTGTGGGGATGCGGGTGTTAAGCATTGGGCAGGGGTTAGGAGGAATCGAATAAACAACACAGCTATGGGAGGGGTAATACGCAGCCAAGTTTGGGGTGGGCGTGGGGAAAAAAAAGACCCTGCGAGGGGGGTTTATAAGAAAACAAAATGGCATTAGGGGTCGAACACCGCAGCTGAAGAGAGTCTCTGAATACACAACACAGAGAGAATAAAAAACAATATGCCTGAAGGGTGGGGTGGGTCGGTGCAAGAGGACTAAACAAAAGCATCAAGTGCCAATTTGTGTAGATTAAAGTTCTAGGAATCTATTTACTTCTACCAGCATACTTTTTTTTACATTAGTACGAACAGTCATCATTCCTATCCTAAGCGTAACAACTGCCCCGCTACTTTAAAGGACATTTCTAAAATGGATGCTGTAACTGCAATTCACAATCATTTCCAGAAATCCATGTACAAGGAAATGCAGCCACATTTCACAATTTGCCCAAAGAGACTTCATTAGATGCTAGTGGTACACCGTAAGCCGTTTAGGAATCCTGTTTTCACACAGAACGTTCTGTGGGCAGGAGGGTAAGACAGGTTAGCCAGACATATTAGCCAGCTGGGATCCAGCTGCAGAGATTTGCAGTCAGACGTTTGAATCAACGTTGATAAAGTTGGCTAGATAAGAGAACACATTCTTAAAGTTATAAGACATGATTTGGTTTGGATGCAAGCTATGTCAATGGTCAGAATTATAATCACTCTACTACTACAACACGTGGGTAGGTGAAAAAAAACAAAAAAAGGACTGGTTAAATCACTTTATAAACCATTTCCGGGCCAGCCATGGCTCCTAAAGTCACCTTTAAGTTATGTGACAACCCTCAAGAAGATTCCTGGCAGCATACCAAGTAAAAATCTTTTTTTTTAATTACTCAAATGTTTATGCAATCAAAAGTTACATGGTCCAACACTTTTCGAGATGCATTTGTAATGAAGTAGCAACAAAAGTTAATACCTTAATATAGCGATTCTCTTTTAAGATCACCGATTTCCAAAATATGGATGTACTTTCATAAACTAACCTTCAATACAATATCTAAATTTAGGGGTGTCGCAGTCTTAGATAAAACAACAGAGGACCCTGTCAAATTAAATTAGGAGAGGGACTGAGAACACAAATCGGATCTAACAAGCTGTTGTAACTCTACGCATGGTTATGGAAGGTCAGAGAAAAAACAACCAAGCCCTTATTAAAGTGAATTTAATAACAAATTGTCCTTCATTCGTATACTATCAGCCCTACTGCAATGATCTTCAGTGTATACCGCTGGGTGCACATATGGTCACAACCAGCCAACTTACATTCTCGAAGTCACTTGAAACCCACCTTTTCTAGCAGCTCCTACATAACATAAGGCCCCACCGCTTAATCATGCGCTAGACAGCCACGATAGAACCATCAACTTCGACTTTCTTCAGCCCACTATAAACTGAATCCCACTGACTTAGTAGCTTTTCCAATGTGTTACCAAATAAGCAGCACAATAATGCACATTTGTGATGAATAGAAACACATACCAAAATCAAGAGCTGGCAAAGCCAATAATTATGGCATTGACTGCCAACCATTTGGCCTTCCCTTTCGCTTTCCAATGCTTATTTTATTAGTGAATGCTTTTTGTATTAAGGCACATATTGTATGAAAATTCCATAATATTTTTTTTAAGTTAATCCCGCATTGCACCAGTACTCCAGGCTCTGATGGGACTACTTATTGTGCATTGAACAGGAGCAGAATACAGTCCGATAAGCCGATGGCTGAAATGGGCTGAGCATGTGGCATGTGCTGTATGTTGTAGTTGGTGGATGTACAATGAAAATGACACTTCAGCTGGTCAAAGGATGAAAATAACTAGTTGAAAGGCTATGCAAGTATACATAGTACATTTTTATTAAAACCAAGAGGGTTGGGTACAGCAGATCTAACAAGCATTTGCATGAGTTTGAGCTATTGGCGTTATAAATAGCAATGCATTTTATTCATATGTTTTGGTAATTGCAAGCGGTGCATAAACGCACGCTATATAGGTTTTCTGAACACAAGTAAAATGCATTGTCATTTATAATGCCAATAGCTCAAACTGTGGCAAACGCGGGACCTATTGCATTGAAATTGCTTTTTTTGTTGTTGTTAATGGTGTCCTGGTTCTCCTCAGTGGCTGCAATTGAACTCCTGTTTGAAAACAACAATGATTAATATTAAAGCATTGCGTCCTTGGTAACACGGAGTCCTGTTGGAAGCTTATCGGTATGGCGGCATAAACAAGTGTTGTTTAATAAGTCACCGGATGCCAGTTACACCAACATAAAAATTAGTTTTCTTGCTCTTTTGCGATTGAACAACATAGGGTTTATCTAACTATTTGGACAGCCATGTCTTCTGTAGCATCAGGTTGGTTAGCATGTGGTTCCAAATTCGACACGCAAGTTTTATTGACCACTATTTATTAATACGCTAAACAATGTCTTTTTTCTGCAAAAGTAGAGACAGTGCAGATACCTCGTGTGGCTGAATAATGCCAAGTGAAAACCTAGGCTCAAATCCCAGCGTCCCCGCTTAGCCAAATTGTGTGATCCTGGGCAAACCACGCAACAGTGTAGTGCCTCATGTTTCTACACTGCCAAATTTGGAAACCACCAGAAGTGATTCTCTTCATGTTGTACACTGTAGAAACTCCATTCAAATATGTTTAAAGATACTAAAATGTTTTTCAGTATATGAGGCCAGACTATAAGCGGGGTTGGGCCATGGACTAGGGTGTGCAAATGATTTTTCTAGATTGCCCCACTGTACGTGCACTGATGTATTTAAAGCGTTGTGGAAATGTGTTTCTGCCCCTCTCACATCGCTCTGCTTCATGCCATGCTCGACGCATTTCACGCACATCATTATAGGGCCCACAAAGACACCCAAGAAAACACTGATTCTGCCAACTAAGCACAAAAAGAGTAACGGTTTACACAAATGACTAAAAAGCACTCTGAAGCCTGGATCGTCATAGAAAGCGCTATTGAAAAGAATTCAGGAAAAATATTACTTTAAGTTGTTTTGCTCAGTGCTGCGTCAAACAGACTGGCACGCATAGTTCCGCACCCCTCAACGATACGCAGAATGTGTAATTAGAATGTGTTTCAGAGATGTACACCTCTTTCCGTTCTGCCTGCAGGCCCACACATACTATACACATATTCTATAGCTTTCAGCATACACCGAACTGTCCGTCAATACTTAAATTGGCGGCCTTATTAGTACATAACCTATTATTACTCTGGTAATTGAGATCAGAGGATGAAAGACCAAACCAGCCCCGCTTGGGTTTCAGCCTGTGACTGACAGGCAGACAAATCCCAGCAGGAAGGGCTGAACCTACCTGGCTAGCCTACTGGCTGAAATCGCTTCCTACTGGAATGAGAATACTCTACAACCATCTAGAATTCCGGCTCTTCTCCCAAGAAAATAACTAGGTTATAGCTAATTCCTAAGTGGTTGTTTTCCTCAGAGCAACAAGCAGAGAAGTCTCTTTCTCAACACTATGTCAGTTCCTCCACGGTTGCATGAGGACTGTAGACATGCTTCAGTCAATACACCTTGATTCTGTTGTGCAACAGAACAGAATAGACAGAGGTGCGAACAAGGTGTGAAAAAAAAAAGAAAGATGAACATCTGTGGTGGGGAGGCTGGAGTACCGAACAGAGACAGGACAGTGAGGGGAAACAAGCATATGTGTCGCAGGAGTGATGCGAGACAGAAGTGCGGGGAGACGGGAAACAGGATGATGGGAGACATGAGTTGGAAGAGAAGGAAGGGGTGAGGAGAGACAGGAGGAGTAAAAGAGAACTGAAGGTTGAAAAGAGACAGAAGGCGTTGAAGGGACAGGGAAAGAGACAGGAGGAAGTTGAAGATAAATGGCGGAGAAACGTGAAAAATTGGGAGACAATGAGGAAAAGAGTCAGGAGGTGTTTGGGGATATAGGTGTCCTGAGAAGAGACATGTGGGGTGAGGATAAGTGGGAATAGGCGAGGGGTGCAATGAAGGATCCGGGGAGGGACGAGAGACAAAAGTGAGGAAAGACAAAGAGTGGCGGAAAAACTGCGGACAGACGTTGAAGGGAGACAGAAAAAGAGAGACTGTAGATGTCTGGGATTAAGGTGAGGCGAGACGGGAGAGTTGATAACAGACAGGAGAAAAAACGAAAATAAAGAGGAGGGCGCCGAGTCGAAGGAGAGTAACTGGGAGATTACGAGGGAGAGGAGAGGGGCGGAGACAGGGCGAGCGTGCGAGAGAGGGGAGGGAGACTGAGGGGCGGAGCTGCTGCTGGCGGTGAGAGGCCCTCAGGCAGGCCGGAGAGGAGATACCGGAGGCCGGGTAGCACATGCCCCCTGTCCCCGTGAGCACCAGAGCCGCAGCACCGGGAGAAGACACTGGAAGGAGTAACTCAGGGAGAGAGAACTGCACTGGGAGCAGGAGCGTGGGGATCGGGAGCACCAGCGACGTGAGCACTGGGGACAGGAGCAGTCAAAAGACAAAGGGCATTCGGCCTAAAAGAGCAAGCAATGAGAAACATTTTGTTTCTAATGTGTAGATATTTAACAACAAAGCGATCCCGAAGGCGATCGCTCTTGTAAAAAATATTAAAACATTTTAAAAAACATGCCAGCGAGTGGTGCGCGCGCCACATGTGCTTTCAATTATCGCGCCCGAGTCTGGGCACGATAATTGAAACCACATGAGCTTTGGTGTGCGTAACGGACACCAATAGGCCATGGGCGGAGCAATGCGCACGCCTTTGGCCTATTTTTTTTTTTTGTACTTGTATAGCGCACAGCTACCCGCAGTGGGTTTCCCGGCGCTTGTACGAATACCGCAAGGGAACCCTTCCTGGCTTTCCCTGTGAAGTGTCCACTCCTGGGCACCCCCATGGTGCAGACCAGGCATCCCTCGCGTTGTGGGGGCCGTTGTGGAGACTAAGCAAGCTATTGCCCAGAGTTGCAGCGTGGGACCCATGATCAGAACAGGCACTGAGGCGAGAATATCCAGTGAGGGGAATTAATGAGCCCGAGACCCGCCGAGGCGGGAATCGAACCCTGGTCCCTGGCCAGAGCCCTGCATCGAGGTCTGCCTGCTCTAACCATTGAGCCACACTTCTCCATTGCTCCATTGCGTGCTCTCTTGAAACAAAACACACACTCAAAGCCCAATTACAGAACACAAAACAAAAAACACACGCACGAGCGTGTGCAATTCCAGGGTCCATTTCTGAACGCGGGCAAAAGGACTCTCGCTGCGCGAGCACTGCTACCAGTGCAACGCAGTGCGCGAGTCCTAAAAAGGGTAAAATACTAAATATATGTGTACCTTTCTTTTTCAAGAGACTTTAACAAAGCCAACCTTCCACACCAACAGCCCGGTTTGTCTTAAGACGGTCTGGTATGGGTGTACTGACTAACTTCACCACAGGCCACTTTTATCTCACTACCCTCCTCAACATCCTTTCACTTTTCACTCAGTCACTCCATTGCGACATACGTGTGGCACTGCAAATACCACTCCACATGATTTTACGTAATGGTGAACCAGAACTCTTATTACTACATTTAGGTTAAAATTAATGATATAAAGAAAGGAAGGAACGGATTGGAAGACTAAAAAATAAACTTGTGGCAGGGTTTTCAGCTTATTCCATTTGTTAAAAACACATTTAAATATGTGTTGAAAGATCCAGGATTGTGAAACCCGGTGCAATGTGATGCAAATTATATATCAACATTCCAGAAAGTGTGTTCAATGTCTACCAAGCTAGGAGGCTGAATGTGAGGCCAGTCGTTGTGCAAGTTAACATGGAAATGGTACAAAACACATCCTCGCCGTGTACATGCTGCAGTAAAAGCTCCAATTTGTACATCCATACATTTTACTGTATTAGATGCGTGGATTATAATTGGAGACTTCTAGTTTCAGCAGTAGTGCTTTTATGGGAGGCAGGTGAGAACCCAATTGTTACCGTATTTCTGTGACGCATGCACAAACAAACAAATGAAACACGACATTTGATTGTGGAATATGCACACTGATCCTACACATACAAGGAGGACTACATATTGCCTTCTGATGATTTGCTTTTCTGTATACTCACCAAGTCATTTGCATCTTACAATACAATTGCAACCCAACGTTTTGTGGTTTCAGACCTTAGAAGGCCCTCTCTACTTACATTTTTTTGCTTAAATCTTTTTTTTTTTCATTGTAACAACATTCACAAGTAAATGGGAAGAGCATTGCGTATAATGCACATGAATAGAGCAAGTAATGTCGGCATTTGACATATACAATAATAAGGCTTATATTGACATTTCTAGGAAATACATTACTCAATCATTGTACATTTGCCTGGTTACAGCTGACTATCAGCCACAAAGCCAGGAATGAGGACAATATGATACCAAACTTGGCTCACCCCGGGTCTCCACCACCCTTCATCGATCCCTGTAAGAATAGTGAAGTAAGACAATATCATTGTGCACAATTCCCATTAATGCACTCTCTTACCTTCAAATCCTTCTATACGGACAACCATTTCATGCAGCTAGACAAAATAAAATGTATATACCTCAAAGGAGAAGATTAAACAACCTTCTTGAGTGAGCCACTCCACCCACCCTCTAAGCATTCATTGAGTGGATGGATTTAGAAGCAAAAATATCTTTTGGCATAAAGTAATTAGAGAGCTGTGTAAAGACTACGTGCACACACCTAAGCATGAACATTTTAGAGGGACAACATGCTGGTAACCACTATGCATACACAGTTCCTTTACAGACATGTCCAGATTCAAAAACTGGTCCCATCGATACAAGTTCGAGAAAAGGAGAGAGGCAGAACAGGAGGACCAGGCCACATGCACAACTTCGTGTTGCTTATTTCTGGCCTGGCCATCCTTGCAGCAGAAAGGAGAGGGAGCACTCTAAACACCTCAAAATCCATTGACTCCCATAGCATTTGTGTTCAGAGACTGAAGCCTAGACAGATATTAATATGTAGAGGCCTGATATGGACGTCAAGCATGTGCATGCACTGAATAAAGGGAAGAAGTGAACTTGCGTATCCATTGTTAAATCTGGCGGAGCACGCAGGACCTGTAATGCTGAAGGGGTCCTAGGAAGCTTGTTTCCGGAACCAGGGAAGGCATGGCTTGGCAGTTCGGGCTGGACTGTTCCCATGAGGCACAGGGTCAGACTGATTTGCATATGGCCATGTCTGAACTGGGGTGGCAGAGTGGGCTAAAGAACGGTGATGGATCAAACCCAGATCTGTTGACTGGGTGTGAAATGTTTGATTGGTTCAGATGCTCCGTCCATCACCACCCCCTTTTGTACTGCTTTGTTTGCAATAAGTTGTCAGGGTATGCTCAGACGTGAGTCACTTGCTCACTTTGCCACTGGATTCAAGCAAGCCTGGCGGAAGACGGCTGAAATACCAGAAACCGGTCCTAGGAAGCTTGTTTCCGGTCCAGGGAAGGCATGGCTTGGCAGTTCGGGCTGGACTGTTCCCATGAGGCACATGGTCAGACTGATTTTCATATGGCCATGTCTAAACTGGGGTGGCAGAGTGGCCTAAAGAACGGTGATGGATTAAACCCAGGTCTGTTGACTGGGTGTGAGTGTTTGAATGGTTCAGATGCTCCGTCCATCACCTCCCCCTTTTGTACCGCGAGAAAGGAGAGAGGGAGAACAGGTGGACCAGGCCACAAGCACAACTTCGTGTTGCTTATTTCTGGCCTGGCCATCCTTACAGCAGAAAGGAGAGGGAGCACTCTAAACACCTCAATATCCATTGACTCCCATAGCATGTGTGTTCAGAGACTGAAGCCTGGACAGATATTAGTATGTACAGGCCTGATCGGGCCGCCAAGCATGTGGATGCACTGAATAAAGGGAAGAAGTGAACTTGCGTATCCATTGTTAAACCTGGCAGAGCACGCAGGACCTGTAATGCTGAAGGGGACATTTTTGTACCAGATCAGGTCTGTGCGTCATTTGTACAGAAATAGAAAGGGGTGGTGCTTAGGCGCACACCTGAACACATTCCTTCCTGAATAAGGAATGCAGATAGATACGCACCTGACAACATACCGACCCTGCTGCCCTCGAACCTAAGCATTCCTTTTGCATGCAATGTATTTAAGGGGTGAAAATTGGCACCTGCAGTGCGTTTTATGCATGAGCAGTTACTCTTCCCTGAATCTGTCAGAGTGTCCAAATCATATCTTTGTGAGATGACAAATTGACCTGAAAACCAAGAACGGACGAAAAAAAGTCCTTTTAAATAGAGATATTAATAGTATATCAAAGACGCAGTGTACCATTCAGCATGCGGATGCTAGAATTAGATGCACTGGGGATTGCAATACCTAAACGAACATTATGTCAGGCTGAATAGGCAGAATCACCTGCAAAATTACCCGAGACAGTGGCAGACAATGTAAAAGCCTGCTTTGCTCCCTTCTGAATGAACAAGGTGGAACATTAAATGAACGAAACCCAAGGCCAGCCAGCAAGGGCAATGCAGTGAAAGCTGAGCATTTCTGAGCATTCAGCAGATTCTCTGCTTCGGGCCATGAAACGTCATTACTGAGCAGCGCCATCTCAGTGACTTAAACAGGGGACAAACTGAGGTTGCTCAAGCGCGTGAAAGTGTACCCAGGCAAACCTTAAACAAGCATTGGCATAGCCAATAGGTCTCGCATTTACGCGACTTTGAACTATTGGTATTGTAAATGACAATGGCTTTAGTTTTGTTTTCGTATTTTTGTTTTAACCCCTTAAGTGCTGCCGTCGGCCAACGGTCGTCACGGGCACTACCTCCCCAGTGCTGCGTGCGACCGCTGGACGTCCAGTTCAGCACCGGATAATGGACAGCGCAGCACTGGGGAGGTTTGTTTACTAGCTCCCAAGTGGTTAATAACGAAAAAATAAATAAAAAGCATTGTTATTTGCAATGTCAATAGCTCAAACTTGCATACATGCGAGACCTATTGTATTGCAAATGCTTGTTCAGGAAACAGACGAGAAAGAATGAGCGGAAGTGAAAGCAGAGCGAGGCCAACAAAGGGAGGGGCAGGGCTCCTTAATGGAGCTGGGATGGGGGGGGGGGGGGGGGGGGGGTGGGTCTTCTTAGTGAGGTGTGTCAACAGCAGCACTTCAAGCAAACAGTGGTGGCCAGCTGTCCATACTGATGAGCTATCGCCAGCTATAGCCAGGCATGGGTGAATCCCATAATCAAAAAACCAAACTTAGATCCGACAAAACCTGATAACTATAGGCCCATATCTCTGCTGCCATGGCCTGCCAAGATTGCTGAGTCCTACGTAAATACCATCCTCACGGCACACCTCTATGCCAATAATATCTTGGACGCCTCCCAGCATGGTTTCCGTGCAGATCACAGCACGTAGACGGCACTTCTTAGTGTTACAGAACATCTCAGATCCATCAGAGATTCCGGTCAAACGGCAGCGCTGATCCTGCTCGACCTCAGCGCTGCCTTTGATACGGTCTCCCATGAGGTGCTTATGTACAGACTGGAGGCAGCAGGGGTGAAGAACGCAGCTCTGGCCTGGTTTAAAGCATTTCTGTCAGACAGATCTTTTCAGGTAGCTACTCCACCATTTGTCTCTAAAAAGTGTAACATAATGCAGGGAGTACCTCAGGGCTCAGCGCTCAGCCCAACACTCTTTAATCTATATGTTCAACCACTAGCTGAGGTCGCCAAAAGGTGGGACCTTTCCATCGTGTCATACGCTGACGATACTCAGCTGGTGGTAACATTGAGTGATGACAACGGAGCAGGAGCACTGAATTTTAAACATGGCCTCACTGCAGTAACTGAGTGGCTGACGGCCAATTACTTACAACTTAACGCCGACAAAACGGAGGTGTTAATAGTAGGAAAAAATACCGAAGCCTGGGGAAAGGACTGGTGGCCTGATACTCTTGGCTCCCCCCCTGACCCCAATACAGAGGTAAAAAACCTGGGGGTGTGGTTCGACTCAACCTTGAGTTTTGTTAGCCACACAAAAAAAGTAGCTGCCACAAGCTTTGGTATCCTGCGTAACTTACGACCTATATTAAAATTCTTCGACCCCTCCACACGTCAGGTAATCATCCAAGCCACAATCCTTTCCCGCTTAGACTATGCTAACTCCTTACTCCTGGGAGCCAATCAAGCGGAAAAAAAACGTTTGCAGCGCATCCAAAATGCGGCAGCGCGGGCCCTAACAGGGCTTCCCCGGTTCGAGTCTGTAACCAAGACCTTGGCAAAACTGCACTGGTTACCGGTGGAAAAGAGAATCAATTTCAAGGCCCTGTGCTTGGCCTTTAAGATTTTAAAAAAATCTCTACCTCCCATGCTATGTCATCTCATGACGCAGTACACTCCGAATAGAGCTCTCAGATCAGAAGGAAAAAATCTGGTCATAATTCCCCGTGTCAGACTCGCCCGCACTGGAGGACGTTCCTTTCAATACATGGCTGCCAAACTATGGAACGCACTACCTTTGTGGATCCGTAGTATAAATGACCTTCTTACCTTCAGAAAGGCATTAAAGACCCACCTGTTGTGCTAAGTTGACCTGATAGCCTGTCTGAATGTTGTGCACTCTCCTGTCTAGTCCAGCGCCAGGACGCCCCTTCGCTGGGGCAGCCGCCGCGCTATATAAGCAGATGTAACATAACATAACATAACATCACATTTCTTCAGTTGTGATCCGAGTTTATAAAGGGCACTGGTAGATCAGACGAACAGTGATGAAAAGTGGTTGATACTTTTAACAAGACCTGTCCTTCTAGTTAACAGCACTATGTATTCTCAGATTTATAATACAGTGTCTTTCAAGAAACACGCTTACTACTATTGTCCAGTAATCCCAGATTTTACAGATGTACAGTGTGGTAGCTGAAGTTCCATTCAACTTTAAAAAACACTATTCTTTGAGGAACTTTTTGGAGACAACTATCTTCAAGGGCGCCTTTCTCCCTCTCAGAAATGCTATAGAGGACATTTACTAAATTTATGTCTGACAGCACAATTTCTGCAAATTCCTTAACTCCACTGGTGTTCCCATATCAGTGACTCAACTATTCGTGTCTACATAATATTCAAGAACATGGCTCTGTTGTGTACAGTACCAATATAAATACCATTCATTAAAACGTGTTTTCTGCCTCTGTTACTTGTGTGCAACAATCTATGTTATACAGCACAATCACTGTCAATTGCCCAGTGCGCATCAACTGAAACACACAAAAAACTCAAACAAAATACAAAAATATTCTCTTGCTTAGGGAGGGGGAGGGGCGGGAGGTTCTGGAGGTAGGGGAATGTGCAGCCCAGTCCGGTCCTGTCAATAAATCCAGACTATATGTCTGGCCTATTATCTCGCCACCCTGAGGCTGCTGTGAAGTAACACCACAAACTGATGCCATATATTGTCCGATTTACTATCCCAACTGGTCTATACTTGTGTATGGACATTCTACTTCTTACAATAAATCTTAAATCTGGCAGCAAGTAACGGCATAAAGTGCAAAAATAAAGCTCGTACCGTAATGTCACATCATAAGGCACCCACTGTCAAGAGAATACTAACAAACACTGGGCAGTTGGTGACATCGTTTAGTACATTCAAATACGGAGGATGTAGCTGCAGAATACGTGGCGGTTGGCGGCATTAGAAAGCACCCAAATTCCACAGATAAATCTACAGGTTAACCTGGCAGCAGCTGATAAGGTAGCATAGGGCACTAAAATAACGCTAGACAAAGGGTCGATATATGTAGCAGACACAACAAGTAGGTAAAGACTGTTTTACAGAGCAACAGACCGAAAGGGCTGCTAAGATTCATTTGGGAAGGACCTGATTTGTTGCCCCAGACATCTTTCCTCCCCACATTACCCTCAAGAAACAAAATGGTGGGGGCGTGGCTTGCAGCCACCGAGAATATTTATGCCACTTATCTGCACCAAAACGATGGTTGTGCTGGTGTGGGACTACCCCCTCTTACTGGTCGATGCTGGCGATTATCAAGACGGCTGTGCAGAGATTGATGCCCCTCTCTGCAAGTGACGCTGTAAGGGCTGTAGTGGCGGCCTCCTGAAGCGGCAGATCAGGCCTCAGAGGTGGCGGCGGAAAACTGATCCGGGAGTGCCTGGGGGGGGGTCTGTAGGTGGCGTGGACTGCAGCGGAGGCTTGACGGCTGAAGTGTAGTGAGTGGGTCTGAGCCGCGAGCACAGCAGCTGAAGGCGGGGTCATATCGAACAGCCTGAGGTGTGTGTGATCCTTCGTGGAGGTGGCAAGGGGACAGAAGAGTGAAAGGGCTGCAAGGAGGTATAATAATAATAATAAAAAGAGCCACAATGGATCAAGGGAGCAGCAGGGCAGGGGGAGAAAGGAGGGGTGATTTTGCGAGGCTTCTGGCGGGGGGTGGGGGGGGGGGAGAAAGGAGGGGCAGCGGAATGCGTGCGAGGGGAGGAGAAGTGTGGCAGGCAGATGTGCGGCCTGGTGAGGGGGCGGGAATGCGAGCCTGGTGGGGGCAGGCGGATTAGGGAGATGCTCGTGCGGTCACGTGACCCGCTTTGTGGCCACGTGACCTCACATGCACTGTGAAGAAACGCCAGTGGTTTCACTAGACGATCGAGCACTTGAATTCGATCCTATCCATTCCTGCGGAATGGGACAGGCTCGACCTAAAAACGACAATCAATGGGCTACACTACAACTTCTATGAATATACTGAAGATCTGACATACTGCTTACTCACCGCTTCAATCCATATCTGAACAAGTTACTTCTCTATTCCTTTCACACGCTTCCCCCACTCTTCTGTTCCCACCTTCCTTCCACTTTAGAAGATGATAAACTCTGTACCAATCAGGATACTATTATGACACCCTACCAAACTGTTTTTTCCCCTCAATGTTGTACTGTAAGGAGATCTAGTTCTCTAAAGTCTACCACCTGTCTTTGGGAGCAGCACCACAATAGAAATACGAAAAATTTATAAACATGAATAGAAATTGAATGCATGTCAGTGTCAGACATGGCATGGCTGTAAACTAGTTGCAACAACAATTTGCAATGCAATAGGTCTCGCATTTGCGAGAGTTTAAGCTATTGGCATTGTAAATGATAATGCCTTTTATTTAGGTTTTAAAAACCAACACATAAATAAAAGGCATTGTCGTTTACAATGGACAAGAGCTCAAATTGTTGCAAATGCGAGACCTATTGCATTGCACACCCAAAGCGATCTGGCCAAAGAGGGCCTAAAAGGGCTGAAATTGGATCATAAACTCAAAGCTGCTCTGAACTGGGGCCCTCAAAATACATTTGTCCCCGGGCCCCCAGAATCTTGAAAGAGGTCACTTTTGGAGAATTGGGGGCGGGGGTTGTAGAAAGGAAAAAGAATGGGAAGTGACTCTTCCTGCAAACGCGCACGGATCCCACAATGGGAAAGGACCAGGGTGCGTATTTGTAGCTGGTTTGTAATATGAAAGGTGTTTGCTGGTGCAGCTGGGCGTGAAGCTCATTTACCACAATAAATCACCCGTATTTTTGAGATTACACTGGATGATTAAATAAGTCACGAGTTATGTTAGTTACTTACTATAGAGCACCACATTCACCTTGGCCGTTCTCTTGGCGCTATGTGAAGTTGAACATACACAGGAATTCAAAATAAACTTACAACTCATCTGCTAGTGACATTAGGGGATCTGGCGGTTTATAAAATACCTCCTTGAATGCATCGATTCATAAAATGAAACGAGGGGTCAATTAAAAGTTTTATTATAATCAGTAGTTTTAGAATACAAGTGCTTCTATAGTGTACATTCTGCCAGTGATATGGCCTTGCAGCGCTAAAAGGAACATAGGGCTTTGACGCTGCACTTGTGTGGTGTGAAGCGCTAGATAAATAAGTTATTTTAAAACAGGTGAGGAAAGTGGTGGTATAAAGCACAACCGGTTTTCACAGGACCATAAACCCCAATCTCTTGGAAATGTGCCCACACACTTCACTGATGAGCGGTAAAAATGTAGGATTTTCAGTATTTTACTGACTGAGATTATGGATGAAGCAGGATCAATTATGAGACTTAATAGAAAAAAGCAAGCGAAGCGAGCGAGCAGTTAAATGTTTAAAGGAGTCGCCGTTTTTAATAAAACTTGCTTTGGACATCTATATATTTTAAGACCGAAAAATATAGATTAGCCGCATCCCACAGTAGGAAAAGTTAACACTGGTATAGACCAAAAATATTCATAATAAACATCCTATTCGAAAACAGCTGTAGGGCTTTGTGGGGATTGGGAGCTGAAGAGCTCACCTCGTTCAGGTGGAAGATAAGTTATTTGTAGTTTTTGTAAAGCGCTATGCGGGGCCATTCAGTTACTTCGGAATGCCGAGTACACACAGACACATTAAAACAAGCAGTGAGAAAAAAAAAAAAAGATGTCCGGTAATTCTTTGGAACGCATAATCGAAATGCATTAAAATTGTGCATTCCAAAGCAGTGCCAGCCATCTTATATGCTGATCTTAGGGGGCGTAAAGTGCTGGCCAACCTTCAGGATGGCAATCAGGATTCGAGTCTCGGAGACTCATTATCCTGAGTTTCTGTGTAAAGTAAAGTGCTCAGATACCTGTTAAATTTCAAAACAAAGAAAAAACCTAACAAACAGGCGAAATACGGATTGAAACGTATGGAGTGCAGGTAATAAATTTAACAAGCAATCGACACCGGAGTGGAGAGGGAGAATCGCCTCCTTCAGCCCGTGCCCCGTAGCTGTTTCTGGCTGGTTTGAATGCTGTATATGGTGCATGTAAAATAAGTGCCGTGGTCCGTGAAGGGCGCCATGGTGATAAAGACAAGTTGTTGCCATTGTAGAATATCGCGCTTCACTGCCGGAATGTCTTTTGGGACTTACAAAATGAAAGTAAAAGCGCGCATGACGCGGGGCTGCAACCAGGAAGTTTGGCATCCTTGCCCGTGACGAGGGCGGGGCCTGTGAAGCAGCCGGAAGAGGCTGGTGTGGCTCATTGATGCGGGGCTCCCGTGAGGAAGGGAGAGCCCCGCGGTAGCGGTCGAAGTCCTGGGAAGTCCTGGGAAGTCCCGGGTCCCAGGAGGGGACCCAGATGAAGTGGAGAGGCGGGGTCTGTTTCTGTAGGGCTCCACTAGGCCGAGGGAGCCCCTGCAGGGCGTCGCATGGGTACCCCGCGCAGGCCGCCGAGGAGGGAGGAAATGGAGTCTCTGCACAGCAGCCCGGTGAGGGAGGCTGCATGCTGGCACTAGCGAGTGCCTGTCCTGAGCGGTCCCCCCATTGCGGGCCACTCCATCAAGGGCATATTTTATTTTAAGCGCCAGTGCGCTGCCACGTCTTGGGCATTTTGTGTATTTCACGCCGTGTGGACGGAAGGGGGACAGGAGATGTGCACATTCCATGACTGTACGTGAGTGCTGACCCACGCGTTCACATTTCCAGTCCGTCCTGCGCGTGCCCATCTCCTGTCTCCCTTCCCGAGGCAAGTCAGTGGCAATAGATCTCGCTGGCGACAACGCTTTCGCGCTGCGGTCGCCAGGTGAGACCTAAAAATAAGACTGCAACCTAATCTGGTCTGCCTCATCTTTACCAGTCTATGAGACACTATACCACCAAGACTGTGGCCCATCTTCAAAGTCTATAAGCTGGAGTACCTTCGGTTTAATCGCGGCGCAGACTACTCAGCCTCCACCATGATCAAACCCCTCTGATGGCCCTATGGAGTAAAGGCCAACGGAGGCAGACACCTAATTCCGCCAGCCTAATTTCAATGGGTGAATTTAAAGGTCAGTTATCACTTCCCATCACCACGAGAAAAAAGGTGGCAGTAAGGGGCAGTGAAAATTGCTAAATGCTCCCAACGGAGAGGGGAGCATTTTCTTTTTTATGTTCAAAAGAAAATCCCATTATGGGATTTTTTTTATGAGAAAAAGAAGAACAGTTTTGTGCACAGCTCCGCCATGTTAGAGCCATGCACCAAACTGTAAACAGCTTTGACAGGAACCACCGTGACGGCGGCTCTGCCAATGGTTTGGAAATGACAGCAATTCTGACTGCTCGTCAACCAATGGGTGGATAGGGGGGGGCTGAAGCAGTACCTCACTCACTGATCAAAGAGTGACTTTGGAATGAACAGCCATTGACATGCCTCTCTTTCCAACATCCCAATTTTAAAATTGACTGGCTCGTCTGTACCCCCAACTCTGTATGAAGGTTGGTGTTCGAGGTTACTAACCGGTCAGTAGGTATGTTTGGACGGGAAGTCCATATGCAACAGTAGGTGTCCATGGCTGCTTGTACTTCAGCGTGAATGGGTGCTTGGATGTCGCCTGGTGTTGAAGTCTAGACCTATTTTGGTCAGGGTGTGCACAGGTGCATGTGGCAGCCTGTGAGCATGAGCCTTTGTAAAGGACGGAGCAGGGTTTCACAAAAATAAAAACCTGCTCGGATTGAACCCTCCGTAACATTCATTAACAGTGTGCTGTAAAATTTGTATTAATTAATGGTAAAATAAGGGGAAATGCTTTTGCGCATTGTGTGAACTAATGCATAAAAACTAGGCCACCTGTGCTTTGATAAGAAGACTAATGCTGTTTTAGTGCACGATTAATAATATTTTGCTAGAAATAACAAGGATTGTGCATGGGTTAGCGTAATGCTGGGATGGTGTGCAATGAAATTACATTACATGAAAATAATAATGTTATGTGTTTGTTTTATGTAGAAAAAGCAAACATGGGCCTACTCTTCTGCATGCAGGTTTGGGGATAACATTTGGCAGAAAAATAAAAATGACCATAGAGGCTTTTGAAATGAGAAGAGAGAACGCAAAGCTTCTGAATAATAACTTTTGTGGTGTGCTGTATGACTGCCAAGCTACAGAAAAGAAATGTTTATAAACAAATGGAAGTGTGCAACTTCCTCACGAGATGGCAGAAGCAAACAAAGGAAGCGCAGAGATTTGCAACATGTAGTGAACTGAAGGAAATATGAACTATGATTGCGTTCAAAATTATTTCCTGGGAAGGTCCGTCGTAATGTTGAAAGTTTAAGACAAAAGGACATTGAATAAAACAGTCATGCTGAGAGTGGGGTGACAGAACACGCCCATCCTTAGCCATTGAGAGACGGAGTTTATTCTCATATTGAAACAAATGTGGGATTGACATTTGGGTTTTAGGGTATAAATGAGGTGCCCGATGGGCACAGGGTGTTGGTGTTGGTCAGCTAGCAGGAGATCATCGCTTAGCTGTTTCCAGATAGAGGTCTACCTATTTCCGGACTAAATCTTTGCCACTCGACTCTTCTTGAGGGGCCTTGCTGCCCTTTGGCCAGAGGGTAGATTTCCCGGTTTCTTATTTGGGTTAGTATAGATAATATTCTGAATTTGCAAATGCATTTTCTCTTCTCGTCCATCCACTCCTTCAATGCATTGTTTATTTGAAATGAGTTTGTTTCTATACATTGCTAATGTTTTCTCTCCGTGATAATCTACGATTTGTGTGACTGTACCTGATGAGCTTTTCCATTTCACATTATTTACGATAAAATACATACCGAGTTTGTTATTATTTAGTAGTATTTATAAGTACATATTATTGCTATCAACTTCTCAACACTAAAAAGGTTCATCGCCACAGTTATATACATATTGAATGGAAAATATGCAGGTTCTATTTGGTAAGTTGGATATTAACCTACATCACACTGACACCCAGCGTGAAGGGATTACTTGGGTGAAGTAAATGGGCCTTTGTTTGTGTAGGAATTATTTTTCCCTGATCGCTGGATCATATATATGGTGCTTTGTCTGTGGTCTTGTCCTATGTGTGGATGGATGCTCTGTGTCTGTGTACATTCACACTTCAAAAGACAACCTACTAGGTTTTTCAATGCGTTTTAGTTTTTTCGTTTTTCAGATTTGATACATCCTTTGACCTATTAAAATGAGCACAAATGGGGTAAAAAGCAAGAAGAGATCTCTGCCAGCTACAGAAAAGAACAGGCAGTATAGCAACAGTATTGGGGAAACAAATGGAAATCATTCAGATGAACAGACTGCCACAGGAAAAATACACGGCTTCACAAGACGACAACTATCCAGCATGAAAACATTTAACATTAATTGTAATGAACAGGTCGGACAGTCTAGAGCAGCAGGTGATGGCACTTGGATATTCTGCTGTAACGGAGGTGACAACAGGGGGGGTTGTCAGAGGAATCAGTACTGGATTTTTCGCTCTTCAGCTCCTTTGGGAGTAACATCAGACACCGCATACTTATTTGAGGCTAATAAGATGAGCTCTCACTGATGTGCAAGGGCAACTCAAACGTGGCATTGATTTTCTGTGAAATCAAAACAATAATTAGTCCTGATGAGAGAAATTGCAGGTGGATCCCAATGTCATTCAGATGACACGGTGGTTTTAAAACATAGGAGTAGCTAACCTTATGGTAGTGTTAAATGCGGAAGTAGGTAAAGCAACGTGAAAGGGATGAGGCGGTGTTTATTTATTTATTTATTTATCTAAGAAGCTTATAAAGCGCGCAGCTAACCCCGGAGGGGGTGTCCCGGCGCTACAGAATACATGCCAGCAGATAAGGGAGAAAAAAAACGGAAAATTGCTTTAAGAGGTGGTGAACATCCAGGTCTTACGTTTGCGGCGGAACACTAGCTCCGACTCAACAAACCTGAGATCCAGTGGGAGGCTATTCCACAGTTTGGCAGCCGCCACACCAAACGTTCTGCCCCCGCTCCTGGCTAGGCGAAATCTGGGTACCATCAGAAGACGTAGGCTGTTTGATCTCAGCGCTCTGACAGATACGGATAATTTGAGTCTTTTGCTCAGATAGACCGGGCCTGATCCGTTAAGAGCGCGAAAGGCAAGGATCAAAACTTTAAACTGGATGCGACAGGAGATGGGAAGCCAATGCAATTCTTTCCGATAAGCTGCTACCGAGTGGCGGAAAGGGATATTTCCAATTAGTCTTGCGGCAGTGTTTTGTACAACTTGTAGCCTTTCAATGAGATAGAGAGGGGCACCAGCATAGAGACTGTTGGCATAATCTAGATGCGACGTAATCAGGGCATGGACAATAGTCTTACGGGAGTCCAAAGGAAGGTAAGGAAAAATCTTCCTGATCATACGTAGTTTGCCAAAGCAGGCAGATGTAACATTGTTGATCTGGGCCTTACAAGACATGGTATTATCAAATTGGAAGCCCAGATTACGAGCTGATTGGACTGGGATCGGGGGGGGATTCAGAACAGTAGGCCATCACAGAGTAGCGGGCGGAACGGTTTTGTGGTTAAAAAATAAAACCTCAGTTTTGTCAGTGTTCAGGACCAGATGGTTGGTGGCCATCCAAGACCAGATGTTGGCAAGGCAGTTGCGGAAGTTGGAAAAGTGGGTGTCAGAGTGATCACTAAAAGAAAACACAAGCTGTGTATCATCAGCGTAAGAGATCACCCTGACACCCCACGACTCAACCACCCTGGCAAGCGGTCCTAGATAGATATTGAACAAAAGAGGGCTCAAAGCCGAGCCCTGAGGCACTCCACACAAGAGAGGTTTAGCCTCTGACTCAAAGGGCCGAAGAACTAACCTCCGAGTCCGCCCTGTAAGAAATGATCTAATCCAGGCCAGTACAGTGCCTCCAATTCCCAACTGCTGCAACCGGTCCAGTAGGATATCGTGGGACACCGTATCGAAAGCGGCGGACAGGTCGAGAAGGACCAACATGGCCTCCTCTCCCCTGTCCACACACCCACGAATCGTCTCCGAAACCTCCAGCAGGGCGGTCTCCGTGCTGTAGCCGGTTCTAAATCCCGACTGTGAGTCATGCAGCAGCTTATTAGCTTCTGGGTAATTGGCCAATTGCCTCTGGAACACCTTTTCCAAAATCTTAGCTGGTTTGGGAAGAAGGGATATCGGGCGGTAATTACAAAATTGTGAGGGATCCGCATCCGATTTTTTCAGAATGGGGACCAGCATAGCCTGTTTCCAAGCGGAGGGGAATTGACCCAGACTTAGCGAGGAGTTCCAAATGGAAAGAAGAGGGTCGGTTAGAACCGGAGCTAGGTTACCCATTACCTTAGCTGGGACTGGATCCAATGGTGACCCTGAACTAACTTGAACAAGTAGTTTAGAGGCCGTTTCGAGAGTAAGCTCCTCAAACGAATTAAATGAGCATTGCTGAGAGTCAAATACAGCAGTCAAAGGAGGGGACAGAACTGGTTCAAATGAGGAAGATAATTTAATGATTTTGTCCTGAAAAAAGTCAGAAAGCCCGTTGCAGAGGGCCTGACTGGAAGAGCTCTGGGCCTTCATAGCGGGTGGATTAACAAAATCCTTCACTATCTTGAAGAGGGTTTTGGTAGAATTCTCAGCCTTCTTAATTAACTGAGAGAAGTAACCTCTCATCGTGGAGCGTTTTAATTTTTGAAATTTATTCAGGGCAGATTTATATATTGTTTTAGACTCAGGATCATAGGTCTGCCGCCATTTACGTTCCAGCTGTTTACAGCGACTCTTTTCCTCTCGCAAAGTGGGAGAGAACCACGGAGCAGAGGGCCGAGATCTAGCGGAAGAGATGGGGTTTAATGGGGAGATGACATCAAGTGCAGCAGAAAGAGCGGAATTATAACTAACTATTTCCTCATTGAGGTCCATAGAAGAATTAAACTGATAGGAGAAACAGGAATCGAAGGCATCACAAGTGACTTTATGCCATTTTCGTGCCTTCTCTCCATTCAGGCTAGAAGGGGGGGGGAAGGGGGGGGGGATAGAAATATCAAAAGGGAGGAGAAAGTGGTCTGACCAGGCAAGGGGCAGTGCAGGAAGGGAGGTAACATGAGGGTGGTTAGTGAATATAAGGTCAAGAGTATGGCCTGCTGTATGTGTCGGGCCCTGAATTAATTGGGACAAAGTTAGTCCTTGCAAGGTTTCAATTAAGCGAGACGCTTGAGTGCAGGATGAGTCATCAACATGTAAGTTGAAATCTCCTAACACCGTAAAATAAGCGTGTCTTAGGGAGAGGTCTGCTATTGTGTGCAACAGGGTGGTAAGTGAGGACGCAGATGCAGTGGGGGGATTGTATACCAGAGTGCCTGCTAAAATAATAGTGGCAGAATCCAGGATTGTGAAGTACAAAGCTTCAAAAAGTCTCAAATTAGTACGTTTCTTAACGGTCAGGTTAAGATGTGATTTTATGATAATAGCAAGGCCCCCTCCAGTTTTGTCATTATCACGATTGACAGCCACCAATCGATAGCCCGGGGGAGTGGCCAAGTAAATATCGGGTTTAGACGTGTCTTTTATCCATGTTTCAGTAAGAAATAGGATGTCCCAGTCCTGGGTGTCAAGAGATAACCATATCTCATTGGCGTGCCGAGGCAGGGAGCGACAGTTGACTAGAGCCGCCTTTATCAACCTAGGGGGACTCGGATGTTTGGTGATCTTCAATGAAGAGGGGCGATAGTTCTGCAGAGAGGTAATAGCAAACTCACAGGATGAACAGTTGTAGGGGAAACCAAAGTACCAAAGTACACATAACTAATGTGGTATTTAGTCCAGTTCTACAGACTACAGCTTAGGAATCATAGACAGAGACAGAAGGCAGATACCCACAATGGTACATGTTCAAACCAACAATTAACAACAAGGGTAGCTCAAAATTTAAACACAAGTGCGTGGTGGAATGTAGGAAAAGGACGATATGCTAATGAATACATTTAAATTGAGGTAAATCCAAGTTCTCAGTGACAGGTGCAAAACTTGAGTCTTCCTTTAAGAGGTAAACAAAGCGTATTCCAAATCAGAAAGATTTTAATAGTCTCCCTGTTAATTTGTTTTTAAAGGTTTTTTGTTTATTATAAGTTTAAGGTGGTTATATTAGTCTCTACAGTTCGAAGATTTGCAATCGTGCACTAAACAAACTTGCTTATAAGACCCGTCCTCAACCTTGAAAATAAACAACATACAAGTATCACTCGATCTGTGCAAGGTTTATATAATGCTGTTCTTTTACTGTGTCAAAGTTACAAAACCGGGATTAAAGAGAACTAGATACAAAGGGGTTAAATCAATGCAAGTAAGATACAATAAATAAGGGTTATGTTCCTCAAGTGATCACAACACACAATATGAGTCAAGCAGTACTCTGAAAATAACATGAAATTCGACCTTTACACTAGCAATAAAACTGCCAGGGCAGGGTTATAGTTTACCTGCTGCCAAAAGAATATTTTACACAGTATGATGGTTCACATTATCACCATAAGAACAATCAAAGCCAACCGCCTCTCAGAAACCCACATTAGATTTACTTCGAAGAATTGCACTGACATTACACTCAACAGTGCGATTTAATTTGAGACGATCTCTCTAGATGGGCCTCGTCCTCTGTGATAGGGTTCTTTTGTTTCCTTATTACTTCCAAGTGTAACTAAACAGCGTGCATATTTGCTTTTTACTGTTCTTGTTATTAACTAGCTTATTTTTTTATGTAAGACTTCCATAGGAACTCTGTACTGTGAAAAAAATTCTACATCCGATTATTCGCTGCAATGACGTAGAAAAAGTGGGGAATAAGTTATTTCCCACCGTTGCTAAGTCATAAAAGAATTTCAGGCTGAACTTACAGGGCTCTCGGATCCTGTCAATGCAGCTGTGGTTCAAGCAAGCATTGGGAGGAAGCGCATCAGGGAAAGTAAGCACAGAGGTTGGTGGATGTGAGGCACAAAAATAACAAGCATTTTCAATGCAATAGGTCTCGCAATTGCGAGATTTTAAGCTATTGACATTGTAAATAATAACGCCTTTTATTTATGTGTTTTTCAAAGCAGCACATATACAAAAGGCATTATCATTTCTAATGCTAATGCAAATGCCAACATTAAAGTGAAAGGCGTATGGGGCGGTTTTACACACAGTGTAAAACTAAATAGACAAAGAAAGCTTTTGTAAGGTGGCCGCTAAAGTGAAAGCGGCCAAGCTGTAAATAAATAAATAAGCAAGTACGACCACTGAAGTGAAAGTAGACCTCCGGTAAATTAAATAATTAAATAAGCGTGGCCGCTACTGTTAAAGTGGACCGCAATGGAAATGAAAAAATACATGACTAATAACAATATAAAAGGCGGGGACGTGCTGCGATGTCATGGGTAGAATAAAGTAGATCAAGAAAATAGTGCTCATCGATTAGATAAGGCAGACCGTGTAACAACACAAGTAAAAATTCCAGTCGTTATGGGAGGTTACAAAAGCAGACAATGCAGTACCAAAAATGTAAATGTAAAATTGATACTTGTATAGCGCACTACTCACCCGCAAGGGTCTCAAGGCGCTTGTACGAATACCGCTGTGGAACCCATCCGGGCTTTCCCTGTGAGGTGTCCACTCCTGGGCACCCCCAAGGTGGAGGCCAGGCATCCTTAGCGTTGTGGGGGCCGTTGTGGAGATTAAGCAAGCTATTGCCCAGAGTTGCAGAGTGGGACTCCATGATTGGAATAGGCACCGAGGCGAGAATGATCAGGTCTGTGGAATTTTTGAGCTCAAGACCCGCCGAGGCGGGGAATTGAACCCTGGTCCCGGGCTAGACCTCTGCATCAGGGTCTGCCACTCTAACCATTGAGCCACACTTCTCCACCCGACTTACCAAGGAAGAACTACTAAGCCTATTCACGAATGAAAAGCAACAATTTCAAAAAGGACAGTAACAGGAGCCAATGGAAAAGATGGGCGAGAAATGGGCAGAACTTCTATGCCATACCTCAAAACAACATTCCCCGCAGAGCAACGTATGCACTGCCCAAGCTCAACCTTAAAACATTTGGGAAAGGGAGGAGAGGCTGTGATATGGATAACACCCCTATTACACTTCTGTCGCTGTGTAGCAGCTGAAAGAGGAGGCAAATGATTTGGGTCCATACACAGCAAGGTTATAGATAGGTAAAAACTGAATAACGGCGATGTCCCTGCCTGGCAAATTAACGTGTGTAAGGAACAGGTGGCAGAAAGCGTCGCTGGACAGCCGAATGGCCAGTTAGTTGCATGGTTGGCTGTATTGTGCATATGTTCAAAGTCCTGTTTTAGTGTGTGCAGCTAACCATTACTGAGGCAGAGAAAGGGCACAATGACCTTCACTCAACAATAACAATGTGTAAAACACTGTAATATGCACATGTGCATAAATAGTACGTAAGCTTTTAAAAAGCAAATCATGCTTTTTTCCTCCGTGAAGTAGTCATATAATCAATGTCTTCATAAAACTGAAAGAATTCCACCAAAACCATCACTTCTCATGTCTTACCACCAAATGCCAATGTCCAGTTGTACCACTCAACCCCACTACACCAGGGGCTTCATGATCCCCATACACTCTGACCTTCACAACACCTTCCATTTAACAGCCTCAAAAAATGGGTTCAACTTAGGAAATTGCATAAACTAGGTTACTGGCTCGAAACCCATCCCTCAGTTTAGATCCATATCTAGGGGCATTTCCATTATTGATGTAAATATTGTATTTGTTCAATATGTGCAGTTTGAGAACTACACGAAGTGCAAGTCTTAGAAATTTATAAAAAGACAGCTTTATGGCCAGGTGAGAAGTTAATTATGAGAGTGTTTCAGGATTGGCAAAGGGTGATTTGTGCAGAGAAATGGAAATTTAGAAGTAAGTAGCACCTAGATTGTACATCATATGTGGAGGTATAATTAAAGATGCTTTAAAAAAACGTAATGCTTATGTCTAGTTTGGACACCGAAGCATCTTCCAAAGAAGAAAGCTCATGTCAATGCTTTGCCTACTTCGAAGTCATGATTAAGTTTCAGTAGATGTATGGGGTACTCCAGCATTTGGGGAAATTCTGACCCTTTATTAGGTTTCGCCCGTCGAAAGCTGCGCACCGCGCAGCTTGTCGGCGCAGGCGAAATCTAATGTTTACAGTATGTGTGTGTTGTCCCACCCTCTCTTTCCATTGGCTAGCTCCATAAATGGAGGCTAGCCATTGGAAGAGAGATCTGCTCGTCATTCTGCGAGCAGATTCGTGGGCGTTCCCGCGATTTTTACTCATCCTGCCCCCTTGCGCTCGTCATGCGGCGGTGGGCGGTCGTTTATTTATTTTTTTTTCAAGCTTTGTTTTCGCCATTTTTAAAGTGTCGTTTTCAGGGGTGGGTTGCGCGATGTCTCGCTCTCCGTTCCCGCCCCCCCTCCCGCTGTCTGTGTGCCCATTCCTGCCCCCTTCCCGCTGTTCGTGTGCCCGTTCCCGCCCCCCCTCCCGCTGTCTGTTCCCGCCCCCCCCTTCCCGCTGTCCGTGCGACTGCTATTGTCGGCGGTTACTTCCCTGGCTGTTTGTTTGGAGATTGCATTAGTGCTGTACTCTTAATTCCATCTCAGGGACAGCATAGGTCTATGTTCGTTTATTTACGTTCTTTTTTCGGAATCTGTGTTTCCGAGGTTATTAGCCTTTCCTGTACTCTTCCCACGCCCTTGTGCTCCGCCCGGCGGCCGGGCTTTGCTCCGTCGTCCGGCCGGGCACAGCCAGCCACTCTTCCCCCGCCCTTGTGCTCCGCCCAGCGGCCGGGTTTTGCTCCGCCGTCCGGCCGGGCACAGCCACAGTCATCAATAAGGTAATTAAAATATACATGTCAGGCAACAACCAAAGGCAATTGAGTGAAAAGGTCCTCGGTTTATTTTTGAGGGCATCAGCACACACAAATGTTTCTGCAAGGCGGAACAGGTAATTTGTTTAATACTTTTGACTTAACGTTTTGGTACACAATTAGCGACATGATGAATGACTTGTGGCAGTGCCTTTTGACAGGTTAAACACCTCATAGCAAGCAAAGGCCATTCACGTACATCGTATGCTGTGGCAGTAGAATGTCTAAGATTGGCATTCCTTTTTTTTTTTGTGAAGTATCAAGGGCCCCCTGATAAGGATGAAGATCCTGGGTCAGGGAAAACATACAATGTGAAGGTATACACCCAGGCTATCTTTACAACAAAACACTAGCTATGTACTTGCACACACTGTTACCAAACGAAGAGAGTATAAACTGTAACACAAAAAATCAAATTGATATCAAAAACCAGTTTGTTTTAATTAAAAGAGGATAGATTTTTACAATAGAATTTTGTGAAACATGATGAATTGATATAAAAAAAATGATATATTTTATAAAAAACACATGAGTAAAAAACACATAAAAAACACTGGATAGACAATGATATGTGTCCTATCTAATGTTGCTGTGGCTGTTGTATGTCAGTCAACGCGTTTCGACACGTCGTGGTGTCTTCATCAGGACAATTATATTTTCAGCCAATATATCTTGTTAGACTTTTATTAAAAAAAGGTCTTTTCATTCTTCAGCTTGGGACAGGAAAAGTGAGGCACCTTTATTTCTAATATGGCATGTGAAACCTTTAATTTAGGGTTTCACTGCTCCCTTCTCACTTTAACGTATTTTCAGTCTTTCAGGAGTTTTCCCGGTTTAGAGATTTTCTTGTAAGCGTTTACGGAATGGTTTTCCGAATATCAAAGGCGACACACTTAGAGCAGATTCCACATGCCGATGCAGATTGCCAGACTACCGCGTGCGGAGCCGATGAAAGTTTCCAAACTCCCGCTAGCGGAGTCGATGTTAACACGTAGCTTTTCAAAGCCTTTCTCTGAGAGAGAACCGCCGTTCAGTCTATCATTCCTGCAAACAAAAAGCGGGCAGATCGCGATTGTTCTCACAAGAGCCGCCGACAGCTGATGCGATTACTACGAGAAAGAGCGCCAAATAGACTCCGGAAAAGATTAAGACGAGAGAGTCTTGGTAAAAGCACGTGAGACATATTGCAGCTCTCCGTGGTTTCCAAAGAAAACCCGACCGGCTCGCCCTGCGCCAGCTTGTTTGCAGGAATGATAGACTGAACGGCGGTTCTCTCTCAGAGAAAGGCTTTGAAAAGCTACGTGTTAACATCGACTCCGCTAGCGGGAGTTTGGAAACTTTCATCGGCTCCGCACGCGGTAGTCTGGCAATCTGCATCGGCATGTGGAATCTGCTCTAAGTGTGTCGCCTTTGATATTCGGAAAACCTTTCCGTAAACGCTTACAAGAAAATCTCTAAACCGGGAAAACTCCTGAAAGACTGAAAATACGTTAAAGTGAGAAGGGAGCAGTGAAACCCTAAATTAAAGGTTTCACATGCCATATTAGAAATAAAGGTGCCTCACTTTTCCTGTCCCAAGCTGAAGAATGAAAAGACCTTTTTAATAAAAGTCTAACAAGATATATTGGCTGAAAATATAATTGTCCTGATGAAGACACCACGACGTGTCGAAACGCGTTGACTGACATACAACAGCCACAGCAACATTAGATAGGACACATATCATTGTCTATCCAGTGTTTTTTATGTGTTTTTTACTCATGTGTTTTTTATAAAATATATCATTTTTTTTATATCAATTCATCATGTTTCACAAAATTCTATTGTAAAAATCTATCCTCTTTTAATTAAAACAAACTGGTTTTTGATATCAATTTGATTGTTTGTGTTACAGTTTATACTCTCTTCATTTGGTAACAGTGTGTGCAAGTACATAGCTAGTGTTTTGTTGTAAAGATAGCCTGGGTGTATACCTTCACATTTTAAGATTGGCATTCCTCCTAGGTCAGGAAAATCTCACCTATCCAGGGAACTGAACCAACTTTGGTGTGGTACTTAGCAGTGCACACAACACTAGACGGTGTCCCGTTGAACATGGAAAAACGCAAACGTCTGTGCTGTTCTAGTATGCCAAGCAAGCACCATTATCTGAACCAATCAAAATAGTAGTAACTGGAGGCCTCTGATATTAGTTCATGTATTAATGCTTTACCAATGTGAAGGGTGCAGGGACTGGATGGTAGCTGGTGCTGTCCAACACTCAGTCATACTGTCTTGCGTGAGCGAGCATGTGCACCTTTTACTTCGAGTGTGGTTCTTAATATTGATGTTTTTCTAGAGCATGTAAATCATACTTGCGTTCTGCAGAGCTCGTATTTTCTTTACATTTTTCCAATATATTTGAGACCGCACTCATTTAATATATTTTTCAGTAATGAATAATTAGTCCTGACCTGTCTTCTGTGTTTATTGTTCCACTGGATTATCGATTCTTGCTGTTGGTACTTAATAATCATTGGGATACTGCAGTAATAAGCAACAAAGATGTGTCACCTAGCCCTGTTCTTTGCAAGGACCTACTTCCTCTTCTAGTCTCAGCTCAAATGTTGGTGCCTTTTGTGTCTTCGAATTTCTTCATCCTTTTAGATATGGAGTCACCTTCTTTTAAACCAGCTGCCATTACCCAATCTATAACAGTGCTGTTTTCTCCATGATTTCTCTGACTTTTCTGTATACCTCTCCTGCTGTCCGTGCTCCGTGTGACTGCTATTGTCGGCGGTTACTTCCCTGGCTGTTCGTTTGTTTGGAGATTGCATTAGTGCTGTACTCTTAATTCCATCTCAGGGACAGCATAGGTCTATGTTCGTTTATTTACGTTCTTTTTTCGGAATCTGTGTTTCCGAGGTTATTAGCCTTTCCTGTACTCTTCTCCCGCCCTTGTGCTCCACCCGGCGGCCGGGTTTTGCTCCGCCGTCCGGCCAGGCACAGCCAGCCACTCTTCCCCCGCCCTTGTACTCCGCCCGGCGGCCGGGTTTTGCTCCGCCGTCCGGCCGGGCACAGCCAGCCACTCTTCCCCCGCCCTTGTGCTCCGCCCGGCGGCCGGGCTTTGCTCCGTCGTCCGGCTGGACACAGCCTGGTGTTTTTACCTCCTTGATTCACGGACCGGAGCGGTCTACCGTTTGGTGAATCCTTTCCCATTGGCAGTGGTACAGATCCAGAGGGGATCTTGCGTGGACGAGAGGTGGTGTGTTTTCAGGACGCTACTACATAGAATCACGGTAACAGCGTATTACGCTGCCTTAACTTACCTTATGTTGGGGAGATTATTGGGACGTATGACTAATATTACCAATTATATGTAGATGACCTGAGCAGACAGCAAGATGGAGACTCGCACTTCTCTGCCCTCTGTCTCAACAATCGCGATCTGCCCGCTTTTCCTCTCTCACCCTCTTTGGTTATTTTACTTCGTCCTTGCCTTCTCTTTATTGCCTTTTTCTCTCCCACTCCTTCTTTTCCCTCTGTTTGCCTGCAGTCATTCTGTTCTCTTCTCTCTCCTGCCTCCCCTCTCGCGCTTTACTTTATTCCTCTCTTTCTCCCTCTCTCACTGCCACACGGGCCTGTGTTGAAGGGCCCTGCTTGACACACGGCTCTTCCGGTTGCAACACACAAAACCTCCCCCTTTCAGTGGAAAAGACTAAGGTTTTGTTCCTGAAGCAGAAGGGCGGTCTCAAATCTATGATTTCGCTTTTATTTTTTGCAAGCTTAAGATAGTCAGCGGGGTGGGGTGACGCCGGCCTCCTAAAAACGGGCCCTGAAATGATAGCTCTGTTCTGTGGCCGAGGCCTCCTGATTTGCATGAAAACGCCTTGTGGGTTTTAACGAGTGTCTGGACTCGCGGGCCTCAGCCCTGGAAACCCCACAGTGCACATACATCTTGTAAGGAGAGATTAAGCTAATGGCAATGTAAATGACAATGCCATTTATTTATCCGTTTTCAAAACCAACACATAAATACACATTTTGTCATTTACAATGCCAATAGCTCTAACTTTTCCAAAGGCGAAACCATTGCATTGTAAATGCTTGTCTATCTTGCTTGTGATGTTTTACAGAGCTCTAAATGTCATCCTGTGATCACTTCAGAGCGCTAACTCGTCAAGAGAAAAATTGGGATGAAGGGCAGAGTCTTCTTTAATTGTGGTTTCCTTAATGGTTATCTAGTCTCAGGTGTACTAGGTCTTGTATCAGTCTGTAAAAAAATGCTGAGAGGGCTGAGCAGCTTAAACTAACACCACCCATCCCTATGAGAAACCATTCATTTTCTATTCTTAACATGCAGACCTGAGCCAAAGGTAGCAACTTCCACCCCGACACCATCAGGACTGCCCAGGTAGGAAAAATAATCAGAGCGGAACTGGGGATTCGAACAAACCCTAATAACACCTCTACCTCCAACTCCTAGCACTCATACCTAAAGCAATCACGAATCCACAGGCCCTGTAGAGATGTTTGTGGGATAGGATAAGGGGCACGCTTAAAAGAGGGCACTTGCAGCACAGATCTAGAACTCAGGTTAAGGGCCATTAACACCAGTTATACCCCCAGCAGCAGACTATAATACTATATTCTGGCTCTACAATGGCTGCTTCCCCAATCACGAGCTTACTGTTAAAACAAATTTAAATAACAGTGTACGATGGCAATCTTTACAATATCTCTTTGCTTAACCCTTCAACCTCAATATCCTGCTACGCACTTTAATGTGCTTGAGAGTCCATTGTATTTCAGTTTCTTGTATTTCCAGAATTGTTTTATGAAGTGTTGCAAGGCTGGATTTCTCAGCTATTTGGAACTGTTCAAAAGAATGTATTATTCTGTTAAATCAATCGATTGATTAAGATGTATGAAGCTTTCCAGTCTGGGAAGCCAGGAAACTGATTGGTATTCAAGAAATGTTAACGACAATACAAGTCGTAACTCATATTCGCTAGTCGGAAACAGTTGAAAATATGGTTTACAGTAACAGACGTTATTTCCTGACAGTAGCTTCTTAAAGGGCACAGCTTGCTGCATTTATGCGATCAATGACTCGCTGAGACACCCAATCACTTCACCAGTCAGGATCAATGGCCATGGCCGGCTGCAATGCTGACGTCTCGCGATAATTGGACAGCTTGATTGGACTTGAACTCTGCGTCAGTCCCTTTCCACAAGCCATATGCACATGTCGGAAAAGGCAGGTTCACTGCTCAGCAGGCGAGAAGGTCGCGAAACCACACAAGCCAGAAGGACAAACAAATCTTCAAAGCAGAGACCACATGAAATTACACCGATTCATTCCCGAGGCTTAAATGCATTACAGCGGTCTTTAAACCAGTCTGTCGCATTAAATCTGGCCACTGGGTGTGAAAAACCACCAACTAATTAAATTCAACTGCAGCTCTCATATTTTCAGCTGCTTTCAGAGCGTTCAAATTGCCAGTCTGTGTCTAATACCACCTTTTGCAGCACCCTACAGGCCAATTAATAGTTATGTAGGGTTGGGAACTGGACAGCTGCTTTTAAATGGGTTTATCCACATTTGTCTTAGAAACTATTTTCTTGTTAATAAGTTTTTTTCGCACTTACTTCCGGACATTAAACCTAATTTCAAATACATATAGAAATATACGCAACTCGATCACTTGCTGAAGTTTAAAGAATTTAAAAGCATACGATTAAAAATAAAAGGTAGCTCCCCTTAGGAATGGTCTTTTGAGTAATGTGTGGGTCCACAGGTACGATGTGCTCCTTCCTTATCTTGGTCCTATGTGTATTTTGAATCCTGCTTGTCTTTGTGGGGGGTCTGCGCACAGTTCTTCGTTTCTTTTGTCATTTTTTAAATAAAAACAGTACCCTTTGATATTTCTATTGTCGTTGATTCATGGATACTTCGTTATCAGGTGCATCCTGCCGGCTCGGTACCGGTTGGTACTGTAAAATTTCAATAAAATATGGTTTCAAAAAATAAAAGGTAACAAACCTAATATCTTGCCGTTTTACAAATCACTTGCTTCCTCAGTTTAGGCACTGGATACCGAAGCTAAAATGAGTCACAGTTCTCCAAGTGAATAGTTCTCACTTTTGCTGCCTCCAAAAGGTTAAAGGCGGAGTAGGCGCTGCTCGTCTAACCTGCAACTTGTATGCTGCACACCCTGGAGTACATGGCAGCTTACACGTGGTTCACATTTATACCAATGAAGCAACCAATGGAGGACTAATGAAATGATTTAAGTTCTATGATAAACGGTTATATGTTTAACCAATAGAGTTTCCAAAGTTTCTTGCAGAAATAGTATATATTTATTCAACGAAAAACCTTGTTTAGAGGCAATCACAGTTATGCACTATGATTGGTTATTAACAATGTATCAAAAAAACTACAATATTTATTAAAGAAGCACCAGTTGAAATGAGATTATAACTTAAAATCTACAGATCATGAACTCTTTCAGTTTTGATGTGCATTGTAAACATGCCTTCCCCTTCGCATTTTTGATGAACCATCAATTACATCAATCATAACATCATTATTATTATTTATAAAGTTTTATATAGCACAAACTAGACCCTGGAAGACATCAAATAACAACAGGAGAGCCTATATGTTGTCAGTACTTGTTGTAGATCCAGAAGGTATTCAAGAGTGCGCTAGCCATTCGTGCTTAGAGCTCTAATATGCCCCCTGTTTGCAGTAAGAGTGTTCTTTTATATTTATATTTTATTTTATTATGACAATGTGTTTCCTAGCACAGATCCTGGTAGGTGAGCTGCATCTGGTTGGTACCTAACTCGCTCAAGAACTGGGATCAGGGTAGAATTTAGTTCATTAAGAGTAGTTTGACTTTTTTAAAGGAAGTGATTGAAGGGTACATTCTAATTGCCGGGGGGCAGGGCAGTGGGAACCACGCAGGTGCTCCAGCTCCCCGGCAGCTGCAACAAGAAAGAGGGGCGCAGGACTCAACCTGGGGCACATAGGCTTGAACTTATCCCTACAGGAGTGCGGATCCGATCAGGAAGGGGCTCACAGAAGGGGGTCTGGACTGATGGGGGCTCCCTGAAAACCTCCTTCCCTCTCTGTGAGCACCGGAAGGACGGGCCTGGACACCAGCATGAGGCCTACAGGAACTCCCTGCACAACACTATGCGAACCCAGTGGTGTGAGAGAGGAGAGACAATGACCGGACATGCCAGCTGTGCCCGACCAGGAAGCGGTGGGGTCGTTCAGGTGGGACTGCTTGTGGCACCCTTGGGTAGAATGGGCCTGCACTTGGGTCTGGGGTAAGACGGGTGCCAGGGCCTACTATCATATGAGCGCTGATGGCGCAGAGGTGATCCGTATTCGACTGCACAACTTGAGGCCAACTACTCCTCGGCCACTGGACTGCACAAGCCTCCCTCGACTGGCCCAAGCTACCTGCCAGTTCTGGGGATTGGAAGGTCTTCTTGCGTGTACCTACTGCGTTCATTTGACCCGCTTCCCCAGCTGTAAGGGATTGAGACGTCATGAGGAGGGTCACCTAGTGTTTGGTAAGCCATTGTGGTCACTGATTGCTGGGCATTGTGCTAGATGAATTGGGTCGCCGCCCATCCGATGGTGCAGATGCCTTTATCCATGACTGCACCGGAGCCAGCGAAGGTAATGCTGGACCTTGATAGCAGAATGGACACAGTGGTGATCTAATTGAGCTCACTGCGAGACGATCAGCACAAACTCTAGGATAGTGTCGCACCAATTTAAACTGCCCTCAGGACCATCAAACTGACCACCGTGAACATTGATGTCTGCGTCAAGGAACTTATTAACAGACTTTGCGTAATGGAGAACAGAGTGGAGGATGCCGACAGACAGTCACACTGCATTAATTTATGTATTTTCGGCTTCCCAGAGGGTAGAGAAGGTGCAGACCCCATTGTCTTTTTGAGATCTGGTTGATCTCCTCTGAGGCACCCAAGGGCCTGTCTCCCTCCTTCACAGTGGAACAGGACCACCAAGTGCCCATGCGGCCCGCCACACAAAGTGGTGGCTAAACTTTCCTGACTATACCTTAGCGGTCAAGCACTGCCGGGACTCCTTCCAGGAAGTGAAAAAGTTAGAAACTGCCAGTCTCACCTATTCTTTGATATGCCCAGCAAAGCTGAAAGTCATTGTGAAATAACACCTATTTTTTCACGGAACATGGTGATGAATTGTACTGGGTGAATCAGTGGCGATATGAGCCATGGTAGTTAGAATCCTCACACCATGCAGACGCTTGGCTAGCTCCCAGCGCTGGCGAGGATGACATTGCCATAGTTGAGCAATGTAGCCGGTAGCGGGTGCGACCATGCTGGCCCTTGCCAGGGAGGAACAGATTCTGGTTCTGGTAGCCGCAAACAGCATACGAGATAAAGGCGTTGCCCAGGCCACAGATGACTGGGGAGTCTTGCTTGGAGACCGGGTCGTGTTCTTCTTGCTCAAGCGGCGTCTCAGTCCTCCTCCCCATAGTTACGCTAGAAACGGCAGACATCATTGCGAAACAGCTGCCAATGGCATACTTGACCCTGCAACCTACATGGGAATAGCCGCATAAGCATCGCTGCAAGTGAGCGCCTTGCTGCCCTGGCTCGCCACCATACATCATACTGAGTTCACTAGGCAGGAGCACCTGCTGTGTCGAATCCAGATGACTCCATATGCCTCGATTAACAACTCAGAATAATCCTCCCCCACGCTGCATACCACACATATGTGATAGATGGAGAGGGGAGGGGGGTGGGGGAATCAGCTTGGGCAGTCTATCTCCTGTCAGAACCATATGGTTATTGCACGGACACAATCTCGAAGACATGCATTGGTTTTTGAGTAGTGAGATGTTGCCGTCCTGAGAATACGAGTTGGGTAATTTGTTTGATGTTACATTTGAGCTTCACATCATGCATTCAAACCTATGTGCAGACTGCTCATTAGTTTATTTTTCAGAGGACTGGAGCCCTAACCACCTACATTTCACGTACCTGCACATTTGAAATTACTAAAAGTTATTGTTCCCAACCGGGAATATCAAAAGGTACGGGCACGGCAAAAAAAGCACCACTCTCTCCACCAATGTCAGGAGGAGAAGAGCTCATATCACATTTTTACAAGAGACTCATCTCACCAGAGGAGAAGACCTCCTGCTCCAAAAACGCTGGAAGGGCAAATGTTTCTGCACAATCTAAATGAACTACGCCAGGGGGACACTTGTATGGATATGGCCGTCAGTACCCTTTGAGAGTACAGCTGTTGAGACTGACCCAGGCAGGGCATTACTTGCTCGTAAAGGGTCAACAGGATAGCAGGACTGTGCTACTGAGTGTCTGCCTTTGACGTTGACATTTGAAGTTCACACATCATTACCTGTGACCAGATGGTCCCATCTGGCCGGGATTAATGGAGGGAAAATCAACAGCATCCAGAACCAACACTTATATACCCCTCCCTCCCCCCACACTTCACTACAATGCGCGTCATACGTGGCACAATCGCTCACACACTGGCCCTTAGTTGGCGGTTGGTGAACACTATATCTAGCCGCCAGGCACTACTCTTACTTACAGCCACATGATTTGCACGTCCCCCTCGAACGTATCATTTGTCACTCCACTATACATACAACTTAGGCAGAATACATGAGTAAGAACCTTTCCACCCACAACCCACTTTTGAAATGTGTCATGTGGAGGGGATCCCATCCTAGCAGTGCCAACCTGTCGCTTAGAACAAATGGCGCTAGAGAAGCTCACGATTTGCTAAATTCGGATTGATCAAGGTGCCAAAATTCAACCAATTTCCTATGGCGGAAGAATGCAGCTATTGGCTTCGATGAGAACATTGAATGCCTTTAAAATTTGTTGAAACAGGATTCTTGCAGGCACCATATTGGTCGTGCACGTTTTAAATTTTTTAACATAATCGCAGTCTATCGCGACCTTGCAGAATGGATTGTCCTACCAATTTCCTATTTGAAGCATTAGGCAAAATCTCGATGAAAAATAATGTGGTTCATTTTAATGTCATTTTCCTCAAAAAAGATATTGCATCAAGAAAAATTTTAATAAACGTACAAAGTTGTCAAGGTGGGATATTTGCTTTGTTTGCCTTACTTTGCAGGCATGGTATGAAACTTGATCTCCCTCTTTTAAGGCTCTGTAAACTTTCGAATAAGAGTTATGTTGCACTACTGGCATTTGTACAGTGCAACTTGCCTCTTGGGACTGCCTGCTTCAGGCGTCTACTACGTGTTTCCAAGATTTCTATTACAGCATGGGATACAAAGATTTGTTTCAAGCAAAATCTGCAGAATTTAAAATAAAATTACATTCTTAAGTGTCCAACACATCTGGAAAATATTTGCAGAAAATGCAAGTGATCGGCATACTGCAAAATCAAGTAGTGCACTTAACACCAGTGAAAAATATAAACAGAACAATAATAGTGCACGGATCCATTTTCCGGAAATATTTTTCAAATTAATGAAAACTCTATCCGATTTTGAATAAAATCATAAAAAGTACAATCACAAGCACGACAAAGTTCATATAGCAAAATAGTTTCCTCAAAATCGCAGTAATCAGAACATTTCCTACAATGAAAATTACAAATGGTCACAATACATCGCACTTAAAGAAAATGTAATAACATAGAATACTAAAACCAGTTAAACTTCCATTAATTTATGCGCTCTCACTACTGCTTTTTGAAAAACACTCAACTAACATATCTTGTCGTGATCTAAAAGTAGCAGAGATGGCAAAGACCTTGTGCACTGTCACAACGCTAGCTTTTTTTTAAAGTCTTTAAATGTAAGTTAAAATACAACTTGAAATGTTTTTAAAATAACATTAAATGTAATAATGATGGAGAAGAAATGTCATCACATTGACAAGCTGGCAAGCTACTGCTATACAAACGTGACCTAAGAGGGAAACAAAGTAAACATCAAACTGGCCACACCCTGAAGCGGAGAAGCAGGGAATACAGGCAATTAATACTGAATCATATGCATGTAACGAGGCTGGGAAGCAAGCGTGATGCCCCCATCTCGGGGATATCCTCAGTAGCTTTTGTTTGGTGGGGAATTACGATTATTAACCCGTCGCATGCTTGCGTCGGCCAGCACTACCTCCCGGGTGCTGCGCACTTCCAACGGGCGACGCGGCCCGCCCACTGCGTCGAATGCCCACACTGCGGCGGAATGTCCGCCGCGGTAAACGGGTTAATGTAAAGAGTAAACAATAATGGAGCCAGGAGACAACCCTGGGGTACGTCCCAAGAGAGGACAGAGGTCATGCCAAGTCCCCCAAAGTGCCATAATAATCTCTGGCAACCAAATTGACATGAAGGGTGTGGAGAAAGCTAACTAATAAAACCTCAACTCCCAGAAATATTTGTTATACCATACACCAATGAAAGTTCTCTATTACTTCCCACTGTAGGCAGGTTATGAATACATGTACAATGACAAAAGGGTATACAGTGTTAACCAATAACTACAACTTCTTTGCAAGGTTTTCCGTTTAGGACAAAACGTAGACCATTACACACAAAAAAATGCATAACAACATCTTCTGGCATTTACGAATTTACAGAATTTGTGGCACTCCTGTCCCCAAAATCCATTAAGCTCCACATGAACACTTAAAATTAACATATCAATACAGTGTACTATATTTTAAAGTCAATCTCTTCTATTCCAACTTATGTGGTATTCAGCACTTGTTGTACGACCAGATGGGCACATTGTTCTGATGCCAGAACTGTTATCAATGTAATTCATGTCATGTTTTTCTCATGGCCAACGTATCGTACCTTTTCAGTGCTCTTATGTCCGCTAAGTAAACACTGCTTTATAAAGGTAGCTAATAAATCAAGCAAATAATATGAAGTAAATAAGACTAAAGACTTGTCACGCAAGATGCACAATTTAAAAAGTATCTTGGTTTGGACACTATCACTAGAAACTGCACTAATCTAAATAGGAATTTCGGAATAGAGCATTTTCTCGCATTAGATAAAATTATGCAATTTGAGCCAGAAACATTAAGTCAGAAGAAAATCCAGCAATTTGTGAGTACTACATAAAAGTTCTAGAAAGATCTGGTTAAATCCAAGACCAATTTGAAGAAACAACAGATTCTCATAAGTTTATTTGAACTCGTAATCAATGTGGGCAGCAGACTTTCAGTTTTTTGGTCTTTCATCAATTCTGGTGCACCAACAAGGTGTTGAGAGGAGTAGAAGATCCATAGGTCGTCCCCAGCTTCAAGCAAAGGAACAGGTCAGGTAGAAACGATACAAGAAACTCTTGTCCACATCCTAGTACTGAGATGCTCAAAGTATAGGCTGGGGGTCGCATGCGTCCCTCTTGAGCTTTATATGCAGCTTTCTGGTGAACAGCAACACTGGGCTGCTCTTTGACGGAGCACGAAAATTCATAAATCATGCAAGCATGTATTTCAACTCTGAATAAAATAATGGTAAGAAAGCTAAGAATGTATTTTGCACAACTTATTTCGGAACACAATCACATATGGCACCAAAGCACACACATGCCAATTAGTATCTCTGAAGCTTGCCTTTGTTCAATGTTTATCTTTTTCAGACACCTTACACTAACCAAGTAAAAATATGAGGAACTGTACAATTTTGTTTAAGTGTATTAACACGAAAAAGCGTTTCACTTTCGATTATCGCTTGCATTGAGAGGCATTTATTAAAAGTTATATTTTACTTTGTAACATTAATGCTGCCCAATCTCACATCAATGCCATTAGTGAATCAAGAGGCTAGTCATTTGTCAGGTGCACCTCTGTGGCGCCTAGGCGGTTATAAATGGAACAACATTAAAGTTTATAAACTCAGACACAAAAGAAGGCTTTGTACAACAGCCATCTTGAACTTGTGTATTTCAATGTTCTCTCATTTGAGGTAATAAAGAAAAGGAAGGCAACGAGAAATAAAACAACTGCCTAGGATCACACAATTTGGTCAACTCAAGAGAGGATGCCGGGACTGCTCCCAGGATTTCTGGTTTTACAATGTACAAATCAGCCAGTAGAGGAGTATCTCAAGTTTTACATCAAAAGTTAGTGCACGGTCTTTCATTCTTCGGGATTTATGTTATAGCGTGGGGAGCAGACAGAAGCCATGTGAAGGCTCGGTGGCCCATACCATGTACATGCTTTGCTTTCCACTGCACCCACCTTACACCACATTTGACTCTCTGAATGCAGCCCTCAGGCATACAATAGACCATACCTTTTGGTCCCCAGGGAAATGTTTGTGAGTACCCATGGTCTAGTAGAGCACATTTTCGCTCCAATGAGATTGCTTTAATGTGTGACATGTTGACACTGAGCTATGTGGACAAGAGGGCATCTATCTACTTCTTTCAGCTCAACGAAGACAATGCTACCTGAAAGTACTAGATACCTGGGATTCGCAGTTGACAAGGGGGCAAAACATTACCTAAATGGTCACAGCAAGCCAAATAGAAAATTGCTCAAAATCATTTTTCTTTGGAGGAGTTAAATAATTCACCCCAGAAGCAAAATGTAAAACCAGATTTCAATCCGTAGTCTGATCTTTGGTGGTCTATGAAAATGCCCAAGATACACCTTACAGTCAGCTTTGATCACACAACCTCTGTTCTGATAACACTACAGTGGCTACCCACTAAACCTATAATCTTATGCAAGTGGGCCTTACACATACAAAAGGTACTTCACTCAGGAAATCGGACTTATGAAACAACAAAAACTGCTATCTCCTATATCCCTAACTTCCTTTTAAACCGTGGACATTCTTGTACTGGAAAACTCTCCTTAAAAAGAGAACACCCTCACAATCCTCCAGATGGAGTGCTTTCAAAAACTGGAATTCTATACTCCCGGGGATACCGACCCCATCTGATGAAAAAAAATTTTTTTAAAGATCAGTCACCTATTATTCTATCTTCAGTGCCAGCACCAATTTTTTTCTCTTTGCCAGAATTTCGCAGCATCCTCAGCAATCGCTTGTAATTTTAAGAAACTGTTTAGATGAGTTTGCATTAATCTCAGTTTTAGGTTTTTCCATATAACCTGTCATTCTTAATTGTGTTCTATTTTTGTACACTATTACTTAAGTCGTTCCACATGTTCTGTACTGTTCCGACACTCGCACGGGAGTGTTAGGTGCTACATAAAACTGTTAATAAAGAAACTGCTAAAAATAAATACTGGGTCAATATTCAGGCAAAGCTTTACAAGGAGATTGGGGGTACAGTGAGCTAATGGATACACATGAAATCTCCCCTGCTCACTGAACAGAGTAAAAATAACAAAAAGTAGATTTGAAACCAATCTTCAAATGTGCAAACAAAACAAGCATTGGCATAGCCAAAAGGTCTCGCATTTGGGACCTTATTAGTTTAGCCATGCATTTTTGACATTGCAAATAACAATGCCAAACAAAATTGCTAACAAAATGTAGCAATGTTTGTTTTAATACAGGTGGTGTCTGTGAGGCTTTAGAAATATATTTTCTTGCAACTGTCTCACTCTAGTTAATCCTGATTGATTTAATTTGTGTACAACTGTGTTGAATGTATGTAATCCTTTGTTTAGTACCCTAAAAAAATAGTCTTTTTAGGTGCGTTAGAGACCCCTTTCCCAATGACCTTAGGAGGTAAATCCATGTTTGATTGCGCTCCCATTTTATACGCTGTATTTTGCTGATCTAAACTTTACTTTGTTCCTGGACTGATTCCGTAGTTTAAATGAGCGTTGCACTGTGAAACATTGATTCGCTCATTATGACTATATTAGCTGATTACTGTATGATTTATTGATGGAAAATAACCAGTTTGGTTTAAACCTTCTAGGTAGGTCCTTTCTGTAGTATCAAATTTGTTCATAACGTCTAAATTTAAATCATCATTTAGAATGTTCTATAGAGAAACAGTTCCAACATTAGCACCAAAATCTGCTAAGGTGTTAACACCGCTCTTCTCTGTATTTCAGTCGCTCAAGAGACTAAGGTGGAGCACTGTGTCAAAGGCTGTATTTCTGTGCTTCCTCTCGAAAGCAAAAATAACCTAATTACCACCAACCATGGAACACCATGATAATTTGCAATTCCATCTCTGGTTCTAATATGTAAGGAACGTGCATTATCCTGTATTCAAAATATACTGTACCCCAATATTCCAGGACTTGAGTCAGATTAGTAGATTATCCAGTTTTTCAATGCTCTGGTTATTAGGCGGCACAAAAATCCAACTGTTATTAAGCTTAACTGTTTTGTACACCCCCGTTCGCTTACTTAAAGCAGCAAATAATGATTCTTTTTTTTTTTGTAAACTCTATTTGTCATTTTCATTCTTAGCCCACAAAATATGGCACATACAATATGTCTATGCCTCCTTCATATCTATTTTGGAAAGACATTGAAATATGTATTATCCAAAAATTCGATATGCAGTAGTTTTTCTATGCCTCGTCTTCCGCGGGGTATCGAAATACAGACCAAAACATGATGAGGTGGCATGAGATGGTGGTCACGTGATACAGGGTGACGCCCAACGTGACCATTCTTCTTGTAATAGCGATAAGCGATCATTGAACGGAGCCACCAGAATCGATATACCAATGACACAGATCTAGGCCAAGCGGCTGTCCTCGACGAGGACCTACTCATGGGAAGATCCGCGGTGCACGAGAACGAAGGCGCTCAGAAGGAGGACACAGGAAGCACCGTGTTAGTGGCGTAGGTACAGGCCGGGAGGCTTTTGTCGACGGAAGTCTATTCACCAACGCCACCGTGTACTGGAAGGGGCCAGAAGTCTACTCACCAAAATAGCCCCCTTGGCATGGCTGGCTGACAGGGTGCATTCAGCAACCCAAGGTCTGGACGCTGCGGAGGGGGGGACAGTGAGCAGGAGGGACATGCATCAGGTACATTTTGCCATTCTGTGCCAACGTTACCTCTGTATTGAAGAGTAATTGCATTTATATATCGTTTCATGCACCGGACATGGCGCTGAAGCGTCAGCTAGGAGAAACCCGGCGTCCTAAACACACTACGGGAAGGCCCAGCCTCCCTCACCCACCCACCCATACTGCGGCAGGCCTGATCCGGCCAGCTGCTGCAGTGATGTGCAGGAATATTCTGAATGCCCCCAGGTGCTCCGGGCAGAGCATTATGTCAATGTCAAGCCGGGCACACACAACGAGGCTGCTGCATTTCCTTCTTGCTAAGGAAAAAAAAAGTATTACTGCTTCCAGGGAGCATGCGGTCAAATTACAAGGCAACTCACACGGCCTGCCAGACACACACAGAGTTTCCCTTGCGGGAGCGAGCAGGGGCACCATCGGTTTGCAAGATAATTACAAACAGATGTCGCCAAAGCTCGCTCCCGCGAGGGAAACGCCAAACGTGCACACGTTGCAATTGAAAGCAATGCAAAACGTGCATGTTTTTGGCCAAAAGAGCTGATCGATTCCAAAAGGTCTCCTCCTATGTAGCGAATGCGCGCTGCCTAGGCGAGACCTAAAAACAGCCAGGGAGCAGCATGCCCAACTAACAGCTGAAGCATTGCGCGGAGCTGCTCAGTTTCACTGGACACCGTGTCCCTCTTCTGTTACGCGACAGCAGAAGTATCCATGCAGGGTTCTTGGAAACATTACCTGAGGCCAAGAATCTCATGACTCATCAGGATGTTTGCCAAACCAGCTCAGACTGCACAGGTGTGACAAGGGAATCTGCTGCACAGAATGCCTATTTTTTCTGCCTGCTTCACTAACACAAGAATTGGTACTAACTTGGATAGAATCATGAGAAATGTGTACATCCACCATCAGATGGGCACCAAAACTTAAAAAAGCATTTTCTTCCTCATTTTACTTGTTTCACTGAGAGTGAAGCAGTCCCCGATTAAAGCATTCAAGAAATCACTGTGTTCGTGGGATCTGCAAAGAATACCAGAGCCAGTCGATGCGGACAGAGAAACAAAAGATTTAATTTAATGTCCTAGAAGCTATCTGCCCAGACACAGGACACGTCGCCCCTTCATTTCTTGTGGTAAAACGCGAGGGAATATGCCATTTAAATCAAATGGACACACATGTATTTCCAAACGTGGAAGCACCACCAATCAGGTGGCAGTGTTGCCTCCAGATACCACAAATGTGAAAATATACGGGCTCTTGAGCCATGCTATGCTAAATGTTTGCATCAATTTCTCCCCAAAACTGCAAACTTCAGAAAAGGCCATCTGCACTGCAGGTGTGGACTAATTTCAAACCCAGTGGTACTGTGACCCTCATGACTAGATCTGGTGCTGTGGAAGTACCCAGCTGCTGTGCCAATGAGGAAGAGGAGGCGTGATGCCCTGAGCAAAAAAGATATGCCCCTTACTAGTAGACCAGATTTAAGTTCCAGCTTATCTTTTTTGCAACCCAGCTAGAGGATAAAAAGCCTGCTCAAGATCGAAGAATCTCCTCCTGAACGGCTGCCAGACCAACACCAAGAACAACAACTTTCAAGACAGATTTCTTTTTAAATGCATATTGATGCCCTCAGGGCACCAACTTTAGAAGGTTAAATATTTAGGGGAGGGGATGTAGCCTAACGGCTAGAGCGGTCGATCTCTAATCTGGGGAACCAGGTTTGAGTCTCGGCAATGACGTTCAACATCCTGTGATCATGGGCAAATCACTTAATTGCCCTGTGCCTACAAAAAATGAATGTGTCCTTGTAACTTTTATAAATTTCTTAAATCTTTTTTAACATTGTATTGACTAAAATGTGCAATTACTTCTTAAAAAAAATTAAAAAAAAATCTTTTTTCCTTTTGTTGTAAATGTAAATTTGTGGTCCTCTGTTGAGTACCTATACAAATAAAAACTTTTTGGACTTGAATGTGTCCTTGTGTGATACAACTGGTGCTCATGTAAAGCGCACTGATACCCAATACCTACAGGGGGGGAAAAATGCTACGTAAGTACCAAGGTTCCCTTTACCCAACAAACGAAAACCTTGTCCCACAGAGGAATGCTCACTCGGTCATCCTCAAATCTAGAAGCACTGACTGCAAATCTGGTACCCATAGGTCACTGTTTACCAGAAGTCCAACACAGGAAATCTTTCCCACTACAAAACCGCAAGAACTACAGACGAGCACTGATGTTCACTAGGACCTCAGAAGAACAGTGATTTGCTTAACCTTTATCTAGATGAAGAGACCAAGATAATATTTATAAGTCACACACTGATCAAAGACCTGCTTACTAAGGACATACGGGTGCGACACCCTACATCTTTAAAGTGAAAACCTACATCTTCAGTCTTTGGTCTCAAAATGTTGATACGGGGCCCTCAATAATAAAAATAGAACCTGGGATCTTAGGGAATTTACTACACTCTGGAAAAAATGTATTAGGCAACGATGAACATAACTTCTTCATGTGCTTGCTACCTTCATCTGTTGCTCTTAAAATAAAACTTATGTATGGTATATAATACTGCCATAAAGAAACCTTTCAAAAGGAAAGGAATTTACATAAATAGTGCTGCTACAACCACCCTAGATTTGAGTCTCTAGGACATTAAAATACAGAACGAGAACAAAAACAAGGACAGTGGCGTAAGCATTTCACATTCTGATTGTAGTGAAAACTGAATCAAATTGCAAACTGCAAACATTGTGCCTTCCTTAACTTGCCAAAACTTCTAAAACACTAGGTAAAAAGCTGCACATTTATCTTTCAGAAGTTATTTATCCATGGAAACAGGGTTACATAAAGAAACATTGCAAAATAAGAATAAGTATTATTTGTATTAGCATAAATAAAAACAGAATCTCGCAGCCAAATAGAAGCTGATAATAAATCCTACAGTGGATGAAATGCCGAAATCGAAAAGTTGCGGCCCTTGAGGGAATGGTTTTGTGGAATTAATGATCACTAAATACTGCCTCTCTTTGGACAAAGATGCCACATTCTTATAGTAATTATGAAAAATAATACTTCGGCAGAATAGGTGCTCAGTTTGGTTCTCCCGTGAGTTTTCCGGGATGGCATAATACTTAATGAATGGAGATTAGTTTTTAATACAACATAAATATTTTTTTGCTGCAAGCTTAAAAACAGCAGTTACAAAGTCATAGGATGCTATCAACTTCTCTTCCCGTAGCGGCATTTCAATTTCCACACAGGTGGGCCTCAGTCAGTCCGCTGATGAAGGGTACGCCATGAACTTTATCTCATTGGGGCCAATGGCCCGAAGATGTTGGCCTAATGCCAAACTGATCTCCTTTATAAACCCACCATCTTAGCAGAGAAGCTCACAATGTATGAACTTTTCGTATACATTAGCAATTTTTGCTGTTCTGGATATCACCAGTCTGAGCTTTGAAGAGTAATGCACCTCCCGCAAGGTAGTGGAAGAAAGGATTAAGAAATCTGCTTCACTATTCCTATTGCTATGGCAGAAATATATATTCATTCCACTTGGCCACTGGATGCAGACCAGGAAGTGGGGAATAATTAAATTTAGTATATCCGACTTTGTGGTGCATTTGGTTTATCTTGGTCTCACCAAGCCTTTTTAACAATAACATCACCATGTAGTGCCCATCATTTAAAAAGGTACAATATACGTGAATGTGTATGATTATTTGAAGACTTTGCTATGGTTTCCACTGCAAGGATAGTGAGAAGATGGAGACAAACTGGTTGAAGAGACAACACGGATAAGATAGGTTTCTCTACAAACAACCACACAAATGAAATGAGTGTTTTTAACTTGTAGAAAAGGCACATGTCCTCCATTATTGATCTTTGCCATTGACCAATACGCTTTATGGAACCGGTTGTATCTGGTTAATAGAAAAGACAAACAACAATCGAGTGAAGAGTCAGCGATTCTGATTGTTGCCACAAACGATAAAAGAACTGTGGCCCATAGTTTTGACTGCAATCGGTGAATTACAGTAGAAAAATAATCATTGAATAGGCAAGGCCAGACTTTATCCTTAAGTATCAGTAAATCATCCCATATGAAAAGAACGTGTGCAAGATTATTTCACATTTTGAGAGGGAACCAAATCAGTATGAGGATATGAAAGAAAAATCTCTGGACTGGCTGCGTGAAGAACAGGCCTGTCATATTTTTGAATTTGTGAGAGGCAGGCAACAGCCAGGTCTGTGCCAAAAGATATGAAGAAATATTGAGTTAACATGGGCCCTTTTCAAACATTATCCACGAATTTCAGTACTTTATAATGAACCATTCAAAATGAAATAGGAAACTAAAAATGCTTATTAGTCTCATCAGGCACCTTTACTTTAAAGCTGTACTTCTGTGGAACTTGATTGTTAGTCCTTTGTGTGTGGGGTTGGGGTATGCTCCCTTAACAGACCCTTCTCATAGATATATACTAATGAATATATATTCATATAAGCATGACTTCCCTGTGCCACTTGGTGATGCGCCATTCAGCTGGGATATGTAACTGCCCCCTTCCCTGACTATTTACTTTCTCTAATAAGTTTACTTTCAATATCCCCTGGTGATAAGTTTCCACACCACCCACTCCATTCATAATAAACTGCATTTCCCCATCTCCTATTGGTCACTTACTTTGGCTCCAACAGCCATCTTGTCATATCATCCATCACCTGGGAGCTGCGATTCCACTTGCATTCTAGATATCACATCCTCGTTTTGGGTAATTTGCTGATTTCGCAGCCACCAAATCAGGCCGCGAGAAAGCTATTCGCCCACACGCTATGGCGAGTCAGATTTTATCAAGGGGAGCTATTTTTAGGGCCTTTTAGCCCATTCTAGAGAGTCGACAAAGAGCAGGTGTTCGTTTCACTAAGAAAGAGAATGAGCAATAAAGATAGCTTTAAACCTTGTTATCATCTCGTCACAGTTGCTCTGGGTTCAAAGACAGAGGTCAAATGTCATCTTATATCTTCTTACAATATGCTATGTTATCCAGAAGGTTGGTGTTTACTTTTCTTTCTTTGACTTGCACAGTTAGAGGATTTTGTAAAGTGAACTGCCTGACAATCGTGCTGTACAAAGAATGAAAAGAAAGACTGGAGGATGTGCATGTTTTTGTAAATCAAAACATTTCAATAGCTTGTAAATAAACTGTACAAACATTTTAAAATATATCTCAGTAGTTATGAAAGCACATGTTTTGCAATTCATGAATGATGAGATTAAAACAGATCAGAACACTTTACTTGGTGATGTGCAAATAATTATTTTTGCTCACATTTTCCACGGATTGTCTATACGCTACATAGTTTTAGCAGTACAATTGCATGTTAGTGTGAAAGTTTGTGGCTATTTCAATTAAAAATGTGCCGTTTATAAATGTCATTGATCTATTGCATCATGCTTTAGTAATGTATTTATTACAAATGAGTTTTTGAACATGAACCTAAAAAACATTCCTGCCCCCACACGGATGACAATGCTATCAGTGTGTATTTTTCACCGAACGAGGACCGCATTGACGACCCGTCTCCTGCATTATCGAACCGCACTTATTACGTGCTTTGCTGCCAGGCTATATAACCGATTTAGGGTTGCCTGCCACGGTATTCACAACTTCCACCGGGGACTCTATACTAGTCCCGTAGTGTGGACTGTACAAAAAAGTTATTTATGAACTTTTTATAAAAAAGGCATGTACTGTTTGTCCTGAAGATGAACTCTGAATTTATATAGGGTTCGAAACGTCGTCGACCTAGTCACACTATATGCATATTTATCATGCCAATGGTTGCAAGCAATAGTGTGTTGTTTGTACTGTCTGTTTGTGAACTATGATACACAGACTACCTTAATTGCCTGTATTTCCTGGTTTGTCTTTCTTCTGTGTGTGTTAGTTGGGCATCGGCTGGTGTCCTGCTTGTATCATACCATATTACCTGTGAATTCTTTTTTATCAAAAATTAAATACTGTCCGGCTGGACAATGAATATAGTTGCTATTTAGTCTATATTTATTCTTTGTTAATAATTCAATTGTCTAGGGACCCTTGTCCTGTGAAAAAACGTAACTACCTAAGGTCCCTAGCCTATCGCTTCCTTGGGTTCCCTTGAGTATTAAAAATTATCAGTGAGCTAAGAGGCAAGTCAGGGGTCATGTCTACCTTATATGAGGGCTAGATTCTTATACTTTGAAGAAAGATTTAGACTATTAAATCAAACCGGTTTTTTTGTACAGAATTGCATAACTTGCATACTTGAAGGTGCTCTCATATGTGATAATGAAGAAAAAGGCAGCTCTGTAAAACAAAATGTTTCCCTGGGATTACACAATTTGAAACCAGTTTTTGAATCAAGTACATTACAGTTAGGTTGAGTAGATGATTCATGTCACTAGACCTGCAGGTCTGGTAACATTTTTATGATTTTGAAAGGCCTGACTAAATATTCAAGCTCCTCTGTGAAGCAACCGTCAAGAGGAGCTAAAATCATTGCCTTCCTCCAGTTCATCACTGGCACTGCTTCCTGTTTCGGACTTTCGTGTGATAATCCATTCAGAGTTTTAGTCTTATTTTGTTTTAACCAAATAAATTAGATAAAACCATAAACATGTATGACATGAAAAATGTGCACAGTAGACCGTGTAAATATTGCAGCTTCTATATACATATGGGTACTTATATAGAGTAACGTAATTAATCAGGTCAAACTGTAACAAGCATGATGCATTTTGCATTTTACAATGATATTTAAAAAATATGCCCTTCCCAGCCCTTCTCCATCTGACTGATCTCAATCCTCATAGTACGTTGAACTCCAAAACATCTTTCTCAATCTTTCACACCTCCTTTAAACCACGAAACAACTTACTACTTCCTCTTTTCAAATCCACTCCTTTCATTCTTTCCCAATCCAAACTCTTCTAAAGACAAAAAATTAAAACCACAATCCTTAAACATTACACGAGTAACGCACAAGAAAAAAACAACACAAAAAATATACTAATCATTAATTTTGAGTTCTGGAATAGCGTCCTACTCTCCGCAAAACAAGCGCTTCCATTCCTCGCAAGAGGTTGTAAGCACTATGTGAACACGAATACAACCTTAAGACAACGGTATGTAGGTGGAAAGCTCGGGGCTTGGAACAGTGTCCCTAATGACCTAGGGGGAGGCGGGGGCATGAGACCCTGAAAGTATTAAACTCCACATTCTCAAGTAGGGCAGATCCCAGCCACTCACCCTTCCTCTGCGATGTGTGCTTCCCGGGCAGCCCGTTGTTGTAAGGCATCCATATTTTCTTGAGCGGGTTCTGAGTGAGCTCCCGTGGTGACACCGCCATCCTCGCTTATGCAGTGAAGCTCCTGCTGACACTCCTGGCTGGCTGCCACGCTCCCTTCAGTGCAGCTGCAGAGACTGTTTACTATCCGCAGCTCGGCGCCGTGTTAGCTCCTAGGACAGCCCACTCCAGCGGCGCGGAGGCAGGCCGTCGACACTGAGAGCGGGCTGGCTGAGCAAAGAAGCCTCGGCAGCGTAGTCACTTCCGACTGAGATATAATAAGTGACACTGCTTCAGTGCGTCGTCTTCAAATAAGAATTTCTCTAATAGTTCTGACGCATAAGTACTAGATATTAATTTATTTTATAGTGTACGGTTTCGTTTGCAAAATAATAAATGGAGAAAAAACATGGTATTTTTTCAACGAGGTTAACTAAAGAAGGACAGTGATCACTAATTTTGTTATTCCAACATTTGTGTCAACAAAACTTCTCACTGAACGCGACAGAAACGACTTTTAGACATGGCCGCGCCTTCGTAGACCTGAAACGTTCCGGTCCCAAAGGGGGCGTACCAACCGTTGTCCCTTTTCTGTGTCTTTACCCGAACAGCGAGCGAGATATGAAGCGCTGCGAGAGGCGTTGCAGTTATTGCTCAACACGCAAATAAATTGTGCTGTTAGGACATTACTCCCTGGAGTACCGCGGACAGTTTGACAGTCATAGCGTCTTTTTACCCTAAAAATAATTTAGTAGGCAATGTACCATGCATGTGCATTGCTGCTTGAAAGGTCGGCGGTGGGTTTTACGCTATCCATTTAGATTACATTAAAGGAATCTTCCTTAAAAGCAGTGCACCTCAAGAGTCGAATATCGTTTTTTTGTTTTTGCCAAAGTTCTGGACATAACTGTTCTCATGAATCTCAGTGGACATGTATTTCCTCTTATTAAAATACATTTGAAGAGTATACCCTACCGGCTCTGCCGCCAAAGCGACGGGCTATTAAACGGTGTTTACAAATAATTAAGTACAGTTCAGTTGAATGGAAAAGAAACCTACAACTCTCCCCGAAAATGGCTGACCCGTTTACAAAAAAAGAGCCGCAGTATTATTATATTACAAAGTGGTTAGTCTGTGTAGAAGGCGTTGAACAACTTGGGAAAGAGGACCCACTCTCCCTGACCATGTGAAACAGCGACAATGAGCAGCATCACTGTTGCCGCATTAAAACACCCTGCTGTTCTTACAGACGTGGCTCAGTATATGCTCCTCCCATTACTGAACCAAGCACTAGGATATGCGCTGCTTAATCCAGTTTTGCAACTACCTTCAGCAAACAACGATTAGATTAAGACAATGGGATAATTTCTTTAGTCGGTCGCTAACCTGTTACCTAACTCTACAAACGCAACACAATAATTACATTAGTTCATATTTGTTTGGGGTCTATCGCATTCCATTTTGTCTATAGCAAATAACAATGTATCTTGTTAGTTAATCAGCGCCACGCGTGCATATAGGCATTGTAACAACAGTACACCCTGCAACCAGGTGCACATAAACTGTGTTATAAACAGAGATACCTGTACTAGGTGTACAAAAAGTGTGAAAAGAGGCGCAGGTTTAATTTTGTAACTTCAATTGCAGAATTTGGATACAGTTTTACAAGCAACAAAGTAATACGTTCCCTTATGAATAAGACTATAGAGTCATTCATGTTGTGAATAAAAGTCAAAATGGCCAGGTGTCTTTTAGCCGCATGCTTGTAATTTCCCAATGCTCTTAATAAGCAATGCTAGATTTATACACAACAGCAACCACGTAGAAGCTAAATATTTTACTATGCCAAAGTACAATGCCTTTGAGTCAGTTGCGATTTGTGATAGTTACTTTCCTGGTTTCTCTGATAAGAGAAGCTTATGTTTGATGTCGGCTCAGTCTGCGTGATTTGTGTTTAACAGGTGATTTGTGTTTAACAGCTGTAAACTCCTGCCTAAAAGAAATACAGGTGTTGCAGTCTTGCACATTTCATGATCTTTTTGCGGAGGAGTAGCAAGCTACCCATCTTCTATGCATGGGAGCCCTTTAAGTGGCCTATACGGGTTGTGTTTCAATAATATGCAGGAACTGAAGCAAACAAGCATTTACAATGCAACGGTTTCGCCTTTGGAGAAGTTAGAGCTATTGGCATTGTAAATGACAAAATGTGTATTTATGTGTTGGTTTTGAAAACAGATAAATAAATGGCATTGTCATTCACATTGCCAATAGCTTAATATCTCGCAAATGTGAGAACTATTGTACCCTACGGACGAGCTCAGCAGACAGCAATTACTACCACCCACACACCCAGAGCCAGCCACACCCAGAGCCCCCCCCACACACACACACACACTGGAGCAGTCACACACACACACACACACACTGGGGCAGTCACACACACACACACACACACACACTGGAGCAGTCACACACACACACACACTGGAGCAGTCACACACACACACACACACACACACACACACACACACTGGAGCAGTCACACACACACACACTTGAGCAAGTGGACGGGGGCCTGGCGAGAGCGGGGGCTTCGAGAGAACGCCGGCAGCAGAGGCTAAATGCTGGCTTTGTGCAAGTCGAGGTCTGTTCATCTTGAAATGCCGCCAAGTTCTTCAATGAAGGCTTCGCAAGGTCAGCGCCGCGGTGACGTCACCGGTACAGTAGGAGAACCAGGGAAGCGGGCCCACTGCAGCCCGGAGGTATGAGCCTGTGAGCGAGATTGAAGAATAGGGACGGAAAGCCCCCACTGCAGCAGTGAAGCTGCCGCAGCGGGCGAGGTGCGGACACGGGGCCACGGCAATGAAGACGGGTCGAACGTGAGGGGAGAGAGAAGAGACGGAAGGAGGAGGCCGAGGGAGATAGAAAGGGAAAGAAAATGCAGCGGAGATCGAAAAAAGATTAAAAGAGCGAAATAGCATGAAGAGCGTAATTGTCGCACTAGGGAAGGACTGTTTGGAAGCCTAATGCAGACTGAAAGTTTGCAGGGAGGCGTGATGACCCGGGCCGGCCAGCCAATCACAGCACGGCCCGGGAATGACGTCACGGGGGTGTCCCGGGCCGGCAGCCAATGACAGCGCGGCCCGGGACAAAGGGGCGGGGCTTAAAAAAAGTCCCAGAAACGCCCCCGAATCGCGTTTTCACGTGAAAGCGTGATTGACAGCCTCTGTCTCCCAATGGCTAGCCTCCATTTATGGAGCTAGCCAATGAGAGACAGAGGCGGAACCAAAGTCCATATGTAGGATCATGAGGTTTCGCCGTGGGAGGAGCAACTGCTACGCAGTTGCAACGCCCAGGACGAAACCTAAAAATGACAATTGTGAGCAAACAAAATACAAGAGGTGGCAAACGGTGCATTACAGGAGGAAAAAGTGACGTGTGCAGGTTACAAAAGCGTACAAAGTACAAGTAGAGGTATAGTGCTGCAATATATGGCAGACACTCAAACACAAGAACGAACGTTACGTAGGCAGTGGTGGCATTTGTGCAAGTATCGAAAGCAAACAAAATGTAAGAGGTAGCAAACAGTGTGTTACAAGAGAAAAGTGACGTGTGCATGTTACAAACGAGTACCAAACACAGGTAGAAGCTTAATACTGCAATAAATGACAGAACACACTGGGAAGGCACTTCCATAGTCATGGAGAAAAGGATTCTCCATAATGAAGGGTCTTCCTTCGGATAATAGAGATAGAGAGGGTGTGAATTTTTAAAAAAAATATTTTTCATAACACTCCTCCTTTTTACCTATATTAGTGAGGCTAAAGAAAATACACCTCCTGCTCTTTGCCAAATATATCTCGCTCGGATCTCACTGCCTTCCAACCTGAAGGATTTACGAAACGGATTTAGCTCCGCCTCCTAAAAAAGCGTTCTATATCACACACAGATAGCTGTACTTTTAGTGAGGTCTCAGTGGCCGTTTACTTCATGTACAATGTTAAAGGCCGTAATCCGCTTGCATTATAATTAAAATAGCTATATCTAAAAGTAATTATGTCAGAAGTGGGATTTGAACCCACGCCTCCAATCGGAGACCAGAACACCCAGCTGGTGGGAAGAGTCAGCTCTTGAGTCTGGCGCCTTAGACCGCTCGGCCATCCTGACAGCTGATTCAAGAGGGTTGGGACAATAGTCTGGAGGCTGGTTGTGACGACACAATACGCATCTTGTCTGACACTTATCACAACTGGCTCTGCGGCACAGGTATCCCTAACAGACATCAGACCGGCGACAATTGCATCAAAGGGCGAAATGTTTAACAACTGACACCAGCAACTCATCCTTCTAATCACACACCCACCACGAGGCTTTTACAGCCCACACCAGCGCTCAATTATTGCACATGCATTTATGATAAACGCTTTATCCGAGCACCAGATAGCAACGTAATTGTCTAACGTAACGTACCCAACTCTAGACGTGCTTCTGGAGCCGATGTCAGACACTAAAGGCCAAAGAACCGAAGGCTGCAGCTGAATTGGCCAAAACTGCCCTTACTAATTCCAGTACGCCACATCAGACCCCGCAGTTTAACGTTTTGGCACAGACACCAGGAATTTAATATCATTTCACTGACATCACCGCTGAGATATTGCAGCTCAGGCATCTGGATGGAACCCAGGCATTTTGGAATAACATCTGGCACTGACGTCACAGTAAGGGCACCGCCACTGTCGTGTGCCGCTCGAGACATGTATGCCACATGCAATGATACTTGCTGGAAGAGACAACTAGGTTTAAATGTCTCAGGACAGACATCGGAAGCAGATTTGATAGAACAGCCATCAGCAATGCCAGAATCTCCACCTGACAATCACAATTGAGAAGTCTGGAACAGACATCAGGTATTAACTGACCCCCAACCCATATCTGAAGGCACACAGATGAGAGCTGTTTAGAGAAGGGGAGGCCAAATGATGTCATCAGATCGGTGAGATGCATACTGTTAGGGGGGGGGGAGGGGGTGTCTGTGTGTTATTCAGGTGTACCCGCCCCCACAGACCTCCTCTTCTCCTCGACCTGAGGGGAGCCCAGGGCTGAACTTTCCCTCCATTTGACCCCAACCCTCGCTTTACAGAACGGAGGAGCAACAGACCTTGAGTCAATCCTCCTCTTCTGCACGTGGTATTCTCAAGGGTCATCTCAAACGGCGCGTGCAGCTGCAGGGTCGCCTTTCACCGCTCGTTCTGGTAGAGTTAGTGACTGGATCCAGATTTGAAGGCGGACCAAGTCCGGATCCCTACCCTTGACTGCTGGGATTCTGAGCAGCGCACACGGGCGCCTAGAAGCCGGCGCTACTCTCCGCAAGAGACTGAGCGAGCGTCACGTGTTATGAAAGGCGTCCTGCTGTTTCCGAAGGGGGAATCCAGCCCTGCAGGCACAGAGAGACAGACGGAAGCAGAGAGATCTGTACCCAGCTGTGGGTGCAGAGGGGTCCATCCAGAGCCAGGGAGGGGTCCTTGAGACTGGGCAGAGAGAGGTACATGAGTGGAGGCAGCGACTGTGAAATTGACTGCAACCTCCAATTATTGGTTCCTTATGTACGGACAGCAGGGGGCGCTACAAAGCCATATACCAAAACATGGGCAAGCGCCATTATGGCAGCCCGGTTAGCTCAATCGGTAGAGCATGAGACTCTTATCCTCACGGTCGTGGGTTCGAGCCCCACGTTGGGCGCACACCTATTTTATAAATCATATTATTTTTTTTACAAACACTCCTGTTTTATCTATATTAATGGAGGTGACGAAAAAATGCTACAATTTGCGACCTGATAACTCACTCTAGCAGCTGTTTCTTCCACACGGCCCTACAGGCCTGTGAGGGGCCAATGGGAGCAGCCCGGCCTCTACTTGGTATTACCCAGTCACATAGAAACACCTATATTTTCAACGATTATTCCCCCGGGACTACTTCGAAGGGGGGGCTGGGGAAGTAAAGGGCATCCCGCTTTGATCATGATTAAAGTAGAATAAAATGATAATGTGTCAAAAGTGGGATTTGAACCCACGCCTCCAATCGGAGACCAGAACACCCAGCTGGTGGGAAGAGTCAGCTCTTGAGTCTGGCGCCTTAGACCGCTCGGCCATCCTGACAGCTGTAAAAGTACTTCCCAGGTGATGTCATTAGAGCTCGGCAAATGCCACTTGTGACGGGGAGTATATCCGGGTGTTGTTCAGCTGTACTTCTCATCCACGGTACTTCTCTTATTTTAACCTTGTGAAAGGAGCTGAGAGCTGAATTTCGCACCGTTTTGCCCCTAATCCGTGCATTGCACACCAAGGGACAACATCCGCAGTCCAACTGCGTCTGCAATCGTCTTCTTCTGATGCACTGGTCTTCTTGGCCAGTTTCAGAAGGTGAATAAAACTGCAGGGATTCCACGAATGACCCCCCCGGCCGCTCGTGACTTGATCCCAGATTTACAACTCGGCTGGGGATTCTACTTCCGACTGCTGCTCTTATGAGCAGGCGCCCCTGCTGTTCCTGGAGGAGGCATCCAGTCCTGCCTGCAGCCGGTATGTTAAGGAAGGCACACAGAGCCAGGCGGAAGAAGCGAGATCTGTACCCAGCGGTGGATCCGCAGTGGGGTCCATCCAGAGCCAGGGGGTGGGTCCAGGAGACTGAGCAAAGAGAAAACTCTGTAACCAGCTCCTCCATATCCCCACCCCTTCCTTGTTCCTAACATATGGGATAGCTAGGACGGGACACGTCGGAAGGTAAGGATTTGTGATAGTACGGACAGTAGCGTGTGAGAACTTTCATCTCAAGATGGTGGGTTTGAGCTCCATTTCGTGCACAGCAGTCTGCCTTTTTAATGAAGACGGGTCGAACGTGAGGGGAGAGATGAGACGGAAGGAGGAGGCCGAGGGAGATAGAAAGGGAAAGAAAATGCAGCGGAGATCGAAAAAAGATTAAAAGAGCGAAATAGCATGAAGAGCGTAATTGTCGCACTAGGGAAGGACTGTTTGGAAGCCTAATGCAGACTGAAAGTTTGCAGGGAGGCGTGATGACCCGGGCCGGCCAGCCAATCACAGCACGGCCCGGGAATGACGTCACGGGGGTGTCCCGGGCCGGCAGCCAATCGCAGCGCGGGCCGGGACAAAGGGGCGGGGCTTAAAAAAAGCACCAGAAATGCCCCCGAATCGCGTTTTCGTGAGAAAGCGCGATTGACAGCCTCTGTCTCCCAATGGCTAGTCTCCATTTATGGAGCTAGCCAATTGGAAACAGAGGCTGTCCTAACCTCACTATTGAAAACAATAGATTTCGATCTGGGAGGGGCTTCGCCCCTCGCCAGGTTTCGAAACCTAAAAACGTGATGAGAACAATAGAAGCATGTCACCCTAGCAAAGGGATGGACAGAAAGTGTGCAAGTGCAATACGACCAAGGTGAGAAGTGTTTTGTTATTCGAGTGCATCAGACATCGCTCATGCTGTATTACACCAGGCGTATTACTGCACATATGCATGGGTGTAAGAGAAACAAGTGTGGCAGCAGACGCTGGGATTTAGTAACGTACTAGTGGTCTCTATTACACGGTTTAAATCACATTGTATGTGGACAGCAATAAAGTACCCTATCTGAGGTTGAGGACTAAACACAAATGTCGTGGGTCTAAATAGAAGGCTTTGTGGTTTCTCGGTGAATAAAAACATACAGGCTTCCTCATTAAAATATATAATGAGTTACAGCCATTCAGAAAGTGGGGATGTGGTCCATCGGCTAGATTGCCGACTTTGGGGCTGGAAACCAGGGTTCGAGCCTCAAGGTCGCGTCCACATCCTGTGATTCTGGGCAAATCACGTAATTTCCCCGTGCCTGAGTATGTAACGTAACCAGTGCTCATGTATAGCACTCCAATACCTTCCGGTCGAGTTTGTGCTATATAAAATCTGCATACCCCCACTTCTTTCACAGGGTGGATGTCGTCCACCCTGCCAAGAAGTTGGGCCCCACTAAAAAGATGCTGAATCCATCCCAGTGTAATTTTCAAACACCGGGACACATTCAGCAGCGCCTGAACATTGTTGTCTGGTTTCGATCACAACAACGTGCAGGGTGGGACGGGGCTATCTTATTTCTGACTCCTGCTGGCCCTTAACAAACGCTGAGTCTCAGGGGTCATCAGGTCTCCTTTTGTTGGAGTTTCCTGGCTGGCAGCAGTCAGGAGCCTCACATCTGATGCAAATACAGCAGAGGGGAAACAAAGGCTCGCACCTTGTTAGCACTTCACACATGCTTAAGAAATGCAGCTTTTCACTTTGTTCAGGCTCTGTTAAGGAGATATGCATGCACTGTTAGAACTTCAGATGTGTTGATCTTTCCCATTATTTTCACAAAATAAACAGTATTTATACACGCTTACTACCCTTGAGGAGGAGGCGTTGTAATAATTGAAATATCACTATTTCTTTTAAAGCACTATGGCTATAGAAAGGTTAACGCTGACAAAAGGTAACATTGTTTTATGTGTAGCGTACAAAATTGTGAATCTTCTGCCTAAATCAGGAGGGTTTGCAAGTACACTTGAAATGTGTTCAAATGTACTCATGATACACCTGCTAAACATATATGTGAGGGCTTAAGATCTGATATCACTTCTTGTGATGCCTGTTCCTGTGATGTCACGCGCCATGATGTCACACGCTGCGATGCCACGCCCTGTGATGCCACTTGCTTACTGATTAACTAGGTTAGTACCCCCACTTCTTTTTTAGGGCTCGGGCCTGCCGTACACTGCGCAGCAAGTCCTTTTCCGAGGGGAATTGAAAATGGACCTTGGAAATTCCACGCATTTGTGCGTGTTATTTCCAAGGTCCATTCTCATTGGCCTTCGCGTGCGTGCTGTTTTGTAACAGAACACGCAATAGGCCATGGGCGGTCGCGTAGCTCCGCCCATGGCCTATTGGTGTCTGTTACGCGCACCTGAGGCCATATATTTTGAATTATCGCGGCTGTCAATAATTCAAAACACATGCTCACAGTGGCGCGCGCACCACTAGCGGGCATTTTTTTTTCGCTTTCGGGATCGGTTGAAGTGCCGCTTGTTATCAATAGGTCCGTATCAATTCAGCGTCATAAAACATTTATTTAATCGTCAAAAGTCACATAATTTTACTTTCATTTGAATATGATTTCAATTCCCCCTATGAAACTGCACGTCCCTGAATTTCTTCATGTTCAGGCAGTCGCGGCCACTTATGAGTTAGATAATCATTTTCCTACCACTGTAAATGAGGCCACTGCCCCATCGTTAATGCGTACTTAGCAAGCGCTCAGCTATTCATGCCGCATCAGGTGATGCGGTTGTCTGGCGGAATAGGAACAAGCTGCACGTCCCCGTTCAGTGCTTCCCGACACATCCAGTGAGCTTCAGCCCCTTTAAAACACAGCGGAGCGGCCAGCACTATGCCTCCTTCTGCGGACAGAATTACCCAGCGGCTGCCGCTCTTTAAGGCCTATCCCCTCCCTCAGACTCCCAGGATGCACTGCGGGCGTCCCTCTTACCTGCTTCCAAAAGAGACTCGGATCTCTGCAGCTCCCCCTGGCTGCGAATCACAGACGCTCCCCGGGTGCTCCCCGAGTGCCCCGTGAGAAGGCGGCTTCTGGAGAATGAGCGGTGCCGGGTCCGTGTGACGTGGTACGTTACCTGGTGACGTTGCAGGTCTTTGGTGCGCAGGCCTGGGTTGTTTACATTGATGTGTGGTTGTGTGAGTGGGGCAGAAAGTGCTTGCTTCTTGAGCGTGCTCAGTGCCTATATATCAAAGTGATTTCAACTGATCATGTTGCTGGGCGAGGAGCAGACAGTGTTTCTACCGAGCACATATGATTTATGTTTTTCAGGTACTCTCAGATCAGAGTTTTGCATGCTTAAAATAGACGATACTTTTAAAGTTGCCAAGCTCTAGACTTGGAGCCCTGGCCAAGTCAGAGCGACACACCTCTTGCATACATGCCAACATTTTAGAAGCGGGAAGTGGGAGATTCATAGCTGCCAAGGTTTCATATTGCTATGTGTGACATTTTCAAAATGTCAGTGTAATTATGAGTGTCATTTCAACGACTACAAGTGACACTTTTGCTCGAGCAAAATCAAGCAATGAACACCAGGGAAACATAAATATCAGAAATGAAACCTGTTTGAACAACGAGTAACTCTAAAGAACTTAAAACTAGTGGAATGCCTTGGGCAAGTTTCAGGAGAGTGAGGCAGAGCCACACATAGTTGTTCTAAACAAATTAAATAAAAACGTTTTCTTTATTGTCATTTGCGCGTTATAATTTTGTGTAATAATAAAAGCCGCACTAGACTGTGCAGACATGAGACATGCCGGCTGGTGCTGGCTTTGCAGACACATATGGTACTGGTACTGTAGTTTTACACACTGGTTTTGTTTGACTTGGTGTCTAGAAAACTCACCGCTCCCTCCAGACACCGCTTCTTTTAATTACCTCCTCGTCAGACCTCCCCGTCACAGTCATTACCACATGAGCAGTAGCTCCTCCCGAGATCTTACAAGCAAAAACTCCCTAGCCCATCCCTACCCTCCAGGCCACTCCCACATCGTGTGGCATATAACCCTTGACCCAAGTAAGCACATCCTGTTTTTAGGGCTCGGCTGAACGCGCGGAAGCGCGTCTCCGCCGAGAACTTATTGTGGCCGTGTCTCCTTTCCAGGAGACATTCCTGGCCGCGCGCATCGCCTTGGAGGCGATTTGAAACGATCACGCGCACGCGAACGCGCTCGCTGCATTCTTTCAGACACACACACAAGCGCCATGCACGCACGCACGCACGCACATACAGGCCCCCCCCCACGCTGCATTCTCTCACACACACACAAGCGCCCATGCACGCACATACAGGCCCCCCCACACACATACACACGTGCACGCACACAGACACACGAGTGCCCACATCGCAGCGTTTTAGCCACGCTGTCAGGAAAGAGCGAGCGCATCTGGCCACACACTGTCACTCTCCTCGTACTGCGCATACAATTAGGCCCTGATTGGAACGTTTGCTGGTGAGAAACACCACGCACTTTTTAAGCAACATTTAGAAAAGCCATGTCTTATTTTATTCAGTTGAAGAGCTACATTTTGGTTCTCTAGTCTGGTGCGAGGCTCCCTGAGACGTGACTCTGCCTCAGCCCTGGGGTTGTTCTGGCATCTCAAAAACCGCAGCCTCCCCAATAAGCATTGACAAAGCCAATCGGCCTCGGCCCAAAAGTACCCTAATGTACATTTACGTCGAGGCTATTAAACTGCATATCTTTAGAATACACGATTACTTACACAAGCAGCTGACCGGATATGTCGGTTAATTGAACGTTATCAGAAATACATTGGCAGAAATATAAAAAATAGTTGTTCTTTTTTAAATGTTGTTAAAATATACGAATATTTCAAATAGGTTGAACGAAGAGGAGCGAGCAGTTAATCAGTTTATCCTTTTCTGAAGCCTTCAAATGCTCTGAGCAGCAAACTCGCCTCAAGAGCTATGAAAGAGGTAAACACTGCGAGTAGAAAGTCAATAGTATGTTAACATTACATCTCTTACCTCAGTGTTATGATAACCCCAGGGCCCAGATTAAGTGAAATGTTACTGTCAAGGCCGTCACCTCCCAGCAGGAGCTGCATGGCTAGGGTGACCAGAATCCCAAAAGAAACAAGCATTTGCAATGCAATAGGTCTCGCATTATTAAAGTTTGAGCTATTGGTGTTGCATTATTATTAGCAAAGCCAATAGCTCAAACGTAAATAATGCGAGCCCTATTGCATTGCAAATGCTGGTTTTTTTCTGCAAACTGCTCCTTGCAAGACTTTGAGGTAAGTGTGTGGCGGTCTGCTTTAGCGGCTGTTGTGTGGGTATTGGGTGTCATATCCCTGCTTTAGCGGGACTGTGCGGTCGCTTTGTAGGGCTCACTGCCTCTTGTTTTAGAGTTTGAGGTCAGAACAGTTCTGTCAATGTATGGGGTACCTTATTATTTATAGGTGGTACCCTGTGTAGAGTATTCAGCCTGTTGCATACTAAGGGACAAGAGGGACAGAACCACCCGGGGCACACTCTGGAGACTCTCTAACACGCTGCTCCTCACTGTGTTCCCAGACTCACTCCGTCCCCACTAACACCTGATGTGTTGCATCACTGTGGCGCACTGCGCAGAATATTAGCGGCACAGTAGCCCTCTCTGCAAAAGAACCGTACAAAAACGGAGCAGAGGCACACAACACGACAGTAGGCAATCTCCCTAAAGCACAAGGATGTGGCGTAATGACCAGAGCGAGCTGCCGAGCAGGAAGCTAAGGAACCAGGTTCAAGTCACAGCGTTTGCTCACCATCATGTGATTCTGGGCAAATTAGTTAATCTCCCTGCGCCTTCCAATAGGCAATGTGTTCTTGTTTAATATGTTCTCAGACCTGTGGTTTGCAGCTAGACAGCTGCCTAAACTGCAAAAGAAGTCGATCTTGGCTAGGTATAACAAAACATCAGGGCAAAAACTGAAAACTACCCGGGTCTCCACCAGTAGTAGAAGCCAATTTGCCCCTAAGATACTCATGTGCGGCAAGGTGAACAAGCCCACAAAACCTTGCGGAGGGTGGAAAAACTCTCAGCCCCAGTCCAGCAAATTCTCCCAGGATGAATTGAAAAGATGTATATATTTATTTAGAAGCCTGGTAAAGCATGCAGCGTTGCACTTAGTAGTGAGCGATGAAAAGAATAAGGCATTAGAAAGCGTGAAATTAGAGATATGGGTAGGTAGCATCCAAGTAATTCCACGGGGACACACCCCTATCCGGTATGACTGTACTGGCATGACACTCGCCCCATCCCTTTGTTCAACGTCTGTAAATTTGCCAATGGTCTTCAAAGGGGCTGCAACAACAACCGTGAACCTGAGTAATAGCAGGAACGGATAAAAATGCTCTAAGCTGTGTCTAGACATGGGACTTACAACAGACATTTATAAGGACTTTAACGCTATCCTTAAACCATTCACTGAATATGTTGGTGCCGCCTTCCTATTTCTGGATTACTACTCTGTCTTATTTGCATCCCTCAAGCAACACTGTACTGTCCCAAAAAATGAAATCCGTGCTGCCCGTATAAATTATAAACAGATAACAGCACCAAACAGAGCTGGGTTGACGCAAATTGACTCAAACTGGCTATCTCTAGTCGAGGCCTCAAATAACAATGATTCAAAGTCATTTTGACACATCCTTGCCCATGGATGTCCTAGATCTAGTTGCCCTTTAGAATTAACAATCCAACCGTAGTTGCACAACCTGATATAGGGTTGGATGGCATGGTGTATGGTACGCATATCTGCTGTTAAGCGCTCTATGTCACACTTGCTAATATTTCTCAATTTATATAACGCAGCTTTTCTACTTTGGAGGGATTCGAACTCATGACTCAGAGAATGCTCTATTTTGTTAGCGGCGAAAGATAACAGGAAGCATCATAACTTAAGCTGAGATACTACTGATACAAACAGCCCTGCACAATGCGTCTTCTTTTGAGACAGAACACTCCAGCGCGCCACCTGTTATTTCTGAGAGCAAAGTCAGGTTTGCTAGCCAGCGCCAAATGTCAAACACGGCTTCGAAGGAAACACTAGTGCATATTATCTGCCTTTGTAGGCCATGCTAAGTGCTAATTTATCTGGCGTGCTCTCTCCGGCAAACACAAGCAGAGACACATGAAATAATCTAATTATGTAGCTGTTTTGAGAAATAGAAACAAAGGAAGGTGTTTTTTTGTGTGAGCCACTACAAAGGATTTAACGAAAACCGAACATAGCTGATGAAAATAAACGAAGTGCTTGTAAGCTGTTACAATATCGGAACAAATCAACTTTTACAGGTTTCATATGCAGCCTAGGCGCAGGTGCCTTTCTCACTGCCCTCCACCTCTCTAAACCACTTGCGTCAAACCTGATACCTCACCTGTCTCCACCCATCCCCATCCTGCCCCCTCTTGTCCATTCGGGCTCCCTGTACCCCCGTGCCTCGCCGCTCGCTGTGCCTCAATCCAGGGGCGGTGGGTGACATTTGAAAGTGGTGGGGCGCAAAGTGATTTGCATACAGCACCGTAGCGAGCGAGCGTAGCGAGCGAGCCCGAACCCCAAAAGGGGGGTTTGGGGGGATAACCCCCCCCAAGAAAATTTTGAAAAAAAAGAAGAAAAATCGTGCATTTTCAAGCAAATTTGAGAAAGCAGGAAGGTTAATAAAGCAATTGTGAAAGTGCAATTATTACATTAATAGATGGCATAACATAGGTAGCTGCTTATTCAGTATAACCACAGAGCTTCATACATTTCGTCCTATTACGCTCAGGTGCTGAATTCAGACTATAAGACTTTCATGAAAATCTCAGCTCTAAGAGTAGAAGAAGTTGCACGCAGTTGGGAAACAGCCTTCACAAAGCTTTGGGAAAATGAGAGGCAATTACTTTAAAGCAAACTGAAAGCAATGCATCAAGTAGTAACTTAAAGCAATGCATCCAGCAAAACAGTACCTGCAGTCAACCATACAAAAGTAAACTAAAGCAAGTGTGAACCTGTGAACCTTCACTTTGAAAGCAGGGTGCTAGTCAACAAGCCAGTCACATACATTTAAACTGAAGAAGAGTACACCTCAGCATGCAGGCACCAACATAAAAGCACCAAGCAAGTCAAACAGTTTAATGAAAGAAAAATGAAAGCAATACATCCAGCAAACTAGACAGTGACTCAAAAGTAAACTGAAGAAAGTGCACACTGAAAGGAATGTACAGTCATAAGTCAGACATTCACATAAAAGCAACTTACCAAGACACCCAATCAATTACATGGGAAAAAACTTGAGCCAATGCACCCAGAAAACCAGACCAGCACACCAAAGCATCCCACCCCTGATAGGATGGCAGCTGTGCTCTTAGGGTCACCCCTCAGTTTTTTGGCAGGGTTGAGAACCCCTCAGTTTTATGCCCTGTGCGCCTGAAGGGGAGACAGGCAAAAGGGGTCATAATGGGACATCTGGCACATCCACTTTGTAATCGAGGTCACTGACCCAGCTCAAGACTGAGTTACAGGCTGATCTTAAATCTTTAAACAACCACAAGGGTCACCAGCTAGTTGGTTCTTGAGCCAAAAGAGTCCTCAGCTCACTCTTTACATCGCGCCTGAGATGACATGACAATGTCCAATAATCCGGAGCAACTGTGGGGACTGGTCTGGGTCTGACTTGGTACGAGCAGGATACAAAAAGTAACGGGTAGGTGGTAATTCACTTCAAGTGAAGGAGCTGTAAGGAACCTAAGCGCACTGGTGTTGATACCACTAACAGGGCAGCTCTGGCTTTCTCAGGGTGGGTATCAGCTGTGTGATGAAACCAGCATGTGAAGCAGTTACCTCAAACAAACTAAAACCAATGCACTCATCAAGACAAGGAGTTACATGAAATCACATAGAAAACCACCATCAAGCCAGGTAGTCACCTAAAGGCAAATTGAAGTGACTGCACACTATGGGAAGTGCACTTCACCAGCCAGCCTATTACACTAAAGGAAAATAAAAGCAATGCTCCCAGTCTGCTAATTAGCTTCCGCAACCCATGGATGGGTGGGGTTGGGAATGGGCGTAAAGTGCCTTTTACTTCAACTATATCACTTCTGTAAATACAACACAATTTCCAGTAAAACCAATAGCATTAACATCACAACAATATGGAGAGGAAAACAGATGATCAGTAACAGTAAACACATTGACTGATCAGGCAATGTGCCTTTACGGGCAGGGAATGAACCCTTGGTAATGTAATGTGTACTCTGTTTTCATGCTGGTTTCATACCCTTTCTGCTAGATACAGGAATCAGAGACTGGCTGATTGTATAGCAGTCGTGAACATGTAAATGACTCTACCATAACTCCACTGGATGGAAAACATGCTGATTTCTTAAATTGCTAGTCCCTCGCCGTTGATTGCTAGACTAGTGTGTTACATCTTCTAATTTGTGTATATGCATAGCCATGGACCAGAAAGGGATGACAGTTTGGAGCAATATGCACTTCAGTAAGAAGTTGAATATGAACAATATGAAAGTTATGTCAAGTATATCCTAAAAAACCATTGCAGAATGGATCTGCGAAGGTGTCTCTAAATTCCCCTTTATGTATCCCTTGTCTTTTGACAATTAGATATGCCTTGTCAATCGCTGCATCATTCATGCATCCAAAAGCATGTGGAGATCTAAATTCAAATTGAATTGCCAAAATTAAATAATAGGACACTTGCTGTCATAGCCATCATCTTTTGCCCAATCTCCATTGCTCCATCCTCAGCAAGACCAATACGTCACTAATCAATTATGTAGGAATCACAACCTGTAGTAAATACAATATCTAACATGACAAAATTGATATAAATGATAAACCTGGCCGGTCTGCATGCCACATTGAAAGGTATGCTGTCATCAACTCACTTCATAAATCAAAGGCAGATACTGCCCTTAATATGCATCCCTGGGTATTCAAGAAACCTGCAATACAGCAGTGCCTGTAGTGAGGGAAATGTTTGTGTTTCATCACTATTCTGAGCATACACAGATCTAGACCCACCTCACACCACAAATTGGGCCCTCCTACTACCTCTTACCTCAGGTCACACACGCCCAACACCACGGCAGAGCATGCATCATGATCATAAAAGTATCATATATGGGCCTAGAGTTGCAGCACATTGAACTCGACACCACAATCATAGCACCATTTTCTGATTGAGAATTTCATATTGCTGGCATGGAAGAGTTAAAAACAAAATCTATTACGAGTCTGCTATGGAATTAGAAAGCCATGTTCCCTTGTTGTGTGTAAATGCGTCTGATTCCTCGCCCTCTTTATTTCCAAGAAGGCTCCTAATGTAGTCACACCCACAAGGGCCATTAAGCTACAGACTTTGTTTATTTACCATATGCTGCTAAGCGTAAATCTAAGGCCTCCTAAGCTTAATTAAGTTGTAATGTCTCAGACCTGGCGTTTCAATTCTTTGTGGGAAAATGCCTAAGAGTTGGTCAGCAGAATAAACCGATAGGATATGATAAGAAGCATTCCAGGGTAAGCAGTGTGTTTATGTTTCAAAAATATCATGCATTAACCACAGTTAAATCTAGAGACGGAAAGCGCTACATATTTCAAGGAGCGAGCCTGTGCAAAGGGGGTCTGTCTGTCTGATATCCCGTGGATCTTTGGCGGTGCAACCTAAACGCCGCACTGAAAAAAAAGAAGGGTGAAACACTGATACTTTGCGCGATCGTGCTCTACCCAGGAGACAAATGGATGAAATATAATATATATGTAAGAATGGCGTTTTAAAATATGTAACTTTTGAGTCGAAGCACTTCACAATGTTGAAAGATAGCAGCCCCTAAGGAATAATGACGACACACACACTAGAATAGTCATGCAGTTAGCCCTTTACAGTTTAGGCTTGGGCATTTGGGGAGCCTGAAGAGTCCAGTGACATAGGTTTACGTACGCAAATGTGTTTCTGTTGTGCAGACCTAGCTGGAAAGCATGGGAGTGTTGTAAAACATTCACCTTGGAATCAGATCTGCTCGGGCATATACTTTCTAGAAAAGAGGTGTGGTCACTGACACTGAATCCTGCTGGACTAGTGAGACATATGAGAGGGTAGGGGAAGAGGTCTCAGTACATTAACAGGGCTCTTGTGCTCTTGAGCAGATCAATATATGCTCAGAAAGAAGAGCTTCTGGTAAGCAAGCCATTCCAGAGCGTACTGCCCTCATTAAAGATTCTACGGCTTCCTATCGAGGGCAGCTGTAAAGCATAAGGCCAGGGAAGACTTTTATTTGCTGGGGTAGTAATCTTATGCTATGAGGGAAGATACACTTGTGGGCAGCGTAGGAGAGGGCTCCATGTTTTTCACTGTGGAGTAGAGTTAAGCAGATTCTGATTTTTAATATAGGCTTCTACCTACAAGAAACCTTATCGTGTGTTTTATGCTGTGCTTTCAATGCCAAGAGCTATCAAGAACCATGGCGCCATCACTACCTTCTTGATGTCTTTCACGTGCCTATGGCCTTAGTAGAGCTTAAGGGCGGTCCGAGCTTGAGGGAGGAAGGGATGGAAGATGCAGGTGTGTGCGGAGTGGTTTTCTGTTCTGGTAAGCCTCATGGTCTGGCAGACTCTGAGGAAGCCCTAAGAGGGAGAAATGAGGGCCCACCTCATTCTGGGATAAGATTTGTGATAGTGCTGCAGATGTGATTGGAGTGTATCTCTTATAATCCCAGTGTGAACCTCTCAGAAAGAGCGGAGAAGACAGGCTGCCATTAAAAGGAACTCACTGATTGCTGGGAAACATCAAAAGTAAACAGCTACTTATTATACTAAGCTGTTAAAGGGGTAAATGTATATTATGGGTGAGAAAAGAGCCTCAGACCCCAACGAGAATAAACTAAAGTCCTAATCATATTATGCAGCACAAAGGATGTAAAGTATTCACAAATACTGTCACTGATACCGTAAATGATACCCAGATTTTATCTGACAACTCAAAATGGCCTACTCACTCTTAGGTTAAGTGAGCATAAAATTCTCAACATTAAGAAAGGCAAGTAACAGATTTGATGCAACATTAGATTAACAACATGGTGCCTGGCTTTTAAAAAGCGTTTTCCCCGACACTGATATTACCCATGCCGTGACCGAAAGAAGGGCAGAATGTATTGTGCCTGGATTGGAAGCTACAATTGGTAGAGAAGAGAGACAGCTGAAAAGTACAACGTGGGACAAATTAAAAGACCTGAACCAAAGTAAAAAGGTGGGAAGGAAGCCTCTCAGTATTACCTCCAAAACACAGTAGAAGCTAGCCCCCAGCAGATGAAAGGGAACGGACTTCTGTGGGAAAAATTAATTAAGACTACAGTGGTACTAACTTTTTGACCGAGTCAGGGATGGGAGAGGTCGAGGAACATATTAAAAGTATTATAGCAACAGAAAATGTATCCCTAAAAGGTAGTGAAAATGCAAATTCACACGCCAGTGTTAAACCAGAGCAAAAAATAAAGCAAGCTCGGCAGTGCATAAGATGGCTTAACATTAACAACCAAGAAAGGTGCAGTACTGCTGAGGTATGGAGCAGACCACTGCTGGCTCGGGGAGGACTGACTTTAGGGACTCTCTTCACCACAGGAGGAGTTTGTTCACTGTGGTTTTCCGCAGATCCGCGGTGAACCACCGAAGGAACTCTTAAGTGGTTGCACATGTTTGCAGTGTTTAGTACAGAGTTGGCATCTACGGAAGGCTGCCCTCCAATCATGGCCTGCTATCATGGCAGCGTCCCTCCGCCTAAAATCTGGAATTTAAAAACAATATTCGATTCCTCAAAACTTCAATTCATTCAATGGCAAAATAAAATAACTTTAGGTTGCTGCATGAACATAACACCTAATCCTGCACGTGAAAAAACGTGAGTTTTTACAATCTTTGGGCGAGAGGTACAGAATAAATTAAACTTTTAATAAGCACCTTGTAGAGCGCGACTGATGGTTCCTGACAAAAGGAGTGAGGCCTTGCCTCAGCCGGATTAGCGCTTAAATTCTGCATGACACAAAGTGAGATCTGTGTCTGACTGCCAGGTGTGCTTTGTACCGTTCTGGCACTTTCCTGGGATTCTGCGGCGCTGATCTTTGCAAACGTCATCATTAGGAAGTTAACTGCCAAAGACATGAATAACAAAGGAAGCTCCAAACTAGAGAAAGAAATGACGCTCATTAGGGAGCGAAGCATTGAAGGCGCTCCATGGGAAGGACACGACCTCTCCCGTGAAAATGTTCATAATGATGAATATAATGGAGAAAGACTCAATGCATATCGCCTGCACCAGAAACACGTAATGGACGGTGGAATGGGGCGGGGGTTGGGCAGGTAAATACAAAACCAGCGTCCATCCACTGCTGAATCCGACCCAAGGCTTGATTCGGAAGCGGTCATAGAAAACATTCCAGGAATGTAAAAGAAAAGCTGACGCTGTTCATATGTGAACTTCAACCTTGATAATGACACTTACCGGAGGCGAGCGCAGAGCCAGTCCCAGACCCCGAACGTTGAGTGGAGACATCGCTCCCGGGCCCTTGAGCTGCAGGCGCACTGGCATCCGTACCCCGCCCACCCAGGCACCTACACGAATGCCGAGCCACCCCCAAGAGCGGCATCCAATGGCAGCGGGATGCTGCGCCGGTGGACCAGCCAATCCTGGCACTTCAGCGCTAGGAGGGCACATTTGCTGCTCGCCCTGTCGGCTGTTGAAAACCCGGGCTGTGGCAAGAAACAAGCACCCCTGGGTCCCGCTGGGGAACTTACAGTGCGCATGCTTGAGAAAGTTGTCAACTTTCTCAAGAATGCGCACTGTAAGTTCCCCAGCGGGACGGTCTGCTGCAGCCTGAGTGTGGACTGTCACTCAAGCTGCAGCAGGCCACGCCCCCCTGCGCAATTCCCGCCGGCGGCTGATTGTTGCTTGCAATAATGCGATATTTAATTTAGAAAATACCAGGATAGGATTGCGTCCGGCAGCCGCGATGCGGGTCCATGGTGGCTGGCGGGGCTACGCCCCTACGCCCCAATGGACGCACCGCTGCTGCCTCAATCCACCCTTCCCTCCCGTATCACCCCCCCCCAGTCTCTCGCTCTTATCTCATCCGCGCTGTATCTTCCAGGGCTGCAGCCCTCCTTCCCTCTCGCCCCTTCTACCCCTCTGCTTCTCTTGCCTGTCCTGCCTCTCCTCTCAGTCCCTGCGTTGTGTCCTGCCTCACTTCTCCCCCCTTGCGTTGTGTCCTGCCTCTCCTCTCTGCCCCTGCATTGTGTCTTGCCTCTCCTCTCTGCCCCTGCGTGGTGTCTTGCCTCTCTTCTCTGCCCCTGCGTTGTCCTGCCTCTCCTCTCTGCCCCTGCATTGTGTCCTGCCTCACCTCTTCCCACCTTGCGTTGTGTCCTGCCTCACCTGTCCCCCCCTTGCGTTGTGTCCTGCCTCTCCTCTCTGCGTTGTGTCCTGCCTCTCCTCTCTGCCCCTGCGCTGTGTCTGCCTCTCCTCTCTGCCCCTGCGTTGTCCTGCCTCTCCTCTCTGCCCCAGCATTGTCCTGCCTCTCCTCTCTGCCCCTGCATTGTCCTGCCTCTCCTCTCTGCCCCTGCGTTGTGTCCTGCGTCTCGTCTCTGGCCCTGCGTTGTTCTGCCTCTCCTCTCTGCCCCTGCGTTTGGTCCTGCCTCTCCTCTCTGCCCCTGCGCTGTGTCCTGCCTCTCCTCTCTGCCCCTGCGCTGTGTCCTGCCTCTCCTCTCTGCCCCTGGGTTGTGTCCTGCCTCTCCTCTCTGCCCCTGGGTTGTGTCCTGCCTCTCCTCTCTGTCCCTGCGTTGTCACCTGCCTCTCCTCTCTGCCCCTGCGTTGTATCCTGCCTCTCTGCCCCTGCGTTGTATCCTGCCTCTCCGCCCCTGCGTTGTATCCTGACTCTCCGCCCCTGCGTTATGTCCTGCCTCTCCGCCCCTGCGTCGTGTCCTGCCTCTCCGCCCCTGCATTGTGTCCTGCCTCTCCGCCCCTGCGTTGTGTCCTGCCTCTCTCCGCCCCTGCGTTGTGTCCTGCCTCGCCTCCCTGCCCCTGCGTTGTCACCTGCCTCTCCTCTCTGCTCCTGCGTTGTGTCCTGCCTCTCCTCTCTGCCGCTGTGTTGTGTCCTGCCTCTCCTCTCTGCCCCTGCGTTGTCACCTACCTCTCCTCTCTGCCCCTGCGTTGTCATCTGCCTCTCCTCTCTGCCCCTGCGTTGTGTCCTGCCTCTCCTCTCTGCCCCTGCGTTGTGTCCTGCCTCTCCTCTCTGCCCCTGCGTTGTCCTCCCTCTTCTCTCTGCCCCTGCATTGTCCTGCGTCTCCTCTCTGCCCCTGCGTTGTAGAAGGCCTGGCACATGTTACTTGAGGCACACTGGTGTGGTGGTGTTAAAGACAGGGGCACTGCTTTCAGAGTATTTGGCTCCTAAGGGGGACCCCAATCACCCGCCAGCTCTTTCACAGGAGCGCAACATTTCCATGCTCCCCATCTGACCAAAGCTTCCATTCCGGACGAAAGACCCCGGTGTCTCAGAGGATCACACAACACCACACAGACACACACCACACAGACACACACCACCCCCCCCCCCCACACACACACACACCACCACACACATAACACTACATACACACAACACTACATACACACAACACCACACACACACAACACCACACACACTCACCACCACACACTCACCACCACACATTCACCACCACACATTCACCACCACACACTCACCACCACACACTCACCACCACACACTCACCACCACACACTCACCACCACACACTCACCAGGCACACACACACATACACCACCAGCCGTCGGTGCACACTTTCAACAGGCACACACAACACCAGCCGTCACTGCACGCTTTCACCAGGAACACATACACACCACCAGCCGTCAGTGCACGCTTTCACCAAGCACATACAACACCAGCCGTCATTGCACGCTTTCACCAGGCACACACACCACCAGCCGTCTGTGAGTGAGAGTGACTGCAGAGTGAGAGTGACAGCATGAGTGACAGAGTGAGAGTGACTGCAGAGTGAGAGTGACTGCAGAGTGAGAGTGACTCTGCAGAGTGAGTGTTCCAGAGAGAGCAGGGTATGCTTGTGCGCTTACACGGTGCACTGACACACAGGAGCTAAAATAAATAACAGGTGAACACGTGTCTTGGGAGCTTCATGGAGGCAGCCGGCCCTCTGTGAGGGGAGCAGCAAGGAGGGAACGCCCCAACCAATCAAGCCCAACTACTCACAACCTACTGTACAATTACAACACAGGCCAAAGGGCAGAGCTAGGTCTTTTCGTATTACGTAGGGTGAGCAGTGTGTGAGTGTGTAGGGTGAGCAGTGTGTGAGTATGCAGGGTTAACAGTGTGTGAGCGTGCAGGGTGAACATTGTGTGAGTGTGTAGGGTGAGCAGCGTGTGAGTGTGCAGGGTGAACATTGTGTGAGTTTGTAGGTTGAGCAGTGTGTGAGTGTGTAGGGTGAGCAGTGTGTGAGTGTGTAGGGTGAGCAGTGTGAGAGTGTGTAGGGTGAGCAGTGTGAGAGTGTGTAGGGTGAGCAGTGTGTGAGTGTGCAGGGTGAGCAGGGTGAGCAGTGTGTGAGTGTGCAGGGTGAGCAGTGTGTGAGTGTGCAGGGTGAACATTGTGTGAGTGTGTAGGGTGAGCAGTGTGTGAGTGTGTAGGGGCAGTGTGTGAGTGTGCAGGGTACGAAAATTCAAATTAAGTCCACCACACACACACATAAGACCACACACACAAGACCACACACACAAGACCACACACACAAGACCACACACACAAGACCACACACACAAGACCACACACACAAGACCACACACACAAGACCACACACACACCACACACACCACACACCACACTCTCACCACCACACACTCACCACCACACACGCAACCACACACACAACCACACACACACATTACCAGCCGTCAGTGCACGCATTCACCGGGCACAAACACCACCAGCCGTCAGTGCACGCTTTCACCGGGCACAAATACCACCAGCCGTCAGTGCACGCTTTTACCGGGCACAACCACCACCAGCCGTCAGTGCAGGCTTCCACCAGGCACACACCACCAGACGTCAGTGCACGCTTTCACCAAACACACACACACCACCAGCCGGCAGTGCACGCTTCCACCAGGCACTCACCCCACCAGCCATCACTGCACAATTTCTTCAGGCACACACGCCACCAGCCATCAGTGCACACATCAATTGTTAACGCATCCACAATTAACTATTGTAGCAATCGCAATATGGTGCACTTTACTTGTACACATATTCATCTACAGCGCAGCATGCCACCATTGCTACAATTCCAATCCAACCCACATAATTCCACTACACACCACATGCATACACTCCATAACACATGGCTAAAAGACATTGCCATTTACAATGCCATTAGCTCTAACTCAAATAAATCCGAGACCTATTGCATTTCCAATGCTTGTTTAAGACTTGTAACCCTGCTCGTTGCTCTAGTTTTCCCAGCGATATTCGTCCCCAGTCTATGTGGCAGATTTTGAGTGCATTCTAACTATATTTCAATTAAAAAATACATTTGAACAAAACAGCCAAACACAGAAAACTGACAGAACCCCAAAGGCAGTCGTCGGATCACTGCCGTGCAGCTTTAAACAAATAAAGTGGTTGTTCAACTCTAAAGCTGCCAAGCGACCTCTAGTGGTAGTTTGTGGTTACGCAGTAGACATGCTACCACACGTTTGAGAAATTTGACAAGGCAGTCTTTTTTTTTTTTATTTCAATTTTTTTTTATTGAGAGTAAATTTTCCATATACAGAAACAAAACAGTCGTCATACTTTGTACTGTTCTTACAATGTTGCGGCCTGGTGGGGGCCTAGAGAGAGAGGAGAAAAGAAGAGAGAAGGAAAAAGGAGGGGGGGTCACTGCTCCAGATAGGCGTCGAGAGCTTCCCACATGCGGTCTTTGGCAGTATGATTCGCCGTCATTTGCTTGGCAGTGATGTTGTCTGCCCCCCGGAGGAAGGTTACCCAGTTGAACCAGCGTTTGAAGGTGGCTTTGCTGGTGTCCTTCCAGTTACCCAAGATCGTTTTCACCGCAGCCGTCAGGAGTACATCGACCAGGTCTCGTACTTCTTTGGACTGGAGTTCTGTTGCTAGGAAGGCAGTGGCTATCCCCGCTAGTCCTCTTTGTGTCTTGCTTCCCGTGACTGTGTCAATGACGTTATAGACCTTGTTCCAGAAGGTTTTGACTCTGGGGCATTCGTATATCATGTGGGATAGGTCTCCTGTTGCCTTCTGGCAATTCCAGCATGTGTTACTCTCGCTAGCTCCAACTTTCCCTAGTTTCGCTGGTGTCCAGTGTAGCCTGTGGAGTAACCAGTATTTGGTTTGTGCTAGTTGTGGCGTGATTTTGTTTTTGGACGCTGACGTCCATAGTTTGGCTCTTTCTTCCTCATTCAGCGGTCTTTGTATGGTCCCCTCCCAAAAGGCCAGTGTCTTATTGTTTAGAGTTGTGGTGCGTGGTATGATTAACTTGTAAATTTGCGCTGTTTGGTGGCCTGTCTTGTTTAAGTTTTGTGCGTACTGTATGATGGTGGGTTTAAGTTTCGAGAGGCTTGCTTTGGTGATTGCTGCTTTGATTTTTAGGAATTCGTAGAACTCCTTGTCTGGTAGGGAGGTTGTCTGCTGTAGTGCCTTGTAGGTGAGTGGGTTGTTCCCTGCTTCTAGTTGTGACGGCGTTGTGATGCCTCTGCTATACCATTCCTTGCTGTCTAGTGTTTTGCCCTTGTATGTGACTTTGGTATTGTGCCACAGTGACTCCCATTTGGTGCCTTTGATACTTACTGCCATTTCCTTGTCTACTCTCAGCAGCGCTGTCTTTGTGTTGCGGATAATTGCGTTTTTGGCCTCTGGGTGATTGTGCGCCGTGAGAGCCATAATTGGGTCTGCGCCTCCTAGAATACCCCTTTCCAGATCCAGCCATACGGGCATGTATTCTGGTGTGGGGGCTATCCAGTGTATTCCCTGTTTGGCAAGGCATGCCGTTTGGAAGGCCTTGTAGTTTGTGAGGTTCAGTCCGCCCTGTTCTTTTTTGAGTCTGAGTTTCGCTAAGCTGATTCTTGGTTTTTTACCTCCCCAGAGGAACATGTTGATGCTTTTGTCTATGTGTTTGTGGAAATCGGTTGTGAGTGTGAGAGGCAGCATGGAGAGCAGGTAGTTTAGCATGGGGGTGACCATCATCTTTATTGTCTCAATTCTTCCCCACCAGCTTATGAATTTGGGGCCCCACGTGTCTAGCTTGGACTTAATTTTTTTTAACATCGCCTCCTCATTGTGGTCTAGTGTTGATCTTAGGTCCCTTCCGAAGAGGAGGCCTAGGTATTTCAGGGGTTTCGTTTGCCATGCCAGGCCGGACGTGCCCAGGACAGCTTTGGTGGTGTGGCAGTTCATAGGTTTGCATTCGGATTTCTCCCTATTGAGTTTGTAGCCTGAGACATGTGCATACTCCTCTATTGTTTGCACGAGTGCCTCAATTGACTCTTGTGGGTTGTTTGTGGTGATCAGAATGTCATCCGCGTATGCAGCTAGCTTGAATGCTTGACCTTCTATCTGCACCCCCGTGATCCGGGGGTTTGACCTAATCATGTGGAGGAGTGGTTCTAGGGCCAGCAGGAATAGCCCCGGTGAGAGGGGGCAGCCCTGCCTTGTCCCTCTGCCTAGTGTGAGTGTATCCGATGTAGCTGCGTTTACCACCACTCGAGCCCGGGGATTTTTGTACAGGGACATGACCATGCCCCTGTACTTCTCGCCAAGTCCAAACTTGAGCATGCATTGGTTAAGGAAGGGCCATGAGACTCTATCGAAGGCTTTTTCTGCATCCAATGCGATCATGACAGCCTTTTCCGCGCTGTTGGCCGTGCGGTTAATTAAATGGCATAGCAGTCTGGTGTTATCTTGCGAGAGTCTATTTTCCAGGTAGCCCACCTGAGATTTGTGTATGAGAGAGGGGAGATGTGCATTTAGTCTCGCTGCCATGATTTTAGCGTAGATTTTGCAGTCCACGTTAATTAGGGAAATTGGCCTGTAGTTGTGTGGGAACTGGGGGTCTTTCCCTTCTTTGGGGATAACAATAATGTTTGCCTCTGCCATTGAGTCTGTCATATTGCCTTTTTCCGCACACGCTTGGAATACTCTGACAAGCGTGTCTTTGAGTAACGGTTGGAATTGTTTATAGAAGGTGGCTGTGAAGCCGTCCGGTCCTGGGGCCTGGTTTGGTTTTAGTGAGTCTATGGCCATCCCTACTTCCGCTTTGGTTATGTTTTGATCTAGGGCCTCTCTTTGTTCGTCGCTTATTCTGGGTAAATCGAGCTTCTCTAGCAGGCTTGCCCCGCCATCTGCCTCTAGCGATGTGTCCGCGGTGTATAGGTCTTTGTAGAACTTCCTGAATGTTTCGAGGATATGTTTATTCGCTGTGTGTGTCTTGTTATCTGCGTCTGTGATTGCCGCGACTGAGTGCTGCCTTTGCTTGGCTTTCAGGTACCCTGCCAAGGCTCTCCCTGCTTTATTGGCCGAGCATAAGTTTATGGATTTATATTTGTTGATCCATGTGGAGGCTCTCTCACTTAGGATTCTGTTTAGCTCGTATTTTTTCTTTGTTAGTGTTGTGAGTGTATTCCTGTCCATTAAGTTAGCCGTGTGATTCCTTTCTAACTCCTTAATCTGCTCCTCCAGCTCTTTAATTTTTTTGTTCCTGCCCCTGTTCATGCGTGCTTTAATACTCAGGAGTTTCCCTCTTATTGTTGCTTTAAGCGCGTCCCATAGTGTTGCTGCCTCTGTGTCTACTGTGTCGTTATACTGGAGATATTCTTTGATCGCTACCTCTATTTCGGTAATGTTGGCGGGGTTCTCGAGTATGTCACTGTTGAGGCGCCACCTTCTGCTTGGTGTTTCGTTGTGTTTGCCACTTAGGGAGAGGGATATGTGTGCATGGTCCGAGACTGTTATGGGTCCTATTTCAGTTGTGTCTGTCAGGTGTGTGTGTGTGTCGGACATGAGTATGTAGTCTATCCTGCTGTATGAGTTGTGGGGGTTCGAGTAGAAGGTGTATTCTCTGGCGCTAGGGTTTTGTAGCCTCCACGGGTCCGCTAGTGCGAGTTTGAAAACAAGGCAGTCTTGAAAACAAACATGGGTAAAGCTAATAGGTCTGGCTTTGAATTTGAATTTAAAAAGCTTATATAGCGCATCATACACCATAACGGTTTCTTGGCGCTTTTGGCGGCATGCAGAGCAGACAAAGAGAGGATCATTAGTGTGGAAAGGCCTGAGCGAACAGAAAGGTTTTCAGGCCCTTGCGAAAGAGGGAGTATTGTTTTATCGCTCGGAGATGATCAGGCAGGGAGTTCCAAAATACAGGTGCCAAGATGGAGAAATTGGAACCTCCCCATTTTTTCCTAGTGAAACGAGGGACCTGCAAAAGGGACTGATCGGACGAACGAAGATGTCTAACGGGAACATAATTAGTTAAAAGGGAAGAAATAAAAGCCGGGGCCGTTCCCTGCCGTGCCTGAAAAACCATGCACCCAATCTTGAAAAGAGATCGTTGCCGGACAGGCAACCAGTGCAGTGCCTTCAACAATTGTGTAGAATGGTGGGAACGGGGAAGGCCATACACCAGCCGGGCTGCTTGGTTCTGCACAAGCTGGAGTTTGCGTAGACTATATGCCGGGATGCCGTTGTACAGGGCATTGGCATAGTCTAGCCGGGAGATGACCAAGGCAGACATAATAAGTTTAAGTGCCAGAGGGGAAAAGAACCGGGAGACAGTGCGGATAGTTCGGAGCATCAAAAAACAAGAAGAAACAACAGAACCAACCTGTGAATGAAGAGTGAGCTGGTTGTTAATTTTTATACCTAGAGTCTTAACCGTAGAAGAGGGAAGGGGAGGAGAACCAAGGGTGAGGGGCCAAAAGGAGGAGTTCCAGGGACTGGAGGAGCCACCAGTAAGCACCAATTCGGTTTTATCTGGATTAAGCTTCAAATGGTTGTGTGCCTATGTGTGTAAACATAGGCATTCACAAATGCTGTTTACATGCGTTGCAGGCACAAATACATAATATCACATTAAAGCATGAAAGGGAAAGATTTCTTTATAGCATGCATATAATAATAACGAGTTGAATGTCACAAGTTGATATTTGAGTGTATTAATCAGATGGAAAATAGTCCGTCATTCATTCTAACTGAAGCAGTTCCTGGAGGGCTGTATGGTACTGCAAATAGCCAATATCATCAGGTGACAAAATAATACTCCTCTGGAAGAAGCTAAAGGCCCTTCTATGTTGATTAGAAACAGTTGTTATCAATCTTGAGGACAGATGCGCTGTCAACCCTGACTGAAAAATAGTACCAATAGTAAGACTATGATGAACCTCGTTTCCAACGGTGTAGTTCATGGCTCAAGAAAGCTATTGAAATGGATAGTGTTTTGTCCAAGTTTACAAATCAGCGAATGCTTTCAACACACCTCTTTATTGCACATTGGCTGGTTTACGCCCTGTATGAAGTGTCTGCTTCATGTTCGAACACAGGTTTCAGTTTACCAAAGATCGCCAAGTTCTACACAGATATGGCTTGAAATGGAACACTCCAGACCCACATACTTTATTCACCCCACATAAAGCTAGAAAACAATTGTCATTCTTATGTGTCCAGAAAAAGACGCAGTAGTGACTCGCACCACAGAGAATTCGATTCCACTGCCATCCATCATGCCCACCCTCGACATTAGGACTTGAATTCTGCGCGCCCTAGCAAGCAGGCTAAGACCTGGACTTGATGACAGTATGAAAAGCTTAATGAAGTCTGGAAATGTGCAATCAAACTAGCAGTAGGGTGAAACCCCAGTGCTCCGCCGGAAGCACACCAAAGCCACTCCGCTGACTACATTTCAAACAAAGGACACAATTGAGAGCACTCACAACGTTTCACAAGTGATCTGTGGTTTCAGACAGGAATGAAATACATCTTATGAGGCCAACTGGATCCCTTAGCAATTTTGAAAGCACTTTCGTTTTTCACTAAGTCTTAAAAAAGTAACTTTCCATGATTTCTCACATGTAAGGATGCCACAGAATGTTCTATATCTCACTATGCATAGACATAGAACATTTACCTCAGAAGCTCCCTTTATAAGTATGTAACGGCCTAGGGATACCCCACGGTTCTCCACTCAAGAAGGGACATAATGCCATTTCCACCTCTCATCCATTATACCCTCTGCAGAAACCCGACACGGACATTGACTTATATGAGGAACACTGGCCCTTTAAGGACGGATGGAACAGCCAGTGGGAGGAGCCACGGCAGGAGACGGAATCGTTTTATGCCGGAGAAGACGAATCAGAGGTGTGCTTGTTCACCAGGAGGAAGGAGGCGAGAGCGGAGAGCGAAGACGGAGTGCGAGACGGAGCAGAGCGGAGTTTTGAGACTTGGGACGCGACGAGAGCCGGAGGCGGAGAACCGGAGGAAGAAGACGAGACGCCAGGAGGCCACCGACACCACGAGCCGCCCAGCCATACACCCGCGGGAGGTGTATGGCTCAGCCAGGTACGGGACAAACTCAGGGGCTGGGTAAAACGTTAACGTACTAGGACCGAGCTACAACGAGCGACCCCCCCCTTCTCTTCCAGGTGTACCCTTTCCCTGAGCACATTCTCCCCTTCACATCGGCTTTAGGATTTGGTTGCCACGTGTGTTTGGTCCTCACTCCCTTTCCCTTTTGAACACGGTAAAAGCACCGGACAAGAAACTGATACGTGCTATCTTTTCTCCCACATACCCCACCTGAGCGGCAAGACGGAGACGGACGAGGTGGTTACGAGGAGAAGAAAAGACAGAGACCCGAAGACATCGTCATCCGAATCGGGGAGGAGGAAGACTGCAAGGAGTCGCTCGCCTAGGAAAAAGACTCTAGTCAAGAAGAAAAGCTCAGACTCCTTATATTCAAAAATAAACCCCACTAAAACGAAGATCAGTGTATTGCCTATTCTTCCCGCAACTGTAACAGTGGTGGAGAATGCGGGCATAGGCACCATCTGCGGAACAAAGATGGAAACGATAGTAAACCAGCTAGTAAAAGGTCAAGAACGACTTGAGTGGGTGTTAGAACAACACTTGAACTCGGCACAAGCCGATAGAGAAGCCATCAAAAAAACCCTGGAAGAGAGACCGGGACAACCATGGACTGATCCCGTAGCAAGAGATGGAACCACGGAGAGAACAGTAACACATGGAACGCCCGCTGTGTCTTTGCAAAAATACCGAACCGGAGAAGACCCGGATGCATTTTTGTTAAATTTTGAACGGGCCGCCCGAGCCTGTGGTTGGCCAGTGACCAAATGGCCGTTTTTTTTGGCACCCTTATTAGGAGGAGAAGCACAAGCCGCTTATCAAGTGGCTAATCCTACAGGTAACACTACATATGCGGAGATAAAAAGAATAATTCTTGATCATTTGGGATTGGACCCAGAAGCATACAGGATAAAGTTTAGAAAAGAAAGGGGATCGGTAGGAGAAAACCCTAAGACATTGTTTGTCCGTCTTAAAATGGCCGCGGACAAATGGCTAACCCCCGCTACAAGCAGCAAGGAAGAAATACTCGACCGTATTTATTTAGAACAATTCTTAGAAGCCCTCCCATATGCCACCCAAAAATGGCTACGACAACATCATAGTTTGACAACCGCCCAAGCAGTAGAAATGGCTTCATCTTTTTCGAGGGCTCAACCAAAAGGTTTTCCATTCGAACAGGAACGAGAGAAAAAAAATATAATAATAGGAAGAACGGAAAAAATTGTTCCACGAGTTAGAGAGGCACCACGCCCTCGAACATGGAGAACTGACAACAATATCACTTCCGGACCACAATGTTTTGAATGTGGCCAATGGGGTCACATTGCGAGGATGTGCCCAAAAAAACGACACGAAGACGAACCGATGGAGGTCGGCTACCTCCCCAAGGCAGTACTGTTTTCAGCTGAACTCGGCGGCTCCTTTAGAGTAAGTGTTACTGCCAATGGGTTCCCTCTGTTGGCATTACTAGACTCGGGATGTCGACAATCTGTGATCAAGTCATCATATGTAAATCCAAGTCAATACATTACGAAAGGGGTGGTTAACATTAAATGCGTTCATGGTGATATCAGACCATACCCAATCGCTAACATTGTCATTGTCTCATCAGCAGGAACCTCACCCGAAGTAAGAGTAGGCGTGATGGACAGTTTACCGGAAGACCTAATAATAGGGACGGACAACCCTGGCTTCTTAAACATGTTCAAAGACAAATTGGAAAAACACGGTCAGAACAGAGAAGTTGAAGTAGACCAGATGGTCCAGCCTAAAATACACTCCCTTAGTTTTGTGAAACTAACTCAGTATGCGAGTTCTCCCAAAAAGGGTTCAGCTAAGGCAGCAGGGTATGATCTTTGTAGCGCCTACGATTATGTGATACCAAGTAAAGAGAAAGCAGTGATACAAACAGACTTACAAATTGCCGTCCCCCCAGGATCCTACGGCAGGATAGCCCCCCGGTCAGGCTTAGCAGCAAAATATTTTATTGACGTAGGGGCGGGGGTTATAGATGAAGATTTCAGGGGTAACGTAGCCGTACTCCTCTTTAACTTTGGGACTGACCCCTTTAAGGTAACACGAGGGGATCGAATTGCACAACTGATTTGTGAGAGGATAGCCTGCACGGAATTGAAGGAAGTGGAAAAGTTGGACGACACCGACCGGGGGTCTAGAGGGTTTGGATCCACTGGAGTACATACCGGGTCGGTACATGCGGTTCTTCCTCATGACCCATGGGTAATGGATAAGAGCTTCAAATTCGCACAGATTAGTGACCCAACGCTCATGAATGCATGGGAACAGGCACACCAGAGGGAGGTGGGGTCACAAAAATGTCCTGGCTTCTTCATTAAGGATGATCTGTTATATAGGATAGGGTGTGAAGGTGACCCTGCCCAACTTTTAGTACCGGTCGCGTTCCGAGACCAGGTCCTTTTTTTTGCGCACAGTCACCTTGTTGCCGGCCACTCCGGCGCTGAAAAGACAACCCAGAACATCCTACGACAGTTTTTCTGGCCCGGCATTTATAAAGACGCCGAGTCATTCTGCCGACAATGTGATATTTGCCAGCGGATGAATATGGTTAGACCCCCCGCTGTGCCGTTGCAACCCTTGCCGGTCATAGGAAAGCCTTTCGAGAGGGTCGGCATGGACCTGATTGGTCCTTTGCCGAAAACGAAGAAGGGGTTTCAGCACATCTTGGTCGTGGTTGACTATGCCACGCGGTTTCCAGAAGCTTTTCCCTTGTCGTTTGCCAATTCTAAACAGGTTGGGGACAAAATGATCGAATTGTTTAGCAGAGTCGGTTTCCCTAAGGAAATTCTGACCGACCAGGGCACACCATTCGTTTCCAAATTGATGAGGGAAATTTGTAGTACGTTGCACATCCACCAGATTCGAACCTCAGTCTACCACCCTCAGACGGACGGACTGGTGGAACGTTACAATCGTACTATTAAATCTACTCTCCGCAAAATGATGGAAGTTAGTGGCTCCGATTGGGACAAGATGCTTCCGCTTGCGTTATATGCAATTAGGGTTCAAAAACAGAGTAGCTTGGGCGTGTCGGCTTTTGAGTTACTGTACGGCCGCCAACCTCGCTCCTTGCTAGAAATGACCAGGGATGCTTGGGTCAATGAACAATATGAAGAGGTTACAGCGACACTGGATTACGCAACGGCTCTGAAATCCAATCTGGGTAAGGTGAGGGAGCTGGCGAGGGACCACCTTTTGGTTAGCCAAACCAACCAGAAACGTGCTTATGACAGGGGCAAGAAGTGGAGGCAACTTCAAGTGGGGGATTGGGCGTTGGTTCTTTTGCCATCTTCCACGCACAAATTTAAGGCCGAGTGGATGGGCCCCTATAAAGTGGTGGAGGTCATTGGGCGCACTAGTTATAGACTACAAGTGGCTCCGAGCAAACTACAGTCCTATCACATTAATCTTTTAAAAAAATGGCTAGGGCCGCCTCCTGCCGAGATTCACATGGCTGATGGAGCTGGGTCAGATAGCTCTACCATTGACCTCCTTGTGCATAATGAGGAATTGCAAGGCCGTCAACAGTCAGAACTGAGGATGACTCTGGGCACCTTTCAAGATGTGTTCTCCAGCCGGCCGGGGAGGACCTCTATGGCGGAACATTGCATTGACACTCCTCCTGGCAAGAAGGTTAGGATTAAGCCCTACAGGGTCCCCGAAGCCAGAAGGGCAGCCATTAAACAGGAAGTGGAGGAAATGCTTCGCTTAGGAGTGATACGGCCATCGAAGAGCGACTGGTCCAGCCCCATTGTGATGGTACCGAAACCTGATGGCAGTAGAAGGTTTTGTATGGACTTTCGGGCACTAAATGAAATCTCGCTCTTCGATGCATACCCCATTCCGAGGGTCGATGAATTAATTGAAAAATTGGGCAATGCCAAATATATTTCAACCCTTGATTTAACTAAAGGGTATTGGCAGGTCCCCTTACGTCAGGAGGATATCAAAAAGACAGCATTCTCAACTGAGGAGGGCCATTTTGAATTTACTGTCTTGCCTTTTGGCCTACATGGGGCGCCGGCTACGTTTCAGCGCTTAATGAACAAAGTATTGGCAGGCCTGACGGACTTTACATCGGCCTATCTGGACGATATTGTTATATATAGCCCAGATTGGCAGTCTCACCTGCGACATCTGTCCACAGTGCTGAACACTCTGAGAAAGGCCGGCCTCACCGTAAATGCAAAAAAATGTAAATTGGCATTTCAAAAGGTCAAATACCTTGGCTATGTGTTGGGGCATGGTCTGATTGAGCCACAGATTGAAAAAGTGAGGGCCATTGCTGACACCCCGTTCCCAGCAACTAGGAGAGAGATGAGATCTTTTTTAGGGCTAGTGGGCTACTATAGAAGATTTATTCCGCAATTTGCTGATATTGCAGCCCCTCTTACTGATGCACTGAAGGACAAGGGCAAATCATCTTCACCGGTACTTCCTAATGACTTGATGCAGGAGGCCTTTCACACTCTAAAAACCATCATTACTTCGACACCAGTGTTGTCATCCCCTGATTTTTCTCGCCCTTTCTCGTTGCACACGGATGCTTCGGACTACGGGATTGGAGCAGTTCTTTCCCAGATAGGGTCCGATGGGCTAGACCACCCGATTCTATACGTGAGCAGGAAGCTTTTCCCCAGGGAGTTGAAGTATGCGACAATTGAAAAGGAATGCCTCGCGATCAAGTGGGCCGTTGAAAAACTGGCGTACTACCTCGAGGGTCGACGGTTTAATCTCTACACCGATCATGCTCCTCTGCTATGGATGGCCCGAAATAAATCTAAAAACGACAGGGTTCTGCGGTGGTTTTTGTCACTTCAGCCTTATACTTTTTCTGTCCACCACCGGAGGGGTTGTGAAAATGTGGGAGCCGACTTTCTGTCACGTCACCCACTCACCGATCGTGAGTGTCCGGAGGGGGAGGTATGTAACGGCCTAGGGATACCCCACGGTTCTCCACTCAAGAAGGGACATAATGCCATTTCCACCTCTCATCCATTATACCCTCTGCAGAAACCCGACACGGACATTGACTTATATGAGGAACACTGGCCCTTTAAGGACGGATGGAACAGCCAGTGGGAGGAGCCACGGCAGGAGACGGAATCGTTTTATGCCGGAGAAGACGAATCAGAGGTGTGCTTGTTCACCAGGAGGAAGGAGGCGAGAGCGGAGAGCGAAGACGGAGTGCGAGACGGAGCAGAGCGGAGTTTTGAGACTTGGGACGCGACGAGAGCCGGAGGCGGAGAACCGGAGGAAGAAGACGAGACGCCAGGAGGCCACCGACACCACGAGCCGCCCAGCCATACACCCGCGGGAGGTGTATGGCTCAGCCAGGTACGGGACAAACTCAGGGGCTGGGTAAAACGTTAACGTACTAGGACCGAGCTACAACGAGCGACCCCCCCCTTCTCTTCCAGGTGTACCCTTTCCCTGAGCACATTCTCCCCTTCACATCGGCTTTAGGATTTGGTTGCCACGTGTGTTTGGTCCTCACTCCCTTTCCCTTTTGAACACGGTAAAAGCACCGGACAAGAAACTGATACGTGCTATCTTTTCTCCCACATACCCCACCTGAGCGGCAAGACGGAGACGGACGAGGTGGTTACGAGGAGAAGAGTAGACAGAGACCCGAAGACATCGTCATCCGAATCGGGGAGGAGGAAGACTGCAAGGAGTCGCTCGCCTAGGAAAAAGACTCTAGTCAAGAAGAAAAGCTCAGACTCCTTATATTCAAAAATAAACCCCACTAAAACGAAGATCAGTGTATTGCCTATTCTTCCCGCAACTGTAACAAAGTACCACTTTAGATCAACTTCAATGTTATTTTAGTTGTCCGTCTGGGGGCCAATGAGTGGGCTTTGTATGATGCTACGGTTCTATCATTCACCTAATTGGGGTGAGAATTGATTAGGTATGCAATCAACAAACACGACTAGCCTCCTCGTGGACCTGTCCAACCTCCGATTCATTCAGTATATGGAAGGCCCGAGCACACCGCCAGACACGTACTGGCTTCCATCTTCCCCAACATCACAATAGACAAACCCACACCGCTCAAAATGGTCCGATCCCACCCTCATCAACTTCAGCATACTCATCCCATCCCACCTTAGAAACACCATCATCAAATACTCACACAGGACTGAAACAAGATCTCAGAAGCATCCTCGTTTTCTGAACTCCTACACCACTGCCCTCGATGGTATTCATCTCCACCTTCAACACTTGAATCACCGTCAGTGCAAATACCCTGGCTCCTATCAAGCCAACAAAGCCACAAGAATTATACAGCAAGCAAGCTTGTACACAGAAGAGTTCAGGCTCACCAAACACCGCTGCAGTAACTTGAATGCAAATGGAAACAAAGTTCGAACAACATCGACAAGAGCACCTACAAATCAGCCGTCATGCTCTACCATCAGCAGATCGGAGCCACAAAACGCTCAGCGCTCACTGCCCGCATCAAAAAAAGCATCAACAGTGGCAAGCAAACCTTTGCTATAGTGAAAGATTTCACCTCTCCAGCAGCAAGCTCCATCAGTGTATCCCCTCTCAGGACCTCTGCACCCAGCTGCCCTATTCTTCAGCAACAAGGTCACCAGCACCTGCGAAAACTTCAAACCCTAACTGGATCCTTCAGCCCTAGCAGCTCCCCTGCCATTTGGTACACACAGAGGACCACAGTGACCACCTAGCCCACCATCACAACCCGATAAACCGCAACAACCATTCAGTCCATACACTCAGAGCACCCTCAGACCCCTGCCCTCACCACATATTCATCAAAGGATTGAGACCATCTGCGCAGCCCTCACCCAGATCCTGAATGACTCACTCATCACAGCCTACTGCCTGGACACCTGGCAATACGCCTCAGCACTCCTTCTCCTCAAAAAAACCCTCAGCAGACCTAGAAAAAGGCTAGCCAAATACCAGCCTATCTAAATTCTATTCTACCTGGCAAGATTAATGGAAAAGATGATAAACAAACTCCTAGCCACCCACCTCACTGACAGTCACCTCCTCGACACCAGTCAATCCAGATTCAGACCCAACAACAGCGCAGAGACCACAGACGACATCTGGGTGATAATGGACAGGTGACCACACAACCTTCATCCTACTGGATCTTTCCAAAGCCTTTCACACCATCTCCTACCCAATCCTTATCTGACTTCACGAAGCCGGCATCCAAGGTCCTGCACTCCTTACTGACAGGCCACCTGGCCTCTTTCAACTCAGACGCCGTTAACCCCATCTGCGAAGTTCCACAAGCATCCTCACTCAGTTCCACTCTGTTCAACACCAACATGGTCCACCTCACCAGCATCCTCCTTGTCCACAGAAAGAACATCATATCCAATGCTGAAAACACCCAGCTCATAATCCGCCTTTCGACAAGATGCTAAACAACTGGATCAATTTCTCTACCTGCATTAGTGAAGATGAAAACCAACTGCCTCAAGCTCAACACAGGCAAGATGAAAGTAGTAGCCTTCAGCAAAGATCAAAGACATCTTGCTCTGGCACTCTACTTGGTGGACTGCCATACTCAAACCCACATCCCACCCATTAACCTCGAAATAGTAATCAGAAAAAAACTCACCAAGAACGGCCAAGTGAATGCAGTCTCGGTCTCTTTCTTCCACACACTCAAGATGCTCAAGAGGATCTTCAAATGACTCCCCACTAACACTCGCAGAATCGTTACCGAAGCCCCTGTTTCCAACAAACTGGACGATGGCAACACAGTTTATGCTGAAATCAACACTCAACTAACCAGGAGAATCAACACCATACAAAACTCAGCGGCCAGGCTCGCCCTTAACATCCCTTCCCGCACTCAAGTTACCTCCACTGGCTCTCAATCAACAAACAAGCACTTTTTAACTTCCTAATACACACATTCAAAGCATTACACAAATTGTCCCCACATAGCTTGAAAATTGCAATAAACTTCCACAAACCTACCAGACACCTCTATGCAGCAGGAATCACACTTGCACATTGCCCACCCCATACACAGATCTAGATTCTAGATTTGGCTGTTGTGCTTTCTCCTTCCTCGCTCCTAAAGCCTGGACCATCCTGCCCCTGCACATCAGAGCCACCTCCTCAATTCCTAAATTTTGCAAGAAACTGAAGATCTGGCTATATATCTAGCCCTGTTCATGGCTCGTTCCATAAAGCTTTTGCATCTCTGCCAGGACACCATCCTGGGTGAGTTGTGAGCTATACAAATAACATAACAAAGTGAGGCTCAAACTGGGAGGAAACACTGGGAAACTGAAGTTCTAACTAATGGTATCTTCGTTCTTACAAGGGAACTTTCCAAGGGACTTCATTACTGCAGTTTGAAAGCCGGGGTGTTCAGCAAATTACAGTTTTTGTTTTGAAATGGAGCTTAGTATTTGGCATCAGAATTCAAGAAGACATATTTTTAGTATTTGGCGTCAGATGTGGAATTTCTATAGCACGACCCCCCAGGACATATTGTTTAGAATCAAGGGTAACAAGTTTTCATGTGTTTTTTTGTCCTTGGGACAAGTGGGCCCAACCCCCTAAAGCACAAACCCTTTGCCAGGTTACAGTACCAAATTATGGATCAGGAAAGGGCGTGGTCTGCAGTTAAGGTAATATTTGTGTTCATACTGTTCAAACTTGTATTTATGGTTCATTAATGCAAAGCCTTTCTTATTAGAGTGAGCGCTCTAATTAAATGTTGTAAGTTCGGACTCCACACTTGACAATGGTTCCAGTGTTAAAATGTGTACACACATTTTCAGAGTTTAGCAATATGAGGCTAAATATAATGCTCCCAGAATGCTCTCTGATTAGATGCAAATATTTGTAGAAGCTTGAAAGCAATATTGACATTTCTTTGCTTTAAAATTATAATGTTCACCAAACAAAGACAGTAGAAAAAGAAATCTCACTAAGATACTGTAAAATTCTACGTACCATTTCTTTGCAGAGTAGTTTAGTAAAATGTGTTGGTGTATGCTAGTATTTGCCCAAAAATATTCAGAATGTAAAATCAGATTATGGGAAACAAAAATAAACAAACATTGGCAAAGCCAGTAGGTCTGAAATTGGTGCTCAGCCTTTTGGTTTTGCCAATATGTGTCTTGTTTTGGCATGTTTTTTGTAAAATCTTATTGGTGTGGGAGCTGCCAGGCCCTCACCATTATAGCAAACATTGGCAAAAGTAAACATTGTTTTTGGTCTCAAAAAGCACACATAGCCACAGTAGTTCCTGGCACTGAACAAAACAACTTTGTGTGCCGATATGCTCCTTATGAAAGTGCAGAATACTGTCACTCACAGTTAAGCCAGCCAATAGACAGAGAGGGAGAGAGAAACAGAATTTTAATAAACACAAAGGGTAATGGTTAACGCCAGACCTAATTAGGGGCCCACTTATTAAAGAATGTCTCAATCATTAAATATATGCTCAAACATGCATCCATGGTATTTGTCCTTGCATTGAGTGCAGGTTTACAGCTTTTGTGAATTCACAAGAATTAGGCCAAGTAATAGTACTCTTAGAAACTATTTGTCACCTGAATTTAAGTATGAGTAAATACGCATGTGTAGATTTGCTCATGTGAAAATCTCTTGAGTGTTTGCAAGTTCACTTTCACTCCAACCACTTTTCCCCAGCCCTGGAAGAAGTTTTACGTCTGCCATTGTTAGGAGTAAATTTCCAACCATTCTCAGTATAGGAAAAGGTTAGAAAAGAGTTGGTGAAAACCCTTAAAACATGCAAGTTAGTAGATTTGCATAGACCCAAAAGGGCATTCCAACCCTGGAACTATCGCTTACCACTATCATCAGACCCAGTATATATCTTTGCGGAAACGTGGCAAAATAAGGGAATTTCTAGTATTCAAACCCTACTATGGTATGAGCCCTAGCAGATTCAGAGAGGATATATCAGAGCTCTTCTAAAATGTGATTGCTGCCTTAATGTGTCGCTGCATAACATGGCACAAAAGGGACAAGTGGAATTTGTAACATGACAAGTAGATTTAAGAAGCAATCTGCCCCATAGACAAATAGATATTTTTTTAATTCCACACCCCTGAACATTTCTCCTTCAAGTGAACTCTAGCATAGGAAATAAAGCAAATAGACACATGTGTTGACCTGTGTGTGAGGCAAGCTTGCATTCAGCGTGAATGTCTGAGAGTCCGCCATTCACCAAGGTTATTTCCTGCCTAACTGTGTGTCTTGTTCACCCCTTGATATGTATACCGACATGAATGTGGATGGGATACCATGCAGTGTAGACCTTTTTTTAATGGCCAAGCCTAGCGAATCTTTGGGGGAAGTGGGCAGAACGTAAAAGGGCGGCTTCAGGAAATTTTCCATGTCATTATGGCATCTATCTCTTGAGGAAGGCACTCGGGATTCCTCCTCATGTCCTTAAGCGATAGAGAAACAGCACTTGTGTCTAAAATGTTCCCTGATCTCGAGAGTGATATGGTAGCTTTTCTATGGCTATGAGATGAAAAATGTAATTGTGACAAACAGTTCCGATGAAGCATTTTTGTCAACCTGATTTCCATAAATTTTTCGCCATAAGAGGCATTTGACATTTTACTGAAGCCAAACTAGTGAATCTTCTTGTTGAAAATTCTTTACAAATATATTGTTTTTAATCTTTTTAACGTCCTCACCCAATCCATTTGCACTTCCACCTACTTTCTACCATGAAGCCTTTACTCATTCCTCCTTCCGCTTATCCAACTTCCCCACCCACCTTTTGTGCCTTTCAGTCTTATTATTGTGTTTACAGCCCCCTCTGTATTCTCCATTATTGTACTTTATTTGTTCTTTTTTTAGGATCTCCTAACCACCAAGCTGCTTTTCTCTGTGGCCAATATAAGGTACATCTATTGAGTTCTTCTCATTGAGGGCTTGTGGTGCCCGAGGTTCCCATGGCACACTTTTCACTAACAACAGACTTCTTTAATGTATGTCCTCCAGTAGACATCACTACTACCCCATTAAACATAAAAAGCAGGCCTCATGGTGCACAAATGGCTTCATGTTACATCAGACCTTCAGGACCTTCAGGGTTACAGATTAGAACTTTTAGGAACCCCCTTCAACTCTCCCTTGACTCTCCAATCAGAAGATTGTAGACATCTGCTTTGAGGGTGCCGTAGTAGAGGCTCTTATTTATGTGCTATCCAAGCTTTATGAATTCCATCTATCTCACTGAAAAGAATGACAACATTAGCACTTTCAATAAAGGGGTCATATCTTCCCATAACAAACTGGAAGGTATTCACCTCCCTTTTGCCATATTGGATTAACACCTACTCACTAGGCTAGACCTCAAGGATGACTACCTTATGATACCTGTTTGGGCCCCTCACCAGCCCCCCCCCCCCCCCAAAAAAAGTTCACTGGTCAATCGATCCCCAATTGACCAGACCTTTAGCACTTCTGTAAGCCTCTGCCCCCTTGTTACCTCAGGCATATATACTAAAGAGGGTCCCTAATAGCTGCAGCATATATTGTGCAACTCTAAGGGACCAAGCACCAAACACGTGTAGACTGCCACCTCAGGCTGCGTGACAAGGTGCTCTAAAAAGTTAAACCACGACATGGCACACACCCTGTGTGCCATGTCCCCTAACACCACATGTCATATTTGTATGTCACCCCTACAGCAGTCCTCGCATCCCTAAGGCAGGGCACACAATATTACTTGTGAGGCCATATCTGCATGAGCAGATATGCCCCTGTGCCAGCCAGTTCAATTACTGACGGTTCAAGTGAACAGGGAAGCCATCTTAAAGTATGTACTGGGCACTGGTCAAAACAAGTTTCCCAGCTACATAATGGCTTACCTAAAACCTATGGTGCTTGTTATCAAACACCTCACTGATTTCATTGATGGATTTATTAATACATGCACCCAGAGGGTACCTTAGAGGTATCCCCTGAAATCCTACCAACCTCTAGTGTGTTGGCGGGCTGTTCCTCTCTAGCCTGCCACCCCAGACTTGTTTCCAGTCCCCTGGAGGTGAGAGCCCACACTCTCTGAGGAGGGAAACAAAGCCTTCTCTGGCAGGAGGTGTTGTCCCCTTCTCCAAGCAGGATGACTAATAATCTGCATATCAAGGAAGAAGGTTTCAAAGGTCTCCACTGCAAATATATAGACCTCCCACTCGACCACTCAGTAATTTGCTTTGGCCAATACTGGCTCTAGTGGGCTTTCCCTCAATAATATGAAATACAGCAATTGTACTTAAAGAGGATATATACTTAACTTGCTACTTAGAAAAACATTTCTATTTTATTTCTTTTATCTCCTTTTTCATTTATTCTTGACATACCATTTCATAAATAGTGAGACAAACATTTTTTCCCTTTTCAATTTAAAATCAAAGAATAGATAATACAATAAATTTGTCAAAGTAACCAAACAGTGCATAAATATCCCCTTAAAAGATCCACAATCGTACCAACCTCACATACAATCAAAGAATACCACACAAACTACATACACACATCACAATACATTCGACAATTTCCAGCTGCAAAAGGGCTTGCAAATCAGAACTCATGGTGATTGAATCCTCTTGCAGCCTGCTGGAAACAACCAGGCCAATGCACGTTTCGGTGGTGAGCTGATTTAAACCACCTTCTTCAGGAAAGCTTACTCTTATAAATTTAACTACAGCAGAGGTAAGGTAGGGGATCCCTTGGTTTTAGTCCTGCTTGTTTTCAGTTGTACATATGGGCACTCGGATGTTCTTCTGTCTCTCTGATTTCCCCTCTGGCAAAGGCCGGCTTATGTCAGTTATCCTAGCTCTTAGGGCACTCTGTTATCCTTTGATTAAAGTATCCTTTCTTTAGCCGCTGAATTCTTTTTCATTTCTCATCTGACTCAGGCTGGCTTTAAACAATATGTGCCACTGCTGCACTAGTTGCTGTGGCTATTAAAGGCTTAGTAGTGAATTCTCTTCTTAATTATCACTTTTAAAAGTATGTCACACAAGTGCCAAATCCATAGTTGTAGAACCGCAATAGTTTCTATTTAACACATAGTCTCTGCTCTGTAGCTTACTTCACCTTCTCCACTCGCCTCGCTTGAATCTGTGTGCTCAAAGGCCGCCACTGCCTGTGATATGCAACACTAACTTCTACCAACAGGGAAAACACCACCCCATGTGTTACTCTGTGGAGCCCTGAAGTATTGCCGCAGGACTTGTCTGCTTCCGCTTTTTACTCTCTGCTTAGGGACTTTTTTTTCCACCATGTTTTCAGTGGCTACGTGGGTGCCTTTTTTTTGCTCTTTGATTCACCAGCACCGAAAGCATGATTTCAAAAAAAGACACACAGCCTAAAAGAAGTGTGATGTGTGCCTATTAGTGTCAACGTTTCCATGTTAAAGAACAGTAGATGTTGCAGCACCCTTGATAATGTACTGCATGGCTAAATACTTATAAGGCCCCAAAGGCGTGACCAATTGCATTTGCAAATGCTTGTTTTTAAGAGTGCTTTTCCTGCCACATTGCACATTATCCTGCAGTCACCCTCATCACCTACAAGTGGTGCCTAATGATACTGCAATGGGTTGAAACCCAAATGAATCTGGATCTGTGCGCAAGCAAAGGTTCAGTGAGTAAAAAGACAGGTTCCATATTATGTCTTATATCGAAGACAAAACTCTATATCTGGGGCATTGGTGCACCCAGTGATTACCACACCATGAGGTATTGGTAACTACTTGGTGCAGTATTACCACCGTTATTCCCACACAAGTTATAGTGAGCACCTTAGAAAGTCTAAATAGCTCTTACAGCCAGAGCCAATGTCTGTCTAAGGATATTGCAAGCCATTGAGGGGTTTCGTGAACATAGAGAGGAACAAGGCCAAAGGGTGAGTTTCATTAAAAGGTGATCAGAACAAGTCTGTTCTGTGCTCCAAGCTTATGATAATATTTAATAGCTGGGAAGTGGGCAATATCCAAGATCCTGCTCATGCATACAGGCCTCCTAGAGTATCTGCAATGCAAACATGGAGTATATTCACTGAGTGGCAGGTGCAACCTTTTGTATACAGGCTGGTGTAAATAAGGAATGGGGCAGGTCTTAAAATAGATATCTCAGCTGCTTTTAAAGGGCTTTCCCCAGTAACATAAGAATTCATTACATATTGCATGTTTGAATACTGCCTGCCTCCCACACCCTCACTCTCACAGTGTCATCCAAGTGCTATAAAAAAAAGGTATGACATCATTACTATATAAGGGAAGGACGAGCAATGAGTGCTAAGGCACATTCACATTCTCGGAGGTAGGTGAAGTGAGCACCACATCTGGAGGGCATAATTTATATAGCGCTTCATAGTCTTATGAGACCACGGAAGCACACTGACTTTCATCAGGTTCATGTGCGCCCTTTAAGTGCATGGCTGTAAGGATGATGGCTGTGGTTAGACCTACATGGGAATAGTTGGGTATGGTGTAAGACGTTTATAAATGTAGAGACACTCTATTGTGCCTAGTATATTATTTAATAGTGCAAAAGATAACACTTCTGGGTACACAGGCATGCTGAAATATTGGAATATGTCATTATCTAGTGGTTGTATTTCCTGGAAAACCTTTTTAGGCGATTTATTTGGGATAATAAGGTACTGCCAAACGCAATTTCCAGCTTTGCTAATTCGCTGCAATTTGTTCCAGGTTCATCATTATTTAATTCCAAGCAGTCCCCACAAGATGCATCTTCTGTGGGTGGGATTGTCTTTCAATGGATGTATACCATACCAGGGGGGGAAACGTCGTTTACAACGAGGTCGTTACATCGCGATGCCATTACATCGCGGTTTTTGGAACGCAAGTCGTTACAACGACTTGCGCTGGATGGCGCTCTAGGACAAGGAATAGTATAATTTACTATCCAACACCTTCTCTACTGTATGTAGACTGGAGTTGGAATAGTAAATTATACTACTCCTAAGTCCAGCGCCCTCCAACGCTAGTCGTTGTAACGACTTCTGTTGTAAAAACCGCAATGTAATGGCATGCAATGTATTAGCATGCGTTATAATGTCATACAACCTACCAGGGGTGGTACTGGAGAGACTTTGTGGGTAGAAGAATGAGAGGAGTCCGGGTTTGGACCAGAGACGCCATTACCAGAGTTGTGCTGCCCATGTTGTCCTTCTGACTGCCTATCTAACATTGTCAGACAAAAAGAGCTTCAAGTTTATTGATTCCATCTACCAAGGCAAAAGAAAGGTAATCTTCTAAGTAAAACACTCAACTCACAGTTCTGTCATGGGTTTCAAGGAAGTCGAGACCCACATTACTAGAATGTGGTTGAGGCTGAGCATATTGTTATCTCACTGCGGAACAAAAATACTGTCCATCGAGCATGACATTAGTGGGTTAGTTGACGAAGTCCATTTACAGGTTTTGCATATGTCTTAGCTGACTTCAGCATTTTAGTAGTAACTGGTTCAAAAACACAGAATACACTTTATTCATGAAACTAGCCACCAAGTTCTGAACTGATAAGAAAAGATGGGGAATTTTATGATCTCCTGAAACAAAACATGTGGCTCTTTCAAAAGCTCAAGTCCTATATTAGAAAATGGCCAGTTGGCTACCCCAAGATGGTCGACTTAAAGCCAATTCCTCAATGTTTAGCTGAGCTGCATGGTCAGATATCCGCCCATCAAGGGACTTATTTTCCTGGGTTCAGGTTCTTGCAGTAAATGTGGTCCTGCCTACTACTAGCACCGCTGTTCTACTTCATAAGAGCAAGGGGCATTCTAAACTGGGCAGAGGTTGTATAATTAAAGAAGTTGCCAAAGTTTTAGGGGTGCCTTTAGTCAGAAGAACTATCCACATGGCTTTTTATGGACTTAAGAATGGAAAGAAGAGGGTTCACTAGTAACTTATTTGCAACTATCGCTATTTCCACCTCTAAAAACGAGCAACAATGGGTTTTTCTTGTCTTTTTACAACAGGAATATTTAGGAACACTAATTGCAGATTTATGACATTTTCTATTGATAAAAAGGGTTATCATTGACTGCAAATGTAAGTCAGTGTCCAGTTTAGATGTTAATCTAGTATCTAAAATGTAGAAACTCAAAGCAAAATATAACCTTTGATAAATTTCACAGTAATGTATGTGGAAGTGAGTTACAGCATACTGTTGTAACATTATTAACAAGAAGTTGCGTGTTGAAATAAACGTCTTGTTTTCAAATGCAACCTCTTTCAAAACGTTTTAAAAAGTGAAGTTAGCAAATTCAGGAACATTCTGCGGTTCACAGAAAGCACACTACAAGAATTGTATTTCACAAAAAGATAGCGCTTTGTTCATAAAAGGATAGCACTTTGTGTATACAATAGTCGATATTCAGAGCTTTATTGTTTAGTTAATAAAAACCATTACCATTGAATAAAATTAGCAAAACACTGTTAAAATATTCAAAGAGCAGTATGCAATGAGCCAATTACCATTTACAGTAAGCCGTCAGTGCTTTACTGAGGCAGCTACTTAAGTCTTGAACCAGCCACCAAGAACCAGGGTGTTGTGGTAGGACCCGTCCTCACTTGCTGGATTTCCACCAAACGGTATAAAAATTGCCATGTGCAAAAGACCAGTGTGCAGTTACTGTGGCCTGTAAGTACTTTACTAAAAGGCAGATAAAATATTCAATGTACAATGTGCAAAGGAACAGTGTGGAGTTGCAGTGGGTAGTCGGTGCTTTACTGAAGCAGTTGGGGGGTTGAGATAGCGAACAGTTCACCAGGAATCAGTCATACGTTAGAACTGAACTGGATTTTCTGGGATTCTGCCAGTTCAGGACTTGCTGAGATTCGACCAGTTCATAAAAAGTGTATTGAAATCGATTGAATCCCATTACTGCATATCCTTTCCGACAAGGGCTGCTTACTTTGTTATTGGGTTTTGCTCTTGGTTGTGGAACGGTGTGGTCGTGGTGGTTGGGGAAAGTTGTGTACACAACGTTTATTTCTTCAATTATTTTTCTAGACCATTAACAGCTTCTGGTATTATTCTTGTCACATCAAGGGGACTTCTGATACAGCCACAAGAGCAGCGAGCATTGGCAAAGCAAATAGACCTAGCATTGGCTGCCAAGCTTTTGGCTTTGTCGATGCGTATTTTGTTTTGTCATGGTTTTTGCAAAACTTTGTTGTTGGGGAAGCTGTGCGGCCCTCATCATTCTAAAACAAAAACATTGGCTTAAAAGAAAAATATTTATTGCTCTCAAAAAGCACACATTGCCATTGTTGTCTGTGGCACTGAAGGGAGCCACTCTGTGTGTAAATGTGCTCCATGCGACAGTGCAGAATTCTGTCACTCACAATAAAGTTAGCCAACAGCTGTAGTGGGCTCAACATTCATGATGTTTGCAGTAGGCGAAAGAAAAATGTGAATGATAAAATAACAGACTAATGGATGAAAAGGGCTGGTTGAATGCCCCAATAAGTATATCATACATAGAACGTTAATAAAATCAATAGGACCTGGCAAATGCCAGGCCTAAAAAAGCTTCTGCCCCCTGCAGTCATTACCTTGAGACGGTGTCAGTCACATCTTGGATTAGCCCACCCAGAGAAGAATTTTAGTTTCATGCACATGCTATTAGCTTTTTGGTTGTAACCTAAATGTAAATGGATATTATCATTTTCTATTGCGTCAATTCTATTCTTCCATATTGGTGGTCACAAATATTCACATATAAATATAAAATTTGTTATTAATTGTTATATGTATTTTTTTTAATTGTACCACGCATGCGCAGAGCCTTGCTCCCTTTCCTTTGCTAACCACGTACAATGTTATTTCAGTATTTCCAAGAGCAAAAACGATTTCGTAGGGCATTTTCTTTCTAATTGAAGTAACCATGTTGCGTCTTTGCATAAACGTCATTTGTTATGTCAATGAAATGAGCATAATTATGCAAAAGTGCTCTACATTTATAAATATTCCCCAGTTACTTCACAATTTACACAAATGAGTTCCCAGTTGTTGCAACTGAAATAAACCTCTTGTCACTATATGAACATGTATTTTGGAGCGCTGCGGACAGACCTTCTGTCGGGCACTGTCAGCTTTTTATATTAAGAACTCTGAAGGTGAGGGCAAAAATGAAGAGCCTGGTAGGGACCCACCTCAGCACCTACTTTTTAGAACTGCAGGTGCTCAAGCACCCGCAGGACCCGGACATTTAATGCCCTGCCATGGCACTTTCTTATCCTGCTGTCTGGCCACTGTTATTATGTTATGGCAAAAGCAATTGGACTATCTTAGAACTTGGGCTCCCAGTTTAATGGTATTTATTTTTTTACATTTCCTTCTGTATTGATCCATATTTCTTTTTTTATAATTCTATCTGTATTTTTCCATATTTTTGGGGTTTTATGACAAAATTAAGCTGAAACGGGTATATTTCCACTTTTATTTAACCAATAAATATACCCCGATACTTGAACCCCTGACAGGTTTCAATGACTTGAATACCCATTAATGATAAATCAGTACACCGATATGAGAACATTTACATGTTAGTATCAACCTTGTACTCCTCTAGAGGTGTTTAAGCCTCTATAAGAAACTTTCTATCTTTTTTGTCCTAATTATATGTCAATCTGCACAACTATTGGACTGGAAGTCATGACAGTCAGCATTTAGAATCACTCAAAAAACAAATTAACTCCCATATTTAAAAAGAAAGACGGACATGAAAATAGATAGTTTTCTGTCTGTATTTTTCTGAAACAAATTAGTAAAAACAGAAAACTGGGAGCCATGCTTATAATGCAAACCTGATCTATTGACTCTTTCAATGCTTAATGACTGGTAGAAAGGACTAGAGGTTTTTGATTTTGTTGCCTGTGCTTATAAAAGGTTAGTTCTGATAGTGAAAGACAATGAACGATTAAAAGAGGTAGCGATCTGATTCATATGACTAATTTAGTTGAAACAGTACTAGCACCTTATTTCTGCGTAGCAGTGGGTTCCTGGTTAGAAATACCAATAACAAATACAGAGAAAGGGATGGGCTGTTTTTCCTTCGAAACTCATCATTAATAACCTATCAAGATGCAGAAATCAGGAAACACTTGAATAGCCTGCAATTAAATCCTCTAAGGAGTGGTCTTTTTAGGTCATGTTTTAACAATTCATTTCACACGTACAGAAATTCTTATGCAAGCCTGTTGTTTTTCAGGAGGGCCCTGTTGACACCCACTACAGAAACATTGCCCACTGATTATTACTTTGAACAATAGTTTTCTACAATTATTTCTGAATTCTACTGAATAAAATGACGACCTCAAACCCCTGCCCTCATAATTGCAGAAGAGCATTCTGACATTTATTTCTGTAACTTTTTTTCCTGTACATAAATATTAAACCTAAATCCAAGGGTGGTACGATATGGGAGCTTTATGTGCACATTCACGTGTCAAAGTACTGGTAGGATGTATGCACCCGCAAACGCAAATACTACATTCTGCCAATCCTGAATCTGTGATTCAGCTATGGGAATTTATGTGTGAAAAGTGGATGTGTTGAACACCTGAGTTCAATAGATGCACAATGTACTTTGTGAATCAGGGCCTACATGGGCTTTGAGTGTGGTATTGTGAACATACAAGGAACAGAAGTTGCTGAGATGGCAAGCTAATATTATGCAGGGAGGGACCTTTCATGCAAACAGAAACTCAGGAGCGGCCCACGCAGGTACGAGGGAGAATTATTTATTTATTTAATTTTTACTTGACGTCTATTGAGTCCCCCCATCCCATCCCGCCCCACTGTTCTTACCTGCATGAGCCGCTCCTGAGAAAATTTAAATAGCTGGTAGCAAAGCAGTAGTCAAAATGTAACCTGGTGTCTTATCCTACGGTCTGCACATGTATTAAAGTGTTTATTTGGGTACACCGTAATTGGGCGCCAAATGCAGTGAAACATGCATTCACTGGCACCAGAAGCACAGGCACAGTTGCAATCTAATTAATGGTATTTCAAAAGTTCACTAATATCAGCTGTGTGCACAGGATCAAACATTGTGGATTAAAAGTATTGCACTAACCCACAAAGAGCATTAATTTCAATGAGGTTGAGGTGGAATAAAGGATCCCAAGTAAATGTGGGTTCTCCTTTAGGCACAAGAGTCAATAAGCTGTGAGTAAACGAGAATTGCAATCCCATATCCATCACAAAAAAAACCTCTAAGAAGGTCTGCTAGGGTGGAGCAGTTTCAAGGTGCAAAAGAATGGAAGAAGCGTTCCCCTTATTTATTTATTTATTTATTTATAAACAGCCCTTAAATTTAAGGCAGCACTGTGGACTGTTAAGTTGATGTGAAAATCAGCTCCAGTGAGGACTGTTACTAACACATCTCATTGTGTGCCTGACATCTCCTAGGAGGAGGACTAGTGAAAAGGTTACTTGAGTTAGTTGCATTTTCACTCCACTCAGGGGGCGGGGAGAGGCGAGGGAGGAATGGGGTCTGGGGGGTTAAAATATACCATATCTTTGGTGCACTTCCCTGAAAGGAAGAAGCTAGCACAATTGCTATAATATTAGATTTGACCTTGAAGACATTAAACAAAGGGCCATACAAAGTTTGACCCTCATGATAGGCTTATGTATTCTTGTTAAAACCTCGTTTATTGAAAGCTCAACAACAAAGTAATAGTGTGTCACTAGCAACTAGACAATTTTCGGCCATTTTAAGTAATCTGGTGCACACTTGGGTTGGTACTGTAAGTCGCCTGCTTACAGCTGTTTTAATATCCCACGGGCCCAATACTACTACAATCTTTTTGATCAACTTGATCTTACTCATTCTAGATTCTATTCTATATGGTTTTTGTGTACCATACATCTCAGGGGTGCACAAAAATCATTTTGGAAGGACAAAAATTAAATTCTTGATTTTAGAATTTAAAGAACTTTGATTTTACCCTGGGATACGGAGACTGAGAAATTCCTCCAGCACAATGAAGTTTCCTACCCTGAAACACATTATTAAATGTACTCATAAATGCATTTTCGGGGCGAGAATTTAGCGAGAACTACTCTAAATTTTAAATTTGTTTCTTCAAATGGGTTTCTTCATTGTCAAAATGGTGTCCTCAAATTGAAACAAGAAAAAGAAATGTTTGCAAATGCAAAGGGAGTTTTAAATCGCATTTCTACAGTACAATTGTTACAATTCAATATTCCAAAAGGGGTAAAAATGTCAGCACGCCTGGAAATGTGCAACTGTTGCAGACTGTATTTATTTTATATAGTGCAGTGTGCAGCAGCCTGAGATCACAAGAGGGAGGGGAGTACAAGTAAGTAGCACTGTTTTGTTGACCCTAACTCTATTACCATAGATTTGTATTACAGGTTAAAATTGTACATGTCTCACTACCAGTTACAGGTACCAGTTTATCAATTTTTTATTTTATTTTTTTTGCACAGTTTTATATAGCGGGAACTTGACCCGAATCGGGTACCACAGCGCTTTACATAGCACCAGTTGCATTACATAAGGACACCGCTCTCTTCGCCGCCACAGACGACATCCGCCTGCTGCTCGACTGGGGACACACCATCACCCTCATCCTGCTAGACCTCTCCGCAGCTTTTGACACTGTGTCCCATAGCACCCTGACAGCAAGACTTCATGACGCTGGGATACAAGGAGGCGCCCTAGACTGGAACCGATCTTTTCTCTCCGACACGACCCAGAGGGTCAGACTCCCGCCCTTTCTGTCTGAGCCCACTGACATCAACGGCGGAGTACCCCAGGGCTCATCACTTAGCCCAACCCTCTTCAACATCTACATGGCCCCCCTAGCCGCCATCGCCCGACAGAATGGGCTCAGCATCATATCCTACGCAGACGACACCCAACTCATCCTCTCACTCACGAATAACCCTACTGACACCAGACTCCGCTTCCAGGAGGGTATGAAGAATGTGGCAAACTGGATGAATGACACCTGCCTCAAGCTCAACACAGAAAAAACAGAGGTTCTCGTCCTCAGACCCTGCAAGGCTGCCTGGGACAACTCCTGGTGGCCCTCCGCCTTAGGGAACCCACCGACCCCCCCACATACCACACATACAACCTTGGCATCATCCTCGACTCCTTCCTCGCCATGAACCACCAGGTCAACGCCGTTGCCTCTACCAGCTTCAACTGCCTGCACATCCTCCGCAAGACCTTCAAATGGATCCCCGCCGACCGCAGAAAGACCATCACCCACGCGCTCGTAACCAGCAGACTGGACTATGGCAACGCCCTATACGTCAGAATGAACAGATCTCTCCTACACGGCCTCCAGACCATCCAAAATGCTGCCGCCAGACTCGTCCTTGGGACCCCACTCTACGAGCACATGACCCAACACCTTTAAGACCTCCACTGGCTCCCAGTTGAGAAGATGGTTACCTTCAAACTCCTCACCCATGCCTACAAAGCCCTCAACAACATCGGACCTAAGTACCTCAACAATAGACTCCCCTTCCACGTACCCAAGAGGAACCTCCGCTCCACGGACCTTGCCCTGGCAGAGGTCCCCCGCATCCACAGGAGCAGAACAGGTGGCAGAGCTTTCCCCTACATCACAGCAAAGACCTGGAACCAGCTCCCCGTCAACATCAGATGCTCGCAAACCCTGCACTCCTTCAGGAAGGACCTCAAGACCTGGCTCTTCGACTGATCCAGAGCTCCCGTCCCCCCCAGCATCTTGTGACCCTCACGGGTGAGTAGCGCGCTTTACAAACCCCCTGATTGATTGATTCATTTGTTAAGCATGGGGAGATTAAGTGATTTGCCCAGAATCCCAGGATGTTCAGCGTCATTGCAGAGACTGGAACCCAGTTCCCCAGATTCGAGGTCGACCGCTCTAGCCGTAAGGCCAACTCCTCTCCCCAAACAATAGTCATCAAACTATAGGCCTGGCCCACGTACTGGCAAAAAAAGTCTAAAAGAACAAAATGTTTAAAGACCAGTCCATTCAACATGTTGCTTATAGGGTGTGACCATATTATTTTAGGTAGCAGACCTGAGATATCTCATTTTACAATAAGTATTCGCGTAACATCGCAAACACTGTCACATGTTTTTGCCCAATAATTGTATTCTTCATGGTGGAGCCAAAATAAGCTTGGGGATGGGTCTGAGTGATCTATGAAAAACCGATTGCAATGGACAGAAAATAAGCATCACAAAAATAATTTGAAACAATATACAGAAAGAAAAACCTGGAATTAAAACGAGTTAAGCCCTAATTCATAGTGGAGTATACAATTTAAGAACTAACCGGACTGTGGACTTTTCCCTAAAAAACATATATATTTTTTTTACATAACCTGCAGACACGGTTCGTTGTTGAACGAAGTAAAGTGCCTGAAATCGGACGAAAAAGTGTATCTCGAAGTTCAATTCCAGTTAGATATAAACACGTTAGGCGCTAATTGTGGCATTTGTCTTAGAATGATGACTCAGGCAAGCTGCAAATCTCCAAGGAACAGCTGGTTTCGTTTTTTAAACGAGCACCAGCTGCCAAATTACATAAACTGCTCGGGTCACGGTGGTGCTAATTTGCAACTATGTCTTCGTTAGCACTTTGTTATACTGATCGGATGTGCTCTCTTGCTCCACTTCTAATTGGAAAGGCAAAAGATCTCTTGTTTGATAGGAGGGGGTTACTACTGATGAATTTAATAGTGAGCGGAAGAAACTGCTTGGTCCAGCAGGTGGCAGCCTTACCCTTTAAGCGAATATTCATATGCAAAACTAGCTTTAAAGTTCTCGCCATAGTGACATGCACGCAGTTCTTCCCATCATTGTGCGGTCCAGGGATCCTCACTCTTGAATCTGTTGCCCCACAGGACCAAGAAGCTATTGTAATGAGGAATGACCGACCTTAGCACAGTTCACACTGTGTCCCACTCCTTAGATTCCATCTTTCATCCCTACAGACCGGTGTAGTCTAGAACTCGGGAGACTTATGGATGGTGGGGCACCATGGGGAGGGCTTCTTAAAAGGAACACAACTATTATAATGATTTTGGGGCCAGATGTATCAAAGGGATTTACCCATTCTGTGTCTATGGAAAAATGAGTTTGTACATATGGCCCTTGACCTTTTATTTCCCCTCCCTTGACATGCTCTTCCTCCGCGCCATTCAGTGGTGATGGTTGAGAGTTGGGCCTAGTTGACTCTACTCACTCAGCTGCAGAGGTTGTGGCCCTGATCAAAGTGGGCTTCTTGCCTCCAGGCCATGTTGCAAAAAGCTTTGGGGAAGACCAGGAGATGAGCGCAAGCTAACCACTGCTCACTTTATGGAGCACCATATCCCCAAAAAAGTTACTCAATATACCAGTGGTACAGACAGGGTTACACAGACCTACCAGTTGTGAGTGGGTATTTTATATATTAGGTTACATCTTTAGGCTCCATAGCGTGAAAGGTATGGAAGCGGAGCTTTACATGACTCAGCATAACAATCTAATACCACTACACTGTTATTTGGCTGGTTAAAATACAGATGGGGATTAGACCACGGGCCTCCAACCTTTCCTATAACAAGAGCTACTCATGTTCAATAAGAATCTTGCCGAGCTACTAATATTAGAGTTGTATAGACAACATTACATTTGTGGCCACCCTATGGAAGACTGCCAGCTCTGATTACCTCAGTGCTTTAGGCAGGGTTGCCAGTAGTAATGCAAGAAAGGTTTTATCAACTTGGAATGTAAATATAATTTGAAAATGCAATCCTTTTTCTCCAAACATCATTTTATGAGCTCAGAAAATACACACATTTTCATCTTGAATACACACATTGCAATTTTGGAATACATATGTTAATTCATCCAAGCAATAACCTCTAATTGAGTAGGCTGGGCTGCACATATGAGAGCTACCTACAAGTAGCTGGAGAGGTACCAGTAGCTCACGAGTTAATAGTTGGAGATGCCTCGATTAGACTATTTGTTTAGGTATAATGAAATAGCTGAACTTCGCCCTTTTGTATACATTATTTGCTGAGTTGTTTCTAACCTTTACAATCACTCTTCCACATATATAGATAAAAAGTGCATAATAAATAATTGTATAAAATAAAATACAAATAAAAATGTTAGTACTTATTTTGGGGTTTAGGGTGGGGCTCCACAGTATCATCTACAGATAAAGCTTTTGTTTGACTCGTAACGCTCCCACATAAGAGCGTAACTCAGCAGAAGAATGAGAGTCAAATACCAATTTTCTTTTTCTCTAATAAATTAGCAGTTTCCCTTCCTAGCATAGGAGATCTACTGCGTGTGACCTCAGTAATTCCGGGGCAGCACATTAGTGGGCAATGAGGGCGTGGCCTGGGCATCAAAGATGGTGGACATAAATTGGGTAACCCCCGTACCCACCCCTTAATCATTCATCATCTGAACTGTAACTAAACCCGGACCATAGCCGTTTGGCTATCTTGGACGCGTATTTTAACACGTGTGAGCACTGGACGGATCCAGACGCCCGGAGGGTTAGAGAGGTAATAACCGGAGTATGTCCTCCCTAAAGAGCCGAGGAATGGAACCCACTTAGGTTGTAATGCGGGGTGAGACCTTCAATCGAAGACCACCCACGTATTCGTCCGGTCCTGTGTGAAGAAAGCCAACTTCCCTAATTGGATGGAGCCTGGCAGTTGACACACACTGCATTTTACACTAATGAGGAGTAGCTACTCTGTCCTCATAACACTGTTAGGATAGGGAATCCCCTCCTTTTCTCCTGATTGGAGCACGGGTGTAGGGCAGGTTCTGGTTGGAACCTGGGAGCGCAGCATTACATGGGAAAAACCCTGCACCTTGATAACGAACCTAAGTGGCGAAATTGCTCCACACCCCCAGCGAACTTGCAGACCGCATCAAAGATGCTGAGGTTACTCCAGAAGAAAGACTTTTTGGATTATGGGTGTGTCAGAAGTACCGAGGGAACCCAGATAATACATTTCATCACAACATGGCTCCAATCCTGGATCCCAGCGGAGGTCGTGTCACCTTATTTTATCATGGAACAAGCAAATCGATCACTGCAAGACCTTTAATTGTCTTCTCTCTCAGGTACAGAGACAGTGATGGGGTCTTCCATGAAGCACGGAAAGGGACAGCTTCCACCTTTGGGTCCAGTAAAGTTAGGCTCTTCTCCGACTGTAACGTCAAGGTCTAGCATTAATGCTGATCCTTCCTGGAATTCAAACAAAAACTCTTGTTGATGACACTGAAATAAATGTTGCTATTCCCTGCACCCCTTACTCCACGCAGACAAAGCACACTTCTTTGAAAGTCCAGAGGATGTATGGGACTGGCTTGAAATCCATCTTAAAGGTGGCTGGCCTGGTGGGCTGGATGGTAGGCCTCCTCCACCCTCAGTGCCCCACCGCCACGGTGTGCCATCGGGGCTCAAGGCACAGATGACACACTGCTATATGCAACAGACTGATGGACCAAGAACCTACCAATGAGATATTCCTCTTCCTACCCTGTAGGGCGGCGACTGCTAACTCGAAACCTATATGTAAAGTACTGGAGGACTCAGACACCACAATTATCACCACTTTACGAATGCACATTCACTAATCGTTCACTTGCTTTCCTAATGGTTGACCTTGATACAATTGCAGTCCCATCCTCCTGTGTGAAGTGTTTGCTACAAGGGGCTGCAGGGAAAGCCTCAAAGATACTGCATAGTGTATACCCCCACTTCTGCTACCCCATCTGCCCTTTCCTCCTTGTTCCCTCCCTCTTTCTTTTAGACATTGACCGCTACTGCATTGAATGATAAGTACTAGTTTTCCTTGCTTTTGCATTCTTAATTGTTGAACGGGGGCATAATGGGCGCCAGATGTTTCTGGGGGGAAGTGTAGGGTGGGGGGACTTGGAAGCTATGGGAATCTGTTTGTTATTGTTTAGACGTTTTCTGCCTGACCATTTCAGACTACATAGACTCCAACCACACCACTCTCAAAGACCTAAGACTTACACGGTCTATAATGGACCACATTAATTTTATTTGCGTAATCTCATGGAATGTTAATGGGTTAAACAACAAGATACAATGAGGAGATTACACAGCTGTAGGAAAGAGCCTCTTTTGACATGGTTAGCCCTCCCTTTTTGACAGGCTGCCCTTTTGTAATGTGTTTTAGGAGGCCCCTTCTTCGTAGCGCTCCATCTAGCAACGACCTCACCACCCTGCCCCCGGCTGAAATTAGGGCGCTCCAGAGAACCCGCTGGTGGAATATCAGACCTGGCCTTGCTACTTACCTAAATCCAGAAGGTGAACCTCAAAGTCCAACTGTATGATTTTATATACAGGTTTCTATTTTCTCCCATTGACTTCAATGGTGCGTAATCGTGCAAAAGAGTGATTTATTTTGCCGACTTGAAAAATTCATAACTTGAGAAGTCCTTAATGTAAAAATGGTCTTGGTCTGAAAAAATATTTAAAAATTGATGTTATTTTTTAAAATTGGTCTCCGATTTGTTTCTTGAATGAGTCTCTTTTATTGCCTCTGTGAATAAATGCTTAGCACTACCCTCTCGGAAGCCTAACTGCTCGCCCACACTACCACAAATAGAGCATTAATATGATCTACTTTTGCCTCTGTATACCAATCTGGGTCTTGCTGGACTTTTAGCACAGTGTACTTTATTCTTGTGCACTATATAGAGAACCAGCTTCCTACAACAGCTGTGTGGAGTAAATGCACCTATGTCCCTTTTGTCAAACCTTGACGTATGCACTTAGGTTATGTCCTAAATACTCTAAAGCTTATTTATACAGACAAGGCAGCAGCCAGGTCTGCATCAAAGATCCTGTAGCGCTCAGGAGCATCCTGCTTAAGGAGCACCAAAGAAGCAGTGCAAGCTTTGTTTATTTTAAGACCAAATGTAAAGCTTAGATCTAATTTAACCTTGTCGCAGGTCTGTTCACAGCTTCCACTCCTTACCATAACTCAACCACATTTAGCTTCCAGGGTCCCTAGTCTTGTGGGCTCATTTGATTATTTTGATTTGTGGATAAGAATTTAGCACTCACTTAATGGTTTTTGTTCAGCTGCAGCGCTATGTATCGCTATCAGGTACAATTGTTTTAATAGTCATATCGAGCTTCGCCACCTTGCCTCAGTATGGAGTCCTGAATATGAGCTAGTCTGATTCTAGGACGCAATAAATTCACAACTGCAAAACTTTACACCGGCTAACAGAAAATGAAACAAATCATTGCAGAACGTAGACTCTGGTTTTCAAGAATTGTGCCAGTCTGGCTCCAGCCTTGACGCACCATCCAAGGCCACTGCTCTTCTATTAAACAACTGCATTGACATCTATCTACGTCTTGTGCTTGGGTCCGCACGTCACTTGGTTCTACTTTGCGTGGTCATTTCTTTTCAGTAAGTGTGTAACTTTGAGGAACCCCTTGCGTCTAGGTGGTAGAGGTGCAACATACAATATTGTTCTATGGTGGACGTCTGCAGACTCTGTCGTTCAAGAGGGCCTGTGCTTCTCCATAACTGAAGCTTCGACTTGAATATTCCCTAAATGGCACCTATCCTGGTTCCAGTGATAAAGACACTGACGTCAACTGCTGGGTGAGGTGCCAGGTGCGAGTTGTTTGATGCACGTTTTTAATTATGAGAAAAACAGGGAAGGCTGAGAAGCCTGGGGCACTCATCAGACAAAGGGTAGACACCTTTCAAGTTAAGAACACTTCTGCGACTCCAAATCTGGAAGTCATAATTTCCAGCCAACAGCCCTAAGCATGGTGAAGCTTCTAGTTTCACCTTTCCCTTTATGGCTGTGTGTATAAGTTCCTTCATGTTTAATGCTGATAAATGTCTAGACAAATAAAAAATGCAGACAAATCAGTTGGTGTAAAAAAAGCTCAAACATATTAGTGCTCCAACATAATTTAGAGTGTCAGTCTCACCTATGGAGAGGTACAAGTTAGACAAACTGTACATTGATCACATGCAATCATCCCATGAAATACAAAAATAATACTTCAGAGGGAAAAAAACTATCTTTATATCTTCAAAAAGTCATCAGACGTGCATAAAGCAAAACTCACACCTTCTAAATGCACTGCTTGTACCCTTTCACATTACATCACTTACTCCATCTGAAATTATAGCATTTACAAAAAACACTTGCAACATCGCAAATCAAATCATTTGTGAGAACACAGTGCTTGGTACAGTGGAGAGTTATAGTTAATGTAGTGTGGCTACTGAGTTCAATAAACTGTGTATGGAGGTGCGAAAGTTATAAGAATTTCAAGCTGTTGCATAAATCATGAATGTAACATATTTAGGTATACATTTTGAATTTCTAATGTTTATGTGATTTAGGTTTGGTTGTATGGAAATAATAAGTAAAGTTATAGTAATTTTAAAATGGTACTTACATTATAAATGTATGGTATATCTTTAATTTTTGAATTTCTATTGTTTGTGTACTTTGTGTTTGGTTTTATAGAAAGAATAAATAAAGTTTTCCTAACTATGACTTGAGCCTAACCTTTGGATTTTTATTGGATGTTAATGTTTAAAAAAAATTAAAATGTGTTTCAAATTGTAGAGTCCATGTCGCTGAGTGGCGTGTCATACCGTAGAGTGGAGGACAGTGTTTTTCAGTGGAGTAGAGTAAAATCGAGTGGTGTAGTGTACAGTGGAGTAAAGTGCAGTGGCATGTTATACAGCAGAGTGACGTGGAGTACAGTAGAGTGGAGAGGCATAGCGTAGACGCGAGGCAACTGTTATGAACTTGAGAGGCGTCTTGAACAGTACAGTGGAGTGGTGTGTCATAGAGTGTTGAAAAGTGTCGTGGAGTAGAATAGTGTGTTGTACAGTGCACTGAATTAGCACAGAGTGGAGTAGAGAGTTTTACAATGCAGTGTAAGGGCATAAAGCGGAGTACAGTGTAGTATAGTAGCACAGAGTGTAGTAGAGTCTTGTAGAGTGGAGTTGCATAGAATTGAGCAGAGCGTGATAGACTGGAGCACTGTAGAGTGGAGTGTCGTACAGTGGCATAGAGTGGGGTAAAGTGTTGTAGAGTGGAGTGATGTGGTGTGGTGTAGAGTGGAGCAGCATGTTGTAGAGCAGAGTGGCATAGAATGGAGTACAGTGGACTAAAGTGTTGTACAGAGGAGAGCTGTGTCTTACAGTGCGGTGCACTGCCTCAGCTAGACCCCTTTTTAGACTCCAATTACACCTTACGTTGGGGCAGGTAGGTTCAGTACAATCCTGCAGTGGCATGTTAATCTGGCCCTCAGGCCTGGGCGTTTCAGCTGCATACCAATTCAAGCCTTTTACTGGTTCCTGTCTTTCCTGTATGGCACAATGGTTTGTGGTTCTTAGGCCTTCTTGAGTCACTTCATCTCAACCATTCTTGCTGCAATATGATTACCCAATGTTTTGACAGCAGACGTTTGCAGACAGAAGGATCTAAATGTGAACACTTTTGTCTTCATATATTATATTTTCAGTTTGAATGAAAAGTACATATTTTACTATTGTTATAACTGAAGTTCAGTGGTACATAATTTTTACAGTTTTTGAGACCAGGCAGTGCAATGCTTTTTTTTATCAGAGCCCAACTTGAACCTACACTGCATGGTGTCATGGTGTGGCGAATGTCTGACGTTACATCACGGTCTTTACACTGCAATACATTTACAATGCAGTCATTGCAACGCAAGTCGTTACAACGACTTGCACTGGAGGGCACTGGACTTAGGAACAGTATGATTTACTATTCAAACTCCATCCTACGTAACAGTAGGGAAGGTGTTGGAATGGTAAATCATACTATTCTTTAGTGTATAGCGCCATGCAGCGCAAATCGTTGTAACGACTCGCGTTATAATGGCCACGTTGTAAACGTATCGCGGTGTAAAGACTGCTTTGTAACGGATGACTCCCGGTGTGGCACAGGTCCTTTTGAGAGTACAGAGAGCCCATCTGTGGATGCATGTATCCTCCCTGCTAAGCTTGAAGAAACTTATAGGTTCATATTCATGGGGAGAAACATGAAACTAGAAGTCTCAACGTACTTAGGGCTGTTGGCTGGAAATGTTGACTTCCAGGTTTGGAGTCTCAGAATTGTTCACAACCTGAATGATGTCCAGTTTTTTTCTCCTCTGATGGCTGATGAGTCCCCCAGGCTTCTCAGCCTTCCTTGTTTTTCTCATAATTAAAAAAAGTACATCTACCGACTCCCACCTTGCACCTTACCCAGCAGTTGACATTCGTGTTTTTGTCTTGGAAAACTTTAATGGGTAACATTTCAGCCCTGAATGTGATGTAAGCGTCCTGAAAAGTTGTGTGCATAGTTTGCATTTCTCTGAGGACCTCCATCCACTCGACCATCAAAAATATTTTTGCTTCATGAGCCACGTGTTACCTTTTAGGTAAAACAGAATATAAGGAAGGTATCAATCAAAAGGGAGATTCTCCTGATTCCAGTGCTACACCAACCACCCAACAAGTAGTTAAAAGTTTACACTACACTTATATTCAACTTGCTTCATGTTTTGAAGCTGACCTTGAGAAATGTATTGATGGTTTACTCTCATTGAAGTTATGAATCCAGCCAATCGGATTTATGAACCATAATGTGGCGAATGGGAGTGGAGAAGGCGATTATGGAAAGCCCAAAAGAAATACAACTGGGTATCCAGCAGTTGAAGAATACCTTTGGGGCTCCAGATGTGGTAGTCAGAATTTAAACATAATACACTCTATTAGAGTAACCCTTGCGTGCTGCGGACGGCCCCTGCCCGTCACACGTCACAGTGGGCGTGTGCAGAGGACGGCCGGGGGCCGTCCGAACCCCGCCCATTCTTCATTTCGCCCGCACAGTGCGTACATTCGGCCAGCACACAAGGGGTTAAATCTAGCAGCTCATGTCTCGAAAGACTATTTTCACTTTTTTGTGTACTTATAACCACCCTGAAGAGCTGAAGTGAAGCACTGCCCATGTTACAATGGGCACAAGATTGGGGCAGGACAATGTGGGCGAAGGACCACTACGTTGCTGCCAGGATCCTTCTGTCACATATGAGCATCTTCCCTGGTTTCAGGTAGGCCATCTCTAGAAAAAGGATGCAGATAATAATAAAGGCAGAGACCTCCCTAGATAATAAGGCAGTAACCTGCAGATACGCACTTTAACATGGCAATCATATTTTGGTACACGTAGGTAAGTACCAATGGATGAAGATTACAGAAGATGGATCATTTATATATATGCACAATTACATTATAATTAAACGGGTGCACTGCCTTTTATGAATTCTCGGTGGTCGCTGAGCGAGAGCTTCAAGACAGTGCTAACCAATAATTACTGCTTTTCAAAGCTACCTAAAAATAGCATCATAGCACAAAATATCTTCTATTTTGAATTCCAAGAAGCTGAGCCAGGAAATGATAAAACAGCACGTGTTGAGTGCTTCGGCAGGAAACTGACTGAAACATGACTGTAAAATCTGCACAAACCAGTTATCACCCAGCTCTGCTTTCCAAATGACCTTTTACCCAATTGTAGTTTGGCCCAACGCGAAAGAAGCAATGCAGCTCGCCCTACCCGCAGAGAAACTGGGACAAGAGCCAGTGTAGTTAATCCATGTGCTCGTGTTTACAGCTTGCACTCTGCAAATAGGCTTTAAGTGCTCTCTGTGCTCGGCTTTCTTCACAAAAGCTGCCTGCTTTAGACTCATGGACTCATTCTATTCGGGTGGGTGTCTCATACAAGGGGCTGTACAAATACCATGATTAGCTTGGCCTAGGCCCCAACAGTGGAGCGCCCCGCCCACTCAAGCAACAGTCACCTAACCTGTCCATGAAGTTATTATGCGTTCAAATACCAAGCCACAAGTTCAAACACCTAAAAACAAAACATTTAAGAACGCTGCATGCGATGGAGACAGAGAGAAAGGTAAAACCTGTAAAATGACTGACAAATAAAGACACTTCTGGGAAACATAGGTGCTTTTGTACACCCAAATTTGTTTCACAAAGGAAAGTACACAGCTCGCTATTTCAAGTATTTCTACAACGCAATCCTAGTCTGACTGGAAATCTAAGCACACTAGAATTCACCTTTATATGGTGGTCAAAAGGGTTAAAGGCAACTGAGATGTTCAAGCAGGAGTGACTTTTTTAATCAAACATATAGCAGGCGGTTATTCCATCAAAGTATAGCACGTGGTTATTTCATCAAACGTATAGCAGGTGGTTATTCCATCAAACGTATAGCAGGTGGTTATTTAATCAAACGTACAGTAGGTGTGTATTCCATCAAACTTATAGCAGGTGGTTATTACATCAAATGTATAGCCGGTGGTTCTTACATCAAATGTATAGCAGGTGGTTATTCCACCAAACGTATAGTAGGTGGTTATTCCATCAAACATACAGCAGGTGGTTATTCCATCAAACGTACTGCAGGTGGTTAGTCCATCAAACTTATAGCAGGTGGTTAGTCCATCAATCATATAGCAGGCGGTATTCCATCAAACTTATAGCAGGTGGTTATTACATCAAAAGTATAGCAGGTGGTTCTTACATCAAATGTATAGCAGGTGGTTATTCCACCAAACGTATAGTAAGTAGGTGGTTATTCCATCAAACATACAGCAGGTGGTTATTCCATCAAACGTACTGCAGGTGGTTAGTCCATCAAACTTATAGCAGGTGGTTATTCCATCAATCATATAGCAGGCGGTATTCCATCAAACTTATAGCAGGTGGTTATTACATCAAAAGTATAGCAGGTGGTTATCACATCAAATGTATAGCAGGTGGTTATTCCACCAAACGTAGAGTAGGTGGTTATTCCATCAAAGATACAGCAGTTGGTTATTCTACAGGGGGGTGGAATTTAATAAAAAATCTACATGTCCATGGGACAGGTTGCTTCATAAATCTATTTCTCCTGTAAAAAAACTCCACTTGTCCCTCTGGTGCCATGCTGTGCAGCGACAAATTATGGCGGCATTCTCATTACATAGGGGCTTTGACAATAGTCTCCAATTATGGAAGGGCTCATACTATAGAGGGGTTTGAATACGGGTGAGTCCCTTATTTTGCCACCTTTCCGCAGATCTACATACTATGGCTGGAGGTAGCGGTAAGCAATAGTTTGAGGGTTGAAATTCCCGTTTATAAGCAGTGAAAACTGACTAACTTGCATGTTTTAGGTGTTTTCACCAGCTCTTCTCTAATCTTTTTCCATACTGAGAAAGTTCGGAAATTTACTTCTGACAAGGGCATAAGTAGAACTTCTTCCTGAGTTGGGAAAAAAAGTGGTTGGAGGGAAGGGGAACTTGTAGACACTCAACAGATTTTTGCATGAGCAAATCTACACATGCATATTTGCTTGTGCTAAAATGTAGATCACAAATATTTTCTCGGAGTAGGATTTCCTGGCCTGCTTTTGTAAATTCTTGTTAGTTCATGAAACCTGTAAATATGCATTAATGCAAGGACATATATGGGTGCACATTTTGAGACTTTCTTTAAGAACTGGGCACCTAATTAGGTCGCCATCAACCAAGACCTTTTGCTTTTTACTAAAATTCTCTCGCTCTCTCAGCTGGCTTCACTGTGAGCTACAACATTCTGCTCTTTCACAAGGAACATATATAGGCACACAAAGTAGTTTTGTTGAGTGCCATGGACTACTGTGGCAATGTGTGCTTTTTGAGACCAAAAGGTATTTTTGCCACTGTTTGTTATAATGGTGAGGACCCGGCAGCTACCACAACAATAAAGTTTTATAAAAGCCATGTAAAAACATGACACACATTGACAAACCAAAATGCTAACCACCAAGGTCAGACCTTTTGGCTTTGCCAATGCTTGTTTATTTTCATAATCTTGTTGAAACTGGTTACGCTGATTCCATTACGAATAGTGTATAGCAGGATGGTTTTCAATAGCTGCTGCAGAAATAAAACCATCTTTTGCCGGAGAGGACCTATAGCCACAGTTCAAAGAGGCTGCGGTTTTATCAAAAGAGGCATCATTAGAACATCCGTTTTAGAAGATGAAGACCAAGGACTGAGGGCTGAGGAATGATGTACACAGTGCAAGGAATGAGGGATGATGGAAGGATCAGGATTAAGGATGAGGTGTCCGAGATGAAGGGCGAGGGTTGAAGAATAAGCAAAGAGGGGTACATAAGTGGAGTAGTGTGGCTCACTGGTTAGAGGCGGCAGGCCTGAGAGCAGAAGTCAGCCTGGGACCAGGGTTCAATTCCCGACGCGGCAAGGTCGTGGACCTTGGTCAGCGGACTCGATAATTCTCGCTTCGGTGCTTACTCTAATCAGGGGTTCCACTCGGCAACTCTGGGCATTAGCTTGCCTAATCTCCACAACGGCCCCACCAATTCCGGGGATGCCTGGCTCCACCTTGGGGACTCCCAGCAAGGGACCATCCCACAGGGAAAGCCAGGACGGGTTCCCCAGAGTTATACAGCGCCGGGACGCCCCGTTGCTGGGGCAGCTGTGCGCTTTACAAGTATACTACATTATACTACATTACTACATAAGTGAGGGATGATAATTGTATAGCGAGCAGTGAGGGGTAAGAGGAGCTACAACTGGAGTGTGAGGGATGAGGGTTGAAAAATGAGTGTTGATGAAATAGGGTTGAGGAGTGTTGATGAGTTAAGGTTGCAGAGCGAGGGATGAAGAATGAGGGCTGGCGTGTGATGGATGAGTAACCGCAAGCCTTCACACCGAAAATGATCGGTCTGTTCAAGTGTAGCAGCTCGAAGAGCAATCAAGGTGGATAGAATCTTGTTACTATAGCTCCTGGGGCAAGGAGAAAGTGGCGGCTAGCATCTACTAGGAGAGGGAGGCTGGTGCGTGAGAGCAAGCACAAATAAAAAATGAATAATAATATTAAAAAATAAACAATTACCGAGACGGAGACACACCGGACCTCTTCGTTCCTCTTCTTTCTTCCTCGGCAGCCCGGCCACCTGAAAACTCCCTTGACCAATCATGGTGCTGCTCTCATTCTATGAGAGCAGTGCTAGGATTGGTGGAAGCGTCCTCACTCGGCACTCCACAGCGCTCTGGAGGCTTTGGCTTGCTCCAACCCAGTTGTCTTAAGACATCTGGGTTAGAGCTGTTTAAAGTGTGCATGTGTGGAAGGCCATCGCAAGACGGCTGGCCAAAAAGACATGCGCACTTTAAACAGTGCTTTGTCAGTCCACCCTCCTCCCTGCTAAGTGACATGCTGCTGTCACTCATCAGCTGCCCGCCCCTGCTGCTCTGTTCTGGACAGGGAAGAAAAATAAAACGGGGCATCTCGGGGCTTTGGAAATAATTTAATGGGGGGCAACACTCCTCCGTTGCAAAGAAGTAGCCTCCCCTGCCAAGAGATGGAAGAAGACCGTTCCTTCAGTCTATTTACAGCAAGTGCACTTGATGAATTCCTGAAATGTCCAGTAGTTCTAAATCACTTTTCTTGTACCACATTAGCCCCTTTCTGCATTGTATGTATATTATTAATTTGAATGTATTACTTCTCAATTGCTTTACTTCTTTTGTACTTCTCATGTTTTTATACACAATTTTATTTTGCTTTTATATACCGAAATATGTTAGCATTTGTGGGCGAGAGAGCAGTAACCGTCCAATGCATTCAAGCATTGTGGTGTAGCCATCATTTATTGAGTTTCACAACTGTACAAAGTTCATGGGCAAGTTTTTTCTCTCGTACATTCAGCGTAGCTCTTTCATTTTGATTCTGCCTAATTCTCTGCATCAACCTGGGGAACCACGTGGAGAAGTGGATCCCTCCTACTCCCAGCTTAGCTTATCTGTCATTTTCCATCACTACGAGACGTTCCTTGCATACTCCACTCCTTCCTTAAGCCTTTGTTTCGTTATTCATTTTCTCCATGACCCTATTAGCCACTTGTGCCCGCCAGCTTTGTGTTACTTTGCTTTTCGGTTTCCTTTTTCAAAGAGGAACCCCAAGCTATTTTTATCTACCGGTTCTTCCCTTCTTTTTTCTTGTTAATTTGCTTTCTTCATTCCCTTCTTCCCTATTTTTCCTGCTTTGAATTTTGAAAATGTCAACATTATTTTTAAGGAGTATCGCCTTCGGAGTATTGTATTGAGAAGTGATACATTTGAAGTGTTGGGGTAATACTCAGTGGTCTTTAAAATCACAATGAATGTCCATACTTGAAATGTAGCAAGCCCTGGCAAAGTGCAAAAGGTATACAGCTTTAAATTAATGTTGCATACAGTAACAGTTATAACTTTAGCTGTAGTTGGCACAAGATAAGACTACTGTAGTATATTTGTATTGGGTGATACAGTATATTGGTGCTGTAAATGACAGTGCGCTTGCACTATATCCAGAAAGATTCAAAGTAGGGATGAGAAATACGAAAGTGTTTATAAAAGGCAAATAAAGTTGTCACTTTTATTTAAAGAAAGTATAACCGAAGCATTAACACAGTATAACAAATAATACAGTATGTGCACTATGAAAGCATAATGACATGCAGTTTGGAGAAGCTCCTTCATTCCTACCAGGGCTATCATGAGAACATATACATTCAAACAAAAATAAGTACGTTTCTTGTCCATTTCTAAATTACAGAAGAGAAGGGTCAATACATAACTTGTAAGCTTCCCTGCTGGAGGGAGCCCAAGCGAAGTTTATTCAAACAGAAGGCACCCTTTCAAGCAGTTCTTGTAAAAAAGCAATTTTTTGTGTTAGAGTATTGACCATACAACATGAACAACTCCATGTTTCAGACTGTGTGCCCTCCATCCTGGAACAAGGTGCTAAGTAACATAGGTAAAGAGAAGACCCCCTCATGCACAAATAGCCAAACAGCTTCCTGCTGCTAGAGGCTCTCAATACACCTTACAAAAAGGTCCATGTTTCAGTTTTGTGACTCACCTGCTTTCCAAAGCAGGGAGCCCTAACACTAGGGGTGGGCCGTGTCTTGCTGAATTTGACTCTGCGGAATTCCGAATAGTTACAAAAAAACTCACCGACATTCAGCGGAATTCCGCCAAGGGTCAGAAACAGGCACATACCTCTGCTCACACTATCATTTAGTGTTACATACTGAAAATCCAGCATGAATGGCTCAACATGGCACACCAGAGGGCACAGACACTCAAGCTGATTTAGCTGCCGCTGCAGATTTTCTACCAGAGCGGCAGCCTCCTGACTGCAAATGGTTGCGACCGCCCTCGTTGGAAAAATCTCATAGAATGTCCTCCTACCAGTGGTAGCTCCTCCGCTAACACGGAGGAGCGTCGCCCCACTGCTGACTGAGTGAGCAATTAAAAATGGAAAAATAAAATGATAATAACTTCATGTTAATATCATTTTATAGAAAAGTACTGGCTCAGATGTTTGGGCGCGGGGTAGGGTTGGGCTGTTTGGAAGCTGAGAGGCTGGGGCAGGAGTGGTAGACACTTCTTAGTACAAGTGACATTCTGGCCGGCTATCTCGGGCAGCCAAAATGTCATGCGCACTTTGCATGTTCACCCAGTCTGCATTACAACCTGGGTAGAGAACATGCCCAGGGTCCCATTCCCAGTCTGAGCACTGAACCACGGCACTGAACCAATCACAACGCTGCATTGAAGCATTGTGATTGGCACTGGCGAAACGAAAAGTGAGGGGGCCTCCCTGCACGGTACTTAGAGGGGCCCCCTCTGGGCTCAATCAGGAGCTCGCCGGCCACAGTGCAGTGCCGAAGGGGCCCCTTGGAGCTAGAGGCCCCCCGCACCGCGGGGGCTGCGTGGGCCTGTGTTACGCCCCTGGTGATTGGCTCAGGGGAGCCTGGGTGCTGCCTGCTTCCACAGAAGCCAGGAAGAGGACGGAGAGGATGGAGGAAAGGCGGCAGCCGCATCCAGGTAATTGGGATTTTTTTAAATGTATTTTTAATCCCCTCCCCCGTCCACCCATCCCCCCACACCCATTGGGTAGCAGCCTAGATTTGGCGTTCCCTAGCGTGACTGAAAATCCCGCTAGGGAACGCCAAATCTCTTGTGCGCTCCCCAACATACCGTTTTAGCATGTGTGCAAGAAAAAATTGCAATACCCAGCAATTGGTGGAATTGGTCCATAACTCCATTACAAGAATAACACTGAGTCTGCAAAATTCTGCGAATTCTGCCAGCGGTACAGAATATTTTACTCAGTCCACCTGGCACCACACACAAAAAGCAAACACACTTTCAAGTAAAGGAGTTGGCTGAATGTTCCCCACACAACATCAAAAAGTCCATGTCTTTCCCGTCTGTTGTAATTTTCTGTTTCAAAATGTCCCCTTTTGAAATTGCAGAAGGTGTTATTGCATGCATATGTGCAACAATTCAGACACCGGTAAAAGATCTGAGAAAAAACATGAGCAGGAACTTCTCTATGCACTATTGAAGCATACTACCTCAAGCAGTCTCTCCTGAGGAAAATACTGGGGCAGGTCCATAATTCACAAGATCGTCCTTGTTTGTGGAGGAGGTCAGCGTCTGGGGTGCCTCCACATTCAGTATATGCTGCCTGAACCTCTCCATCTTGGAGTACTGAGTCCCCTCACTTATCCAGACATGAATGTTCTGAGACATTGTACTTTTGGGAGATAGCCTCATACTGTCAAGACTGTCAGGTGGACTTGACATATTGACCACCGTCCTGTGTTCTATGCTTGTGAGATGAGGAATAGACTAGAACCGCACTGCCAATGTCATCAACTGATGACAAAAACTGCTATGGCTCAAATTACTTTGCTAACTCAAGCAAAAGTGCAAAAATTAGACCTCATTGTATCATGAGTCATCTTAAGGATTTTTAGTGCCTGGGCAAGACATACTTTGATGCCCCATGTTCAGAATGCCTTTGAATTTTCTACAAATTCAAGCGTGCAAGATACCAAACATTGAATTATACTTACATTAGGGGAAAAAGGGTCACACAAAACTAGCCGAAATAGGTCTAGTCTGGGGCTCCAAAATCCTAAGGCTGTTGCAGGGTAGACAGAATCTGCGTCAGAGGTAGAAGTAGGCAGACAGAGGAGAAGAGGTTGAGATAAAATCAATTGGGGGGAAGGAGGGTAAAGAGAGAAAAATCAGTTTTCCAGGAGCGGGCAGGATGGCTGGGGGGTCACCGGTTTGGGACATGGTTGGCGTCATGGCCTGGGTAATTGCCCGTGTTGCCCATGATTTACGACGTTGCTGATCTGATCGCTTCATGTCCACTTATACAGCAATTGACAATCAAAATGCAGCACACTGGTGAAGGAGAAATGCTCCTCTGAATTCATACCAAATGTGACCGACATTCCCCTGAGGCAATACAGGAAGGGGCTAACCTAAATAAAGCAATTGCTTAACCTCTTCCATGCTCATGACTCACAGTGGAGCTGTGCTCATGACGAGCTGGACTTGTCATAACCGTTGCAGTGCGCCCAAGCGCAATTTATTCCCCGCCTGAGTGGGCGAATTAATCAGTGGGCGGAGTCGTGATGAGCCCAGCTCGTCATGAGCACAGCTCCACTGTGACTCATGACGAGCTGGACTTGTCATAACAGCCGCAGTCCGCCCAAGCGCAATTGATTCCCCGCCTGAGGGGGCGAATTAATCAGTGGGCGGAGTCGTGATGAGCCTAGCTCGTCATGAGCACAGCTCCACTGTGACTCATGACGAGCTGGGCTCGTCATGAGCACCACGGCGCCCCCGCACCATAGGGGATTTACCCCTGCAGCGAAGGGGTTAAGGGGCTGACCCAAAGCCCCTTTGTGGCTCCGAAGAGGAGTTAGGAGTTAAAATGCACCCAACTCCTGGTGGCGAAATTTCCATCTCTGGGCAGAATATCTGCGCAGATTTATTCCCATTAAGAGTTAAACTGCACAAAATGGAAGAGAACTGCAGATATATTGTTTTTCTGCAGGAATGCTGCATAGACTTCCTAATTCCATGTGGTGTTACATACACATTTGTCACCTGCACAGAGCAGGTGGTAAATGTGTATGAAGGGACTGGTGCAGGGCAGGAGCTGGGAGAAGCATGGTAGAGGAATGGGCAGGAGTTTGCCTGGCAGTGTTCCTTGAGAAGGGGTCTTATGGAGAACTAGAGAACAGATGGGCTGGCCTGCAGTCCATTCGCAGTGCACGTTTACTGGCTGGGTTTGTTGTTCAGTAAAATTGGTTCTAGTTTTCCTGGAACCGGGTAGTCTACGTCGTGGATAATTATCCATAACAGAATTTCATGCAGGAATTCTGCTCTGGTTAACTTGCAAAAGAGAACTATGTGTTTTTTTCTGGTTTCTACCTAATGCGGTCTGTAGCCAGACATAAAAACAAGCATTAGAAATGCAACAGGTCTCACATTTATTTGAGTTAGAGCTATTGGCATAGCTCAACAGCTACCCGACAGAAATTGCCACTTTGCAGGTGCTGACCGGATCATTGCTCTTGAAATGACCTGAAAGCCTAAAACGATATTGATATCCTACAAAATAAAAAGGCAGATCAGGATGACCAGGAGGAACCGGGGACGTATAGGGAAGTCCAATGCAAGCAAACAATGAGTGAAATCGCCTGGGGGTGACCCAAGCACGCAAAGGCGGGAGAATCGGACCCAATGCACCAATAAAAACCCTGTATTTCTAAATGGCACAACAAACAAATGGCAATTCATGGGCATGCCAAAAGCTGATAGAGGAGATAACAGGTATTGCAGACAGCACATGCACGCTGCCTAGGCTCGACCTAAAAAGGTCGGATGTCAATAAGAGCTGCTTGGGCACATCTCAGACTAAAAACATACAGACACACACATGCATTCATAAAGTTACCATTAAGAGTAGGACAATCAATATAGCAACATGGAGACACCTGAAGGACTGCTGAAAGATGTGCTGTTGCTGACACCTCTTCCTGTTATGCTTGCTTTTGCCAGATCTTTGAGAGAATGGCCTTTTTTCTATGCTGTGACCATCAATATGGCCCCCTAGGGTTTGAGCAGAGGACGCTAGCGAGTGAAAGTGTTCTGCACCCTTGATCTGTGAAATAAAATCGGGGCAGCAGTTTTTGTATTTGTATGAATTTATTAGTTAAGTACTTGAAACTTAAGTGCTGTGAATAAATGACATCAAATGTCACACTGCAGCACACTTTGAAAAAGCCAACAGAAAATGGTATCTCGGAGCCAGTGGGATGAGAGGACAACAAACCATTAAGGATATTGAATGGTATATACATTAGAATCCATAAAGTGATGATGGCATTCAGTGCACATAAGACATCGCTAAATAAGAGTCGCATCGAAGAGGGACTTTTTAGTTTAAGAAAACAGTGTATGAGGTTATTTTGGAAGTACGCAGAGGTGACAGCTGCCACATGAAAGCAGAAGGGTGTTTCAGCATAGCGAGGCTATAACTGAATATTGAGGCAGGACCTCCATGTTTGGAGCTAGTGATGAAACGTTGGCTTTGTGTTTAAAGGGGGAAGCCAGTGACGCAAAGAGATGACCCGTGTAAGATTGGGGAGAGAGGCCATAGGCTGAGGCAAACAGTGGAAATAGAAATTAGCTGTTCTGATGTCAGTCTGGATAGGAACATGGCATTACAAAGGTTGGCAGAGCGTGGTTTGCATAGATGTGTCCCACATTTCAAGACCTTGAAAGAAGAAAAGCTGGAGGAGAACGTTGCTATTGCAGCAACGGCGGCGGACTGGTGCACTGATTGGAGCCTTGGCAGAGTGGACGATAACAAGGGCTTGTATATAGTGATCAGTAACCAAGTGACAATTGGCACAGGTGCCATTAAAGTTCACAAAGGGGTGAGCCGTATCGTGTAGTCACAATGACCAGACAATTTGGACGAAGCCTACAGCAAGGAGGGAAAAAGATAGGAGTCAACTAGTTCAATTTATGAGAATCACAACCCCCCCCCGCCCCGCCCCCTTGGGACAGGGAATACAGTGTGGGATACCGCACCACTCTTTGTCTACACAGCTATTCCCCATTCGGAGGGGTCTATCTCGTACCTGCATTGTACAGACCCTGTGTTACCACACAATAATTAGTAATTATGTGTACAGAGGTTGCATTGCACCAGCACCGTGCAATGCATTTATGTACCAGTGTTTTTTTTTTGGGGGGGGGTGGGGGAGTAAGGGGGAGGGGTGTTCAGGGGGCAGTAAGGGAGATATAATAAAAAAAGAAAAAACATACTTGTCCTGCCGCCATGTTGGTGCTCCTCTTTACTCCTTATGGTGTCCCAGCAGTCTCTAGGACACCAGCACAGGCTCTACACCCAATCCAGACGCTGCTCTCAGAGCATGAGAGCAGCAGAACCAGGATTGGTCTGAGCGGCCTTGTTTGCCACTCTCACAGTGCCTTAGTCCCTGTGGCATTTCTCCAACCTGGCTGTGCATTGCAGCTGGTTTGGAGAAACTGCAGTGCACATGTCGGTTTGGCGGACCTAAGACGGCCGGCTAAACCGACATGGGCACCTTACAGTGCACACTACCCCCTCTTTCCTACCATGCCCTGCCCAAGACTCCCTGGCTCAGTCAGTCAGCAGAAAAAAAATGGATAATATTCTTATATTAGCATTTTATTTTCCAGTGACCGACAGTGGGGCGGTGCTCCTCTGCCATTACAGAGGAGCCGCCCTTGGACCATCGTAGGATTGGTGACTGAGAAGAACCAAGAACCTCTCAATAGTTAAAAGACCAAATGACCAGAAATAAGAGAAAACCCGACCTCAAAGAAACCTTCTAAAGAGAACAGAGAGATTTAGTTTTGTAGATGTAGTGCCAGTATACAGAAAACTCAGCTTTGTACTGCTGAGGACACCTTGGTGACTATCCCTCTAAAGTGCAGGTACTCCATTAAGGTTGTTTAAGATTCCAACATAAAGGGTCACAAGCTGAATCCATTAAAAGATCCCAAATAACTCAAACTGCTAAATGTACATCCTCCTTATGGAAGGCATCATAAGACCTGTGGTTGTGTTGTCTGTTTGCTTCATGTGTCCTCAATTTCTAAGGACTGTGATGAGAATAATGGGAACACTACTAATGGCTGTTCCTAGTAAACTACCAATTCAGGCTTCCCTCATTACGGTTTATGGCAGGGTTCTCCAAAGTCAGTCCTGGAGGGCCGGATCCATGCCAGATTTTACAATATTCACATTAAAATAAATGTAGTTATCTTAACCCCTTCCACGCTCATGACGAGCTGGGCTCGTCATGCAGTAGCCTCCTGCTACACTGATGACGAGCCCAGCTCGTCATGAATAAGGATGTTTCTGGATTTCCAGCACAGGGGAAAAATCCCCATAGCGTTCAAGTGGTTAAAAATCTGGCATAGATCCCGCCCTCCAGGAACGACTTTGGAGAACCTTGTTCTATGCGTTCACGACACCCTAATCTCTGGTGTTATGTCATGACCACCTGTTTGACGTGGTAGAGGACGTGCCAATGCGACTGTGCCCGTTTTGAAGGAAGGGAGTCGTCCTAAAAAAATATGATTATTTTAGTTTAGAGAAGAACGTGCTTACGGTAAGGGCCATGAGTTCCTGTCTGCAATGTACGACTTCACCTCAGTTTGCAATGACAGCCACTTGGAAGACCTGGACTTGAATTACATAAGAATAGTGGTAAGTAATACGGCTATTGTCATTTATTTAATTGCTGTCAAACACCTACAGCTTTATTGGCAGAAATGGTGAATGACTACCCACCCAATGAACTTATATGGTAGAAAGTAAACCTGTACATGATCATTTACCCTTTCTTCATAATATCAATGACATGTTCAATCTGAACTATATATTGCTGTGATACTTTTGTTTAAGCTACAATAGCCCCCTCTTTTAATGTTACGTCGGTTTAAAAGAAGATCTTCTAGGTAGTATATAAACTCTGGTATAATTACTTTCCAGGAAATTGGACTTGCACAGAAGTAAGGTCAGCAGTACATTTAGGATTTCACCAGAAGCCTTGTCAACATCCATGCAGGAAGTGAAGGATTGTAAGGTGTAGGAGTGCATTTGCCGAAGTACATCCTGTACACAAATATGACATGCAATCGACTCTAGCTGCATCACTGGACTTTGTCCCATCTAGTAGGTACACTAAATGCCCTTTTCATTTTGTCACCAAAGATGTGCCTTTACTGGCTTTTTTGCTGCTTCATAGAGAGTAACATTATAACTCTTGATTCGTACTATAAAATCCTATCTGGTTAGTTCCAGTGGGACTGGAGTCTTCATCTACACTGTCTCCGGTGTCTGCAATCATCTTGGTAGGTGTGTTTGATCTAGAACCCACCCCATTAAATCACATATACTCTTGGCCTTCTCACGTGCAAGGCGTTCCAGATGCATTTATCCACCTCATACCAGTCCACCTGGTCCCAGAGGAGTTAAGAAAGGTATCACGCCAATTGTGTGCTGCTTTTGGTGTGCTCCATTGGAGGTTCATGGTAAGCTTGTCTGGCCTGGCTCCACAGCAGGTCATATTTAAGTATATGTTCCATCCCATTTGAAGACACTTTTGAACAGGTACAGTTTCTTGAAATGGTAATAGTTAATAGGTTACAAAATCCACCTTCAAGAAGGTCATTCATGCCACATATTCTACAATGTGTTAGACTGAAATGAGGATACAGCCTTCCATTTGAGGATTTAATCTGTGCCTCCTGGCTCAATTGTCCTTTTAGGTCTCACCTGAAACAGTGCATGACCCGTCACTTGTGGGATCTTCCAAGAAGGGCTCATGGCCTTCCTGTTACTTACCATTGGTTGCCTTTACCGTCACTCTCATTTCTTTGCTTCTCATTAACCAGCGCAAGCCGGTATCACTTTCAATTTGCGCCTTCGATGGAGCATGGACCAAGTGTTGATTAATTGCTTTATTAGTGTCTTTCCACTGCTTGTGCTTCGATTTAGGATTTTGTTTTCTTTTTGCTTTCACTTTCACCTGTGCTTTCTCGCTGTTGCTTGCACCCATTGATGTTGTTTGACCCCCCCACCTCATTGTTGTTGCTGATTCTTATAGGTGGCTTCCTCGCATCTGCAGTTGTTGATCCTACCCCATGCAGTTATTGCCTTAAGCACCTAATGTTCTCAAACATTCTTGCTATTTTAGTCTACAACCAAGTCCTGGGCACACAGAGTAATTTCACAGTGAAAATACATCAGCACAGTTCAAGTAAGGTCATAAGCAAAAGTCAATTGTTCTGGTAGGTAGAACATTTCTTTGTCTTTATACCATTTTCCATTAAGCAAAAAGAAACCAGCCAACATGTGTTTCGTCACAAATGGAAATGAATTCCGCGACTTCCTCAGGGCTGGGAAGGATACAAAGGGAATTATCAACAACAGTGGGTATGTGTCCACTAAATAGTCGGTAAAACATGTGAAGCATTTGGTGACTTTACACCTTACATGTGGAAACCCTAATGAACCGTACGAAAAAATGAGAAACAGATGAATTGTGAACAAAGTGCCTATTCTTATTAAAAAACCTCCAGTGAATGGTTTGGTGCTGTTTACACATTAAAAAACATTGTGTCCATCATTCAAAATGTTATCGTTCTGCAGTATAACAAAAGCATTCAAAATATATTCCATGGGCAGGGCACAGCAAGAAGGAAGGAAGTATATCAGTAGAATACATATTTCAGTAAAAAAACGAACGCTACCTGAATACTCGAGAAAGTAAAGAAAAAAGAAAAGAGAAAAAGATATCAATGGGGTCATAAGTCAAAGTGTTTAGCAACGTGAGGGATAAAGATGGTAAAATGGTATCACTGAATGAGGGGAAAAATTGGAGCGCTCACTGCTCCACGGGTGATAATTCCGACCCGGCTGGCCAAGGTAAAGTCCCAAAATAATGGATTGATTGGAAAGTACAGATGCACCTATATCGAATTAAATACACGGAAGGTAATTACCATCTCTGAAAACCGCTGTATCAGAGAACAGTTACGCTAAACAAAGAAAATCAACGTGGAGCAGGATATTTCCCTCAGTGATGGTGATCAAGTTATTAGATTTGCCGTGAGACTTCCGAACGCGATGGGTAGTTTGTGACTAAAAAGTGGATCTGAAATGCAGATCTCACGTTAAGTATCCAAGTGTTTGGATCTTCAAGGGTAAAGAAAGGGCTATGTGGTAAAGTTTTGGGGCATGTATCTTACCATTTGCTATTTTAGTCAATATGTTTGTCTTTCCCCCATTATAGCCATTTTGTCCCCTCTGTACAATTGTCTCAAGTGAACACTGCTGCCTTTCTTGTATGTTCATGATTGGTGGTATGCTAGGAAAACCGTCACTTTTGCTGAGCATACACCCTACTCCACCTTTGTCTTTGTAAGTACACTAAACCTTCACCTAGGCCTGGAAGCAGCCACACTAAGCTCATGTTCTGTGAAAGTGGAACATGTGACGCCTTTCGCTCTCAGTATATCCAGGACTGTACCTGGATTCCAGTCGAGTTGCCTAGGTATGGTCTTCTCCGGTGTTTGTTTTTCAATACTCTTCCACTGGCTCGGGCCCTTTAAAGCAGTGTAGTTGCCAGTCTCGGCTGCAGATTTCCCAGACTGTGGCGTGTGCAATACGGGAGCCCATAATTTCCAGAGACGGACTGTTAGAAATGGGGCTTCTTAAGCCAAGCAGAACTCACCACTCTAGTCAGGGTAAGCTAGCTACACACCTAGGATAGCCTGTGCTCACCCTCTGGTAGCTTGGCACAGATAAGGCAGGCTTATAATAAGGGGAAATGTCTAAAGTATTTGTGCAACACACACAATCACACACACAATCAATAAACCACAAAAAGACTACACACAGGTTTAAAAAAAATAGGAAATATTTATCTGTATAAAAGATGACCAAAGTGACAAAAATCCAATCTGTAGGTCACAAGATATGGATGAATGACGTTACAATGCAGGCTATTACAACGCCTGCCTTTACAACGCGGTTTTTACATCGCAATCCATTACAACGCATAGTGCTTTTGGGTGTTGGATAGTGAATAGTTTAATTTACTATTCCAACTCCAGTCCCCGTGGACACTAGGGAAGGTTATTGGATAGTAAATTAACCTATTCCCTATCCTAGAGCGCCCCCCAGCGCAATGCGTTGTAATAGTTTGTGTTGTAATGACCGCGTTGTAATGGTAGTGCGTTGTAAAAGTTTCGTTGTAAAGGTTGTTTACCACAAGATATACATTTCACAAGAATAAGTGTAAAGCAGTGCTCAAAACTCATCAATTATTTAGGTCAGGTTATTGTCACTGCTGCAGTGAATGCACAGGCATGACGAGTATTGTTGCAGAGTATAATTGCCACGATCGCAGCCAAAACAAATTAAGGTCGGTTCTTTGTGTGAAAAGATTGGGTCATTAAACTGAGTCAATTGTAAGTCAGGCGGTGTGGGCCTGTAGCTAACCCCTTTTGGGTCCCCACTTTCCCCAGTACCTTTAGGATTCAGAGGCCGGTGCCACTCACGGCTCTGGGACACAGAGGCGGGCTCCAGTTGTACTAGCGGGGCCCACGTCATCAAGTTTGCAGTCACAAGGGGGAGAGTTGGAATCAAGCACAGCGTTGTGTTCAGTCTCCCTGGGTCCGGATAGTCGATTGATGCTGGCTTCACTTACATCATCCTGGCAACCATGTTGTTGAAAGGAGCCGTGCTAAGGGGGTTTCTCTTGGTGCGGCAGAAATTAAAATGTACCAACAGGTGGTGTCTTCACTCAGCATGTCGGATGCAAGTGACAGTGGTCACAATTCCCCTTCTGGGGAAGAGGGAGTCTTGCTGGAGAGGAATTTCCCTTGGCGAACAAAGGCTTTTCCCGCAGAAATACAGAGACCCCGATCGGCATGCAGATTGGGGGTGCTGGTCACTTTGTCTCAGGGAGAAAGGCGTCACAAGTCAGGATAGTTGCCAAGCGGAAGTTTCAACTAGTTACACACGGCTTGCGTGCTGAGCTCAACGTGATAGTTCATCAAATGCGGCTCTTGGCTCTGCCAGAGCGGAGTACGGTTTCTGTAGGAAAGCTCCTGTAGGGGTGAAGTAGTTGAAAAGCAGGTAGAGAGGTCGTTGATATCCCTGAGACCTCGGGGAGAACAGGGGGCAAACCATCAAGCCCTTGGAGTCACACTGGGGCTTAGTCCTTGGTCCTCTAGGAGAATTGAGGTCAGCAGACAGCAGGGCAGTTCAACAAAGCAGGGAAGCAGCTCCTTAGAACAGTGAGGCACAGCAGAGTGGCAATCATACAGCGCAGCAGCCTTTACTACAGCAGAGTTTCTTCCAGATCCAGTAGGGTACTGATATGATAGGGCCAGAGCCTTAATACGTTTTCTCCAAAGTGCCTTTGATGTAGGGGGGACTTGAAAAACGCCTTCTGAAGTGCACAAGGATCCCTTTCAGCTCAGCACTGGCTCCAGACTACCAATAGGTGGTAAATCAGCCCTTTGTGTGAGGGCAGGAACCAACCTATTCAGATGTAAGTGTGAGCCACCTCTCCCTCTCCCTGCCCAGGAAGACTATCAGTATGCAGAAGAATGCAGATGGATCCCCTGTTACACCCAGCCCTTCCTGTGTTGTGGCTGTCTGTAGAGTATGTGTAAAGTGTAACTGTCACCCAGACCAGATGTACATTGGTGTATTGGAGGCAGACTGCAAGCACACAGAGCTAAGTTAAGAACAGAGAAATGTTCACTTTTTAAATGTCACTGCAAATTGGATTAAAAGTGGCATTTCTTGAATGGTAATGTCAAATCCATCTTTACCACTAAAGAGGATATATCATCACCATTCCAAAGATATTAAAAATGAAGAATCTACTCCTTTCCAATAAGGAATGTATTTTAAGGAATCCCCAATGCTAGCCAATTAGGCCTCACTGCAGTGAGAAACAAATGTATTTGTTTGTCACTGCCACGGAATGTAAAACATTAAAGTACATGTCCTGGCTTTTCAGTTACATAGTACTCTGACCTTAGGGTCACTTAGGGCCTGCCTTAGGGGTGACGTATGTGTAATAAAAAGAGGAGCTTTAGGGCTTGGCAAGGTTTTAAATGCCAAGTCTAAGTGGCAGTACACTGCGCAAACAGGCACTGCAATGGCAGGTCTGAGACAGGTTTGAAAAGATACTACTGTGGGTTTCACTAGTGCTGCAGGCCCACTAGAAGCATTTAGTGTACAGGCTCTGGGTACAAGGGGCACCACTTTACAAGGGACCTGCAGGTAAACTAAATATGCTAATCAGGTATACACTAATGTCACCATGTTTAGGGGAGAAGAACATGCACTTTAGCACGGGTTAGCAGTGGTAAAGTGCTCAGAGTCCTAAGGCCAACGATAAGATACACCAAAATGTGGGAGGCAAAAGGCAAAAAGTGGGCGGAAGAACACCCTAACAGGGACTTTCAGCTGGGCCAGTAATAGTCGAGTTTAAATGTGAGCAGACAGTGAGTTTCAGAAATATGATCAGGCAAATATCAGTGTTTGGTCTGGATCGGCTTATAGTAGGCTATTATCTGAATTGCTTGCTGGCGAACTGGTCCAAGGCAGATGTATAGGCTACTCTATTGCTATGGGTAACACAAAGTTCTTGGGATCATTTCACACCAAAGGTTGCCCAAGTTAGTGCTTTAGTTTGATTGTGTTCTTCCTATTTTATTCAAATAAGCAGAATAACTAGTTTTTATTTATATTGCGCTACCTTCGCACTTCCGTTGTCATGCACTGTTCATAGCAACTCTTGTTTGCACTTCATGAGAACTGATACAGAGGATGGAAATGGATTTTCTGTTAAGTTATGCTCAGGTTTCATACTTGTTATCAATTATAAGATACATGTCTGATAAGCACAGACGGTAACTGAGGGCAAATAGCTATTTTATTCTTCACTTGCCTGAATACGTTCCGCAACATCACACGGAGGGTTGTGCTTGAATTAAAATGAAAAGATTTTCTGATATATAGTTAAATATTTATATATTTTATGTTCCCAGTATCAACATCAACACCTTTTGTAATACGTGGTTTCTAATGGATACAAACATAATTATGGGAAAGTTTACGTCAATGAAGAAACCATGAGTGTTCTGTCCCTTTACTGCCGTGTTGACCTGAAAACCACCCTGACACCTTCAGCAGCTGCACGAAGGTAAAACAACAACAAGCATTGCCGAAACCATTAGACCTCGCATAGCTGCTGTGCAGCATTTCTGAATGCCTAATTTTTTATTTATTTTTTTAATTATAAAGCGCTATGGGTACGTCATGGTGCTATTTGGAGAAAAAAATCGTTCTTTCATGCTGCTGTTTAGCATGGCTAAAAACATTGACAAAACCAATATCTTACATATCCGAGATGTATTGGCTTTAGCATGCTTGTATTCGTCCTTGCTATGGTTTTATCTGATGATCGTTCTCTCAACACTGTTCTCCAGATCTTCCAGGTTCTGTTCACTAATTTGCTAGGTGACCGGCTCAGCAAAATCTTAAAGTTATAGTCATTGATAAAGCTGAAAATATCTCTCCAAGGGGGCAAACAGGTCTTGCTTTGCATTCTTAGTCTCCTCCTTTCTAGAGTTTTGGCATCAAAATCAGTACTGGTTCCTCGTTGAAGGGGATACATCTGGCTAGGTCTTCAACAAGGACGTCATCTCTGGTCCTCGCCTGACACTTTCTTTAATGAGTTTTTCTATTTTGGAACTTCTCTCAACTGAGTTTCAGTATTTCACCTCCCACAGATCTTTATTAACTCTCATGGGCTTCTGGGCTTCACTGGAAAATGGAAAGTCCCTTGGGCTATTAAGGGGATACACAGACTTTCTAGTCATGTTTCTTCTGTACAATCCTTGAAGCTCAGATGTTTTGTTTGTTCCTGGTGATGCCCTGTTTTGTGCCGCATGCTGAAGCCGCATAACGTATGCAATGAATGACAGCCCACCCCCCCGCTCCAGCAAAAACGAATATTCTGTTATGTGCTTGTAGTTCAGCCAGGTATGGTTTAGGAGCTGTTCACCTGTGTTTATTTCCGTGTTTAAGGGGTTAATTGTTTTCTCATAGATCTGGGAAACTTCCAAATGCCCGACACTGGAACCACATCTGTCCCAATTACATTTCCTCGATTGCATTACAGTGGAAAATACCTTTTCAGACACACCCAGTGAACTAAGCAGTCACACCTTCACAATGAGGAAATAAAAAGAGAGGGGTGCACGTCCTGAACACAAGAGGGGTGATGTCAGGGGAAGACAAATGACAGATACACAAGGAAACTAGATCAGGGGGACGTCGTATTGCATAGATAGACAAGAAGCACATTACGTACATTTTAATTTCTGGAAAATAAAATGGAGCATGCTGGAATTTCAAGTGAAGGGGTAGTTCGCCTTGTGTACGGAATACTGAAATGAAACACGCCTGAAAGAGTTTTTGTCAGTGAATGTGTCCCTACCACAATACACGAGCCAGAGTTGTCACAAAGAACGGCGCTTCAGAAAATATACATTTTTAAGTGTCGAAACTCCAGAACTTTCCCAACTCTCTCCTACTGTTAATTACTTGTGACCTTGCAGGGTCTAGCGGGTACTTAAAAAAAACCTTTATGAGTGCAACATCAGTACTTCTGTGCGACAAAATGTTTGATGAACGCAAGAGAATGAAAATCACCTGTAAATCGCATTTTACAACGCTCTTGAAGTTATAAACTTGCGCCTTTGGAGAGGCGAAAAAATCCAACGTACAATACCCATTACGAGCAGTAAAGTGTTGGCAGTTCTTTTCTACCACCATGTCTTAGAACGATGTGTCATTATTTATTTAAATGTGAATACATGATAATTGTGTGCATCATAGGATTGTTCTCAAATGTAATAGTAGGCACATTTTGGTCACCTATATTATAAAGTTTTGGGTAAAAAAACGCATTAAGACCAGATCGAATTTTTTTTATACATGTCTGCGGACCACGCTTTCAGGTCAGAGATCACAAGAAAATGAAATAAATAAAAAGGAATAGAGAAGGCACATGAACTGAGATTCTCTATACAGGGCATGGATTGGGTGTCATCTGAGGTGGGTAGTTGCCCAAAGATTGTGCCGTAGGCTCAGTTGTCCATGGACATAGCCGCAGGCCATGCCCTTTAGGTACTGCAGGGTGAGGGGGTGTAAACCAATCCATGTCAGAAGTCCATGCTCTATGTCCAGAGACTGGCGGGAATGGTCTAGTTGTGAAGGTATAGGCACTAGGCACAGGGAAGGTACGCAGGCAATGCTCTGTGCATACTATGAATAAATACAAAAGAGAAATCTGTCCTGCTGCCTCTACACGATCAGAAGTTTCATCAACGCTGACATATAAGGAAATGTAGGATTAAAGTACACTAACTTCACAAAAGAGAACTTTACTTCGAGTTCATGGCATAAGCCATTACCACTTTGACTTATACCCATCTCACCCATGCACCTAAATAAGCATTCAGTGTGAAAACTTGAATTGGACTTTTGTAAATGTAAATGTCCACTATTTGTAAAGAGCGAACAATCACCCAAAGGTGTCAAGGTGCTGGGGGCCCTCGGGAAGATTAAGCAAGCTTTTGTCCAGAGTCACATGGTGCTGGGCTGATCTGCAGCCGGTGCCAGGGATCGAACCGTGAGCCCCCGGGTTCAGAGTCAGATGTCCTGGCCGCAGCGCCACACCTCACTTGATAGCTTGGATGCTCTCCAACATTAGAAAAATCACTTTTATCCAGATCATGGCCCATCGTCAACAAACTCACCACAAATAACTACAGTATTGCCATACATAGCCTACATAAACAGGTGACAGTGCTTGGATACATTCTCGATTGATTAGCCACGCTATCCTAATCCCAATTGATTGATTGAGGCTTGCCCACTTTTACAAATCCTCACTGAAAGACAGACCCCGTTTTCTCCTGCTATCTCTTTAATTGTATACCTCATGTCATACCCTACCTCATCGTTTGGACCAGTCCCCAGTTATAACAATAAATGACTTCTTCAAGCTCATTTTTCTCAAGCTGTATCTCACACCATGATAGGACCTACGGGGGCACTATAATTCCTTCTTTCACAGTCAGCACATCCCCCTGTGCTTGCCTCTCTCATGCTCATCTGTCAGCACACTCATAACTTACTAACAATCCACACTTAGTCTTCACATCTAGCTTCAGCTTTTAACCTCTTCTCTCTCTCAAATGGACAGAATTATTTGCCCTACCATTGCACATTTCAACCTCAAAGCTACATCATATTGTTCAAATGAAATATACAATGCTCAACTAGCAACACCAGATGCTTCAAGAATATTCCGATTAACACTATCCAACAGAGTTTCAACTCCCTAGACCCAGACATTGGTTGACTTTGACACTCTCTTAACCATGCACAACTCTACTCTTCAAGCCCCCACTGACTCCTGTCTACTCTCTATGCCAACGTGGCAAACTCAAGACCACTGCTACTCAGAAAACCATAACTCTATGAAACTGAACACATGACTCACAAGCATTTAATTAGCAAAGCCAAATCAGACTTCTACATAAAATAATCTTTTAGTAGAAAGTGAAAGTAACGCCTCATTCAAAGCCGTGAAACTCTACACTACTTCAACAAAATACACATCAGTGGCAATAACCTCTTGAACTACTATCATAGCACCAATTGCGATCCTCCTTGACTACGAAAGCGTTGTAGCCATGTCCCTGTTCAGTATTTTTCTGCCCTGCCATGTATTTATTCTGCCACTGGAATCAACAATCTTCAAGTTTGACTGGAGATGCTCCTAGATTTTGGTGAATTTTAGTCATGCCCCAAGCTATAGTTAAAGGTGCATCAGGGAGCTTACCTATAATGTATATAAACACAGCTGATCAGATGTGTGTCACCTTGGCCTCAGGTGAAGCAACCACCCTTTCCACTTACGTAATTGGAAACTGGCTCTGGATAAGCGTGTCACATTTGTATTAGGAAAGGTACGCATTAATAATGATGTCACTTATTAGAAACTGGTTCTGGATAAGCGTGTCACAATTGTATTAGGAAAGGTACGCATTAGTAGTGATGTCACTTCCATGATATACCCTATAACTTACTCAAGTGCAGCACCACTGTTCGACCCGAGGCCCGCGAGGTGCATTCAAGGTGTAAGAGTATCAGCCTTTTAAAGTCTGTGTGCTCACTATCACATTCCACATTTATCCTCACAAAGTCAAGATCCCTTCCTACGAGTTGTGAGCCTTCGTAATATAGTGAAGTCTACTGCATGTTGTTCAATTAGAATGTAAGGGGAGCTTAGATCGGCACTGTGTTTGGGGATGAGTCTCTGGGTATAGATTAAACTAGGCTGGACTTGTGCAATGTTAGTCTCCTCCATTTTACTTGATAGTTTATTACCAGACTCTTTTTGTCTATTTCTCGGGGTTCACAAACTTGTTCTTCGGTAGAGTTTGGTATTTTTGAAATGACACGAGTTGGGTACTGCAATGCCTTCATAACTTCCTTACTTTTGTTTTAGGTTATGAACAGATCGGGGTTGGATGTGCGATCTTTTGGGTGCCACTGACTTCATACGCAGACGACACACAGTTGGTTCTAGCTATCAAAAATGATGGAGAAAAAGTGGCAGAGGGTTTCAAAACAGGAATGTTGGCAATTGGACAGTGGATGTCCGTAAACTGTTTAAAACTTAACTCCGAAAAAACGGAGGTGGTAACCTTTGGACATCTATCTCCTAGTTGGTCCCCCCTCTGGTGGCCATCATCTTTTGGAACTTTGCCGAACCTAGCTTCCAAGGTAAGGAACCTGGGGGTTGTCTTTGATAACGACCTTAATTTTGTTGCCCATGCCAATCAGACTGCTGCCTCAGCGTTCCACAAATTACGATTGGTGAAAAAAATTCTTCCGTTTCTTCCGAAGAGTGTAGGCAAAACGTTGGTAAGCTCCTTAGTCTTATCTTCGTTAGATCACTGCAATGGCTTATTCGCCAATGCCCAGATTAGAGTCATTAAGAAAATGCAGACTGTACAGAATGCGGTGGCCAGACTTCTCTCGGTAACCCCTAGGTATAAACCCATAGCCGACACAATCAGAAGTTATCATTGGCTCCACATTGGAAACCGTATTAAATTCAAAACACTGTGTATAGTTTACAAATCACTGCACCAACAAGCACCTCAGTTTCTGAGAGATCAGTTAATACCATACTGCCCCTCAAGACCACTCCTTTCAACCACTCTTAACGTACTGGTGATACCGCGTACCAAGTCGGTCACTTGGGGAGATCGCCGCTTTTTGGTTGCGGCCCCAAAACTATGGAATACACTCCCCCAGTTCATTGGGGCCAGCCCCTCTCTCATGTCATTCCGGAAAAAACTGAAGACGTGGTTGTTTAATCAATAATTGTTAGAAGCCCAACAGGGAGAAGTTTGCAGTAGTAATAGCGCCGAGACGCCCACGGGCAATTGTTCGCGCTTTATTAAATATTATTAATAAATAAATAAATTTATCGGTGATCCAAACTACTGGTCCACTCATGGGAAATCTTTTATCCATTTAAAAATCCTATTGCTACAATTCAGATTCCTTTTCAGGCATGCCTTTACTTATGAAGTGAAGCCATGGAAGTGTTTGATATGTTTGAAGGTTACATAATTCCTGCTTTTGTCCTTTCAATCAAGGATCATTCACAAGTACTAGATATTCTCCAACGTGAACTGTGGTAGGAGTCATGAATGGAATGTGCTGGATTTGAGCCATGTTGGTTGACTTCTGCAAGCATGCAGTATGATGTTTACAAAAATCCTCCAGTTTTGGTCAGTGAGTTCAAGGGTGAAATGCAAATTTAGAACATAGTCATTCAATTTGGATATAAATTGCAACAATAGATTTTGGATATAGAAAATCTACATCACCACCTCATGTTCTTTGTGATGCAATTTTTCAAAGGTCTGTTCTCCTCCTTTGCTTCTATTAACTCATTATGAAAATGCATAGGTTGGCACAAAAGAGGTACCCATAAGCATCCCTGTGAGTGGATAGTAACTCAGAGGACTGTACTAAAGTCATCTATTAATCACATAGAACAAAAGCATGCCTAGAACTGAAAGAAGCGGTACAAAAGGGGGTGGTGATGGACGGAGCATCTGAATCAATCAAACACTCACACTCAGTCAAAAGATCTGGGTTTAATCCATCACCGTTCTTTAGCCCACTCTGCCACCCCAGTTCAGACATGGCTATATGCAAATCAGTCTGACCCTGTGCCTCATGGGAACAGTCCAGCCCGAACTGCCAAGCCATGTCTTCCCTGGACCGGAAAAAGCTTCCGAGGACCGGTTTCTGGCATTCCAGCCGTCTTCAGCCCGGCTTGCTTGAATCCAGTGGCAAAGTGAGCAAGGGACTCACGTCTGAGCATACCCTGCCACACTTATGGCGGCCAAAAGCGGTACAAAAGGGGGTGGTGATGGAACCGGTCCTCGGAAGCTTGTTTCCAGTCCAGGGAAGACCTGGCTTGGCAGTTCGGGCTGGACTGTTCCCATGAGGCACAGGGTCAGACTGATTTGCATATAGCCATGTCTGAACTGGGGTGGCAGAGTGGGCTAAAGAACGGTGATGGATTAAACCCAGATCTTTTGACTGGGTGTGAGTGTTTGATTGATTCAGATGCTCTGTCCATCACCACCCCCTTTTGTACCATAGAACTGAAAGAAGGCAAGCTGTGCAACTGGAAGGCTTTGCCCTCAGAATATATATCCATGCATGAAGACATGAATATAAGGAAATGGTATCAATTGTTGGTAACTTGTACATTTTCTAAAATTTCAAGGAGAACTGGAAGCTATTTGGAACGGTAGGGCAGGGCTCTGAGGCCCACAAAGCTTGAAGTGTACAGTGTAAGAAGGCGGGTCATCTGAATTGCCCTGGTCGGGTGCAGTTAGGGAAGAATCTTTCCCTGCGGTGCACAACACGCTATTTGGAAGGGCCGGGCAGGATTCTAAGGTCCACATATCCCTAAAGTGGGCAGCATGAGAAGACAGGGCACCGGATTTGTGCTGGTCGGGAACACTTAAGGAGAATTCTTTCCCCGTGACGCAGGAAACGCTATTTGGAAGGGTCGGAGAGGACTCCAAGGGTCACAAAGTGCTGCAGTATGCCCGGTGCACCTGATTTGCACCGGGCAAGCGAACTTAAGCAGGATTCTTTTCCCGGCTACTTGTATAGGACCAAATCCTGCTATGCCCTACAATCCTACTTCGTCTATATATTCTCTAACCATCTCTACCCACATACTATTACAACTATTGCAACACACAACCGATTTTCATCTTTAGCGCAGGGCAACTGACAACGGTGCAATAGAGCACCAAATAGACCATGCAACCTGACATTGCAGGAACAGGTACACAGGCAAAGGTTACGAGAGACCAGAAAGGCTTCAGTTGGTACAACTTTTAATTCCTCAACAGTCTGTCCAAACCCAAAGTGTGGCATGATGGCAAGATACATTAATTAGTCCTTACAAGCACCACAAGACAACATTGATACTGCTGACTGAGTAATGAAGCAGACTCAAAACTTAATCTCAACTGACTTAGAACCTCCTGGTGAATCAGAAAATGTTGGTGCAACGCCAAGCTCTAAAATGTGCCTTATGTCCTCTGTCAGGTCTTAATCTGCTCTTTTGGAACGTAGCCAGCATTGCTAGCAAGTCGAATATTGCTAATTGGATTAACATGATTACAGATTATCAAACTGTATGCCTTCCAGGAACATGGTCTTGAACAGCGTACATGTCAATGGGTTGTATTCTCGACGGCCGCCCCCCATGATCAGGACACCATAGCGGTGGCCTGTTAACCTTAGTTTCTGTTTCTTTTGAGGGCAAAATAATCAAAACTTTTCTAAATTCACCTTCTTTTCAGATAGTTGTTTGTCCCTTTCCGTAACTCAGTTTATTGTTTTTATTAATATTTTTATCATAAAGCTTTAACTGTAAATACACTTTAATAGTGGAATCACTTGATGTAGCACTAAACTGACACTGTGGATTATCTGCATTTCAAATATAGTCTATGTGGCGATGTTCTGAATAGAATTGTGTTCAGATAGGCTCTAGTACTTACAATGGACATAGTCTAGGCTGCAGATACAAATCAAGTTACCTTTACTTTGAGGGGCACTCGTAGCCTGATTGATTTTTTTGCTATATCAAAACAGTGGGGAAAAAAGTTTTCCAATTTTACAATACCCCGGAGTTGCCTGAGTGATCATAAACCTCTGGTCTTGACTCTGTTCATCGGTCCCCTCGCACATCCACAACACGTTCGTGTTGCTCCTCCAATAGTGGCTACCGAGAAGAGGCATAAATGGTATGGTGATCTATTGTCTGCTCTGTTAGACAGAAGCTGGGAACACTTAATGACTTGTCTGGGACAAGATGAAAAACAGCTAAGTATTTTGGGGGCTTATCATGAGACCTGTAAGTCCTCAGTAGAATTACTAGTCCCAACACAATCCCGTGGGGAGCCCAAGAAAAGGACATGGTTCAACAGGTCTTGCTCCCAAGACCAAAGGTGTCTACATAGGGCCCTAAAACAGTCACAGAAGGAAGTGTAGGCCGTAATGCTGTGCAGATTACGCTATAAGGAAATAATCCAGGAGAGGAAAGAAACTATATAACAGGAGGCATGGGAGCACTTGCGCATGGCAAGTGATACCAGTAATATTAATCTTTTTTGGAAAATTGTAAACCTCACTTTTTTTTAAAAACACCCATAACACTAGCCTTGATGTGACTATACTATCACATCTGTGGGTGACGCACTTCACAAAGGTTTATGACTCGAATGCATTGACATACACAGTTAGGAATACAGTGACGAGTACTCCATGTTGGAAATGCTGGCTTTCCGCGAATTACTGTAAAACAGGTCATTTCGGCGGTAGAATGGAGCCAGAGTAATAAAACACTTGGCTCAAATGGGGAGTGGAACAGAACAACATGAAAACCTAGGGGTCTCTACAGGAAAATATCATGGAAATTCCCTATTGGCTACCTTGACGTCTAACATAGTACATCAGGATAGGTCAAGACTGGATAGTTCTGACATAAGACAAGTGATATTTAACAGAGGGCCACCTGTGATTGTGGATCAAGACCTTTGTAGGATTCCCATCAAAGACTTGTGATGATCAATATTATCATTTGGTCATCCTTCGGGTCGTGTGTCTCTGGATCATTGAGACATGGATCGTACCCTATGGTTGATTAGGGTTTCGACCCACAATCACTGATGGACCATGTGATATTGATCTGATGGAATCAAGTGCAGTGCAAAAAATAATAATAAAAGTGGTGAGTTAAAACCAAACCAAATAGCTGCATAGGGGCCAACATGTTTCAGCCTAACGGGATAAAGGAACCCAGGCTTTTCTTTGACACCTGCCTCAGGCCTCCCCCTGACTCAGCACTGGCAAGAGGCAACGACGGACAGAGCGGGGTCTCACAGTTCCTGAGCCAGGTCCAGGAGAGGTGAGGTCTGGTCCCCGGGCACACTGGATATAATAAACACACCAGGTGTCATCGAGGAGATCCAACAGACGACGGAAAATATATCCTTTGCTGTTATAGATCTATATTCACTTTCGCATTATTACAATTTGTGTTGGCACTTTTTTTACACTAAATGCAGTAGCATAATTGATGAGAACAGAGGCCCTGAAGAAAGCCTGGGTTCCTTTATCCCGTTAGGCTGAAACATGTTGGCCCCTATGCAGCTATTTGGTAAAACTGCTATTGCTTTGCGCTGTTCTTGGTTTTAACAGGAAGAGATCTTCCCTAATAAAAAGTTCCTATTTTTGGTCCTCTATCCTATTTTAACTCACCACTTTTATTATTATTTTTTGCACTGCACTTGATTCCATCAGATCAATATCACATGGTCCATCAGTGATTGTGGGTCGAAACCCTAATCAACCATAGGGTACGATCCATGTCTCAATGATCCAGAGACACACGACCCGAAGGATGACCAAATGATAATATTGATCATCACAAGTCTTTGATGGGAATCCTACAAAGGTCTTGATCCTCAATCACAGGTGGCCCTCTGTTAAATATCACTTGTCTTATGTCAGAACTATCTAGTCTTGACCTATCCTGATGTACTATGTTAGACGTCAAGGTAGCGAATAGGGAATTTCCATGATATTTTCCTGTAGAGACCCCTAGGTTTTCGTGTTGTTCTATTAGTTTTCAGAGGGGTACAACCTAGGCTGATCTGTAAATATCCCTCAGGCCCTCCACCAACGTATTGTTATTTGTATCAAAAGGGGAATGCCCATCGACCTGTTAAAAAATAATTTAGATCTTTGGGCCCCACTTAATGTGCTGCGTAGCTTAATTTTTGACGGTCCACCAAAGTCCTGGTCAAATGAAATTATCGGCCTGATTTTCAAGGTGACCGATCCGACCCATGCTATTATCATCCTATCTTTCTTATTCACTCCTCGGCAAAAGTGTTGGGTAAAATTCCGTTTGATCGGTTTGAGTCGTGTGCTGCTGAAAAAGGCATCTTTTCAGACGTGCAGCATGGGTGTAGGTAGGGCCTAGGTACCGTAGATCAGTGCCTGAACCTTTACCTCCTGATTAGCAAGCACTCCAAAGCAAAGTGAGTATGCCGACATCTACTATTCTTGTACATCAGTTTGATAATACTTACAGAGGGAGGCTATGGGGGAAGATGCTGGAGATGGGAGCGAGCCCCAGATTGTGCATCTACTTATTGAACTTCATGAGAATGTAAGGGGATGGCAGCCTAGACGTTGGGGATTCTGCGGCCTTGATTCTGTTGGATTTAAGTGCCGCTTTGACACTGTTTCCCATGACATCCTTTTATGTAGGCTGTAGGATATCGGGGTCAGGGGGCTGGCCCTGGTCTGGTTCCGTTCTTTTTTGGAAGGAAGAACTTTCCAAGTTGCTGTACAACCGTACCACTCGCTGGTGTATGCCATTAAGCATGGGGTCCCACAGGGTTCAATATTGAGCACTGCATTGTTCAACATCTATGTTCAACCCCTAGAAATGGTAACAAAAAGTAGAGGGATGTCATTGGTACCCTATCCTGATGACACCAAGCTAGTCATTGCCTTTTCAAAAAAGTGTAAAAACAACCTCTTTAAATTTAAAGAGGACCTGTTAGCAATTGCAGACTGGATGACAGTCAATTGCTTGCAGCTTAATGCTGCCAAGTTGGAAATTCTTGTGTTGGGGAGAGATAGTGCTCTTTGGTCAGAACAGTGGTGGCCGGATAAACTCAAACCAGCGCCACCGCCCAAAGAGGCGGTTAAGAATCTAGGCTTCTGGATAGATAGGGATCTTTCTTTTGATAGCCAATCTACAGTTATTGCAGGGGTCTGTTTTGGACTCCTGAGGGGGTTGAAACCTTTGTTTGGATATTTTGAAACAAAAATCCGCCAAACCATTCTCCAGGCTACAATCTTAGCCAGGTTGGATTATGGCAACTCCCTTTATCTAGGCGCCAACAAATCTTGTATTTTACTCCTCCAAAGAATTCAGATGCCGCGGCACGTGCTTTGCTGGCACTGCCCAAGTTTTGCTCTGTACCTAACCTTTTACCCAAGCTTTATTGGCTGCCTATAGCCAAAATAATCCAGTTTAAGTCCCTGTGTGTAGCCCACAAAATTCTGTCACAACAAGGCCCTCCGATCTTAGTGGACAAGGCCCTCCGATCTCAGTGGACCTGCTAGTTCAGTACATTCCGAATCGCCCTCTTCGATCTGCCAACTCGGGATTGGTGTGTACCCCCGATTTCAAAGAGCCAGAGCTGGTGGTCGATCTTTTAAGGTCCAGGCGGCCCACCTTGGGAACTCTCTTCCGATCTCTATCAGAGGACTCCAGAATCATTTGACTTTTCGAAAGGCTTTAAAGACCTGGCTCTTTCCGGCGTAACTGTCTGTGTTTGTTGGAGTGGTCTATTGGCACCTGTTCTTTGGGTAGCGATGGGACGCCCCGTTGCTGGGCAGCTATGCGCTGTATAAATCCGTAAATAAATAAATAAAATAAATAGATAAATAAATATAAGATATGGACCAAATGGTGAATGCACTCCTACAATTGAGATCAGGTGGGCATCAGACAAGGTTGAATCTTGCCCCCCTTCCTATTTTGCCTCTATATTAATGATCTTGAATCATCTTTGTTCGGCATAGAGGCAGACGTACCAAGGGTGGGAACCAAGCATTTTCTGGTACTTATATATGCAGAGGATTATGCTATGCTAGTTAGAACTGGGGTAGGCCTGCAAAAGCTATTGGATAATTTTGTATTTTTCATGGATGGACTGGTCCTGACTACTAACAAATCTAAATCATTCACCATAGTCTGTGGCCAACCGCTGAGCAAGCTGAGGACGTATCATGTTAGTAACTCCAAACTGCAATGTGTGCCAACTTTTACAGATCTGGGGGTCCCCTTTGAAAACAAAGGCACCTGGAGTAGTTTGGTATTAGTGAGGTGGTTTCAACTGGAACAGTCGATTGCTGCAATATTTAAGTTTTCAGCAAAATTGGGCTCATCATTTGATTATGATTAAAATAATGTACGGGATCACCATCATCATTAAAACCACGTGCTGCTGAAGTTGAAAGATGACAGCAATGTGCGTTAAAATCACCCAGCCACAAAATGTTTGGAGTATGTTTTAAAGTGCGGAGACAATTATTAATATCTTCCTCCAGCTGGTCTGCAACCTTTTTCACATCCCCTGAGAAGCTGTTATTAGAAGAATTAGCTAAGAGAATTATGTCTTCATCAGGACCTTTTAAAAGCAATAAATGATAATAAGGAGAGACATTACAATATGACACAATTTCCAGTCGTAATCTATTTCTAAGTAAAGTTAAAATCCCTCCCCTGGGTCTTCCTAATTTTGATGGGAGGGCAGCAGTGTGAAAAGAGCAGTAACATTCCAAATTAATCAGCTCGGTTTCCCATGCTTCCTGGAAACAAATCAAGTCATACATAACGACGACAATATTGATCCAATCTGGATTTGACAATTTACTGCTCAGGCCAGCAATAGTCCATGACATAAGTGGGATGGGTTTGGCCTGATTGCATAATTACCCATTAGAGGTGTCACCTCTCGTAAATCATAGCACATCCATCAACAAAGATAATAACTAGCATATTACACTCTGCCCTCAGTGGCGGCTCCTCCGCTAAGGCGTAGGAGCGTCACCCCACTGCTTTTCAGCAGTGAAAAAAGAAAAAAAATGATAATAACAAAGGTTATTATAATTTTATTTTTCCTCTCTCACTTCCTGCAGCCAAGCCGAGGGCGGACAGTCCATTCTGACATGACACAGCTGCAGGAAAGAGTAGTAGTAGTGGCACTACTTCAAGTGACAGTTCGGCCGGCCATCTATGGCAGGTTAAACAGTGATGCGCACTTCGATCTCTCCACCCGAGCTGTGCTGTTTAGCTGGGTGGAGAGCAAGCACAGGGTTGTAGTCCCTTACTAAGAGCCTAACTAGGTCACTCACACCAATCATGGTGCTCCTCTCATTCTGGGTAATACCCGCATGAGAGCAGCGTCTAGATTGGCATAGGGGAACCTGTGGCATGCCGGGAGTCGAGAAGCAGAGACCAGAAGAGCACAGACACTACAGATGGCAGGTAAGCATTTTGAAATTATTTTCCCCGTGCTGCCTCACCCACGCTGCCTCACCACTTTAATACGTCAGCAGCCGCCACAGTCTGCCCATCTATACTACACCTATACGTTATATACAAAAACTCATCTACATTCGCACAGGTAGTGAAAAAGTCTGACAGTGCTGCCTACCTGCCTCATCCTCTGTCCCATGTTCCTCTCTGGATCCAAAAACATTTTATTTTAGAGTTGTTAAATAACTTACATGTGACTTTGTGTTTCACTGGAGGGTGTCATCTCAGGGATGGATGACCTGTCATGCGGACTTCATTCATTTTTATCTCACTTACTATGCAGTCCCTTTGTAAATATCGTGTCTATCATACACCTTCATTCACAATCCAAAGCAATGTAAGCATACAGCGACCCAAACCCTCAAACAAAAGAGTTGCCTTTGGAGCATGAGATGAATTTGGTGACATGCAGAATTATCCACGGAGAATCATCAATTACAGAATAGTTTTCCAACCAGGGATCCAAGTGATAGCAGGCAGACAACAAGTAGCCTATATTGTCTCTGAGGAACCGGACCATGAGGTGGAAAACCCCATGTTATTTAAAACTACCCAAGTACAATATTATGTTGTACATGACCTGCCCCAAAATCCTATTACCCTGCTCATCTGATCCCGCAGGCCAGCCGCAGAACGGCAGGGGTGTAATGTGGAACCCATGCACAACATAGCCTTACCACCCTCACGGCCTGTCACCTAACTCTACTCCATAAATGATACATGCTAGGTGTCCTGCTAGACCCAACCCCACTACCTGGCCATTTCTCCCCTGAGGAAATCACTCTGACTCACGTGTCGAAACACCTACAGCAAACCTTAAATTCATCCTCCCGTGCAAATACCATTCTTAGCATTTACCACACCCTTCTGATTACTCGATTTACCCCTCCCAGCTCTTGCCAATAAAATACCCATTGAAAAGAGGAACGTTATTCCCAACATGATTACAGACTATCTGTACAAAAGAAAAGACACCAGATTCACCTCTCATCGAGCACATACCAAATATATTAATATATATAATAGCACATTTTCTTTCAATTTGAACGACCCCAAAAATCTTTACAATCCAAAACTTCTTTCCCACTGCAATGGATTATTCCATCTATCCATGCACTCAAACTACAGAAGCACTTCCATTTGGGCAGGTGGAGAAAACATGCCCTCGACGTAGCCAAACTGTGCCTATCACATCAGCTTAATAACCTCTTAAACGTCACTTGACAGACTATATCACTTAATTGATTCCTCAGGGGAGAGGAGAAATTGCTCTGATTTTTTCCTATCTAATCTTATTGCTAGCGACGTCTCATCGGGGTTACTCTGGACTACCTTTCCACCGGCCTCTTATCTCAAAATTCCTACCACATTTTCCTCTCAATTCATCTTCTTTCCCCTAACTCATCTGAAGATCCGATATACATACTTGCATCAGCCAACCCAGTGTGCTATGGGTCTGGTCATTTCATCCCACAACTATTAAACGAATTACACACCCCTTTGTCTCCAGTCTTGTCTGGCCATCTTTTTCAATTTCTCCTTACTTTCTGGTAAGAATGCTTTAAATATGTGGTTGCCCTGTCTCATAACTGCTAATCCCCGCTTCTCTTTCAATTATTAGTTTGTACCTCAATGTCCTTTTTCAAAGCTCTGACACTACACTATTACTACTGCAATTCATCTAACTGACCTCTTACCTCTGCACTTGTAAGCGGTCTTCCACAGATATCATTCTACTCAACTACTCTCACACATACAAACGCTATTCCTTCTTAGTAAAATTTTCTTCTGGTAGGACTTTGTCAAATGGTACGTCATCAGAATCTATTAGCTTAAAAATGTGGTCTCCCAATTTATTCTGTATTTTCTCTGGAACAAACAAAGTGAGTTTGCGCTTCACAGAAGTCACTTCTTCAGCAAACTCCAATTATGTCAAACCATTGCTAACTATCTGAAGGAGGCAGGCGACTGCAGATTTCAGTCCACTTGAAGTGAAGATCGCAATAGAGGAATTGGCAGATACAATAACTTACATCTACAAATCCCAGGTTCTCATCTCTCCTGGCTCATTTTTAGGGCTCGGGCCTAAGCCCCCACAAAGTGGAGGCGGAGCTTCCGAGCTCTTATGCGTTCAAAAAAAGAAAGAATTCAGAAAGGGCTCCGGCTGGCACATTCCTTAGTTTTTTATGGCATCTGCCTAGTGATTCGTCTTCGCTGTGCTGTCTATTTAGTAGCGTTGACGTGATAGGCTGTATGTAATGTACGCGTGCCCGATTTGGCATATTCTGTGCGCGAACGAGCACGGCAGAGTGATTAATCTTAAATAGGAGCTGTCAGAGTGCCCGTGTAATGCAATCCAGATGGTGCGAGCGCGTTCACCATTGCATTTATCATGCGCGCGTTTATTTCGCGCACGGCAGTCCATTCATTTGGCGGTGTGTGTGTTTGTATTTGCACGTGAGTCTGTGTCTACCTGGGAGTGTATTAAGACGCGTGTGTGTGTTTGCCGGTTTATGGAATCCGCCCCCGGCCCTTCCGGCATTGATTGCAGCGGAGTGCACAGAGGCCCGGTACACGGGCGGGGCTGCACCAGTCTCAACCTCCTTCCAGAGAGATTCTTGCGGGGAGGGAGGGAAGTGCTTGCCTTCGGTGTAGAGCCGCACATGGGAGGAGAGAACCTGTGCATACTCAAGCCGTGCTCCCGCCTTCCAGCTCACCCCCAGCCTGGAGCCGGTGAACTGCCTACCCTCTGCGTGTTACAGTTTTGAAGCGCTTCGAGGCCGTCTGTGGAACCCACGTGCTTGTGGGATTGTGCAGTGTTTGGGTGGATTGCCTGCTGCGTTCAGGACCGGACGGCGAGGGGGCTCCTGGTACTGTCTGTAGCCCAGAGAGAGAGAAGCGGGTCGTGAGCACGCCGCCACAGTAAAGGTAAACTGCGTAGTATGGGGGGAAGCTGGGAACTGTCACGGTGGTGACGAGTTCAGCCAAGCTTTAATTTATTTAATCCCAGAAGGCATTCGAATCTCATTGTCGTGTGCGTCATCTTTTTACTGGGATTTCAAGTGCAGTGTATGCACTTCCGAGACTGTGTGTAATTGTTTAACTAAGGCATATGCGTGGACTTTGGATGTTCTGAGACGGTTTGACGCTGCAGTGGTGTATTTAAGCTGAGGCGTTTGTGTTGTAGTCTTCTGCAGGGGGGTAGCATTGTTTCAGGGTCTATGTGACAAAGTTATCAGTGTTCTGTATTCGAGTACTAGCCAGCCAGATCAGCGGGTAGTTCCATTACCCCAGCAGAGATATTACCTTCTTGGGAGAGGTGGGTCCTGTTCGTAGAGCCCCGTGCAGCTTGCCAGTCCCCCCCTCTCCCATAGAGTGTCTCCTGCCTTGCCACGTCTCCATTTGCAGAAGAAAGCAGTGTTGCGCACTTTAGCCACTAAGCATTCTTAATTCGGGTACACTCTGTCACTCCTTCTCCCAGCCCTCCACGATTTGGTCTTTCAGATGCCAGCAGTCACTCAACGCAAATAACGATGGGGTGGGGGGGATCTCCTTGGTACTCAAAGCCCCTCTTCCAGCTCCCCTCTCACGGGTGGCAACTTAACCAAGCCGTGCTTTGAACCAACGACTCGCTGCATTCTGGAGTTATTTCGCATTCGAAGACTTCTTTGACTCCCAACATTGTAAGCAGTGCATTAAAAATCACTGGATGTAGAGTGCAGCTAGCCAAAACTTAAGACTGGTTTAAGTAAGGTGTCTCACGTGACAGGAGACTTCTGTTCAGACATGGGCACTGACAACTCACCCTTGTTTATGAGGGAATGTCTCCGGTTGCTGGCCCCTTGTACCACCCATGCTCTTATTTTAAAATTATTATTTTTGGGATATGTGCTGGATGACTAAACTCTTATAAGGGCCCAAATGCGAGACCTACTGGCTATGTCAATGCTTGTTGGAGTTTCTCTTCACGTCGCTGGTAGTCGGTATCAGGACTTTTTCTAGGACAGAGGTGAGTTCATAAACCAGTGCTGTTTTGGCAGTGGGATAGGGTGAGAGGTCGCACACTATATATTTGGACAGTTATTAGAAATTACAGTCATATACCAGATTAAGTATCTATGCAATGCCATGTCGTTACCTATGCATTTTGTCATGATGGTCTTGTTGTATTTGTTGTTTTGCCGTGCTTAATTAGCTGTTGTCTACGGTAGTGAGTATTGCACCCCATGATTTGTGCATACGTTTTATGCAGTATGGGGTGAGTATTTCATTTTGTCTGTGTAGTTTCCCAAAGCGTGGAAGTCTGTCATGTTTGGGTCTGATGTGTGACCAAGTATGCAGTAGGGGGAGTGTGTTAGTTCCTTTGTCCTGCAATATGTACAGTAGTGGGAGAGACTAACTACCCATATGTGCAGTAGTGGGAGAGCGTAACTGTAAGTTATGCAGTAGTGATGTCCTGCAAGGTATGCAGTAGTGGGAGTGTGTTATTCTTTTTTCCTGCAAATTGTGCAGTAGTGGGTGAGCATCACTTCCTTTGTCCTGCAAGGTATGCAGTAATGGGAGTGCGTTAGTTACTTTGTCCTGCAAGGTGTGATCCGTATGAATAATTTATGTGATGTGTTCCTTCTTTACAGTTTAAGGAGTGGACATATTTATATAATGTATCCTGCGACATATCTCAGGTGTTAGAGTAGTGAGTAGAGTAGTGAGTGCAGAGTAGTGAGTAGTGAGTGCAGAGTAGTGAGTAGTGAGTGCAGAGTAGTGAGTAGTGAGTAGAGTAGTCAGTAGTGAGTAGAGTAGTGAGTAGAGTAGTGAGGTGAGTAGAGTAGTGAGTAAAGTAGTGAGTGCAGAGTAGTGAGTAGAGAAGTGAGTAGAGTAGTGAGTAGAGTAGTGAGTAGAGTAGTGAGTAGAGTAGTGAGTAGAAAGTAGCGAGTAGAGTAGTGAGTAGAAAGTAGTGAGTAGAGTAGTGAGTAGTGAGTAGAGTAGTGAGTGGAGAGTAGTGAGTAGAGTAGTGAGTAGTGAGCAGAGTAGTGAGTAGTGAGTACAGAGTAGTGAGTAGTGAGTGCAGAGTAGTGAGTAGTGAGTAGAGTAGTGAGTAGAGTAGTGAGTAGAAAGTAGCGAGTAGAGTAGTGAGTAGAAAGTAGTGAGTAGAGTAGTGAGTAGTGAGTAGAGTAGTGAGTGGAGAGTAGTGAGTAGAGTAGTGAGTAGTGAGCAGAGTAGTGAGTAGTGAGTAGAAAGTAGTGAGTAGAGTAGTGAGTAGTGAGTAGAGTAGTGAGTGCAGAGTAGTGAGTAGTGAGTGCAGAGTAGTGAGTAGTGAGTGCAGAGTAGTGAGTAGTGAGTAGAGTAGTGAGTAGTGAGTAGAGTAGTGAGTAGAGTAGTGAGTAGAGTAGTGAGTAGAGTAGTGAGCAGAGTAGTGAGTAGAAAGTAGAGTAGTGAGTAGAGTAGTGAGTGGAGAGTAGTGAGTAGTGAGTAGAGTAGTGAGTGCAGAGTAGTGAGTAGTGAGTGCAGAGTAGTGAGTAGTGAGTGCAGAGTAGTGAGTAGTGAGTGCAGAGTAGTGAGTGCAGAGTAGTGAGTAGTGAGTAGAGTAGTGAGTAGTGAGTAGAGTAGCGAGTAGTGAGTAGAGTAGCGAGTAGAGTAGTGAGTAGAGTAGTGAGTAGTGAGTAGAGTAGTGAGTAGTGAGTGCAGAGTAGTGAGTAGTGAGTAGAGTAGTGAGGTGAGTAGAGTAGAGTAGTGAGTAAAGTAGTGAGTGCAGAGTAGTGAGTAGAGAAGTGAGTAGTGAGTAGAGAAGTGAGTAGAGTAGTGAGTAGTGAGTAGAGTAGTGAGTAGTGAGTAGAGTAGTGAGTGGAGAGTAGTGAGTAGAGTAGTGAGTGCAGAGTAGTGAGTAGTGAGTGCAGAGTAGTGAGTAGTGAGTAGAGTAGTGAGTAGTGAGTGGAGAGTAGTGAGTAGAGTAGTGAGTGCAGAGTAGTGAGTAGTGAGTGCAGAGTAGTGAGTAGTGAGTAGAGTAGTGAGTAGAGTAGTGAGTAGAGTAGTGAGTAGTGAGTAGAGTAGTGAGTAGAGTAGTGAGTAGTGAGTGCAGAGTAGTGAGTGCAGAGTAGTGAGTAGAGTAGTGAGTAGTGAGTGCAGAGTAGTGATTAGAGTAGTGAGTAGAGTAGTGAGTAGTGAGTGCAGAGTAGTGAGTAGAGTAGTGAGTACAGTAGTGAGTAGGACATCACAGGCAGCAGCTGTGCAAGCTTCTTACACTCACAAGGAGACCACAGGCAGCGGAGGTGCAATCTTCTCCCACTCACAAGAACGACATCACAGGCAGCAGCAGTGCAAGCTTCTTACACTCACAAGGAGACAACAGGCAGCAGAGGTGCAAGCTTCTCACACTCACAAGAAGGACATCACAGGCAGTAACGGTGCAATATTCTCACACTCACAAGGAGATCACTGGCAGTACACACCACATGAACACACTCCATAACACATAGCAACAATACATTGGCATTTACAATGCCATTAGCTCAAACTCAAATAAATCCGAGCCCGATTGCATTTCTAATGCTTGTTTCCCTAGGAGTGGCATGGGATAGGCACATGAGCGAGCTGTCTGAAGACGTATGGAAAGACACCTTCACGTCCCCGTGCAAGTTCACAATATCTACCAGATTCCAACTCATTTCATTCAAGTGTCTGCCCAGAGTCTACTGCAAAATATCCTGTCTGTATAAAATGGGATGGAAATGTGTTTTAAGTGTCACTACAAATAGCTACCTTTTCCCAAAATGTTTGGGAATGCAGTCTCTTCTAGACTGCCTGTGGAAAGGCCACGGGTACTCTAAAGCGAGTCTGGGATGGGTAATCCCACTCACCTTTATATCCCTTCTCCCCCATATCTTGGAGGATTCCAACACACATTGCTACTAGCGCCCAGCACCCCTCTGATCCACTCCATGCCTGGTGCTTCAAGGTTCCTAGTTCCACTATGGTTGGATGCATTCCCTACCCCAGGGGCGGAGCTATCGTCTCCATCACTGCTTTAAAGTGACTGCTGACAGCTCACTGTATCAAGCTTGGCCACTTGACCACTGTAGTGCTCCAAAATGTCAAAAGGCTGTTCTTGCTTCAGGGTGTAATTCCATAATCCTGTAAATATTAGTTATTTCTTTTCCACATGAACACATTTCTTGTGGTTGTTTACTGATTTATCAGTCTCACATTTAATCAAACTTCTCATTCTGTGAGCAGCCTCCTAGTTTTCATAATTTGTTACATGCAACTTGTTACTTTGTACATCAATCTAAGTAGAAGAATTTAGAACTCAAAAAATACAAAATATGCGGCTGAGTTTTGACCTTTAGCAGCAGTCCCAGCACCTGCAGGAGCTCATTATGTGTTCTGGTGCCTGACAGTCGAGACCATAAATCACACACAGATGAGCCGCAACACAAAGTATTGACAAAGAAGGAGTGTTTTTACCAGAAACATCCCCGGGGACAATTTCCTGCTGATAAACTCGTATGTTGTTGTTACCAACACAGAAATCGAGTATCGCAGGCACAAACACACACACCTTAGTAGTCCCCAGGAACTTTCTCTTTTATGTAAAAGTAAAAAACGCACCCAAATTAGAAAAGATTGCACATTAAATGTACTCGCGCCCGGAGGATGGTTCGCACACACAGCAGCTTTGTGAATGCTGTATGAATTGCATCGGGCAGACAACTGTAACCGATAAGAAGGTATGTTATCTTAATCTATTTAAAGCTGAAAGGCCTGCTCCAGTACATGCCAATGAAGATAAGCAAGTGCGGTGAAAAAGGAAGTCTGGGTGTGCAACATACGGGCTCTTTCAGAAGGGAAGCGAGCCACCCACTGATTTCAGAAGGTTTAAGCAACCAAGACATCTGTGCTTGCAACATTTTACGGAAGGAGGTGTGTGCAATGGTTACTTCAGAAGAAGGCGCTTTTCTCTTTCTCTCTCTCTCTCTCCGGTTTCCAAACGAGCAGTCCTAATTTTAACCGTCCGACTTGCCAAGTTTGGGGACATTTACCTTAATTGTTCCTGGTGGCGATTTACAACTAATTTTAATAAGGAACGGAACCCACCATTCTTTCTGACATAATATCTTATTGTTTCATAAACAGCCTTCAGGCCACACTCCCTTGATTTCTAAGCACTATAAAAATTGGGTATTCTGTTACCCAGTTTCTCCACTGAGCTGGCACTGGTGGGATTCAAACACGTGACCTGCACATAACCTTATGTTTTAGCAGTGAGCCTTCTACTCATTGAGCCATTCTGCAGGTTTTTTTTAATCCTCTTTTCAACTTGCTGGGGGGGGGGGGGGGGCGGTATGTGACAGGAGATCCTGTGAAAACTTCTGTAGCTAGAGCCTTTATAGGGCTACACGGGGCAATGTTATTCAAATCATTATATATCACTTTTAAAAAAATGTAACAGTATTTAGAGTGGTTCTCTTTTGTTGGTTACTATTACAAGTACTTATACATTCCACTTTTTTGTCCACACTGGAGAAGTTTGCTTCTTCTTTTGACCTGGATTTCATCTTCCTTTTCCGAATATTTATGGGGAAAATTGATTATATACACACATATATGTGTTGGTATTTAGTCAACACAAATAATGCAGGGGGACACGAGACACTATACATTATGGGCCGAAAGTATGTCCATCACACATTAAATATAGCTCTGCATCACAAAGTTGACAAATCATTTCCCATGTATTTCATCATATCTGTTTGAGTCCTTCGCTCATGGCTCTGAAGTCTCCAGAACTTTATTTTCCAAAGTAATATCCGCAATAACATGTTGCACACCTCACTTCGTCTCTGGTGCATATAAGTGCCACAGGGGATATGACCAGCTGTGGACATTTCCGTGTGTATATGGAACTCAGGACTGCGCAAAATCGAAAAGTGTGCCAGATTTTTAGCCGTTGTAGGTTCTGGGTTGGTGCTCATAAGGAATATAGCTTTGTGGATATTTAAAAACCTATTACATGGTTTTTCACACCCAACTTCCACACTCAGTGACAAAAAGAGCCGGGGAAGGGTCCAAACTGTGCGTAAAGTGATTGAGGGGGAAAGGGATTTCTCCACCTGGAAATATTTTTCAGGTGGAGAATTAAAAGAAGGTTAATGTGCAAATGGACATTTCAGCCAGGCTTACTACTGCGGATTGACCGCAGAAATAAGCAGACTGCAGACATGTACGTCTATTATGCACCATTCTTAGTTGCACTCTGGGGACATTTTGTGAACTCCCGAAACCTTGGAAATCTTTCAAAGTCTTAGCGAGAGATGTACGACGTATACATATCTGACATTTTCTTTATGATTTATGAATGGCATTACTGGCTGATTAGCGTCACATCCATTTACTGAGGGAGTTCATAGAAGGTGGACAGGATTTGAAGCCACTTTAGAGTACTTTAGGGAAAAAGGGTAGCCTCTTATCCAAACAGCATGAAGGGGGTGGCAGAGGAGGGTTTGCAGGATTGGGACTCCCCTTGTGTTCTCTAGATGTGTAAAAATGGATGCAGCCTCCACCATGAAATGAAAAAGGGATTTATAAAGCGCAAACCAGTTACCCGAGGTTGTCAAGGCGCTAGCTCCTCGGAACACACGGACATCGTAATATCTTAACACATGGTTAGAGGTTAAACAACCATGTCTTCAGCGCCTTCCTAAATGCCAACAGGTGAGTCGCGACCTTCAATCTTTGGGGGAGAGAATCCCAGAGTCTAGCTGTCCCAGCCAGAAAGCTTCTACCTCCCAAAGCACTTTTCTTAATCCTAGGAATAATCAGATTGTGAGATTGAGCTGAGCGTAGCTGACGTGCATGGACATATAGGTGAAAATGTTGCTTGAAATAGAGTGGCCCTATATCATGAGTTGCCTGAAATGCTATGCACAAGGCTTTAAACTCAATGCGTCGCTTCACTGGTAGCCAGTACAATTCCTTTAACACCTTAGGAGCTCGTAAACAAACCTCCCCAGTGCTGCGCTGTCCATTATCCAGTGCTGAACTGGACGTCCAGCGGTCGCACGCAGCACTGGGGAGGTAGTGCCCGTGACGACCGTTGGCCGACGGCAGCACCTAAAGGGTTAAGGCAGCGGCAGCTGATTTATGTTTAGGGATATTTAACAAAAGCTGGGCAGCAGCATTTTGTAAGATCTCAGTAATTTTAACGTATAGAAACAAGCGGAGGTAACCTGGTTCACATGACCTTCAAATGTAAGCTTTGAGTGGAAGGTGATGCCTAGGTTTTTTACTTTATTTGATGGGGTGGGCAAAGAGCCAACTCTAATGGCCACAGAGTAGGAGACAAAAGGAGGTGTTGCTACCGAAGAGCAGCACCTCGGTTTTGTTAGAGTTCAACTTCAAGCAGTTGGTTGCCATCCAGTCTCTGACTTGATGGAGGCAAGTGTAGAACTGAGCTGGCACATCTGATGGTGCCCCCGTAACCGACACCACAATTTGGGTATCATCAGCATAGTATATTGCTGAGAAACACAGTGATCTGATCAGCTGTGTCAATGGGGCCACATAAACGTTAAAAAGGGTGCGGATCAGTGATCAGCCCTGAGGGACCCCGCAAGGAAGTGTAAAATTCTGTGACTTAATTTCCGAAAGCGCAACAAATTGTTTTCGATCAGACAGAAAAGATCCAAGCAGAGATAGGGCTTGCCCTTTGATGCCTATCCTCTCAAGGCATTCCAGAAGTTTTGTGTGATTCACAGTGTCAAATGCAGGGGAAAGATCAAGCAGCATAAGTGCTGCGCTACCAACTGTCTGCCTGATCTGTTCCAAAGCAGATATTAGTGCCAGTTCTGTGCTGTGATGTTTTTGGAAGTCAAACTGGGTGGCATCCAAGAAAGCATTTGCCTCAATATATTCTGATATTGCTGTGTTCATGGCCACCTCCACTATTTTAGCTGGTAGTGGTAATCTGGAGATTGGGCGATAATTGTTAGGGTCCGTCCCATCCAAGTTGGCTTTTTTTTTTTTTTAAAGGGAAGAACTGAAGCTAGTTTCCATTTGATAGGGAAAATTCCTGAGGCGAACATTTGATTAAAAATGAGGGCAAGCTGAGAAGAAAGATCTTTGGGGGGCAGGGGTCCAGAGGAGATCCCGATTTAGTAGATAGTAATAGTTTGATGACCTGCTCAACTGTTAGTGATACGAAAGTGTACTAGTTCTGGAAGCTTCGTGCATTTCAGGGTTGTTGCCTTGGATTCTTTAGTTGAGTTAGAGGTGACCGGCTCAGCTAGTTGGGCTGTTGCACAAAGGGATGGGAGAGCAGAAAAGCTACTGTAGACTGATTTCATTTTTTCCTGGAAACAAGTAGCCAAGGAGTTACAGACTGGCTTTCTGGGGTATTGGCTCTGTCAGGAGGTTTGGCTAATTTCTTCACAATCGCAAACATTTTTGGCTGCACTTATAGCTGCGGAGAAGTAGCGAGTCTTCTCCTCCTGTATAAGTAGTTTCTAGTCTAATAAAGCTTGTTTATACAGGGATCTGCCATTTGAATCATAGTTGGATCTCCACTTCCTTTCTAATTGCCGACAGTTCTGTTTTTGAAGTCTGAGCTGTTCCGGAAACCAAGGTTCTGAGCATCTAGCTCCTTGGTTCGTGATGGATTTTTCAGGTAAAACCTGGATAATAGCGTTGAGGAGCCAGTTATCAAATTAAACTGCCGCTTAATTGGGATCGTTACTAAGTTTAGGAGGACCACAACAGTATAAGATTGGTTAACAAGTTAGGGTGCCATCCTCTCTATAAATAGATGGCGAGCGACTGCCCACCGTGCAATACTAAATGAATCAAGTTGTGCCTCTTTATTTGTTCAACACAGAAACGTTTAATTGTTCACCTTCGGCCGCATCTGATGTTACTGTCAACATTACATTCCACTGTGGACTATTTTTCATTATGCTGCATTACCTTGCTTTGTAATGATTTTGATGCAAATTTTCAATAAACAGATTAAAACAAAAGTTGTGCCTTTTATAATCAGAATGTAGGCTTGAAACAAAACCTTTTTCCTTAATGTACGAATCTGACACACTCTCTCCATAGAAATGGCTTCCAATAAGAAATCAAGACAGGAACCTGGAATGAGGCACATCTATCATGTTCAACTACAAAAGAAATATACTTTTTTTTTTAAGTTTGAAAAAAATATATATTTAAAATTTTATTATGAAGCAAAAAGTAAATTTTCCAATATATACAGCATCTTTATAAATAGGGTTCATGGACACATTTCTCTGCCACAGTAACTACATGCCATCCTGCAGTTGATTTTATAGGGCGGAATGTTTTCCTGCTGAAGAGACCTTTGTCTAGTGTCTCCGAGAGGTGCTGCGGATGATATGGCAATAAAAATGATATGGCAATATTGTATTTTCCCTTGCGGAGTCTTTATTCTAGTGCATACGGCTTTCAACTCAAAGAGAACCTGCATTTAACATCAGTGACTTCTGCAGTCTTGTGCAGGCCATAAAATAAACATAAACAGCAGCCGGTGGTAGTAAAGTAGTAAAGTAGATTGGCAGTCATGGGCTACAGGTTTCTGTCTTGTATCCCCGTCTGGGTTGCAGCTTAGGCCATCCTTGGAAAAGCTAGAGATGCCGAGTTTGAAACCTGGGGAGCCAGGTTTGAATCCCGACACTTGACTCCACATTATTTAATTCTGGGTAAATCACTTTACCTCCCTGTGCTAAAAATGTGAAATGTAATGTACAAAGTACATTTGTTTAACCCTCAGTTGATGAACACAATTTTGTATAGTCTCCCTATACCTATACCTCAAGTAATGTACATTACTCCTTTGTTTCCTAGCTAGCTTCACATTGCATAAATACCCAATACATGTATGACTGGCACCCCTCAAAAAGTGAGATGTATGTGTGTGCCATGTCAATGTCTTAATCTCGCGCTCTGTTGCCACTGCAGAGGGTCCTGCCTGCATGAAACAGGCAATGGTTATTCTCTAGTTAACAAAAAGCCCCTGCTGAGCTGAGCTATTTAAAAAAAACTACTGTGTACCTCCTTTCTCCCCTTCCAGGCTACAAATCCTGGAAAAATTGAATCTCTGCTCCTTCTTCGAAGAGATTTAAGCTCTTGATACAGCTCTGTCAGTTTGATACAGCTCAGTTAGGATTCAGACTGACCCACAGCATATCTCTCTGGTTGGTGATGAATGGTGGTGGTGTCACAGCCTTGATTCTATTGTTGGATCAATTTCGCGGGGGAACAAATACAGTAGTTCTACTTCTAAAGGGGCCAGTGATGTGCAGCTAGGGCCTGGGATGTCACAATGGGATTTGAGGGACCAGGGGCCTCAGCACAATAAACATAACACTGGATTAGCATTATAGCACTTACCATTACCGAGCACAAGGCACCAAATTACACATGCTTGCATACAGTTCTACTGTGTGATGAATGGTAAAGGGTGGGATGCAGGCCTGTGAATGACAGACGGCTGGCCTTACGCAGGGATGCAGACTCTGACGCCTAAAACCGGGAAGCTGAAAACGTCACTGTCCTACAATGGATACTACTATAGAATACAATGGCAATGAAGGGTTTTAGAAAGGTAAGCCCTGTGCCACGCGTCACAGTCTAGAAAGTTGATTTACTGACTGGCTTCCGTCTCCTGCTTCAGAGCGAGGTGGGGCAGGCAGCCTGGGACAGACAACCCAGACTTAAATACATCGATTTGTTTAGAGATACGTTTGTAACTCTAAATAAATCGAGTTATTCAATATTTGTGTAGGAAGGAGTAAGAATTTCAGAGGTGCGCTGCCCCAGAGCCCTAATGGAGAACCCCCCTGCTGTGCGCTGAGAACTTGGTCCAAGTCATGTCAAGAAACTGTTAAGGCTCAGATGCCTCAAGACTAGTGGTTCCCAAACCTTTTAGAACCATTACGCACTTTGTAGAACAACAATGTTTTGCGACCCACCTTTCTTTAATGGACATGAATCGGGCAATGTCTGAATCTAACTAAAGCATTGTGTGGTGGTGCATTGTCATTTACAGATAGCACATTTTCCATTGAAATAGTCACTAAATCTGCCCAAAAATACAGTTTAACTTATAAAACAATATAGCACACAAATGATATTTATAATTTCTGCATCACTAAGTAAGTGTCTTGATATGTTTTGGTCTTATTAAGATCTGTTTCCAGCACCCTTCAGACTTACAAAGACTGTTTCATTTCAGCTAACATGCAGGATGCATACAGTCAATTTACAGGTATTTACATTTTTTTGTGTATTGCATAAAGAACATCCTACATTGTCACATCATTTACTTTAAAAACTCCTCTCACATTGCAGTTGGAGAAGGAAAAGTAAACACCAATCCTCATGTTAAAAGAATAAAGCAGTCTGACATTTGACATATGTCTTTGAATCACCAGCAGGTGTGACAAGTTATACTACTGTTCCTGAGATTAGGAGGAGTGATCGTCAGAGTGTGGCCATTGCTCTATCCATCAAAGTATGATGGGGTGTGATCCAGTCAAGTCTGAAACGTGAGGGGGATCAATACAATATACATTACATAACAAGTCTCCACCTAGCCATAGATTAATACTTATTTTAAAAAAAACACAACATGCACATTAATCCAGTGTGTTTTGAGAATGTATCAAATCACTAGCAGCCCGTCCCGACGTTGTCCGGGTATGAAATAGAATGTGTGTAATGTGTGTATTTGGCAAGGGCAATTTATTTTAAAATCTCGCGGTAGACAACATTTTTTGTTTCATTAGAATAGGGACGGAGAAGGCCCAGCTGCAGCCCTGGTTGATGTTAGCAGGCGCGTGTAATTGGTGTAGTGATCCGCCGCCTGAGCCCGGCCACAGCCCTGGTTGATGTTAGCAGGCACGTGTAATGTTGTTGAATGAGAGAGTTATCAGCCGCGGGTAAATCCGTTGAATGAGAGAGTTGAGTGACAGCGAGTAGGAGAGGCTGCAGTAATTGTCCCCGCAGACACGCTCATTTGCGTGTTCCCCCGCTTGAGGCCCAGATGCAGGCCTGTTTGATGTTAGCAGGCGCGTGTTCCCCCGCTTGAGGCCCAGCTGCAGCCCTGGTTGATGTTATCAGGTGGGTGTAATTAGTGTACTGATCCGCCGCCTGAGCCCGGCTAGAGCCCTGGTTGATGGTAGCAGGCGCGTGTAATTTCGTTGAATGAGAGAGTTCAGTAACAGCGCGCAGGAGAGGCTGCAGTAACGTTACTTACCAGGTTTGTCAAGACCACAGCAGACGATCTTCTGATTAATGTACGACCCACATGGCATGAAGGGCGGAACGTAGCACACGCCTCCAGCGTTTCTCACGCCCCCAGCGTGCCCCTTGATGCGGCGCAATAGCATGCACTTGGCATGAAGGCCGGACACGCGCCCCCAGCATTTCTCACGCCCCCAGCGTGTCACGACCCCAGCGTGCCCCTGGATGCTGCACAGCAACGTAATTGGCGCTTGTATGTACGACTCACATGGCATGAAGGGCGGACACACACCCCCAGCCTTTGTCACGCCCCCAGCATTTGTCACGCCCCCAGCACACGCCCACAGCCCACGATGTGATGGCCGTACCACACGCCCCCAGCGTTAGTCCCGCTCCCAGCCCACGCCCACAGCACAATGCAGACATGCCCACAAGGGACTACTTTGCTGGCACGGTTCTTTTACCTTTTAAATGTATAGAGGAGTTGGCCTAACGGCTAAGGCGCTCGATCTCGGACCTGGGGATCTGGGTTCAAGTCTTGGTAACGACGCCAAACATCCTGTGATTCTGGGCAAATCACTTAATCTCCCCGTGCCTAACAAAAATGAACGTTGCAAAAAATATATATATATTGTGGCCGTCTGCATAGCCTATGTCCTTCTGCTGCAACTGCCCTTTCCAACACTGTATTGGATGTTGTGATTGGTGCTGTGGTTACTGAGATTACCCGCCTCAAAGGTTTGGGCTCTCTCTTTATAATATTAGTATGGATTATTTTGTAAAAAAAATCATTACAAACTGGTTTCCTGAAGTCTGAAAAAAAACTCATCTTTCCAGAAAACAACTGGACACCACAATGTACAGACAAATATCACATTAATTCAACATAAACATTAAAAAGACATTAAAAAGACTTCAACGATCCAGAAGAACTCTTGAAATATATGAGCTAGATGCAATAAATCCAAATGAATACTCAAAACATACAATGTGTTCCCCTAAAATGACGTTAGGATGGGTGAACAGTTTTACACAATGTCCTTTCCGCTTGTTTCATTTAAAAAAAGCATTATTCAGTTTGTTTGGAATTTCAAAATTAAATTGCCATCTTTTAACTCAATGTGCGGCAAAATGCTCCCCATCTTTCCTCAAGCTGCTGCCAACGCATTTCAACCTCAGATATTCATATGGGGTATCAGTATTTTTAGGAAGTCAACATCAGGGCGTAATACCATTCAATCAATCTGATATTAGAAAAATAAAATTACATACATATTAGGTCGGATCTATTCTGGCAAATATATTGTCCAGTAACCCATCCAGAGGGGAAGAAGATAGGACAGGAGTGAAGGGGGTTAGCATGCAAAATGTGATGCTTTAAAAAAGCCCAGTTAGGTGCTCTATTATGTTTTTCAAAAGGGCGAAATTCAGTGCAATTCATGCAGGCAAATACCCTTTCCTAGTGCTAACAAGTACCTCTCCTATATCAGCAACCACCTCTTATCACCACATGACATGTGGTGTCATGTGGGGACAAATTGAATGTTTTGAGTATTAATTTGGATTTATTTCTTCTAGCTCATATATGCCAAGAGTTCGTCTGGATCACTGAAGCCGTTTTAAAGTCTTCTTTAATGTTTATGTTGAATTAACGTTGTGATATTGGTCAGTACATTGTGGTGTCCAGTTGTGTTCTGGAAAGATGAGGTTTTTTCAGACTTAAGGAAATATGTTTGTATTGATTTGATAAATCCGCAAAACACACTGGATTCATATGCATGTTGTGTTTTTTAAAGTATTAATCTATGGCCAAGTGGCGTCTTGTTATGCAATGTATATTGTTCTATCCATGACATCATCTTACCCACACATCTTGGACATTACAGCAAACAGCAAGACCGCTTTCAGGGCACCATCTGCTTATGAAAACTGCAATTATTACCTTCAATTAAAACTTTTGAACTTCACAAATGTTTATTCAGACTCAATGTCTATCAAACTACCAACTACAAAGACGTTACTATATACATAAGGATATGTTTCACAATGTCTCCTTATCCACACCCGAGGACATTATGGTACTTGCTTCCATGTCTCCAGAAAATGGAAGATAAATATTTACAGGTACCCATTCCAAAGGATAAAATAGATTGGCATCGCTGTTATTCACACAAATAACAATGAACAATAGCAGCTTAGGTTCAGTCAAACACAGTAATCTTATCTCTTACAAAAAAAAATTATGTGAAGCCAAAGAACTCATGCAATACTTTTTGCTGAGTAACAGTTACTTTAAGCTCTGAAGCGAAGCAATGGGCGTAAGCTTCAGTAGTAAACAATGACCTCAAATGAACAAACAACATACCTGGAATTGTAATCATAAAGAAAATTGTCCTGGATGCTGGGCTACAGATTTGGCTCTCATTAGAACACAGGCTGGGTCGCTCAATAACATGTTCTCCGCCAGTGAAGTTGCGGGTGGTGGATACAAGATTATTCCTCAAGTGCTAGGCATCCTGGTGTCCTTTCTGCTCTACGGATACCCATCAGCACTGTTCTTTGTGATCAATAAAGATTCAGTTCCAGGGACTTTGGTAGTCAAACTGAAAAAGAACTGGACTTTGCTATTCATTGCCAAATATCCTCTTCGTTGACACAGAATATATTAAATCCTCAGATTACACTACCAAATGTATTACTGGACCTAGAATAATTTCCAATCATCCCATTTAAATAAACAAGTGCTCATAATCTGAAAGAGGCGCGTTGTTCGGGGACTCCAGATACATAAACTAACATATACCCATGGACAGCTATTCTCTCACAGAACCCTTTATACATGTATTATTGTTCACTGCGCAAGTTATTACTCAATTGACGGCACATGCTCTCCATACACAGAAAAGGCACAATATTTAAAGGTTCATTAATTGTGCAGAAAAAGCTGCGATGATCTGTCCAGGCAAGTAAGTGTGTGTCGGTTGTATTGTGTGCAGCTATAAAAATATCTTTAGATTATGGAAAGCACCATAAGGGCTGTCTCGTTAAAAAATGTACAGGAACATATTATGGGTTCCCCTTCAAAGGTGGAGGTAACGACACTCTACAACTGTACATAAAAGAAAACTGTTGAATTATTAGATTGAAGGCTGTATTAAGAACAATGAAATTCATGTCATTTTTAGATTTTTTCCCCACATAATGAGGAAATGTACCACTTTAAAAAATGGCAGCCGCTTTATTCCAATCTGTATTTTTTGTGAGCATCAACGATGCAAGTAAAGTAAATGTTATCGTTTGGTCAATTAAAACCTTAACAATATAGACACGTATAAAAATAGGAGTTAAAACATTAAAAAAGGAACAGTCACATTACATCAATAAAAAATCATAAAAAATAAATCATAGGATATCATTGTTCAGCAAATATTTTACCACATTATAGTCCCTTTACTGAGGTCAATCCTAATAACGAACTTTTGTGTGCATGTGCAAAAACTTTGAGAAATGTGATCAATTTACAGTTTAGTTGTGTGTTCGATGGGTTTAAACATGCTGTTATTGCCGCTCTACAGGACCTGATGCCTCTGTCATCAACGATGCTAACAAAATAGGTCATACTCAAGCTACAAACTAATATCACCTTTCATTCTACCAATGGACGATGAATAATACCAGACCATAATAATCTATCGAAATTAGTCTTTAATTGAACCGGGTCTAATTTCGCAATGGAGATGCTCCACTCACCAGTAGGGAAGGTGTTAGGGCCCTATAGGGATGCCATTACTTGCTTGGTTTTGGGATTTGCAAATACATTAAAACATTCTGGGGGTCACAGAGGGTTCTGTTCTATTAATAAGATAGCAAAACTAGGTACAAAGTGCAGTTTATATTCTTGTTGACTCCTTAAGGATCTTAGCCTTTCAAATCAGTGCTTCTGCACAAGATTCAAGTAACTGGATTTACAACGCATAAAAATGAGGTGTGCAATGTTACGTGTACAATGGTTGCTCTCTATATATAATTGTAAATATATTAATAAATAACCTGAACCAGCTCAGATCCATAAGAAACATTTGCTTGTGTTGCATCACAGCACGCTTTTTGCAACACATACATACCCGGCTAGTCCTACAGATATCAAAGCAAAGGAATGGACCCTTTCTCCTCCAAGCAAACATAATAAGTACAGAAGATCGGAATGTAGGGAACTGAATACATTCGAAGACATTCTAAACTCCTTGAAATCCTTCCCTACGAGAGTATCTTAGCGCCATAAAACGTCAAACGAATACTGGAGACTGTACGTCGTCCATTGAATGAGTCGTAGAAGATCTGACAGAGACTTCATCAGAAATCCCCGGACCCATAATTCTAGGCCTAGGAGTCTTTTAGAGGCTGAGGCTACTCCTGCTGCAGTCCAGGTTGTGGAGGCAGCTGATACTCAGCACCGAGACAGGCACATGCGCGTTCTCCCCCAGTCAACCTCCCCATCCCTCACTAGCAGTCCCGCTGACATTTTCTACCTGCTCCACTTTTGTTTTGCCAGTATGGTGAAAAACTGCTTTGAAGAGCACCCGGTAAATTCAGGTGTGAGCAAGTACTCCCGATTTCGGGGAAAAACTCATAATAACCTGTGTTTGTAGCATAGATACCGGTTAGGTTATGTGCAGTCCTATCATCCTTAAGCCACTCATCTGAGTAAGGCTTCACACCCAGAAGATCCTAATGGAACCGGCCACCTCACATTAGGTGGGTGTATATCCGGATTTTATTGGAATACACCTTCTTTGTTAAAATATTTTAACAAAGAAGGTGTATTCCAATAAAATCCGGATATACACCCACCTAATGTGAGGTGGCCCTTTTTGATTAACCTGAATCCCTGATAAGAGGAGGACGTGCCCACCTCGGTGCCCATCGGCATCACCTCTTCACTCCCTCTTTTTGATTTCCTTGATCCTAATGGAACCACCTTAGCACTCTAACATCTGCTGTGACAAATAAAAGACTTTCAAGCAGAGTCTTCGGCTTTCTCATTGGGTGAAGTGAATGACTTAGAATGAGCATAGTGGGGTTACCTTTTCCACACCCTAGAAAGGACGGTTTCTGATATCCTACTTACACACACTTCTCCATAAAATTCTGTCCCTGCTACAGGAAATCTCACAATTCTCGGGCTATAAAATCGACTGGGGGAAATGTGAGCACGCACCATGCCCTGCATCGCCACTAAGAGATGTTTTCACATATCTGATATGAGATGGATACACAAGAGGCTGAAATATTTTGGTATCCATTTCAAGGGCTGCCTGGAAAGGATGGTGAACACATTTAAGCACTGCATGAAAAACCACTTTGCTCATTGGACTCACTTGAATTTATGAATGTGGGGTAGGAATAAGACAATCAATATGACTGTGGGTTCCAGATTCAACCATGTCATAGGGATGTTCCTAATACCCAAACACAGAGACACGCTGAAACGTATCTGACTGTGCACAAGCTCTGCCAAATAGCTTACCTACTTTACAGCTCATCTCCAACCTGGCAGAATGCATACCCCATATAGATGGTGAGCGCTGATCATAGAGGGATTGTAGTGGTAAGATGATTTATTTCTTGGATCACCTAATTGACTTCAGGATACCCAAAGCATCCAAGCCTTTTGCACCTTTCCCAATCTGGATTGCCACCACCTCTAGCAGTAGAGATAGCTATTTAACTGCTTGAGAAGTTGATTGGGGCTATTCCCAACCTGCCCCAATCACCAACCAAGTCACCGATTCTAAGCTACCGAAAAAGATGGGACATCCACAGTGGTGTGGTCTTGCACTATATGCACGTACTCATTAATTAACTATTTTCCAAACCCACTCAAATCTCCACTTGAATAAAATGGCAGAATGCCCAGGATAGGGAATTTTCTGCTGAAGAATGGTTATCCCAATTAGTAACACACTATACATTTGCAAGGGAAGGAAGCATTACATTTCAAACTATTTAATTGCTGGTATTGGACTCTACTGAGATTACACACAGCTGGCCTTTCTTACAAATCCGAGGTCCTTTGAGTGTGATCAGAACGGTTGCAATCTACTACCGATATTTGGGTCTGTTCTGTCAAACAATCATACTAGATGTCCACATGGACAGAGATGTCTCACCCAGAGACTTTTTACATCCTACTGTTGGTCCATCAAGCCATTCTCTACAATATAAGCAACATCACTTACTTAGCCACACATACAGACGGACCGGCACATCTCTGTCAACTGCCAAAATAAGCTTCCACCCTCACTGGAGACAGTGCTAGTTTCCCACTGCAGATAATTGCCTGCTAGAGCTACCTAAAATACCCCAATGTGAGTGCATTATTTACAACAAAAAAAACAACAAAGTGGAAGTTTACGAGCAAATGTGGGGTCCATTACAACCCACTCATAACTATGATGCCTGTCGCCTAAATTGCATAACATATCCCAAAGAATCTCAACACAAATCTATGTCCACGTTCTACAGCTCTCTCTTTTTTTCCACTACATCACAGGTCAGCAGTGGCCATTAAGCATTTTCGTTATCTCCCCTGCTGATAGTGACAGAACTGACTCACTGTTGGTTATAGCCCACAGCCAACCATACACACAATACTGCCATCTTTGGTCACACTCGGACTAACCTACAAGAATAACACAGAATTTGTCTCAGCTGGTATTCAAGTCAAGTGGCACTACATCCTGAGCATTGCACAACTCTCTTGCATCGACCTGCGCTCCCACTCTGCTATTACACCGAGAGACAACTCTTTTCCGGCCAAACATTTTATAGTGTAAGGGCATTGGAGCACTTTACAACAAATTCAGACTGCACTACACATTCTTTGTATTTGTTGATCTGGCACAGGAAGATTAAGGCCTAGAAAATTCCAGGATGCTGAGTTGAGGCCGGGATTCAAACCGGGTTCCCCATGTTCCATAGTCAACAGCTTTAGCCACTAGACCACATCTTCTCTTTCAAATTTCCCATAAACTAACTAGGAGGATAATGGAATCCAAATGCGAGTAATGAACGTTGGTACATTATTATGTTTTTATATCATTGTAACGGGGTGGGAACGGGAACCCCTGTCAAGTGGTGGATCGCTGATTGTGCCTCCCCTGCTTCCCGTCAGTCTGATTGGGACACCAGTCCGTTACTTTCCGACGCCGGGGATGAAATGCAGGAGGGCACCTTTAACTGGGCCTTCAGAGATGACGGAACCACGCCCCCTCATGACGGCGGAGGACCCGGACTGGACAAAAGCCCGGAAGCCCTCTATTTGGGGTGTGTCTACACCCAGGAGGAAGCGGAGAGAAGGACGGGAGACGAGGATCGAAGCGAGGAGGACGGAGAGTGCTGGAAGGGACGTGGAAAGACCGGAGGAGAGAGAGCGGAAGACTGTGGAGAGCCAGGAGGCCAACGACCCGGTGAACCGCCGTGCCACACTCCCGAGGAAGAAGTGTGGCTGTCACAGGTACGGCGGCGTTGGGCAGCTTGGGCCGGGAGTAAGGGGGCCCGTGTTTGATATTGTATATATTCCTCCCCTCCGTTTTCCTTTCCCACATACCGCATACCCTACCCTCCTATTCCCCCCCCCTTCGTTCCTCACTCAATCCTCGAGCACAGAGCACCGACAAGACTTGTGTAGCACTGGTGTTCCCTCACTTTCACTAGGTCCCCGTGGTGCAATTGATGTCAGATAGTGAAACTGACAGTCTCCCTCTGTTGGTTTCTCTTTTCGGAGCTGACCCGGAGCAGGAAATCAAAGACAATACCCAACGTGCTGGTTCTTGAAGAATACCATATCATCCCCTGAAAGAGGACGGCCTCATCATCCTCGGCCAGAACGGACGCCATCACGGACAGGGCAGACTTTGCACGAGAAAGGCTGACTTTCAGGACCCGTAAAACCTTTATCAGAATAAAACCCTCATTACGCAAAACAAGTCTCCAGCCTGTTCATCCTCCCCAGGTAGAAAGACTCCAACCTGTTCACACCCCCATGCTACAATCATATACAATGCAATTCTTAATGTTTCAATGCCCTTTTGTACCTCCATACTATTAGGACGTTGCAGGACATCTTTACTTAAAATTGTTGCAACATAAAACAACGACTGGCTAAGCCAGTATGTATAGTGTTGCCTACCTGACTTTTGGCATTGTCAATGCTTGTTTCATTGTGTCATGTTTTTGCAAAACTTTATTTTTGGGAAACTGCTGCCCCTAGTCAATCAAAAGAAAAAACACTAGCTAAAAGCAAACAATATGTTTGGTCTCTAAAAGTACACATTGCCAAAGTAGTTTTGTGCACTGAAGAGAACTACTTTGTGTGTCTGTATGTACGCCTTATAATGGTCACAGTACAGTTAGCCAAAGGCTAAAGTGGCTGACCCACTGTCCCATACAACGGGTGGTAGAAAAATGTGAATATACACAATAGCAGTCGAATGAATGAACAGGGCTGTCTAAAAGCCTCTAAAAGTAAGTATAATATACATATAATTTTAGTATAATCAAAAGGCCTTGGCTAAAGCCAAACCTTAAAAATAAGAAACATGAGCAGACGTGCAGTAGATTAGCACTGAAACTTAAAACTACTTTTCCTCCAAACAAAAGCCTCACTACAGAGCTTTCTACTGACATTCTGTGGTTTCTGGTGAGGATATAAAAAATATCTGCATCTACTACTGCATCATTCACAGGTATGCCCAAAGTGCAAAGAAATTTGCTCCTAGTTTTTGACTTTTCAGTATATTGTGCATCCAATTTTTTCCAAGCGCTACTGGCGGGAACTACATGTACCAAACTGTGCAGTAGCTACAATACCATGGGCTAAGAATCAGAAAATAACATTATTCTTCAGTAAATACCACAAGTAGCAATCAGTCACACAAACAGGCCTGATATGTGTGCAACGTTACTTGTATTTCAAAGTGCTACTGGGCCTGTTGATGCGGTGCAGCTTAGAATAAGGCTATGTGGCTCCAGCAGTCTGATGTGAGGGACTGGCACTGACACTTAATGCTTCATTAATTAACATAAAATATGACTACTTGCAAAAGATCTAGATCCATTTGCTGCTAGTGCAACCAGTTTATCACTGCAGCACTTCTAAGTGAGGTAAGTATGGAAATACTTTCTTTCTCGGTACCACCCTGAACACCTGTATTCTTGTCACTCAGTGTATATATTCCGGACAGTTGTCAGGAAACAAGGTAAGTTTGAAATATGTTTCAGAGTTCAGAATGTGCCCCACCCTACCTCAGTTTTGTATTGTGACACCAAGTCTGATCCTTGCTTAAAATGGAGAAATCATGACAAAGCACACTCCTCAGGCCAGAAAACTCACCAGGTCAACGTCACCAAAGCATTTGTTAAAGCAGGTATGCAAAACTGGTTCTAAGCTTCAAACAGAGCAACGTAGAATATCCATGGACCTGTTGAGACTTGCCCGCAGGCAGCGTACCGAAAGAGCTACCACATCCTTTGCCAGAATCTAGTTTATTATATGTCTCACACTTAAGGAAAGCATAATACTTGGGACTATGTTGTCAATAAAAACCTCATGCATGTTTTTTAAGAAACAAACCTGTGTATTTGAGGTTGAACAATAGATTTATTGTTGAGGGTGGCAAACAAGAGAGACAATTTCCCCAAACAGCCTCGAAGCTGTGTGCTGCAATTAATGTAATTGCGTACAGTCAAGCAGAGCGCCAGCTAGATGAGACTACAACACTACATAGACAAGCCTTCTTTCCAAAATATTTCTTCGAAAATGAAAAACTACATTTCTATGTTCGGCTTGATACAATATAAAACGTAAAAAAGTATGCATAGTAAGAGAGAAGGTAGAAGTGGGTCTATGTATGGGAAAAATTATTTTTTTTAAGTCAAGAACCTTCACCCACCCAAAGGTGGCATGCTTCATCATTGGGTGCCCTCCTCACACCAGGTCCAATGGACCTTGGTGTTTTCACCAACTCTCCGAAGAAGAAGGAGCTGAGCAGCTTTCTTTTTAGATGAGCGCCAGGTATGGGTGAGGGGCAGAGGGCTATATATTAAATTTTGTTGAGTTAAAACTATCTCATGGTAGGCTAAATATCAGTTCTATTTTGGTGCCCGCAGTGGAAAGAGATAAAAACAGAGAGGGGGTGTTTGGAAATAATATTCCCCTTATACCGTTGACATGTTTCTGCCCTTTAAGTAATCCACTACAGGGTTCAGGGCCATTCTTCAGGACCAACATTTACAGTCACTGTGATAGAAAGCAATCACATAAAAACCTAGGATTGGCTTAATGGTGGTAAACCAAATGAAACAGAAGGCAGCCCATAAGCTCCTTTAAAACAACATTAAAACATTCAAAAACACACAAAGAATGATATAAAGTCTAATTACAAACAAATATGAGCAGCCCTGACCCAATGATGAAGATGCCACCTTCTGGCTGGTAGAGGGTTCTTGTACTTAAAAAATGCATTTTATTCAAATACATACACACTCTTCTACCTTTCTCTGTGACTAAGCGTGATTTATTCCGGTAGGGAGTAGTACTAATCTGGTCGGATTATAAACTCCCATTAGATCCCTTTTTTGTTTTGGCTTGACACTATCCCACAACTGACCTAATAACTGAATGGGAAGTTAAAACCAGGGGTGTCCAACGTACGTCCAGTATTGCTTTACCAAACTCTCAGGTAATCACTGATTGTTTAAATTAGTTCCATTAAACTCATAGTATGTAATTTCTGCTTGTTGGGATGGGAATGCACCTGGTCCCGAGTGCCCAACTGTATGTGAAACGTATATCCCGGCCTATTTTGACCCTAGCATCACCTTAAGCTAGCATGTGTGCAGAGGCCTATGCCTATCCTTGGTAATGCGAGGTTCAAAACCTGTTCTGGAGTGCGGAACATACCCTAATAATGGCTAAAACAACGACTGTCCATGACCTGGGTGAATCGTGTAAAGCTGTGTGGTGAGACCTTTTTTCTGTATCAAGGAGAGAAACGTCTACTGATTCTCTTATGTCAGCTGTGAACAGCTGAACCTTGCATTATGTGCATATTGGGTACATGTATGAGTGTAAGTGTGTAGCACATGTATGCTACACACTCTGTATGTATCATGAGTATAAGTACTGAGGCCAATGGGATCGATTTTTTATGGCTCCTGATTTAGCAAGGCACACAATGGAAGGTGATACAGATTACCCAAACAGTGAAAGTGCACTTAATGCATTTTTGTTGCAGAAGGGTGACGATCGAGACACTAAAGTGAGGATAGCAAAGACAGGGCTGCCTTTACAATTTCAAGGAGGACCTTATAAGCAAAAGCTTGCTGTTTAGTTCTTCCTTAGTACTGCCATTAGGTAAATGGTGGAGTTAGGGAAGGGACTGTCATTTCTGCTCTACAAGGTGACGTCGTTTTTGGGTAGGGTCTCCCCTTTTGTCTTACCTCCAGTACTGTTTCAGTAGGGCTAATGCCAGCCAGTGCAGTGACCTCACAATTCTGTGAGCCCTTGTTTTGTATAAGCGTTCTTGGAGCCAGCCCCACTGCTAACTGCAGTCAGAGCTATCACCGTGCACAAGGGTTGTGTCTGAGGAACAGCCAGAAAAATGACAGCAGAAAGAGCACCACCCCAAACAAGTTCAGCAAGCTTAGACATTGGATCCACATCCCCTGTCAGGAAAAGGTCTATAAAAGAGGAATCCAAACCACCCCACTTTGCTCCAGTTCCAAGTTCATCATGACCAAGGAATGGAGTCCTCGGCAGAGTACTCGAAGAGCTGGAGTGCAAGCAGTGCTGGTGTGTGCATGACAGTCAGTCTCCCAGGGGAATGAGGACACCACATTAAGAATGCATCATTTATTTGAGAAGCTGAGTGTCTGACCAGCACCTGGAAGTCAGTCTGCCTGCTTAGAAAGAGAGAAGGAGTGTGCCTATTTCTGCATGAGGAGACACTGTCCTGGAGTAACCATCTCTGTACCCAGTTTGAAAAACACCCAGAAGTCGCTGGCCGAACTTGGAAGCGAAGACATAGTGACCTTTTTTGTGAGGGCCCTACTGGTCCTCCATCATGGCCATGCATTGGATGGCCTACAGAAATCAAGCCCAAAAGTAACCACATGTGGTTGTGCACACCTGCAAGAACTGAAGGTCTGGAGCTGCTCAAGACAAAGTAAATCCAGTGGAAAAGTCACTGCCACAGCCAAAATGGAAGTCTTATCCCAGCCCAGAGAATGCTCCTGCCAGACGACCGAGTATGTTATCCAGGCCAGGAGGCTGCAACTGCCCACAATAGCAACCATCGGAACCCGAGTGAAGCTACCACTCCAGTCCTGTGTGAGTTTAGTCGCCACTGAAAGGTACGGCCTTGAGAATGCCCACCAATGGACCATGGCCAAAGCAATCTGAGCAAGTAACAGGGCCTCACACGCAAAAGGCTGAGTTAGACAACCAGACCGTGTTCTTTAGCAAGAACATTGATTGCTACCCAATCTACTCATTTTGAGCATGAGCAGTTGAACTAATCTACGAAATACTCTGCGTGAGTAGAGACCTAGTTAACAGCACCTCTAACTTATCTATGCCCATGTCAACGATTTGGTAGGGGTGCCATAGACACCACAGAAGCTCCTGGAATGGGGAGAGGGTGGCATAGAGAGTTTAATCACTTTTCTATGAATTGTAGCTGGCATCAAAACCCTACACCTCTGACTGACTGGATTGTGCATTATTACGTTTTGCTACATTACTAAAGTACTTTATTTATATTAAGATAGACACAGGGTTGGGCAGAGTGCATTATTGTGTTTGATGTTTGACTCTTGACCCCCCACACTACCTCCCTGTGAAGCCTCTGACTGCTTGCTCGGGCTATCTTGAAAGCCAAGTGTGTTAAAGGTGTACTTCAACCACTTTGCAGAGTCACAGTAGAACGGTCCCCTGGACACCAGTGGCAAACGAAATCCACCGCCTGGATTGGGACCAGTAGCCTCCCAAACAAGTCTAACACTGCTTATCTGGCTATATTACTGTATTTGTTTTGGGAAATGCTGGCTTGTGACAGAAGTCAGTCTTTTTGCTACCCTGCAACCTTGCTACCCTGCAACCTTGCCTGACTCCAGAACCCCTGGATCTTTAGTGGATGCCTATAATTCAAACCATTGTTTATTTGTATTTTTAACCATATTCCAGGGTAATGTTGAAGTGAAGTATATGGTGCAAGCAGGATGGTAACACCCTGTAACAATTGATCTCAGCCCGCCCTTTGACGTAATACTTGGACTCAAAAACATGACTGTCTTCTACATGCACACTCGTCAATCCATTAACTTCCCCCAGACTCGGATTAGTTCTAAAATATGCATCATAGTGAAGTACAACAGCTGGACAGAAAAGGACGTAATGTATATAAAGATAAGCACATCTAACTGTACAGAAATGTTGTATCTTCTCATCGATAACTTTTCTTATAGAACGCCCCCATTTTGAATGATTCTCAAAGTGGTACCTGCCAGCTACAACGGGTCTACACACAGCGAACAAACTGAAATCATGCTATCACAGCTAGACCCACAAAGCGAACACTAGGACTTTTCATGTATCTACAATGCATTTATAAATGCACATAAATTAACAATGCACTTTATTTGGCGCAGGGTGTATGGATCGCCAGTACTTCAAATGTTGTATTTCATGTAACCAGTTGTTTTTTTGGCACCGTTTGGGGTGGGTTTTTTTTTAACGTCTTATTTATTTTTCATAAACAGCTGTCATTGCGAAATTATTTACAGGATCACTTGAAAAGCATGGACCATTATAAATTATTTATGAGTACCAGCATTGCTTCATAACTCAAATCACTCAGATACAGCACGGACATCTCCCCACCGTCTTTCTCAGTCCCTACCATCAATGTATGAAGCATTGTGGACAAAGTATCCAAGTCACTCTGCTAGTTTATCATCTGTCCTGACCATTTTCATCTGGAGTTCTTGTGCAATCGCCCATTCCAGAAGGTCTTTCTCCCAGGATGCCATAGTTGGCTGTGTGCTTTAAGCCAGTGTATGGCGATCCAACGTTTTGCCGACACCAAGCCCAAAAGTGCAAATTTGTATTTATTCGGCAGTTTCTTGGGTTTAGGAATAAGATTAAGTAAACAGTGCTCAATAGACAGCTCAACAGACAAACCCACAATGTCACATAACCTATTCGCTAGAGTTTGCCAATACATTCGCAATTGGTCTCAATTCCAGGTAATATGTAAGGAATCAGCTCTTTCCTCACTACATCTAAAGTATGCAGACGTCCTATCAGAGTATATTCTAGACAAATTTCAAAGGTGTCAAACAACTGCGATGAAGTAATTAAAATGTCTCAACTTCAATCTGGCATTACTAAAGATCTATTGGACATGTGCACTGGTCTGGGCCCATTCCGCATCTGCTATCTGTGTGTCCAGTTCGCATTCTCCTATCAGTTCCATCGGCGGTACTGTCTTATGTTTGTCAGCTCCTAATTCTTTGTAATGTCGGGAACTACCCATCTCCCACAGCACCATCAGGACCACCGAGTTGAGGAAAGCACAAGGAAATGCTCCTAAACTTCCCTTGTTGTCCTAGGTAGCCGGCGTACTGTAGGAACTGCCATGGTCCCACTCCAAACTGGAGTTGTGGCTCCTCAAAGGTCAGAAAATTGTCCCCAGGGTAGATGTCACCTAGTATGGTGCATCCGTTCTCGCGTCACCATACGATATCGTGGGCCATCCTCCTGAATGGCTTATGCCTAATCTGTCTGTGCACCACAGTGTCTCACACCATACCAGTATTGCAAGCCACAAGTGGGTAGTGATACAGCACACCTCGTCCCCTATTTCAACAATACAAGGAGCATCTCTCCTTCATAACACTCTTTCAGTAATCCCTACACCCAATTTTCTTCCACATCGCACCACCGCACGGCATACTGAAGCTGTGCAGCGATATAGTTTAATTCCAGATCAGAAAGTCACAGGCCACCCCCCCTCCCTCATTCTGTCTAGGTTGAGGGTGAATAATTTAATTTACCCTACTACTTTTACCAGCTCAAACTAAAGCATTTAGTAGGGAATCTATTTCTTTAAAACTGGAGTGCGGGATCTCACATAATGTGCTTTGTTAGAACCAATACTACTTAGGGGTAGGGTTTTCCGTAAAGTAATTGATTTCTGCAAGCCCTGGAGAATTCTATGTTATTCTCGCACTGGAGTGTACATGCTACTTGCACACCCATGTATCCAAACTGTTCCAATCCCCTTCTCATATTAATATTCTGTAGTGCACCCAGTGCATTACTGCACAAAGTCTAACTGCTAAGGGCTCTAAGGCGATGGCGAATAATAGGGACAATAATAAGGACCCATGACAATGCCGAATATGATTCATTACATGGCATACCAATACCACGCGTTTCATTACAACACGGGTATTACTACAATCTACAATTTCTTCCACTACTGTCTCTGCAACATAAAAAAATCATTGTCCAGGCCTTGATAGGCTCGCGTCTTGATTACGCGAATGCCCTCTACCTTGGCCTTCCCAAATACCTGTTGGCTCGCCTGCAGGTTGTGCAGAATTCGGCTGCCAGGGCCATCTTTGGACTACAGCGAAGGGCAAGAGCCGCAGAGTTACTCAAGAGACTGCACTGGCTCCCGGTCTCGAAGAGAATTACTTTTAAGGTCTTGACCCTTGCCTTTAAGGCCCTCCATTCGATTGGCCCTAAATATATCGGAATGCGTATGGCTTTCTACGCCCCCAGGAGGACTCTAAGGTCCGCTTTGCTGGCCAAAGCCGTTGTCCCTACCATCAGACGCGCCCGGATTGGAGGTTGCTCTTTCCAGTAACTGGCACCTCGTTGCTGGAATGAGCTTCCCATTTCCTTAAGGAAAGCCAACAGTTTGCTTTCCTTTAGAAAGGAACTGAATACTTGGCTTTTCTCCCAGTAATTTCTTTTTCGGCCTACGGTTAGTGTTGTGTTGCGCACTTTTTCTTCAGCTCTCTTTGCCAAAGCGCTGGGACACTCCATGGAGTAGCCGTGCGCTATAGAAGAGACCCTTATAACATAACATAACAATCTATCCAACACTACATTACCCAACTTCACCTGAGATGCGGGTTCTGTATAGAGGAGTTTTACCATCTTTGTAGGACTGGCCAAAAACCCATTTTTCTATAACACCTCGAACATGTGTTCCCCTCTTGTGTTGTGGTGGCTAGATGGTATATCTGAGAACCTAGGTATCTGGCTGCGCAACAGAATTGAAACATCTTCTGTAAGTTGCTGTTCCTCCTTCATCTTCGCCAACTGTCGTTGACTGTCAACAGTTTTTGATACTGCACGTGTTGAACTAAAACATGCCTGTTGCACGGTACAACTGCATGTGTTCCTGTACAAAATATCAACTAGTTTGAGGTGAGTTTTTGACGTGAGGTAAAATAATACAGTACTCCAACATATATATATTCAGGGTAAAACTATTTTAAAACTATACCAGGTGTCCTATATAGCAGCCAATCTAGAAAGTGTAAAACGCAGCAAACAAATGTTACAACTGCCCATCCTTTTTGGCAAAGAGTTTTTAAGCCTCCTCCTTAATTACCCACCTTTTGAGAAGTGTCTTAAACGCATGAAACAAAAAGTCTCATCAGAGGCTAATAGGAAGCAGAAGTATGCATAGCCAATACAGAAGCTAAAGGTTAAAAGTAAAAGGCTGTGTTTCTGTGTTAGTGCACAGTCACCCCCTGGTATAAAGACCTGTTCTAATGGTACAAAGTAGCTAACAAAAATGAAGACAGTCCTAAAAGCATGCCTACCAAGACCTTTATATTAGATACATAGAATACTTGTTTAATGTGGTGGAAAGCAAAATGATTGTAGTAGGGCCTACTAATTTGATTTTGGATAAAAATGTATATACTCTTTAAAAGAGTTGAGGGGAGGTTAGATCTAGCCTGGCCCAGTGGCCGGACATGTAAACGACCTCTGTTGCAGATCCCAAATTCTGGGTAAGCAGCCATGTCGTGGGAGCGAAAGCTCAGCAATCAGGAAGCCTGAGATTTTGGAGTTAGTGAGGAGCGGGACGGTCCAGTCCTGAAGCATTTCTGATCACATCCAAACATGAATTACAGCAACTCCTATGCCTAAATACCCAAGACTGCACCACTGAGTAGCGAAAGTGGCTAAAGGAGTGGCCACAACATGACTTCAGGCCTAAGAGTGTCAGAAGAGACAACTACAAATGCCAGAGAGCAGTGGCGAAAGCCCATTCTCCCGAACAAGCAATTGCTTGCGCATATCAGCCAGATCTCGAACTGGGAGGCAAAAAAACCCTACTCCAACCAATATACAACTCAAAGGGTCGCTTTGATATATTAAATAAAGGCAATATCCTGCTGTTACTCCATACTCCCCCACCCTAGCGGAACTCACTTCTGTGTACATTGAATCTGTTGAATTCCTCAACCCAAGGCTACTATTGTTACCTGGGCACGGCTGGCAGTAGCAAGTCAAGTCCTGAATAGAAAAAAATACTTTCAGCAACAGAGGCATAGACACCTCTACATACACTCTAATGCACTAGCACTACCTGAAACAGCACATGTATAAACACGTCTGTAAAGAAAACAAATCACAGATGCTTTGGGTGGGGCAACCACAGGTAACAGATGAAGTGCAGAGATTAACACCACAAGTTGAATGGGAGTGGCTGACATCTGCACTTAATAGAAAGAACATGCAATGCCCTGTAGCCTTCTCATCTACTTCTACTTTCTCTAATCAGAATATTTTCAGTATCAGCTCTTGGAACATAGGTCGACTAACAGCCAAAATACGTGGCAACAACATAACTAGTTACTGAGAAAAGAATCATATAATAATACTGAAAGAAACATGGTCAATAGCTTCACTTCCACTGGCAGGATAGATAGAATTATTTAGCCCCGCAGTCAAGTCATTGAAGTATGGACATCCAAAGGCTGGGGTAGCAATCTATACCTCATCCGCTCTGAAGTAGGTAGTGAAATCCAGACCCAAGGAATTCTTTGTATCTCTATTACGAACCTATTCCCAAGAACTCCTAAACAAAATTTACTGGACAATGTTTACATACACCCAAATTCAGGAAAAAGCAAAAAGTTTACAGATAAATTCATTTCAATTGCCATGGACGCTAGAAAGAATTTGCAAATGCCAGAAATTGTAATTGCAAGGGATTTCAATAAGCGCTTGATCTTCTCCTTAGACCTCGATGATATGCCTGTATCCTAGATCCAGCAATGGGACTCCCCGCCCCACTCCCGAGAAAGGTCAATACATCGTCCCTGAAATAGAATAGCTTGGCCTCTGAGTATTAAATGGTAAATTTCAGGGCAATTCCCCACCCTTTTCGCTCTAATGCATCAAACTTAAACCTCATGTTCCATTATTGACTGTTCCTTAGCCAGCTTGCCATTATTGATATATGCCACATTATTCCAAATGGAGGAAAGGATGGACAGTGATCAATTTCCCCAAAGAACTGAACTGGTTGTTGACTCACCATTTCACCCTCCAGTGAATAGTCTACCCGGCACTCTATATTTTGTAAATTTGAGAAAACTATAATGGATAGAAGAATCAATCAGTGCAATAGAGGCCACAGCAGTACAAGTACTCGAATCCTGCGAAGACAGGATCTCAATGCCCTTGAAAACGGTGCACTTTCACGGCACAGCTCCTAGATAAGTATACCAGAAATACACTGCTTTGATCTGGCAATGTTTCTCCAGGAGGAACAGGGATGAAATCACAAGAGATTTGGGACCCTCTCTATGGTTAATTCAGTTGACTGGGGATAAGAGAGGACAAAACACAACTAGTACTAGTAGGAATCCCCCGTGGTCAATTTATAATTCTTCATATGGCATAAGCTCACAAAATTAAATCAAGACCCTTCAAAAAAGATTACAGGTACGACAAAAGTTTTTTCTTATTTCATTTTTTACATTTTATTTCTTTTTTCATATTTGTATCAAAAATATTTTTCATTTTTAAAAGTTTTTTTTATAGTTGAATATATAACTTGTCACAAACATAATTTAATTCATGTTATGATACTCATACAATATGTTTGAAAATCTACAGTACCTTACAATAAAACATAATACCCTGTAAATCACACACCAACCACCATACACACTAACTCATACACACCACTAGACAACTCAACACACAGATTTGGACAAAAAAACTCAAAGAAATTCAGAGAGGACACAAAAGTAAACCCATTTCTACAGCTGAGGTGGCACCGGTATTAATTGTGCCAGAACAACGCCAGGTCTACGCGTGTTTCGGCGGATTTAACCACCTTCCTCAGGACCACATCAAGTAGCGATTAACTCTACTTTCTTTACTGTGTGCACAGGGTATCATATATAAACACCTAGCTCTATCCACTTTCTGGCACGTATATAGGTAGGCGAGGCTCATGCTTTCATAAGGTTCTTGCTCTTATATTCTCTTCTCATTTCTAAGCGCTAAGCGGAACGGAGCACGGTCGGCGAGGACGGGAGATTCTGTAGGCTGTCATGAAAAATATAGAAAGACCCTGAGAATACAAGTGTTAAAGGAAGCGATTTCAACCAATATCGCGCTTAGAAATGAGAAGAGAATATAAGAGCAAGAACCTTATGAAAGCATGAGCCTCGCCTACCTATATACGTGCTAATAGCCACCCGTTCATCTCTTTATGAACCCAGCGGTAAAAGTCGTTGAACCGTCTTGTAAATCAAACCAGTGAATAGGCAGTCCCTACAATTAAGCAAGTCGAATAATCCTAGGGCGCTAAAGATATACCTCTTGTACATTACCAAGGAGTAACTACCATCTATTCGTAAAAGAACGAAACGCGCGTAGACCTGGCGTTGTTCTGGCACAATTAATACCGGTGCCACCTCAGCTGTAGAAATGGGTTTACTTTTGTGTCCTCTCTAAATTTCTTTGAGTTTTTTTGTCCAAATCTGTGTGTTGAGTTGTCTAGTGGTGTGTATGAGTTAGTGTGTATGGTGGTTGGTGTGTGATTTACAGGGTATTATGTTTTATTGTAAGGTACTGTAGATTTTCAAACATATTGTATGAGTATCATAACATGAATTAAATTATGTTTGTGACAAGTTATATATTCAACTATAAAAAAAACTTTTAAAAATGAAAAATATTTTTGATACAAATATGAAAAAAGAAATAAAATGTAAAAAATGAAATAAGAAAAAACTTTTGTCGTACCTGTAATCTTTTTTGAAGGGTCTTGATTTAATTTTGTGAGCTTATGCCATATGAAGAATTATAAATTGACCACGGGGGATTCCTACTGGAACAGGGATGAAACCCAAAGTTAAAAAGCTGTCAGCAGCTTCTTAAGTAGGGAAAACTCAAAAGAATACCGATCTATCCCTCAACGTGTGCAATCTAAGAATATCACACAAAACTTTACTCTGGAGAGAAAGAAGCTCAACGAGAAAGATTTTTGGGTCAAAATCTTATATCTTAGTAAGATGCCAAATTCAAAAGGATTCTGGAAGGTAATGAATGTCATCAACGAAGCCCAATACTCAATCAACTATAACATCACAGGCTATGCCAGTGCTTAATATGAGCCAATGGGGAACATCTGCATTTATTTTGGGGACTGGCGTTTCTTTTACCTTGTCAGATGGACGAAGAAAACGACAAAAACCCTTCACAAAAAGAAGGCAGGAACCGGCAAGAGCGACATAAGGGGCAAGGAGTGTCTGGTAGTGGATTAAAGACTACCATCCTTGGTATTCAGTGCCCTGACATTTAAGTACACCTACATCCGTCTTTTGAGCAGAGCTTTGGGTACCAACACTTTCTTTCATAAATTAAGCACTGGACCTGGCCAGCTTACCTCACCAACCACTTTAACCCTCAATTGGGTGAGCTGCTTGGAAACACTGCTCGAGACTGTAGCTTCATCCCTATGGAATGTATGGGATACAAAAGAAGTGCTAATAGCAATACACATTTAACCACGGCACTCAAAAGTGCTAACAGTCAGGCTAGCAGACCAATAGCTGTCTTCACAATGCTGTCAGCCAAGACAAATAAGAAGACACATCCCACTGGGCCTCCCAACAGACACTATTAATTATACCTTAAAAAATGGCCTCTAACATGGGGTATACCGGATCTACCCACGTTAACACAATGGTGTAGAAATATGGACGGGGTAATGATTACTGAACGGGCAGTATATACAACCAGGGCGAGCCCACGCAAGTGCAACAAAATCTGGACTCCATGGAATGTGTATCGGGGAGAGATATGTGATCCATTGCCGGAAACAACACTGCAAATTCAGATGATGAAGAAAGCGAGGACTAAACAAAAGGGGAAAAAGGAGGTTAGCATAAACTTTAAACTTACTAAAACAGAGTGGTGACCCGGATTAGGCGCAATGGATATCTACGGTATATAGAGCCAAGCCTATGAAGTGTTATAAATAACAAGCCTGCCACAATGTTAATTTTGTTCGTTTTGTGTTCAAATACTAGACTTGCACAGATATTGGTACCAAACTACAAGAAACACACTTCCATGGCCACATGTTTTGTTGGACGCGGCTGGCCCGAAGTGGTTGTAGGCGGCTTGCTGTGTAATTCTAAGTTTCATAGAAATGTACTTTTTATCCGTAACTCATGCTGCCGGCCTGCATAAGGTTGTAGGCATCAAGCCATCTTCAACAACATAAAGTATTAATAAAGGTACTGGAAATAAAAAAAAATGGCCTCTAACACCTGATTGACGAAATAAATGAATCTTCTACCGAGAATGTGATGTCAATCACCCAGAAAAAAATCCAAGGTTATGGTGGTCAGCAAGAACAACAGGAGAAAACATAAATGGGGTCTGCAAGGACATTTGATGAGGAGTATAAAATGCTGGTGTTCTTTATGACACAAAAAGTTTCCTTCCAGCCCCAAAAATCATATCTCTCACTGAAAAGCAATTCGATATCAGCTTTTCATACTTTATACAGCACCTTGAAAGGTCCAAGCGTGTCCCTGTTTCTAAAGATTGTTTCAGCTAAGCTCATGCCAACACTGGCCTACGGCAGCGAGGCTCTGCGTGGCCATGATGCAGCACGGCACATAATAATTCAAGTGTACTGACACCTTTTTAACCTTCCTAAAATGCATTGCCACAACAGATACATCTCAAATTTGGGATAATCAAATAATCCACTGCAACACAGGGTGCCTACATAAAATTCTGCTATAACCTTTTGACGAAAACTCTTAAAACTCTCAACACTGTGTTCAGATCAGCTGTAGTCAACAGCAAGCCACACCAGCAAGGCTCTTTCTGGGTCTTGCCCTACAATCCCTTGGAGCAAAATCAATTTGGGATGTTAAGACTACATATGCCACTTAAAAAAAACACCTATCTGTTCTTTGAAGCAGCTTTGGGTGACCTTGGACAAGGAGACATTATCAAAAAGGTCACACGCCTGGATGCTTTTATACAATTATAAGAACTACTTTGAGACCAATTACTCAGTGTTCATAAAATTTAAGTTCATGTACTTTTTATTTGGGCACCTACCGTCGCTCCTGCACAGCCCGCCATGGCAGCGGAACATTGACTTAATCATTTGTCGTTTATGCAGGGCCAATAAACAGGACCTGGTCCAACTAGTATGTATTTCCCCTGCACTTTTGAAGGACAGAAGGGAGCAGCTTTTAATCAGTGTGGTATCCACTCCTGCCGACAAGCAATTCTTGCATGTTTCAATCCAACAGACACACTTATGAACTCTGTTGTTTTACTAAATTCTTATGAATGTTCGAGCACAAACTGAAGAGATCTCCTTGCATAATTTAAGGATATGAGCTATATCTGTACATTTTATGGTTTTATTCATGATGAGTTTTAATCCTCTTTTTGTATGCCATAATTTTAACTAATTATGCATAATACATTTCAATCAAAGGTGGAAACCCTTTGTCCTGAACAGGACCCTGCCTCAAGGGCTTAAAATCTCAGCTTCACATCCACAGTGTGGTAGGAGAGTGGGCCCGTGAGTAGAGGGAAGGCTATGCGGGGGCAGCTCAGGACTGTTTTGACCCTAGTGATCCTTATGCGTACAATATAGTTGTATCAGTAAAAGTGTATGTCTGCGCAAATTTCGTGGCCATTTCAATTAAAAATGTGCTGTCTGCAATATGACAGTCCACTACCACACAATGCTTTAAATACATTAAAAAAACACCTATTTCATGTCCATCAATTCTAAGTGGGTCACAAACGTTTTTTGTCTTGAAAATTGGGCCGTGAATCTAAAACGTTTGGGAAGCACTGTGCTAGGATCTTCCTACTATTTTGCATTGACAATTATTTTACTTCTCCTGTCTTCTCAGCGTGTACCTTAAGAGAGATCCTACACATTTGAGGCAGAAATGTAAATGATGTGTCTTGCAACCCCTGGTTACAAACCTTTTCCACCTTCAGGAGCAAGCCGGGACTGCTAAATCATCGACCTTTGGCAGTCAAGTGTACTAAGAAAGTAGTGTGGATATCTGATTTCAGTTAATGGCACATGAAGCCTAGGACATGAGTAGGAAACAGGACATTTCTTGGGTTCAGTGTTAGGCACGATTTGCACTATGATAAAGCCACAAGAGCAAGCAGCATGGTGCACTACATATGCAAAATGGAGCAGCTATTGTCATTCAGCACATGGCACTCTACTTGCTCGAATGGGTCAATTTGGCGTCCTGCTCACAATACGGGATAGATTCCACAACTCAGTTTGTGTTGCTCTGCTGACATCAAGAAGCAGCTTCCAAAGCTCAGAGCAAAGTAGTCTAGCTTCACTAAAAAGCATCTGTCACAACTCATAGTGGGGCACTCTACTTCCCCTAAGGTGCAGCTACTGGAGCCTAATGTGAGGCGGAGAAACAGAACATGGAGCCTGTAGGGCTAACTGTAAGGCCATCTACCAAGGACTGATTGTGAGGCATTCTAGCAGCACTTGGGAGACTCAGTCAGGTTGTCGAGAGCGATACACTACCTACAAAGGAGCAGGATTCTTTGTGCAGTCTAACTTGCCAACTCTATCCAACAGTTCCCTCACAAACTATACATGAGCTCTTCATGTGCAATATCCTCTCCTTAAACCCTTTTTACTCATGACGCGCTGAGCTCGTCATGAGTTGCGCCGCTCGCATGCTCATGACGAGCTCGTCATGTAACGCGGCTTTTGGAAAAAAGCCGCACAGTGCAAAAATGACCGCAGCACACATGCGGTTAAGTCTTGTCATCTGCACAAGGTCTCAGCCTCTTCAATATGTTCACAGCTAGACCCATCTGGCATCTCGAAAACAGTCTATGGCAGGAAAAGCCCCTGTGCTCGGCTTCCTGAGGTCCTACAATTGTATCTATTTCAACTCACACTTTTACAGAAAACAGCAAATCAGCAATTTAAAGAAAAGTCAAAGGCAGGTCAAACAGTGACTCACTGAGATTAGCTTCCAATTTGGATGAATCATCTTGCTACTGCTGAACTCACAGTATGGCCCGGCCCACTCTTTGCAAACAAGGTCTGTAAGACCAAGCAATATTTTCTGATTTCAAAGCAGTGAGGTTCCCTGGCCTCAGGATAGTGTCTCTGGAGAAGCTACTGCCATGAAATTGCCCTGGCACAAAGATTGTTCACAAATCTATGTATGTATGTATGTATATGGTATTTCTATAGCACGAACCTAGCCACAAGGCAGCGGAGAGCTGTACAGGGCCAGATCCCATAAGAACAGAAGCAAAAAAGCTGAGGTTACAAGCAGTGCAGCTGAATGATCAGTAAATTGTAAAACCACAGCAAAAGGATGAAATCAGTACAGTAATAGACACTCACAATGCACATATGCTGAAAAAGTGCAGTCATGTGCACTGCTGTATGCAAAAACTTGGACAGTTTTAAAATTGTGAAAGTTATGTAGGGGTGAATTCAGAAAAAACAGTCTTGAAGAAGGAGGAACTACATTCTGCAGCACACAAACTACACTGATACAGTCAGACATAACTACATGACTGATTGCTGTAGAATCGGTATGATGTGTGTTATATCCTCATATTGTCTATGTATGTTACCCAGCCTAGCTTTCTCCTAGCTGCCCAGCCAGAGTGAGAGATGGTATCGGAATTTTGGTGGGACTGTAACGAATGGAATGCCTGGGTGCCTGTGTGGATGAGTGTTGACAGTTGGAGATGGGCTGAGCAGCAGGGTGGATGCTCCTGGTGGGGCTGGAGTAAGAGCTGGCAAATGGAATATGGACTGATGAACTTATTTACATGGACCCAATAAAGATGTCTACAAAACTCTACATGGCTACCTGTGTCAACCTGTCATAGGGTACAACAATGTGCTTCCCTTCCATGAAAAACTAACTACGCATTTACAAATCTTCTATGAAGTTCTGAAATTATAGACAATAAATGTTTTATCTTTTACTGTCACTCAATTTTATTTGAAGGAAATTCTATAGTTCGATACAGTAGTGTGCTCTAAAATGGATGTCAACACATGGGCTTACTGAAGGTAAATGCATTTTTACTCTATGTACGAGTTACTCTTTTAAATAAGTCAAATCAACTCCAGATAAGCCCAGGGAATAGAGCCCGAAGAGGCTATTTTTGTTCTTTTTAATTTAAGCACTCCGCAAGACTGCATGTGTTTTCCAGCTGCCTTCCTAGTGTCCTTCTATCCCTCTAGTAGCGCTGCTCTTTCACAGGCATGAAGTTATACCCCAACCCCTTCACCATGATGCGATCGCCCTTGTGTGCTTCTGCCACCCATGTTATCTCCAGTTGTGCTTCCCTCTCTTTCCTAGCTCCCCCCTGCTAGCTCTCTAGCACCCGATTGCTTCTCTTGACCTGTCCTTCGTGTTGCTCTACCTCTCACACTTTTGCTACCCTTTGTGCCCTCTGTGTGGTTCCGGCCCAACCGCACCCTCAGTGTTGCTTCAGCCCCCACTTGCCACAGTATTGCTTCTGTTCCCCCTCCCTGTGCTGCTTTCCTCCACTCACTTTACTGAGTGCTGCTTCTAGGCCACCCCTGCTAATGTTGCTTCCCCTTTGACCTTTACTTTTGGACCCTTGTGTTTCTGGAGAGATCATCATAGCAATTTGCAGATGGTTCCTAGTCCTAAATCCAAATTCTCTATTTCTAGCTAGTGAGCTACAGGGTCCAGTGGACTGGTGGCCTCGTGCGACTGGTGATTTCAAACAACTGGCCCCAGTAACAGGTGGCTGTTTGGCCATCTTGGACCTTCTGCAGAGCATTCAATTTCCAGGCAACCAACCGGTGCCCGATGTGCAAGGGCAGACACTACAATTGGCAGAGAAAGTGGGCTGAGACAGTGGTCAGGAAGGACCCATTTTCATCCCAAGGTAGACAAAACTGAGTAAATCCCTGATTTGTGCTATACGTTGGTGCCATGACTGGCCATTAAATGCATTGTGAGATATATCTGATAGCCAGTGTGCACTTCTTAAGCACCATGTTTGCAAAGATAGCACTAATAGTAACAACAGTTAGTACTAATAGTTACAACAATGTGAAGTTGGTGTAGTAGATGGGGCTAGTGTAAATAGGGCATCAGAGGGGGGTGGTATGCTTTGTAAATCATGGTGCGAAGACTGAAGGTTTGGGAGAATATGTGTATTCTAGTAGATTCTGTAGGTCATTTTGTTGTTAGAAGCTCAGAGCTGGAAGGTTTTACAGACGCCTGGGTGGACTCTAAATGGCCCTAAATGTGGTTCAAGTGAGGTCAGGGTTTTAAGTGAGTCGGGTTTTCCCAGGTGTCAGACCCCACAGTACTTAAAACTATAGGGCCCTATATTCATGTTCTTGCATTTACCAGCGCAAAGAACGATTCCTCAACTATGACTGAAGACCCTTAAGACAAATCATGTCAGCAATGCAGTCCTTGTTTACATTTCCCATGCTTTATTTACTTTATCTTGCATGACCTAAGATTATTTACTTTACCAGATATTGTTCGGGACAGTCTTTCAAAAACTGGGAACATGCGGGGAAATCTGCAATATCTGTTCAACCTACAATAACAGAAAGTTCAGAGAGGCACCCAAATACTGTTCAGATGGCCCATGGAGTTAAGTACAGGATTTTGGCTTACTTTTTTAACCCACACCCTTAATTATGTAGGCCATTCCTCATTCCTAGGTATGCTTCCTTGGCCACGCTATCTCCTCTTCATCCCACTTAAAGCACTGGGTGAGATGTGCTTAGAACAACAGAGTAATGTGGTGGGTCTGGTGTTTTTCCAGTGTTAACGATTTTCTGAGTGACAGCATCATATATAGAATTGATCGTGGAACAATGCAATTTAGAGACCACTCGTGATCCTCTGGAGATAGTGATTTATTCGGCTACAAAATTTGGGTTAGTGTCAGTGTGCATGTTTCTTAAATCCTGAAAGTGAAAAATAATACTACTTGTATATTCGCTTTCTGATGCTTAATAAACGTAAAGCTGCCAAGTCCATTCCTTTGCTATCCTGCATTGCTTGTGAACTACATTTGCTATGAAGTCTCACTCCGCATATACAGCGCTTCTTTAATCCTGAGGTTCTGTGCTCATGCCGCAAATGCAACAAACCTGATAATGTGTAAAAGCCTATCCTTGCTTTTACGATTTGTGAACTGTACTAATTCCAAAGCTTCTTCCTACGTAATCATCATTTTATACTATCAGCGTGGATCAGATAGAAATCCCCTGTGCACTACTGGCTGATTGAGGTTGTCCACTCTCAAGGGAAACCCAGGAAACGCTTTCACTTAAAAGGGGTTCTGATGGGAGAGGAAAAAAAGAATTATGAACTAAAATCCAGTCTAGGAAAGAACGTTAGAGGCAAATAGCAACAAATAAGGCGACCACCACCACAAGACAAATAGGCGAGGGCAACTTGTGCTGGTGGTAAGGGAAGGGGGATGAGTCATGTAGCTGGGTATGTGGGAATGTGATGGAAGGGATGACAGGTTGATGAATTCCTAGGCTGAAGAATAAAGGCCCAAAAGGGAGGTTGGTTTATCTCTCTAGATGAACTTGTTGACAAAGTTGCAAAGTGAATTATTGAGGATGATCCCTGGGGATTGTTGAGAGCAGACGTTTTGGCTGTCAGAAAATACACTTTACAATGTTTTACATTTCTGTGCCATTGGACTTTTGCTGTGGGAGGTGGGATTGACAAAACTGTGGTGGAAAGTCTATGGGACAGGAATAGGCAATCCGGAACCCCGCTCCAGCAGTCTGGATATCAATGACTAGCTTTTCTCTTTCTGCTCTGACTGGTTCTCCCTCAGCTTTTGCCCTCAGTCCAACTCCTCTTTTCTCCATTACCTTTAATGTATTCCTTTTGACGCTTTTGCCCTTTCCTGATTATCTTCTGATTTTACTAGGTTTTAACTCCTTTCCTTGTGTTAGTCTTTGGTAAACTTTTTCTCAAGCATCTGCAGCCTGAGAAAAATGTCACCCTACATTAGAGCACAGTCTGTTTCAATCAACATACTCCATTATTTGAAGCTGCTATCCTTGGACATGGCATGCTGACATACAACAGCAGCATGCTATCTCTGGAAATGCCCTGGAAGGAAATATTTGGCAGAACAAGGCACTGAATAGGAAAACAGCTTCTAAATTCAAATTGTTTATGTGCAGGAACTTTAATTGCTACTAAAAGTCCAGCTTACCTTAAAAGCTCATGAATATTACAGTGCACCATTTACAGGTTACAGGATTGCACCAAAGCTTATAGCACAGTATATGTGAGCTGTTCCGTTTATGACTTAAAGTACCTTATCGCTCACGAATAACATGTCCATTGCCATATTTTGTATGATGTTAGTATTGATGATGGGCTTCTGCGAGTCTCCGGTAGTGAGAGCAAAGTAACCTGAATTCAATGAAGAAAGAATGTCAAGTGCATTACTGGGAGGCTTATTGGCGTAGAATTGATATGATATACAGCTTAGATGAATTATACTGTTGCCAGTTAAACGTACAATAAATATACTATAATATAGCGCATTTGCCAAACAATTGTATTGGTCAACAAAAGAAAAGCTCGGATTTTCTTTATTCATGTAGTTGAAACTGCATATAGCCTTCCTGGATAACACCATATTGGGACTGGAATAGTTCTAAGTCACCTCAACGCAGCCCCCATGTAGCTGCACCTCCAGACGGTGGAAGCTGGGTCTGTTTCTGATACAAAGGGCACGGTTTTGCAGGTTTAAGGGATTCCAAGCATATCAATTCCTGATTTGGGATGTACTTTCAGCAGGGGAGAGGACCATATCCTCAGTTCGAAGATCAAAATTAGAATCCAAGCTAAACATGGTGATCACACCTGGCACCTCATGGGCGGGTGTATAAGATCATGTGGTCTACAAGAACGAAATAGCTATGGTTATGGGGATAGTCATCCCTTTAAACTGATGAGACAGAGAGGAAAGTGTTAGAAAAGAAAGACAATAGTTGGCCCACTCTCTGGAGCCATGGGATTTCTGATTCAAGAATATGTTTATCATTTTACTTATCGTTTTTATATAGTGCTGACTTAGGCTGGTGCCTGCTTCACATTACTCTTTATTGATGGGCTAAGGAAGAGTGACTGAGATCTAGTGCTGCGATCACTACATGTGTAGGGAATATGTATTCCAGTGGATATTTGATGGGTCTATTGATATTCAATCGGGATGCAGTTCAAGACCTGTGAAAACAAGTGATTTGCAGGACTTTACAGTTTAACTAAATCTCAGAAAATCTACTTTGAGGCAAAATGGCAAACATGCCTTGTACACATATCATTCTGCCTCAGCCAGGCTTACATCCATCCTGGTGCAGGCAAATAGGCCTGGGCGGTAAACTCTGCTCCACTTGCGGAGTACGCGGAGTTTTTCACACACTGCGATCTGTGCAGAGCGCAAAGTTTTGAAAACCTCCGTGAAGCGCAGGTTTTGAGATTTCTCAACGTAGGGTTCACAGCAGGTCGCTATTGCTCGTATTGAGAAACCTGCACTCGTATTGAGGAATCTGCTGCTCAAGTAGAACATCTACTCAAGCCGCAGAAATATGCGGTGCCCTCTTGCGCTGCGCGTGGTGATGTTCGCGCTGATTTTACAGCATGGGACAAATGCCCGGCACTAAAAATCGGCACGAACAGGTGACTTACCTCAGTACGCCGCTTGCGGAACTCTGCGTAGCACAGCAGTGTATTTTTGTCACCTAGCTGAGCTCTGCGCAGAACTCCGTGAACTCTGCCTAGGCCTAAAGTCAGATTTTGAAGAGAAAGTCAGGCACTTATCTATGAAAGGGAATATGTACGAGGTATCACGTTTGATTTGTTGTGTCAGTAATGGCGGAATGCCAATACAGCGAGAGCGTAATTAGGATAGAAACAATGTGTGCTGTGGGCAAAACATAAAATGGGCCACACGGTTTTGTGTTCTTTGCTATTTGATCATTGTCTGGGCATGAAGGCCTTCATCTCCTACATAGCAATAAATGATCCTGGAGGTTGCCGAGGACAGAACAAAGGGTAACACTTAGGGGCAGAAGAGGCAGTATTCAGTAGAGGATGTACAGGTATCCATATGTATTTTTTATGATGTTCATCTGCAGTATGCAATTAGAGTGGCTTCTAGGCTGCATAACTTTGGAAAAAAGAACATTGAAGATGATGCATGGAAGGTGGCCAGTAAAAAGGAAGAGACACATAGTCATCTGAATGCTGCAGCTGGGCCTCTGAACAGGATGCATTAAGACAGCCGGTTATCCACCCAGTTTTGGATATGTGTTAGTCTTATCATCGATCCTCAGCTTTTTTGGACACTCCTGTGAATTTGGGTGGGGTTTGCCTACATATGGCAGTCCATGTTGAAACTGTAGATAATAGTGGTTGTGAATAAAAGAGGCAACAAAGAGCTTTAGTGACAATGCATATTCTTGTGGAACTCTGTAGATGGTGATGTTGAATAAGCTGGATGCACATATCAAAATCATCATTCAATGGTGACCGGCGAGGTCAAATGACAAGAGTGTAGGGATTCTCCATGTGAGAAAGAATATAGGCTCCTTAGGCTGGAACTTATACATTTGGTAAGGAGGATCCTGAAGTATCCCTGCCACCTCCATTGTTCCTGCACATCTATTAGTCTGGTGGGTTACAGCTTTGGGAATCATCATATCTATTATCCCTTATCCCTCTGCAGATCCTTCCCATGCCAGTGTAAGCTGTAGCAACTGGCAACCACACAGGAACAGGGCTTCTAGGCACTGGAACAACTCTCCCTACAGCACCCAGGCCAGAAAGACTCTGGTATAAAGTAAAGACGGAGATTCTGCTTGTAGAGGATTCGGCACGAGTCGGGAAGACACCACATATAAACAGCTTTGTCCCAGGCAAGCCAAGGAAGAAGGTACTATACACCACAAAATCTGTGCTTCAACTCGGGTTAGGAAATAGAACCTCGGACACCTCCTTCGGGCCCTAGACAGGTCAAGGGAACACCGGGGGCCAGCGCATGCACTGATGTGGTACTCTGCAATCAAGAACAAGTAGAACACATCGCACCATAACACATTTGAGCTCTTGTTGTATCATATGGAGAAAAATTCCCAGCAACCTACAGCGTGGCCAACTAGTTGGGTTATCCAAAAATTAACAGCCAGTTACGGGAGAAGCTAGGATCACATAAGGCCTCATCCTTTCATACATGGAAATACAAAGTGGAGAGCACTTGATTCAACCTCCTTGTAGTGTGACACCCTGACATCAGTATGGACTCTACAGGGGGATGGGCACTCAATAAGGTCAGCTTGAAGCTAATTGGTTCGAGTTGCCTTCTTCAGTAAATGCCTGCAACCACGAAATGACATTCTGTGGGTAGGAGGGGATGAAAGAGTACTTGAACAAAGACTTTTCTGTACCTCTGACGGAATATTTATCATTACAGTGCAAATGCCAAATTCCTTAATATATCTACTGCACAGAAAACTGACATGAGAAAGAAAATGATGCTTACAACTTACAATGACTTGACAGACGAAAATAACTCCACTAACAGTCGAGGCTTGTTCAGTGTAATTTTATCTCAGTTCATAGTTGGAATCCCTTGTATCCTGGTTATGTACCGTTGACTATAACTAGTGCATATTACAAAGCAGCATGCCATAAACCATATATGCAGATCTACCTTGAGTAATATGCTATTTATTTAACATTGTTGAGTGACATCATAACGTTTTCAAGACTTCACTGTTCATGAGCCATGGCCCTCCCCTCACACCCAACACTAATAAAGTGCATATTACACTCTGTGCATCTGTATAGGCACTTACTTATCACCACATTAAAGTAGGGAACTCTGTACAATACACCGCAGGCCTATTTTACATCCATTGTACCAAAGCAAACCCGGGTCACTTACCACTCTCTAGGCCAGTCACCCTCAGTCAGGATGGCAAGCAGGAAACTTTTGATTTTGCCCCGTTCAGTCAGATAGCACAAACCATCCACTACATCTGATCTCATTTCTAAAGCACTCCATCATCATATCTACAGTGCAGGGCATCCCCCAAAGTTTGGAGTTTTTTTTTTTTTTTACCAATGTTGTTTCAAAATAGATGTGATACTAAAACCAAACTATGGGGTCTTTTAAGCGAATCCTTGGTCAATTAAGTAAAACTTAACGAAAAAACACGTGAAGATGTAAAGCAGAAAGGTAATTAAAGAATGTGGTGGTATCTTACGGGGCACAACCATCATAGTAGGAGCAACTTCAATGCGATAAACTGCCATGGATACATTGAGTATCGATCTATCGATGTGTAAGGCAGTTTCTACTAATTACGTTACCCAATCAGTATACAGTGAAACATATCTGGATAAACTACAGTTGCAGAAATGAGTTTTATTCAAATTATGAAACATGCTTTTTAACACGCAACTTTATGAAGAATATCCTCAAGAACAACCCGTTGGACAGTGGACACTACATAAAACTCATTTCTGTCACCCAATCACTTAATTCCAAAGACAAACATTTCAGATTTTTTTACAAAGTTCTTCACTAAGTTTGAGTTGATGTTAAAATGGTTTCTCGTCTGTTTTGAGTGGCTCTTTAATCTTTTGAATGATCCACAATAAGCAGATAAAGGGCAGAGGCATAGACTAGTCAGTGAAACTCAGGGGGTATGAGTCTCAGATTTCCCACTTACCTCCTTAGTATACCCTACTATGAAAGAATGTTAGTTGAGTAGGGGGCTGCGTTGTGAATGACCAGCATCGGATGGTAGAGGTTTTGGTTGTTAAAGGAGTCGAAGCGAAGGGATTTTTTTTAAATAAATCAACATTTTTGAAGCACTTAAAATCTATCTGTTCATTTTGTGTTGTTTAGGAAAAGCGTGCTGACACCTAGCAGAAGACTGGTAAGTCGGGCATAGTTTATTCAAAACCTTGCGCTGAAGGAAACTGTCGCCTGAACTTTACACATTCCTATTAGACAGAAGATGCCTGCTACTGTGATCTCTGGATAAACTTGTTCTGGTAGTAAGACAACTTTGTTTCCAAATACACTTGCTGCACAAACAAATGTCTGTGATATGTATGTGTTTTCAGGGCTCGAGTCGGGGTACCACGCGGGTGGACGGCATAACCCTACTTATTTTAGAAGGAGCTCGATTACTGGAGCAAATGGAGCCACACATTCACTCTTTGGCCTCTCTGGGGCAAGATCGCAGCTCATTCAGACCGCTGCTAACGCGCTGGCTTCTCTGATGCAATCGCATCTGAGGGGTGAGCGAGGGGATGCAATGAGTCTGATGGTGCAAGCCACCTTTTGCGACGTCACTTCCTGTTGTGACGTCAGCGTCCCCCCACTTATTTTTTTAGGACTTGTGCCATGTGTGTCTGTGTGTGCTCACGCATGCATGTGTGGGTAACCTCAGGCCTATTATGTTTTGTATGCATTTGATATGTAGCATGAACCTAACTCCAAGGGACTGCAGCCCGCTTTGTAGAGCACATTTTTATTTCAGCCAGAGCGTGCTTTAAATGGGCCAGTACTGTCCAGTACTGAGTACCTGCACTTTTTTGTATTTTGAGAGGGAGAGTACCTGCACTTCTCAAGAAAACCGTAATACTTTTAATTGGCGAGTACCGGCACTTCTCAGAAGCAAGAATGTACTCTGTTACAGAGTACCTCCACTTCTATTTTTCCATTTAAAGCACGGATTTCAAGCTTGAGGTGCCATCCACAAACCAGAAGATTCTGCACTTGGAGGCCAAAAACAATACGTGATGGGGATTGCTGGAGAACAGCAACATCACAAAAGCATGTTGGTAATTTGCATTGCACATGTTCTAGCACTCAACTCTCCAATAAGGTCAAAAGGTGTCTTCCAATTTTTGACAAAGGTATTTTCACTAAGAATAAAGTGAATGAATATACGCAGATTTGCAGCTGGGGGCCTGAAGTCAGGACTGCCACCTTGGAAAGAGATCTGGAAAGGATAAATTGATAGAAGTGGGGCATCTACGCTTTGCTAAATGTACTACTTCCTGGATTACACCAGAAAATGACATGGGGAAATGTTGAGTCATTTTGTCCTACTCATTCTAACCACTGTCCCATCCTCCCCAAACCACAAAACATCTTGAAAAGAGAACAACTGATATCTACCCTGTCCTCTGCTTATCCGTCATGACAAAGATAAGTTTATATTGTCTCCGTGTCTGATCATAAAATAGGGAAAACTTTGTATGTTAGGTTGGAAGCAGTTTTATACATTGAAAGGATGATCTGTATCAGATCATGTGAGAGGTGTCAGATCTCAGCACAGCTGAATAACTGCATGTGTTCAACTCTGACATGTAGTGTGTGGGGCAGAGTGTGGGGTTGTTCTAAAAGAGTGTTTAATTGGCTCAAAGGGACATGGCCTCTGCTCTGATGAGCCCAAGGGAACTTCATCACAGATGCTGGTAAACCTAACTCCAAGTCTTTGGCCAAACTTCCAATTAGACAGCGCGTTCATTAGGGGTGTGCAACACCAAACACCCACCCCTCCTCCAAAGAAAAGCAGTGGGGTGATGGGCAAATATGAGTTTTCAAGAACACAGTCTGGGGATGAAGCACATCGGTGAGCAGCGATTACAAGAAATGACAAATGATTCCACAAATGTTATGGGCATGAAGAATACTTAATTGAGGTTTTGGAGAGAAATCACTGTATTCTTATAGCTAATTTTCATTTGTAAAGTGGAAAGCCTGACATTTGCGCGGCCTATAGGGGCCGCAGACCATTTGCGAAATTCCTATAGTAACTTTTACGAAACACTTTGGGACGTATTATTGAAGGTATTTTTTAACAGTAAACATATGTGTACAGCCCAAAAATTCTTTAAAATACGAATTCCCACAAAAATTCTTAGCAGGTGTAAAATGGATATACTACTGTGGATGGAGAGAAATCTGCAGTTTTAAATCCCCTGAAGGGTTTGGGAGTTTGTGTTCCAAGGAGGGTTTGCCTTTAACATTTGAGAAAAGCAACAAACATGTATTCTTGTGTGTATTCCCACTCTCCGATCAAAACTATATCCACCATGAAAATAGTGAGATATATACTTCACTTCCTGGATAGAAAGAGGAATGAATCAACCCCCAGATTTTCTACAAAGCTAAAAAATGTGCATCACAAAGAGGCTTCACCCCACGGGGGGGAATTCTATGACATGTAGAATTGTGCATAGGAAGAACAGAACCACGAGGGACATGTACAGAGTAGGAAAGTTCTAAATCTGCACCCGTAGATAGTACTTCTGTAGATTTACAACTTGTTTGTGAATGGGGCCCTTAATATCATGCTACAAAGGGCCTGATAACGACTGGACTGGAAAGTTCTGACCCATGCGTAAACACTGTTAACGCAAGGGTCGGAATTACGAGCTTGGCTGTATTTAATGCATATGATAATTATCGGATGCATTAAATACCTCAGCTGTCCTTAAATTTCGTCTTGTTAAACCTGCTGAAGTTTAAGCCGGAAACTGTATGGTATTTACCATACCATGCGGAATTCGGGGAGTTAAATAAACACAAAACTCCACAAGTTATTCCCCAAACACTCGTAATAGGTGTACCCCGTTGTACATTTATTTACCATGTGTGATAAATAACATCTAAACTCGTAATCAGGCCCAGAGAGGCAGAAGGCCTTTCATTACGTGCGATGACAGCGCAGCTACATGCAAAACAAAAGGCACAGGCGTACAGCAGGTTTAAAAATAGAAAAGCATTTCTATGATTCACTCAGTGCTATGATAGCGGTGCGCATTCATAAAGAAAGGGATGCCTCTGAAAACAACAGCCGAAAAAAGCCAAGGGGCAAAACGCTACAAAGAACAACACTTTAAAGTGGTTTTTTTTATTTCAGAAAGTGCTTTGTATGTGAAAAGTCCTGTCTCTGTGCTCATGTGTTCAAAAGAGCAGCTAGGATGCCTGCTCGGTAGCAGAGGCTGAATGAGAGCGCCACATGGCTGTTGTTTGTGTTGGTGACAGCGCGCCCTCCCTCCCGCTCCGAGAGGCGAGGCTAGCCGACAGACGCGGCTGCAGAGCTGCACGTCCACACGGAGGCAGCCCCGGCGCCGCTCCCCCGTCACACAGTGACAATATCCCCAGGAATGCCTGACCCGGTCAAGGACGAGCAGAGACCCCGCTGCCTGTGCCCTCTAAGTAAGGGGGCGTGAAGGCCAGGCAGCAGCCCTCTCCAGTGAGGACGTGACCAAAGCTTGTTTACTTCATCCTGTCTCATCTCTCCTGCACGCACGCTCAACAACTGTCCGAGTACACCCCAGCCGCAGCCCATGGCTGCCCCGTGCCCTACCTGTGTTAGGCACAGCGTCCTGCCTGCTGGGGCCACTGCTGGAGTCCTTCATCTTGCACCGGTGCCAGCCGGGACGCTGGAAAGGATGGCAGCGGAGCGCTCAGGCGGAGGTCAGCAGAGGGATGGAAAGAGAAGCCCCACTGGCATTGCTGGTGGCAACAGGCTCCGCTCAGGGCATAAACGAGTCCTTAACGCCCTGCTGGGAGTTGCTGTCTCCGACCTGTGGTGTCATGTAGCCACATTCTGTGGCCGCAGCGCCGAGGATACGCCTACAACGCCCCTACCACGCCAGGACTCCGCTCACAGGAACGTAGTTTGTTTGGTTTCTTTTTCTCTTAACCCCAGTCTCGGTAAGTAATACAAGGGGGCGGTGCCAGGAGGGGTGGCCTTCCTCTCACAGGGGGAGGGGCCTGCGGAGGCGTGCCGCCTCTGCGCCACAATGAGAAGAAATAAACAAACAGTCCCTGCCCCCTGCACTGAGCGCTGCATGCTGCAGGAATAAACACTACCCGAGAAGGTGCCACGCTTGCTGAGAGCTGGAGTCAGCTGCAGGCTTCGATCCACATCCAGGGCATCTCAGGTGACTGCTGGCCTAACTGCAATACTTGAGCAACACAAGCACAATTGATATTCATTCACTTGTGTGAGTGCAGCACCGGCCAATTGTCCAGTGCAGACGTGCTCTCAAACGTCTTGACCTTTTTATGTCAAAAACTTCATAAAATGCACCCGTTTGTGATATGGTTAACCCGGTGACGTGCTTTCATGTAGGTTGTGATGTTTCCCACCAAGGCACTAAAATAATAGATAATAACAAAGCTAAGTGGGTTGGGTTTTGCATACCTATAAACTGACAGCACCCATTCGCTCATAGGGTCTTGTAGGCCGTGCGCCACTTTTGCGTCATTTTTAACATGGGAAAAGTGACGTACGAGTGGCGCAAGGCGAGGCGCTTGTAAATTAGCCCCATAGTGTCCAAGCAGACGTGCACATATCGACTCAGATGTGGACTGTCAGGGACCCACAATAATCAGTGCTTTAAATGGAGAAAAAGAAGTGCAGGTGCTAACTCACCCCACTGAACTCTAGACTAGCAGTGGAGTCAGCAGTAGGTTTTGGAAGGGGGGGGGGGGGGATGGTGAGGCAACAAGCATTCAATCTTCTCTTCTAATGGTTTTATAATGAGGTACATTATTTCTGTCCACACTCCTTATGCCTTATTCTTAGCCACTCCTTTATCTCACAGGTATTTACGTTTCCTTTCAATTTTTTTCCTCCACCTCTTCATTTTCTCTCAACTCTCTAACCACTTTTTTCGTTCCCTTTCTCCACTCTTTGCTTCTTTCTTCTTCCCATTTCTCAGTTATTTTGTCCTTGGTTCTTCACTTTTCCCTATTCCCCATCTTTCTTAACCCAGTAACTTTCCCCCTACTAACCTTTCTCTAGTCCTCTTCTACCCATGTCCCGTCTGTTGTTCTTCTGTAAACCTCAGTCTTTCTCCAACTTCTTGTTTCACTTTATTTTTTTTCTGTTGACAGCTTTCTTCTTCTTTATTTCTCTCTATCCTTTGTTGTAATAACCCTAAAACTGCTATTCCCTTTTGCCGTTCCTCTTCCTCCTTCTTTCCCTTCACAACTTATGGCGTTTACCTTTTGACCTATCCCGACTACGTTTAATCTCTCATTGGATGGGAGGCCTACACACTTCATGGGATGACCTGTTGGTTCAAAAGACAATGAGGGTGGGAAAGGGTCAGTCTTATTATGCCTTACAGAAGATTTGAGAGTTTCTGTCCCTGGTCCAACAGACGTTTCCTCGGCTTGGCTCGTTGGGGGGTTCTGTCATTGTTTCTGTCCTGGGGTTTGGCTAATGAGAGATTAAGGGGACTGAGTGTTGTGAATAAGCATTTTTAGTTACAGTTCAGTACGTGGGGCACTTTCTACTCACCTGTCTTCTCAATGGACATACAAAGCCAGGCACTGATTGGCTGTGCTAAATTCACTTGGGGTCTAATGGGAAAAAGAAACCCAATCAGACACATACTACTCCCGAATCAATCATGCACACACAGTATGTCTGGTACACAAGGGGGAGGAGGGAAGTTAATGTTGTATGTGGAAAAATTATTTTTTTAGGGCAAGAACCCTCACCCACCCGAGGGTGGTATGCTTCATCACTGGGTTCCCTTCTCACACCTGCACCAGTTGGTGCCTGGTGTGGACTACAACTCTCCAATGGAGAGGAGCTGAGGTGTTTTTAGTTACAGATGAGCAGTAAGTATGGATGAGAGGTAGAGTGCTATATATAAAAAATGTGCCTACTGGCCGTCACAAGTAGGTAGCCATATTTAGAACCTAGTTTCCATAGGAAAAGTCTTTTTTTGACTTGGCTATAACTTTGGCGTTGTTTGATCAATCTGCATGAAATTTCTCCCCAAAAGTATCAAGGTGGGTTCTATTGTTATGGAAAGTTTGGGGGTTATCTGTGCAGTGGGGACCGATAATTTGGGGTGCAAAATAAGGTTATGTTTGCAATGTTAATTCACGTAGGAACCTTTAGCCTTACCTACAGCCCGAACCGCTGAACGGACTTACACCAAATTTGTCAGATAGGTAGATGTCAGATCAAGGAAATGCATTTTGATTATTTGTGTAAATCTGTTAAGTAGTTGTTGAGAAATGTAAGTTTAAAAGTATTGTGATATATCTGGCTGTGGATATTTCACCAAGGTTTCGCGATGAATCGCAAATGCATGCGCCAATGGGAATGCTCTGATTGGCTGGACACAATCTTAATAGAAAGTTGTGGCTGACATTTTATCTATCGGGAAGGGTTCCTGGGGCTGAACATTTGTGTGAAAGCCCACATAAGGGGTCAGGGTGGAGCTACTCTAACCCCAATGGTTAACAAATGGAGGTGTTAGTGACACAAGTTATGAGTCCAAAATAGATTTTTTAAATCACATGCGATATTCATGATAATGCCGCAACCACCAGCGCGGTGGTAGGGTAGAAGTACCTTCAAGGGGTTTTGTTATTATATAATTCACATAGAATTTCAAACAGTACTTGGGGGCCTTATATATATATAAGACCAATAGTGCAAAGCAACAATCTCAAATTTTCAATCTTTCAATCAATTTATATAGGTCACTACAAGTGATCCAAATAGAAGAGAGGGAGAAGGTGTGTATGAAAAAAGTTTGTATTTAATACTCCAGAGATAAATTTTTAAAAAAAGGGTACAGAAATCTAACAATGTTATAGGAGAAATAATTCAGGAATAACAATCAAAAGAAAACTCTCTATAACAACTGTAAGCGCTTGTCCGCTTCTTCACAGTTGATCGATTAATTAAACAGACAAAGCGTATATGTCGACGTTTCGGTCTCTAGTCTTGAGTTGAAGAGACCATCCTCAGGACATATAAATCATATCTGGAAAACCCTGATAAAGTGAAGTCTTGTAGCCTCCAAATGTACTCTATTGGTGATTAAAAAGGCGATCAATAGTGTCCTCCTATACAGTGAGTGGCATATACAATCTTCCGCTTGAATACATTTCGGTTGGCTCAGCTGAAAGTGCTCTCAAAGTTTAATGCGGATGATTGAGAATTGTTGACTGCGCAAAATGATGTCGCACAGCGTCTTCCCCTTTACTTTAATTCTTTATGGAAGACGAAAGATCTGCATGAAGAACTCAATGAATCGTCAGCATGGCCGCATGCATCCGAAATGAAGCAACCACCAGCGCGGCATCCGTGTACAAATGCTAGGAAATCGCGACTATCAACGTTGTTGCGAATATTGGTGGAAAGATAATCAGTGAATCATTAATATGCATTGTAATGGGGATATCTACTGTGATGGTTAGAATTAATTATATAGTTATAGTTTTTCAATGTGGCTGTGGCTATTGAATTCCTGCTTTCACATTCTGCTTTTGCGACATAACCGCCGGGATCACGATTATCGCGAAAAAGGAAAATAGGTTGTAGGGATGGTTGTTCTAGAAATACACTGTAAAAACATGAGTTTGAAGTGTACAGAAATAAACCTCTAGTGTGTAAAATACTGTAATATGTGTGCATATATGTGTTTTCAGTTTATGGAAAAAGCGCGATTGTCGCTGTTAACGACGTCGTCGTGACGTCCTGAATACCTGCAAAAATGGAAAATAAGTCTGAAAGATCGTTTTTAAAGAAACTTAGTAGAAAAATATAAGGTAAACATGATTTGAAAGAAGTATGTATATAGTAATATGTGTAGGGCAATGTTCAGAATGGATTTTTTTACATATAATTTATGGATTTATTGCTGGCCATTGAATGTCTGCTTTTGTATTCATGATGTGTTATGTTATGTTATGTTAGGAAGTATTTATAGAGAGCATCTGTCACTCCGAGGAGCATCATGGCGCTCAATCAATCAATCAATCAAAGCATTTATATAGCGCACTACTCACCCGGAGGGTCTCAAGGCGCTAGGGGAGTGGGGTCCGCTACTGCTCGAACAGCCAGGTCTTGAGCTGCTTCCTGAAGGCAAGGTGGTCCTGGGTCAGGCGGAGGTGGGTCGGGAGGGAGTTCCAAGTCTTGGCGGCCAGGTAGGAGAATGACCTTCCTCCTGTGGTGGCTCTTCGGATGCGGGGGACGGAGGCGAGGGCGTGGCCGATCGATCGAAGCTGGCGTGCGGGAGCGTAGAAGTTGAGGCGGCTGTTGAGGTATCCTGGGCCTTGGTTGTGTAGGGCTTTGTGTGCGTGGGTGAGGAGACGGAAGGTGATTCTCTTGTTGACCGGGAGCCAGTGCAGATCTCTCAGGTGTCCGGAGATGTGGCTGCGTCGGGGGATGTCCAGGATGAGTCGTGCTGAGGCGTTCTGAATCCGCTGGAGTCTCTTCTGGAGTTTGGCGTGGTTCCGGCGTAGAGGGAGTTGCCGTAGTCCAGACGGCTGGTGACGAGGGCCTGGGTGACCGTCTTCCTGGTCTCGGTGGGGATCCACCGGAAGATCTTGCGTAGCATGCGCAGGATGTTGAAGCACGACGAGGAGACGGCGTTGACTTGTCTGGTCATGGAGAGGGAGGAGTCCAGGATGAAGCCCAGGTTGCGTGCGTGGTCTGTTGGTTTGGGTGCGCTGCCCAGGGCGGGGGGCCACCAGGAGTCATCCCAGGCGGAGGGTGAAGATCCCAGGATGAGGACTTCTGTCTTGTCCGAGTTCAGTTTCAGGCGGCTGTTCATCATCCACTTGGCTACGTCTGTCATCCCTTCGTGTAAGTTGGCTCTGGCGGTGGTGGGGTCGTTGGTGAGGGAGAGGATCAGCTGGGTGTCGTCGGCGTAGGAGATGATGTTGAGGTTGTGTTGGCGTGCGATGGCTGCGAGGGGGCTCATGTAGAGGTTGAAGAGGGTTGGGCTGAGCGGGGAGCCTTGAGGAACGCCGCAGATGACTTCGGTGGCTTCTGATCTGAACGGGGGGAGGCGGACTCTCTGTGTCCTTCCGGCGAGGAACGAGATGATCCATTCCAGTGCCTTCTCCTGGATTCCGACGTTGCTGAGGTGCCGCACTAGGGTACGGTGGCAGACAGTGTCGAAGGCCGCGGAGAGGTCTAGGAGAGTGAGGGCCGCTGTTTCTCCGTTGTCGAGCAGGGCTCGGATGTCATCAGTGGCTGCGATCAGGGCGGTCTCGGTGCTGTGGTTGGCCCGGAAGCCAGACTGCGAGAGGTCGAGGGATCCGTTCGTCTCGAGGAAGGCGGCCAGCTGCTTGTTGACGGTCTTCTCGATGACTTTTGCAGGAAACGGGAGCAGCGAGATGGGGCGGTAGTTCTTGAGTTCGGTGGGGTCGGCTGATGGCTTCTTTAGTAGAGCGCTGAGTTCGGCGTGCTTCCAGCTCTCCGGGAAGGTAGCCGTGTCAAAGGAGGTGTTGATGATGTCCTGCAGGTGGGGTGCGATGACAGCGTCGGCCTTGTTGAAGACGTGGTGGGGGCAGGGGTCGGTCGGAGAACCGGAGTGGATGGAGTTCATCGTGCGGATGGTGTCTTCGGTGCTGATCGGGGTCCAGGCGCGGAGGGTGGTGGTGGGGGGCGGTGGTTCAGTCGTGGCGGGCGGCGGTTGAGTGCTGAAGCTGTTGTGTATGTCCGCGATCTTGTTGTGGAAGTAGGAGGCGAGGGAGTTGCAGAGGTCTTGCGAAGGGGAGATGTCGTTGTTTCCGGCGTTGGGGTTGGAGAGCTCTTTAACGATGTTGAAGAGTTCCTTGCTGTTGTGTGCGTTGTTGTCCAGTCATTCCTTGAATGCAGTTTTCTTGGTGGCGTGGATCAGTTGGTGGTGTTTACGGGTGGCGAGCTTGAGGGCGGTCATGTTGTTCGGTGTTGGGTCTCTGCGCCAGGCTTTCTCGAGTGCTCGGCAGTTCTTCTTGGAGCTCTTGAGTTCGTCGGTGAACCATGGGGCTTTCTTGCAGCTGGGTCTGCTAGGCGGGGTCTTCAGAGGGGCGAGGTCGTCTGCGCAGTTGCTGATCCACTTCGTGAGGTTGGTGGCCGCCTGGCTTGGGTTAGTTGCGCTGGTGGGAGGGTTCATGCTCAGGGAGGTCGCGAGCTGGTCGGCTGTGATCTTGTTCCAGCTTCTGCGTGCAACCTGTTGCTGGTGGTGGTGGATCGTGGTCCTTCTGAAACTGAAGTGGACGCAGCTGTGGTCCGTCCAGTGGAGTCCGGTGGCGTGGCTGAAGGTGATGTCCTTGCTGGATGAGAACACAGGGTCGAGTGTGTGTCCGGCGTAGTGGGTGGGGGTGGTCACCAGCTGCTTGAGACAGAGGTTGGCGAGGTAGTCCAGCAGGGTGGTGGTGTTGCGGTCGTTGTTGTTCTCCAGGTGGAAGTTGAGGTCCCCGAGGAGGATGTAGTTAGCAGAGAGGAGGGCGTGCCGGCTGATGAAGTCGGCGATGTCTTCGCTGAATTGTGTGCGTGGTCCTGGGGGTCTGTATATGAGGGTGCCTCTGAGGGTGGTCTTGGGGTTGATGTGGATCTGGAAGTGCAGGTGTTCGGCGGGTGCGAGGGTGTCGTCGATGTTGGTCGTGATGCGGATGGTGTTCCTGTGGATGATGGCGATGCCTCCTCCTGTCTGGTTGACGCGGTCCCTCCGGATGATCTTGTAGCCGTCTGGGATGGCGATGGCGATGTCGGGCGCTGAGGAGGCGTTCATCCAGGTTTCCGTGAGGAAGGCGACATCTGGGGCTGTGGTGTCGAGCAGGTTCCACAGCTCGACGGCGTGTCTGTGGATGGAGCGGGTGTTGAGCAGGATGCACTTGAGGTGGTTGCTGCTGGTGCTCGGCTTGGTCGGTGCTGGTGTAGTGCAGGTCCAGATGCAGGTGAACTTGCAGGAGTGGCAGCAGAAGGGTCCGTGGGTGCCTCTCGGGGTGGCTCGATAGCATCCCGGGATTCGACCGGCGTTGAGTGCGTAGAGTTCGGTGGCGTCGTAGGTCCGGCGGGTGGGCTGGTGTCTGCGGGAGACAGGGGTCCTGGCACTGGGCGCGGTCCAGACGCGGACGGGCGTAGACGGGCTTACCTTTGGAGCACCTTCGGCGCTCAATCGGTGCTCCCGCTGCACCCGTCCGCTGCGCGGTCGCTCAGGGGGCGTCATAAGTGAGGAGCCGGGAGGGCGGGTCAGCTGGGTGGCAGGAGCGGGGCGGCCAATGGGCAGGAGGGGGGCGGAGACGCCGGAGGCAGTGGCGGGAAAGGAGGGCCGAGGGCGGCTCAGCGGTGGCTGGGTCGTCCGGCGGCTGGGCAGGGAGCGCGCAGGAGGGGTGGTACAGAAGGCAAAGGGGAGAGGGGAGCACAGGGGAGCACAGGGGAACACGAGTCAAGAACACTGGGCAACAGTAGAAGGCACCAAATAACGGCGGTATAGTCGGTTAACTTGTGGGTATAACGTAACAGCAATTGAGAAACAGGATTAAAAGAGTTAGATCAGAGCTCTGCGTAGTGCATCTGAGGCAGTGAAAAAACAGGTTTTTAAAGACTTCCTAAAGAGGGTTTCTGATTAAATGAGACAGAGGATAAAAGGGAGTTGGTTCCACACCTTTGTGCCTAATACTACAATGGATTGACCTCCTTTGGAGATACATCTGAAGGCTGGATGTTTTAATAAATTTGTGTTGGATGATCTAAGCGTACGGCAAGGAACATAATGGGTAAACCTAGATTGATGATACTGGAGACCAGAGGAATGAAAGCTTCTGAAAGTAATTATTAAAAGTTTGAACTGTATTCTTTTGTGGACAGGTAGCCAGTGCAGTGTTTTAAGGGCAGCTGATGCAGAGAATTTCCTGGGCCATTAAAGTGCTAGTCTTGCTGCAGCATTTTGAACCATCTAAAGTTTATGAAGGACTGATTTGTTAGTTTCTTCATAAAGGCTGTTGTAATAGTCGATTCTAGAAGTAATCAGAGCTGCTGCAACCATCTGCCTTGCCGTAATGGGAAGTAGGTCAAACTTTTTTTTAGCGACTTGATTAAGTGAAAGGAGGTGCCTGCTACAGATAGGGCTTGCCGATGAAAAGACAGAGCAGAATCAAATCTGACCCCCAGGTTTCTGGCGGCAGTTACAATGTTAGGAGGAGGAGGGGTATCAGCCGGCCACCATCGGCTGGGGCAGAAATTATGCCCCTTCCCTAACGGCATGATTTCTGTTTTTTCAGAGTTGCATCTCAGGTGGTTGGTCTTTATCCAGTGAAAGACATCTGTGGGGCATTGGCAGAGGTTTTCCTCATCCAGTGTAGTATTTTTTTGTTTAGGACCAATACCAACTGTGTGTCGTCCGCATATGAGATGGTCTCAATGTTGAAAGACAAAATTAACCTGATTAGTGGGGCCATATATGCATTAAAAAGTACTGGGGTGAGGATGGAACCTTGTGGGACCCCGTAGAGCAGAGGTTTTTCTGCTGACTGATATTGCCAGAGGGTAATGACTTACCTTCGGTTTTGAAGAAAAGATTTTAACCAGGCCAGGGCAAGATGGAAACTGCCATAGGCTTCGAGACGGTCTAGGAGAATGTCATTCAAGAGACCGTGTTGAAAGCGGCTGATAAGTCCAAACAGCCCAACACAGCGCTTTTTCCCTGGTCAAGGGCAGCTTTTAGGGATTCAGCCGTAAACAAAAGGGCTGATTCCATAGAATGCTGCGACCTGAAACCTGATTGGTTTGGGTGTAGAATATTTGCTCCTTCCAGGTGGGTCATAAGTTGTAAATTGACCAGTTTTTCCATGATCTTACTTAGGCAGGGAAGGAGGGAAATGGGGGGGGGAGATTAGAGAAGGTGGTTGGATCGTCAAGCTGTATCTTTTGCAGGGGTCTAACTGCCGCAAGTTTCCAATCATTAGGAACCTCCCCAGTAGACAATGAAGTGTTTATTATATTGTGGATAATTGGGTTGACCGTGTCTATCAGTGCGTGTAGGATCATAGGGGGGGCAGGTATCAAAAGGAGATCCCAGATTTGACAGCCAAAATTGCTTGACGTGTTGGATCTAGACTGAGGTTTTGAAACACTTGGAGGGAGAGTTGGTTACTCTCAGAAGCAATCTTGGAGTCAGCCAAAGGGGGGGGGGGGGGGAGTCTTTTTTCAGCAGCTGGACTTTTTCCTCAGAGAAATCTGCAATGTGGTCACAGAGAGCCTGTGAAGGGGGAATCTCTTGTTTGAGTGGTGTGGGGTTTAAAATGGAGCTCACGATTTAAAAAATAGTTTATGGTTAGAATTAGCCTGGTCAAGCATTTCAGTGAAGTACGATTTATTGGCGATTTTTATATTTTGATGATAATTTTAAGGGCGACCTTGAAATTGGTCCGCTCTGTCTGATAATATTTAAGTCGGTATCTGCGGTCCAGTTTTCTGCAGTGGCTATGCATTTCTTTTAACGTTTGTTGTCTTCCGTTGGGTCCCCTGTTAGTATAGGCTAACCTACTGAGGCTACCAGATTGAGATCAGGATGGGCAGCCATACCTTTACATCTAGGCTTTGGAGTTAGGTTTGTATATGCGTGGCCTGTGTGTTTTGCGATAGGTTCATGCATTATTTCCAAGTGTATAAGCTTGTGATCAGACCAGGTTAGGCTGGCTGGCTCTTTAACAATAAGAGTTGTAAGGTTTGAGCAGATGTCATCCAAAATGTGACATGCGTCATGGGTAGGGGTCAATAAGTGCTACTTTAGACCAAGCATGGCCATGGTTTCTTGGAACTGAATTGTCCCAGGGTCACTATGGACATATAGATGGATGTTGAAGTCTCCTAGAAGGGTGAAATTTGCAAATCTATGGGTGAGTGCACTCACAATGTCACCTATGCTTTCTAAAAAGATATTATTGGAGCCTGGTGGGCGAAAGACCAAGGCTCCTGAGAAGGCAAAGGAGTCCTCTAATTGGAAACAAAAACCAATACACTCTGCTCCTTTGAGGTCGGATATTTCAAATACTGAGCATCTCAGTGAACTACGGTAGATAATAGCCAGAGCTCCACCCCTCAGTTTAGGTCTGTCCAGCCTATGAATAAGGTAGTCAGAAGGGAGGGCGCAAACAATGTCTGGATTACACCAGGATTTTAGCCATGTTTCTGTTATGAAGAGACAGTCTAGGACGGTTGTTGTTAAGAATAAGATCATTAATGTGTTGAACATGTTTACATAGTCATAGTGATCGTGCATTAATCAGCCCTCCTCACAGATAGGCTGGTTTGGAATTGTTTCTTATTGGTGTAGTTTGAGTAGTTTCAAGAATTGTACTGCAGATTCTACAGCTGAAGGGATCACTCCATTTGGCCACATCGATGGAGTCTTTGCAGTTGTGAGGGCTATTGTAAAGTTTCAAGAGGGTTTCTTGTGTAAAGTGTGTCCCTTCTTTGCTATTGCGCTTTGCGTGAATTGGGCTGCATTTCTGGTGCTGGATGCGTTCCGGACGCGGATGGGTGCAGACGGGCGCAGACGGGCGCAGATGGGTTTGCCTTTGGTGCGCCTTAAGTGCGCCAGTGGTTTAAATACCGGAAGGGAGGTGCTCAGGGAGGAGACTAGATCGTCTCCTTCCCAAAAATGACAGCCACTGACTGGCCAGCCGGAAGTGAGGAGACCGAGAAACCAATACTTCCCTCCACTCAAACAGCACAGAAAGCTGCGGTGGACCGGGGAAGATTGCGAGCGTTTCAACTGAGACCAGCACAATAAGTTTCTGCAGCTTTCGGCATACTTAGAGGTCAGTGTGTTTAAAAGTTCACTTCATTACATCAACAGTATAAAGGAGTCAGTGCAAAATCAGATTTCAATTAATTTAAAATACTATTTAAAAACAAATAAGCTGGTTCCCAAAGCGGTACCTGCCTGCAACTATCAGTGTCTGCCGAGATCATGATTACCAACGTCATCTCAGTCTCCGTAGTCACTGCAAAAAGATAAAATAGGTTTTAGGGATTTTTTTTATAGAAACTCTTTACAAAAACACGACTTTAGAGAATACTGTTAGAAACCCTAGTGTGTAAAATACTGTAGTATGTGTGGATATATGTGTTTTAGACTTTATGGAAAAGGTGCAATTGGAGCGGTTAAAAACCTCATTGCGTTGTCACGAATCACGAGAAAATAGGTCTCAAAGATGGATTTAAAAAAAACTTAGTACAAAAACATTTGTTTAGACATGTTTTTAAAGAAGTATGTATATATGAGTAGGGCAATGTTCAGAATGGATTTTCTTACATATAATTTTTGGGTATGTTGGTTGTCATTGAATGTCTGCTTTTTCTTCCTGTTTTCGCGACGTGTATGCGGGGATCGCAACTTCACCACGAAGATCCACAAAAACGAAAGAAAAGAAACCTTTATAAAAAAACTTCACAATATTTGGGGAACTAAGGTGGCTCTGACAAGAGCAATTAACGCAATGGCTCTTGTGTGTTTATGGTTGCGAGACATAAGACCGGATGCAACGTTTCAGGTTACTTAAAAAACACCCTGTTGACGTTGTCGCAAATATAAAAAATGTAAAAAAAAAAAGCAGCGCTTATTAATCCAATGAAAAAAATAACGCTTATTAATCCGCTGAAGAAAATAAAAGCTTATAAAAATACCCCTTATAGAGACATTTAGATAGAAAATGCAAGTCAAAAACCTTTAAAATTTGATAAAAAAATCATAGGTTACATGGACGTTATAATTGGGAAATAGAATTTGAAAAACCTTTGAAATTCACTAAAAAAACAAAGGTTACAGGGATGTTATAGTGAGGATTTAGCATTTAAAAAACATTAGAAAGTCACTGAAAATAACAAAGGTTACAGGGGAGTTATAGTCAGGAAAAAGAATTACAAAAACCTTAGAAATTCAGTTAAAAAAAACCAAGGTTACAGGGACGTTATAGTAAGGCTGACATTTCGCTTATACAAAACCAGAGCAATTCAGCAGTTATAGTTAGCTGGACTAACTATAACTCGCACCCCGCAATCCACTGCTTATGACCTCAAATATTACATCACTCATGACATGGTCAGTGACATCACTCATGACATCACTGATGACATCTCAAATGACATCACTGATGGCATCATCCACAGATTCTCTGACACACCCACTCACACCCCCACCCCATATAACCTTTCATACACCCACTTCAACTTCCACACTAGCATTCTCAATACCATTGACACACCCATAACTGTACTTACACACGCACTCACTGATTTATAGGACTACCCACACATCTACTCAGTCACCCATACAGCCACACATACACCAACTCACTCACTAATACAGCCACTGATATATCTAATCCTACACCCATACAGCTACTCACACCCAGTTACGCATAGAGCTACTCACACACCTACTCACTCACCTATAGAGTCAGCACACAGGTATTTACTCACCTATACAGTTATACACACACACCCTCATTATTCATACATATACTAACACATTACTTACCTATACAGTCACTGATATAAGCACACACTCACCCATACAGCCACTATTGCAATCACCTAGTCACACATACACTCACTCATATACTCAAACACTCACCTGTACTGCCTTTCACATATACAGGTACTCACCCAAATACCACTGACACATCCATTCACTCACCGACACAGCCATACACATACTCAGTCACCCATAAAGCCCCTCATAGATACACTCACTAACCAATAGAGCCACTGACTCATCCATTCACTCATTCATGCTGGCAGTCACACACACCCTCACATACCCAAACAGATACTTATACACCCATACAGGTACTCAACCAACCAATCACCCATATAGCCACTTACGTACCCACTCACTGACCCATACAGCCACTTAGACACCAACTGACAGACTGATGCAAATATTCACACTACCTAGTCACTCACCCGTACATTCACTGAGACACCTAATCACTCACTTATACAGTCAGTCACACAGCCACTGAATTATCCCTACAGGCACTCATAAACCCACTGATTCACTAATACACCTTGGTATATATATTTTGCCAGTGGTGATCTTGTGTTAATCAAGCTCATCATTTAGGCAGCGGGTTTTGACTCTGTTTTGAAATGTTGGTGTAGAAGGTAATCATATTGAAGGAACTCAGATAACAGCATGAAAGAGAACTGAGACTGTATTGGAAATGACCATCTTTTGTGTGGTAGTCCCCAGATTTTTGCCTTTTTTGAGAAACCCATTTTTGTCGCTCATAGGACTCTGAACCTGGGATAAAGTGCTTGTTATTCCCCCCAAAACATGTTAAAATTGATAAACAGCTGATTGGCACATTTAATTCATTTGTAGGTCCTAGTATATGGTACGACATGTACCAATTGACCTTAAATTAAAAACTACTAGTTAGTTGTATCACTCATTGTGGCACACACTAAAGTAGTACCATAAACATATCCCCAGGCCTGCCCCTGTAGCTTTGGTATTCAGTTTAAACTGCCATTTTGACTTTACAAAATAAACCTTTTGCAAGCCCCAGGCCTCTCTTTTTAATACTTATAAGTCACCCCTAAGGAGGGCCTTAACTCCCCTAGGGCATGGTGCATTGTATTTAAAAAGTAGGGCATGTATATATATATTTTTACATTTCCTTGTAGTGAAAATCCTTCAAGGTCATTTTTCACCATGGCAAAGCTGGCTGGCAGGAAAACACTGAGTTACAACCTATTGTGCTTAACTCAGTCTGAGAGCTTCTAGAAAAATGGTTAAAGGACCCAATTTAATAGTAATTTAAAATCCAACGTATTGGTCAAGTGGATTGTTAGACCTGTCATCCTTAGAGTAGTTTCCTCCAAGCATTTTACTTGCTTGTCTCCTTTTTTTGCTGGTTCTTATTGCTGATTCTTTTTGACCATATGACTCTGAAGCATTTTGCTACTGCTGGCCAGTGCTAAAGTCCTTGCACTTCTTCCCTAAACATGGTAACATTGGTTTATACACAATTGGCATATTTATTTTACTTGGAAGTCCCTTGTAAAGTGATATGCTAAATACCCAGGACATATAAATGAAATGCTACTAATGGGCCTGCAGCACTGATTGTGCCACCCTCACAAGTAGCCCTTTAAAAATGTCTCAGGCCGGCCACTTCAGAGCCTGCGTATGAAGTTTTACTGCCATTTCGACTTGGCATTTACAGCCCTTTTGCCAAGTCTGAAATTCCCCTTTTATTACATGTATATCACCCCTAAGGTAGGCCTAAGATAGCCCATAAGGCAGGGTGCCGTGTAACTATAAGGTAGGACATGTGCTCTTAAGTTTTGCATGTCCTGGGAGTGAAAAATGCCTAAATACATTTTCACTACTAAGAGGCATTTTCTCTCATAGGTTAACATTAAGAATTCCTTAATGCACTTTTAAGCTGTAATTCCTAATTAAAAAAGGAGAAGGTGTATCATGTTTTATATCTTTGGAATGATAATAACAAATCCTCTTTACTGGTAAAGTTGGGTGTGACTATTTTAGAAATGTCACTTTTAGAAAGTAGACATTTCTCTGCACGTACAGCTCTGTGTGCCTGAAGCCTGTCTCCAATACATGTCTGAAGTGGGAAACAGCGACACTTTGTGCATTACCTCTATACAGCCACAGAAACAGGAGGGCTAGGTGTGTCAGAGTACTCATCTCCATTCCGATAGCTCTTCTTGGGAAGCAAGTGAGGGAGGAGCTTACACTTACACCTGAATAGGAAGGGTCCTGTCCCCACACAAAGGACTGATTGCCCTCCACAGCTAGTCTGGAGCCAGGGCTGGAAAGAATGATCTTCTGTGTACTTCAAAGACCTGAAACTGAACTGTGTCATAATAACTAATGTGCTTCATCAAGGACTTACACTCTGCTGGACTGCTCCGCTGGAATACCTGTTTTTCTGTTGTGCTGCTCTGCTGCTTGCTGTTCTCTGACTCTCCTGAGGGAGACCTGGACTCTGCTTTGCAGCCAAAGTGATCTCCAAGGGCTTGTTGGCACACCTCTGGTTTGTTGAGACTCGGCTATCAAAGTCTTTACCCCTGCTACTGTGCCTGGTCCATTGGAAGTGGACCCAGATACTTGCTCCAGAGATATCGATACACCTTTAGTCTGTGTGTAACAGAACTGGCGCATCAACCCTGTTGCTGGAGTAGAATCTGCGCATCACTCTCAGAACCAATGCATCGCTTTCAGAGCCCAACACATTGGAACCGCGCATCACCACCACAGCAGTGTGGAGAGATAGTCGCAACCCCTCAATTGCGTGGAGAAACCCAGCGCATCACCTCAACTGTGGGCTCGACATCGACGAATTGCTCGCCTGCAATCTGCATCTCGCTGTTGTGACTAGGATCGAGGTACTCTGTTCACCAGGCCTGCGTGGCTTCTGCTCCTGGCATGCACTCCATCACGGTCGGCCTGAACTGTTGACGTTGCCCTGATTCAGCACTACCAGATAACCCCCATGGGTGCTTATTGCTTCTAAGCACTAGAGCTCTTTTTAGTCTTTAAAAATTCATATCTCAACTTCTGCTTATTGGATTTTTGTTGCTTTGGTCTTGATTTATCTACAACACAATTTTCTATTTTTCTAAACCAGTGTGTAGTCTTTTTGTGGTATTTTCATTGTATTATTGTGTGTCTGTGTTGCACAAATACTTTAACCCCTTCACTGCGGCGTCAAGGTGGGAGCTGACCCATAACTATTTTGGAGTGACCACCAGGCAGAGTATGCCCATTATCATAGCCACACCTCTGGGTGGGTACAGGGAGCTCTGACCAGGGGATGACAGGTCTGCCATGTTGGATGTAAGCATAGAGGGGCACTGTGGGATAGCTTACAGTACACAGAAAGTGCTGCAGAAGTAGGTAGGGTCACCCTTGTGTACTTTTACCCTTAGTTAAAGAGTGGTCAGGAGTTTCCTACACCTACAGGCTGGCACTGAACATAACTGTGGCAGCCCCTTTACCCTCTGCAGAACACTCATTCACACGAGAAGGCTCAGAAACAGTACTGCCCTTCTTTCTGAAGAACCTGAAGGAAGACTGGGCATGCTTATCTTGAACTCAGGACCACAGAAATGCCTCCAAGGGTCAGTTGGCTGACATACTGTTTGAGCTACAGGGACACTCAAGCTTTCAGTGGCTTCTTTCTCTGCAACTGCTCACCTGATGATTTCCAACTTGTCCTGCCCTGGACCCTGCTGCTGGTCTCTGTTGTAGTGAATGCTAACCCCAAATTGTTGCCTCCCAGGTCCTGGGCCCATAGGTGGTGTTACACTGTGTAGCTCCTGGTCAAACTGCAGAAGCTAGGACTTAGAAACTTTCTGCCAAGTTCTCCTGCAGTGAAATGGTGGATACTGGGGCTAGCTTTGAGCTGAAGCCATCAACATTGAATTGCTGGTCAGATTCAACTTGCTGAATTGCGTCACTGAAGGAAATCTGACTTCCAGAAAGATTTCTAAGTCCGAACGTAGAGGAATTCATCGGGACCAACGCTGAGCAGGAATCCATCGACATCTAGGGCCTTCCTGTATACAGAAATCATACATTGTCTGTTCTGAACTTTCCCATCTTCATTGATGAGCACATTGGGAACCCGATCTTCAGCATCTCACCATCATTGAACCCTGCTTTAGATCCAGTTTGCAGACTACCCCACTGGTGACTCTTCAACAACCAATTTTTCTCCCAAAAAAGATTTTAAATCAGAAGGTAACTTTCTACCTGGACGAACCTGGCCCCTGTATCCGACCTATCCTCCATCGTGGTTGGCCTTAACTTTTGACATCGACCCGGTCTAGCGTTACCAGATAACCCAATTGGTGCTTTATGCTTTTCGATGCTATTTTTAATTCAAATAAAAAAAAAAAATCTTATCTCTATTGAATTCTTGTCATTTTGGTATAATTTTATGTGCAAACAATTTCTCTATTTTTCTTAATTAGTTTGGGATTTTTTTTTGTGGCGTGTTTTCACCTTATTCCTGTTTGAGCACTGCATAAATACTTTACACATTTGCCTCTAAGTTAAGCCTGACTTCTTTGTGCCATGTTATCAGACTGTTCAGCACATGTTTATTTAGTGATTCTTGTGGTTCAACCTGACAAGAATTTTGATAATTATTTGCGGTGTGTTCCCATTCCCCTCAACTAATACTCCAATTTTGTGCAGACTGTTATGGGGAATGGTTTAAAAAAAATTACGTTTTTACGGTGCCAAGAGAGAGGAAGAAGACAGTAGATTGGAAACCAGTAATGATATGAATAAAATGTTATATGAGTCTTGAAATACGGTGAATCCAGGTGTTTTTGTCATATGTACTCCAGCTACATCTGCAACCCTCAAATCTAAACAGCACAGTTTGAAACTACAACCGCATGCCCGTTATTAAATGACACTCACTTGAATTCAAAAGCACAGCTAACTTCTGATCAATATCGCTGCTCCCATATGTAATGACATTTTTAGAAAACATAGCTACTTACCAGCCTCAAAGCTTCGTCATATGTTACGGCCCATTAGTTAAATTGCAAAAGGGCTTTAGACCTGATATTGGCACTCAGTGATAACATCACTGACTAATGACAACAGAACGGTGGCAGACAATGTCAACATTGGATCCCTATCAAAATGTCTTTTTTTATTTCAACTTGAGAAAAATATTTTTATGTAATTTAATATATTTAAATTAAGTAAAGATCAATTTACAGGTAATAATTCTGTAGATTTTGTATTTTATTCTACTTTTAAAATAAATACATTTATGAAGTTAATTTATATTTAATTAAAAAAAGTGAATATACTTTTATGTGAACTATTAATGTAAATTAATTTTCGACAGGTATTTTAAAGAAATAAAACCCTATTCAAGTGATTATTACTCCAATCATTAATGATTATAAATATATTAAATTGAAAAAAAATCCTGACGTTTAAATAACATTTCTTTATTATGCATTATGCATTAATAATTATTATAAGGGATGTATAGAAATAAAAGTAGTTTAATTCCATTTTAATATAAATTAATGGTGCATTAATTTATACATTCGAAAAAGTTGTAAAAATATTTTATAATTAAATAATAAATGTTTATTTTTAGATATTTCTTAACATTAAATAATTTTTATTTTTACTTAATCTATTTGAACAATAGTTCCCATGGGTTTTATTTTCAGACCCTACCTCCATTCTTTTCTATGGGAGAGTGTTGCAGGCCCAGTGGTTGGGTATGTGTGGTGCTGGACTTAAATTAGCTGTGAGATGGAGTAATTTACTACTATCTTGGGTCCCCTTTTACCTGTTGTAGTTGTAGAAGTGCAGCTTCTGAATAGCAATGGATTTACACTTTTGTGGTTGGGTGCATGTTCCTCCCTAAACGCCTCCTTAACCATCTTAAAACCCTTCTTTCTCCTACTTTTTCAGAGCCCTCCAATTTAGTGGTAAGTACCTCTCTTTGTAAAGCCACTTCCCCGGTCCCTCCCACTTTTACTAGTAGTTAGTGTGAGGATCTTCCCATAAAAAAGATGAAAGCTGGAAACGTATACTTGTAGGTTTGTGGTCCTTTAGAGGTACTATTGTACTCTAGTACTAAAGTACTACACAATGCAGATTGTGAATAGGCCCCAGTGTGCCTCTAAAGTAACGGTGTTACAGTGACAGCCCTAGTGGTGTAACAAAAGTCCCCGCAGCCCCTGTGTTGCGGGGGCCCTACCACACTAGCAGGTCCCTTGCCTGAGAGCTCCAGACTGGGTTCGGAACATGGGGGGCCCTCTGCATGTACTTTGCGGGGCATCAGGTTTTAATACCCACTGGACAGCCCCTGAACTCTAGTGTGATAGAAGCAATGATGTCCAAAAAGTCCAGGGTATAAGTCCTGCAGTGAGGTGGGGCCAGAATTGAAGTTTTCCGTCAATCTTGTAGCAAGGTGGAATGATATATTGGTCACCAACAGGTGGGCAACTAGAGCCAAATTTCGGGGCGGCTGAAAAAGGTTTGGGGGCTAATTCTTTCAGCCTTAGGCAGAGTGGCTCTACGAAGGGGTGAAAACACAACAAAAGCCTCATTAACAAGTAAATGGTCTTTTAAAGACCTGTGAAGTACTCGGGTACTCGGGTAAACGTCGCACGTGTGGTGGCGTACCACATAAGGGTGCCCACTGACATTGGGGTCCTTTTAACCTACGTGCACATTGAGTTACCCTTTGCCCTTTCCTCATCCCGTCCTGATGAAGACCCTGTTCTGAGGAATTCATTCACCCGTTCTCTTTGTGGGTCGAAACGTCGACATACTCCTTTGGAGCCTGCACCTGTTATCTCCTGCCCCTCTCCCACCCCTCCTAATCCCCTTGCTAGCAGTGCAAATCAAGGAATACGGAGGACTTAAAAACCACGAGCCAGTGAAAAAGAGTTACATTTTTTGCGAGCTTCTATAGTCAGGGCAGGCTCATTCTTGTATATAAATCATTTTCACTTTGTTTCACTGATCTCTTTGATCAATCACTTGAGCACTTACTTTCACTCTTCTCTGTGCACTTTACTGATATTAGAGCCCCTTGGTTTTGTAAATAATTTTTATAAATTTGCCAATCTTTTTCAAAATGTTATGTTATGTTATGTTATTATAAATTATTTTGCGCACAGATGCTCCAGCTAAGGAGCGTCCTGGCGCATGGAAAAGGTGGACATAACACAACGCAACAGGAAACAGAAAATACACGACTCCATATGAGAAAATTAAAACAAGTACGTTTTCATGTATATTAAATAAGAGAGTCCGGCTGGACTCGATTAAAACTTTTATGTTTCAGTGTTTCCGTATGTATCAATTGATATCTTGGGCTAATATATCTATCATGTCGTGTTTTTTCTAACAACCGTAGTGATTCAATCTAAAGCGGACTGTGTAAAGAATTACTTGAGCACTATAGGAATTGTGTTGTATGGTGAATTTACGTCTAGGACCAACTGTTAACTGGTCACTGAAAGGAGCATATGTTGAGAGAGGGAAGGTGAGAAAGTAAGTGAGAGAGTGTCTGTATGTGTGGGGGTATTGTGCATGTTTGTGTGTGCTCTCCCATCCTTTCAGCAGCCATACAAGATGGGAGGTGGATTCTATTATACAACATTTGGAATAAGGCTGACACCATACTGACTAACCCATGAAGAGGTGGAACTGGGAAAAAGTGCATGGTGAAAGAGGGTTACATGTGAGCACACAGCATTAGTGAGTCAAGTTCCAGTTGCCAGACAAGAAAATGTTTTAGGCCCTCGTCCTGAGGGCTTGAGCTCTACCTGGTAGTAAAATTCTTCCTTAGGACATCTGTTACAGCACTTTGGCGAGTATCCCATTACCAATATCTTGTAAATACAAGATTTGTCTCCAGAATGGGAACTAGTCACACAGATGCTGGAATATTGGGTCTTTTTTTCAGAATTTAGGTAAAAATCCACTGACATTTTCTGCCTCCTAAGAGTAGGTGGACAATATTAGCAGCTAGGCTGATGAGGATTGTGAGGCTGTGGAGGGCTGGTTAGGAAAATCAGCCCCGGTCAGGGGAGGGTTTAGGGTTGGGGAAACATATTTTTTATTCCATGGGTGCTCCACAAGGGTTTGGTGGGTGCCGGCTCTGCTTCACCCACAGCGTTTATCCGTGTCCCCGCAGTGATTTCAGCAAGTGGGCATTCGCATTCAGTAACAAGCTAAGGCAAAGCCAATAGGTTTTGCCTATCAGAGATCTGTTGGCTTTGTCAATGTTTTTTTACATGTTGCACAGCAGTGTGAGCTGCTGTACTGCATAGCTTTAAGTAAAAACATCGTTATTAAGTGGCCGACCACATCATATTGCTTTCTTTACTTTAAGCTATGCAGGTAAAAACAAGTTAAAATTGTTCTTATCCCTATACGTAATGTGCAGGTTAGGTGCCCGTTGCAGTTACTAGCATGTTAAAGTGTAGCTAGCTTGAACACTGAGCATAGAAAGGCTGGTATGTCATGGCCAAAGCTGCCGACTTTGGAGCTGGAGAACCAGGTTCGAGTCTCGGTGCAGGCACAACATCCTGTGATTTTGGGCAAGTCAATTAATCTCCCAGTGCCATTAAAAATGAATGCATCCTTGTGTAATGTAGAAATATCAATATAGGACTAGCTAGGTTGTGTTAGTGAGACTCAGGGGGTACATCTGTAGGCAAACCCTTAGGTTTGGTCATGAAGCCCTCACACACCAACCTAGTTGGTGTCATGCTTCATCATCGGGCCCACCACAGTGACACCGAATGTGTCCCGGGTGTGCTGCGACTCCAGATTACTGAGGAGCTGGTATGCTTGCTGAGTGTGCAGTGATGGTGAGAAAGGACGTGAAAAGTTAAAAGCTATACAGGTGGTCCCAGTTCCCGAGGGTAAAAGGTAAATTTAATACCTGGGCCCCTGTTAGCAAGATAAAAAGGCTGTGGACGATGTGGAGTGTATTAAGAGCTCCTACGTCCTTGCGGTCTACATGTTTCAGCCAGGCCTTTTGATTAAAACTGGCTTTCCTCAGGACCAATGAGTATGTGTGGGTGATAATAAACTATATTAAGTGACAATGTGTGGTAAAAAGTGTCGCACTCGCTAAGGTGCTGTACGTGTAAGAGGGGGATTCCCTCTACTTTAACTTGCTACTTGCTGTTAAAGCCTCATGGGTCACTTGGCAGGGAGAGAAAGAAGACCGGTATTTCCGATCAGCGTGCTCCTGCGACCTATGCGGTTATTATATCTGTCAGATAGATGGGTATGTGGGGGATATAACTGCGCCTAAACAACTGCAGCATATATCGGGCTTTTGGATTAAGATTGTTCATCCCGCTTTATACCATATAGAATTTGATGAAACGATAAAAGATGCCTGATTCAAAAAAGTATAATTTTGCGAATACTACGGATTAGAATTAAAGATAGGGTATTACAAAATTAGGATGTTTTTACTCCGTGACTAAACTTTTTTATATAAAGAATTTAGACTAGAGAAATGATCTTTTCTCTTATCTTTTATCCTTTAACTTTAGAAACCTTCTACATAACTTCTTTTGAATCAGCGCAAATTCGTGACTCATATGAAGGTAATAATTTTGATAAAGAAATGTGCCCAAGTGCAGTTCCCCTTGCTCTTAGCCCAATTGATCTTTAATCTGAGGAATCTAAGGAAAACAAAAAAAATGTCTCTCCTTACTAGATAACGGATTGTTTTATGACGGATGGACATTTACTAGCTTGAGAAAGTTATAGATTCAGCTAGGTACAACGAGTTATAATATTATGTCTATTATATTTTACTGGTCTTTTAGACAATTTGCTGATTTACCCTCTGCTCTTGTCATATTCTATCATTTTTTAGAATATTGGACCATAGACAAACTATACTTGGAAAGAGATATTTGACTTAGTGAGGAGTCATCTGTGGTGAGTCATAAGCTTAGAGATAATCGATACATAAGAGATTTCGGTAATCTTGATTAAGATCTTATTACTAAATTTGTATTATGGCCTCTCAACCGTAATTTAGATTCGTGTAGAGATATTGGTCTTCTGTTTATAACCTTAGTGGTACTACAGATACCATCAGTCATTTTTGATAACATTTTAAATTACATTTTAAGAATTACATTTCTCTCTCCTTATTAGATAACGGACGGTTTTATGATGGATGGATATTTACTAGCTTGCAAAAGATACAGATTCAGCTAGGTACAAAGAATTGTAACAGCATATCTATCGTATTTCACTTGTCTTTTAGACAATGTGTTGATTTACTCTCTGTTCCTGTTACATTCTATCATCTTTTAGAATATTGGACCATATACAGACTATACCTGGAAAGTGATATTTGACTTCATGTGGAGTCTTCTGTGGTGAGTCATAAGCTTAGTGATATTCGATATATAAGAGATTTGGGTCATTTTGATCAGGATCTTATCACTAGACTTGATTTATGGCCTTTCAACTGTAACTTAGATTCCTGTAGAGATATTGTTTTTCTGTTCGTAACCTTAGTGGTACCACAGATACCATAAGTTACCTTTAATAAATTTCACGTTGAAAATTACACTTGTTATCTTTCTTTTCTGTACCCCCCTCTGATAACTCGCAGAATCCACGCTTGGATCTGCTATATAAATAATATCTTATACTCTCCCATATATTTATTAAATTTGCACTAGGTGTTTTCCTTTTGTCTGGTGTCGTTGCGACCTTCTCTATTCCTCTTTATGAACCCTGTTCTAAACCTGGTTTCTTTTCGTATTGGTGGAGGTGAAGAAAAATCTACCTGTGATTGTATTTGTTTATCTTATTTATTTTTTGCTGTTTTGTTGTAGCCCTGAAGAAGTCAATGGGTGATTGTTTCCCATGACGAAACACGTGTCGGCTTAGCTTTCTTTTTGCTACACTGTGTATGATCTAAATGAACATTGTATGAAGATTGTTAATCTGATGGAAATTTCAAGTTTATGAAGAGAAAGGAAAAAAGAAAATAAAAGGAACGGATATAACTGATACAGAAATGAACATGATTTGGTTTCTCTTTTCTCTGATGATTTAATTGTTATACTTTGCTCGGGGACAATAAGTATTTTTTCTGGTATTCTTTGTGTTTTCACAGAGGAGGTTAGGGGACGTTAGTGGCCGTCTATCCCTGTCCCGTTGAGCAACTTACTGTTGGACTTTACTGTTAAAGGTGGTGTTGCACAAGGTTAATCCAGCCACATCTTGCACTCCTTAGACAATTGATGTCCAGGTACACCCCGACTAGACACTTAAGATCTTCCCAGCAACAGCTCCTCAGGACAACCAGAGCCAAAAGAGCTAGGTTGGGAGGCAGATCATTCACCCATCTGGTGCCAAGGATGTGGAATGCCCTCCCATTTGACGTCAGAACCCTACTTAACGAAACCTCCTTCAGAAAACATCTTAAAACGCTGCTGTTTCCCTTGTAGGTACCGGTTGGACGGAGCTCTACAAACAGTACTCTTTTAGTGCTTGGAAGTCTTCGGGCAGCCATGCGCTCTACATATTCCAAACATAAACATAAACACATAATCATGGAGGAAGACTTGAAGCCGAGCAGGAAGTTGGAGGCAGAAGGAGGGGCTGACCAACAGGAAGAAAGGAAACAATAGTGAAGTGGGAGCCAACCATGATCACCAATGGCTGTACTCTAAGCCCCTTTTATGTGTTTATTTTTTGTTACAAGAGATTTTGCAATCATGGGACATACGCCGTATAGGCAAAGCAATGAAAAGTCTTACAATGCAATGTTAGTGACCAATTTTGCACGAGTAGTATTCTTTAGAATTTTGATGAATCGCTTCCAAAGAAGTTGGTACATCTTAGATGAAACTATGGACTCAGAGTAGTCATAATTTGATAGAATCCAAGGCATAATTCCAACGTTTCTGGGACTGACATATAACTTACAACGAGGGAGCCTGGGATGTTTCCTGCTACAATGCTCCTCTTCCATAAACACCTAACTCTAAACGACAGTAATATAAGCAACCCAGTGCAATGTGTTATCTTACAAAGAGTCTCTATCGTCCAAATCATCATCCCTGACCTTTCACTCCCTGTCAAAATAGAACTATTACATGCAGTGTGACAGCTATATATTGTATGCTAATACGGTACAATAAACATTCTCCCAAACATTCCACAAGCTCTCTTCAAAATTGAAGTCACAGTATTCTCCCATCGGGGTCTTCCATTCAATTAATAAATCCTTATATTAAAACCCACTAAGATGGGTCAAGTTAACTCCTGCACTACTCAGGAATGCCATCTATACTATCTCAGAAAGACTTGTTGCGAAATTCCTTTGGGGTGGAAACGATAAAGCGTTGGCCTTGAAAACTGCCTGAAAAGTTTCCTGTCCGTCACAAATAGCTGTTGCTGTGCCCTGATCTGTCCTTGGGGGACCCTGAAAGGCATTATGGGACAGCGCTGTCAGACTCCAGTGATCACAGCTTGTCACAGAATGTTCGGTGTACATTCAAATGACGTCGAAGTTGTTCGAATTGTCGCCTCTGGCTTTCTGTGATATCTGTGTCTATGGACAACCAGTCTCAAAATAGCAAAAGAGAAAATGCCCCGCGGTTTGTGAGTTGGAAAAAACTGTTTCTCGTTCTGGAAATTGCCACAAGGAACAACTTAGATGTATTTCATTATTTGATCTGTTGTGGCTGGAAGAGCAACAGGGGCAGGGCACACTCTGTTCATGCTAGATGACCCTAGCAGCAGTAGCTCGTGTTTGAAATGTTCATGTTGCAATAAGAGAGGAGAGTATGCGGACTAACAACCAGAGCTGCCGTCTTTGAAACTGGGGAACAGGGTTCGAGTCTCGGCGCTCTGCTCAACTGTGATTCTGGGCAAATCACTTAATCTCCCCGTGCCTACAAAAAATGAACGTGTCCTTGTAATGTAATGTAATTGATTTATATAGCGCTTACTACCCCTTATGAGGCGTCGAAGCACTTTTTCGGCGAGTAGCACGCTACTCCAGAAAACATAAAGGATTAGTGTTGAATTAGTATAGTGAAATATGAAAGTAATTTGAGTGGTGGATATGTTAGTCAGTTATTTGGATTGGGAAGGCTAGCGGAGGGATAGAAGCGGGACAGAGATTTGCAAGTATATAGTGCTTGCTACGTAATGTAACTGGTTCTCATGTAAAGCACTCCAATATCTTCAGGTCGAGTTCGCACCATATAAAACAACTGCAAGAAATAAATGAGAATGCTCTTTATAGAGCTTTCTTCACTTGGGGCCTTATTTATGACATAATGGCATAGGGCACCACAGCTAGGCACTTTGCTGCACTGCCCTACACCAAAGTAAAAGGGCAAGAATGCACCGTATTTGAGCAATGCAGTGCATTAATGTCCTTTCTGCCTGAGCTGGCGCCGTTTTGGCAGCCTAGCGCCAACGTATGCACCCTTGCACCATGGTGCAAGCGTGCCTCTGTTGCAGGCGAGTTTGTTTTTGTACAGGAAGGGGCATCTTGCAGAATGCAACACACATAGATAAAGGAAAAATGACAAGAAATTAGCATTTTTCTCCTTGTTACGCCTCACCTCGGGAGATGTACGGATTTGACACTTGCCCAGGTGTACAGCGTCAAATTTCATGCGTGTTGAGTGGGAAAATTCACTGGAATGCCCATGTAATGCCTCCTGGGCACAGAGTAAGGCAAAGCAGCAATTTTCACTGCATCGCCTTATTCATGATTTATGAGGCCACTCAAGGCCAAGCAGGGTGGCTTTAATTGGCTTCATAAATCTTTATGTACCACTTTACATGGTGGAAAAGTGAAATGGGCTCTCATAAATAAGCTACTTGGAGTGTATATGAATTAAGTAGATATCTATGTGGGGTGCACATAAGTCTGAATCTGGTGTGCGGGGCGCATAAATGGAGCAACATGAGACCGCACACAGGACCATTCTTTTTTTTTTTAAATTATTTTTATTGGTATTTTGAAAACAATGCGACACAATGTCATATATGAACACAAAATGAGGCAGGCATCTTAGCTTGGACACAGAAAACTGTACAATCACATCTTGAATACAGGAGCATAGCTTTGTACATATCAAAACGCGGGTGGTTATCCATAATTGAAGGCTTGAAGTATTATTCCGTATCGGAGCTAGTATTGTCCGTATCAGAAGGTGGGTCGCAGATGTTCCCCCTGTATTTATTCCACGCCCCCCAGACCCTCTTCCATTTCTTGGGGCAACCTCTGTTGCGATACACAGCCCGTTCTGCAATCATCGCATCGTCCATATCTTGCCTCCAGGCCGCTAAGGAAGGCGGCATCCCCCGCCCCACCTTTGTGCTATATTCCGTTTCGCGACCATCATACCTAGTGTCATCCAAGTCTGCCCATATCGCGTGAGGTCGTTGGGTTCCCATATGTTCAACAGGCATCGCTTGGGGTCAGGCAGTATGGAGAGTTCCTCAGATTGGGACATGGTGCGCATTACTTGAGCCCAATAGTGTGCAATTCGGGGGCAATCCCATATCGTGTGGTAGAAGCTACCTATTTCCCCGCATCCCCTCAGGCAGTATGGGTGTGCTATCCTTTTCATTTTGTGTAGTGCATCCCTCGTGTAGTATGACCTGTGTAATATACGTAGTTGTACCAGGCGAAGACGCGCGGGGACACCTATTTCTTTCGGAGACGAAGTCGCCTCTTGCCACTCTGAGTCGTCCATGTCTCCACAGTCATGTACCCATTTCTCCCGCAGGGCCTCTAGAGGGTCAGGTAAGTTGTTTACAAGTTTCTTGTACGTTAGAGATGTCGCCTTCGAAGACATAAAGTCAGTCAGGAGCCTGTCCTCGAGTGGGGACGCCTCTGGGACATCCGTACCAGATTCGAGCGCTGTTGTCAACGCATGTCGTGCCTGTGTGTACCTGAATCGTTCTGTCAGCGCCAGATCGTATTGTTGTTGCAGTGTCTCGAAAGGTAGCACCTGCCCCCTCTGCCATAGATCTCCAATGGTCGAGATGCCTATAGCATCGTAACGGTCGAAGCCCTTGGAGTGCCTCAGTCGCCCCAGTTTTTTTATGTCCCACAACGGGATCAGCTGTGTCAGTACTCCCTGCCATTTCAGCCTGCTCAGTGCTGCATGCCACACGGTAAGTGTGTGACGTAGTGGGCCGATCTTTGATGTGAGTAATGATTTATCGTATAGGGGAGCTAGCAGTCCGGAGATTCCCAACTGCGCCCTGTCCGCCTTTAGGGCTGGTTCAGACTGGGGAAGATGAAGCCACTGGTTAACAATCTTCAACTGCGACGCCCAGTAGTAAAGGTTGACATCCGGGAGCGCTATGCCTCCATCGTACCAGCCACGCGTAAGCTTGGCTTGCGCTATACGGGCAGGTTTAGTGCCCCACAGCAACACCGAGACCTGCGCTGCGATGGTTTTGAAGTACTTGGGAGGGACAGGGTAGGGTGTGTTTTCTAGAACGTAGAGGAAGCGGGGCAGGGCCATAATTTTGAACAGAGCCGCCTTACCCAGCAGAGTCAGCGCCAGTGATTCCCAGTGTCGGATGTCACGCTTGAGGCGGTCAAGAGGCGGTTGTAGGTTATGTGTGTGGAAAGTGGCAGGGTCAGCTGTAATGTGTATCCCTAAGTATTTAAACCCGGCGTCAGAGATGCGCAGCGGGCAGGTGTCCGGTAAGCACGGAGCAAGACCGTGCAATATGTACATGGTGGACTTGGCCCAATTGATCGAGTAGCCGGAGGCTCGGCCGTAGGCCTTGCAGACATCTAGCAACGTGTTAATCGAGCGCTTGGGAGAGGTGAAATATATCAGAACATCGTCGGCGTGTAAGGATATTCTATCTTCCCAGTCATCCGTCCAACGGATACCACTGATCGTGGGTTCCCACCTTATCCATACGGCCAGAGGTTCAAGGACCATGGCAAACAGTAACGGGGAAAGGGGGCAGCCCTGGCGCGTGCCTCTAGACAATGGAAAGTCCGCCGAGATGTGGCAGTTGGCGGCTACATGTGCCATCGGTCTGGTAGAGAGCAGACGGATCCAGGAGCAGAATTTCGGGCCGAAACCAAAGTGACGCAGCACTGCAAATAAAAAGGGCCAGTGGACTGTGTCAAACGCCATATGGGCGTCGAGGGACAGTATCACCGCGGGCTCCAATAGAAACTGTGTTCGCGCGAGCGCACCGTGTACTCTGCGCAAGTTAAGTGCCGTGTTTCTGCCCGGCATAAAGCCGGACTGGTCTTCGTGTATGAGCTTGGGCAGATGGGGGTTGCGCCAATAGTTTCGCGAGTATTTTAGCCTCAGCGTTAATGAGGGTAATCGGGCGGTATGACGTACATTGGTCCGCTGGTTTCCCTGGTTTTAGAATCGCCACTATTGTGGCCGTGCGCTGATCTAACGGGAGTACCCCTGTCTTCAGGCTATCCGTGAACATACTCAGCAAGTGCAGTGCCAGCGTGTCCACCTGCTGCCTGTATAAGTCGACCGGTATTCCATTGGGTCCCAGCGCCTTACCCGTCCGTAGGGCTTTAATCGCCAGTTGTATCTCGTCGGTCGTCAACTCCGCATCTAAAGCCCGAGTCTCTTCCTCAGTCAACGCTGGCATTTTGAGATCTTTAATGTAAGTGTACGCCTCATCCTCCGAGATCGTAGATGCGGACGCGTACACCGTTTCATAGTGACTAGCAAGTGCATGCACTATTGCACTGGGATCTGTAATGGGGACACCTCCCTCTATCGTCAGTTGCGCTATCCATCTGTCTCGTCTGTCTCGTCTGTCCAACCAAGCCAGCAACTTCCCCGCTTTGTCGCCCAGCTCGTAAATTTTGTGTCGCGTGGCAGACAGTTGCAGCTTGACTTCCTCCGTGAGGTGTGTTTTATGACGATGTTGTGCTATTCGTAAAGTGTGCGCTGTAGTGGGGTTTGGATCTGCCACATGCCTCGCCTCAGCTCCCGCCACCGCTGTTTCTAGAGCTAACAGTTCCGCTCGTCCCTCCCGCTTAAGCGCTGTAATGGAACCTATCGCACACCCTCGAAGCACTGTTTTATAGGCCTCCCACAAAGTGGCAGCTGAGGACACTGTGCCCGTGTTGTCTCGGAAGTACTGTTTGGTTCCCACCCTCAGCTCCTTCCTGACCCTAGAATTGTGAAGGTATGCAGCGCGGATTGGATAAATCCGACGCCGTGTGGGTTGGTGATGTGTATAGGTAAGCAACAGTGGAGAGTGGTCCGAAATACCGCGTGGTCTTATCTCCACCTTGGATACAGTACCAGGACCACCCTGTGAGCTAAGAAAGTAGTCGAGCCTGGTGAGCGTATCATGGACGCTGGAGTGAAATGTGTACTGTTGGTGCCGGGGGTTGTTAGTCCTCCATAGGTCTTCCAGTCCCATGGCCGCCATGAAGTCCTCCAGTCGTGTTGTACCAGCTGGAGCCACCTTCGGGGGAGCCCTATCTTTCAGGCTATCAGCTATCAAATTAAAATCTCCCCCAAGAAGTAAAGCCCCCTCAGGAAGACCAAGTATAAAAGCGCTAAGATCTGCTAGGGCTATCGCCTGTAATGCGGGTGGAATGTAGACGGAGACAATGTTAATGGGTTTTCCCTCCCACTGCGCGTGTAGAGCGGCAAATCTACCCGCCGTATCTGACCTAGTAGAGTGGACGAGTAAGGGGAACTGCTTTTTCACTAGAACTCCGACTCCCCTTGACCCAGAGGTGTACTCGGAGTGCGCCAACATCTGAAAACCCCATCGGTCCATGGCCTTTGTGGCCGCGCCAGTGAGGTGCATTTCCTGTAGGAGGACCACTGCAGCCTTTTCCCTCTTAATGCTTTTCAGGACCAGACCCCGCTTGACTTTGTCCCCAAGGCCCCGGACATTCCAGGAGAGTATCGACAAAGATGGTGTCACACTGGCCCCACTGCCCCGCTGAGCTATGTGCGTGTCAACCCCCATCATCCTGGATCAGTGTGCCAATTAGACAAATAATCGTTTCTGTGGTGCCAAACATCATGCCATTCAGTGCAGTTAGGTGTATCGCAGTAGCAAAAAACAAAACTAACAACATAAAACATATCCCCCTTCCCTCCCCCCTCCCTGCCTCCCTGCTTCGCGGACTCCAAACTGCCCGCCACCCCAACTCAGCAGAGTGCTTACGATCCCAGTCAAAAGACAACGTTGCTTACAAGAGCATAGGGGGGGTGAAAGTTCAAGGAGGACCAATAGCCCTTAACAGTCCCAGAGTCCCAGTTCACTGGTAAAGTCTCAGAAGCACATGAAGGAAGGCGAGCAGCAGTAAGAGCAAGTTCGGTTCCCTGCTATAGTTCAAAGCAAAAAGGTAAAGGTACTTCCCTTAACGCAGCAGGAGTCACTCCCCCGAGTCCGCAACCGGGTCGGACTCAGCCTTCTCCTCTTGTCCGGTCAGTTCATGCTCGTCGGATTGTCCTTGCCGTTTGCGCCTGCTGTTCTGTCTGCCAGAGCCCTCCGCCGGTCTCCAACCCCCGAGCCAGTTGTGTGCCTCCTCCGGCGTATCAAAGAACCAAGTTTTTTATCAGCCACCACCCTTAGGCGCGCCGGGAAGAGCATGGAGTATGGCAACTCACGTGACCTCAATGTTTTTTTCACCTCGAGGAAGCTTCTCCGTTTCGCCGCCACCGCCGTCGTGTAGTCTGGGAAAATTAAAACTTCCGAGTTCTGTATTCGTATGGGCGGCGCGATCCTCGCCGTTTGCAGGATGGCATCGCGATCCCTAAAGTTGAATATGCGCGCTATAACAGGTCTTGGTCGCGCCCCGGTGCGTGGACGCCCCCCCGGGACTCGGTGTGCCCGCTCCACCGAGAAGAACTTGGAGAGGCCTTTTGGTTGCAGCACATTCCTTACTAGGTCTTCCACATATAGGTCCATGGCCGGCTCCCCCTCCGATTCTGGCAGGCCAATAAGGCGGATATTGTTGCGCCTGGAGCGCCCTTCCTGGTCATCCATCTTGTCTGCCAGGAACTTGTTGTCCTTCTCCAATTGCGCCACCCTTTTCAGCAGCGACGCCGTGTCCGTGGTGAGGGTCGTAGTGACCTGCTCCACCGCCGTGACCCTTGATGACATCTTTTGTAGGTCTGCCCGCAGCAGTGTGACATCCGTCGAGATGGTGCCAACCGTGGTCTGCACCTGAGTCAGGGCCGCCATGATGTCCTCCAGCGTTATGGCCGGAGCCGCGCCGCCCTCCGCGCCCTTAGCGCTGGTTCTTTTCTGTTCCGTCAGCGGGGGAAAGTCTTTGTTGTAAGCAAATTACTCCAATTTGCTCTGCTGGGTCCCACGATTACCCCTGCCGCTCATTATGGGGCAGTGAGGGGGGGTTGTCGCCTCCGGTCACCCTGGGGTAGGTGAAGGGATGCACAGGTGGCCGGGGCAGGTCCGGTAGCAAGAAAAGCAGGCCTCTTCCCCACTGCGTCGTCAAGGCGCCCCACGAGGATACCAATCCCAGGCCCCCGCAGCGGTCGATTCGGGCCTGTCTAGCAGGGGGGGGAGGGGGCCCGTAGGCAGGCGTGTGCTCCGGCCGATGATGTGGGAGCAGGAGTCCTTCTCGCTGTTGCGCGCCCCGGCGGGTCTCCGGGGCCGCGGGTCTGGCTGGGGCAGGTGCCGGTGCAAAGAACGGTCCTTCAGTGTCATCGGACACAGGCCCCTCGGCAGAGGGGGGTGGGGGTTATCGATCACCCTCGTATGCTCACCGGAGGGGTGAGGCCGGGCGGGGGGGGCAGTCGGGACACCACTCACCCGCCTCCAGATGTCCAGGCTCCGTCCCGCGCCCGCACCGGAGGACCGCCAATGGTGCTCTTCCGGCAGCCTCTCCTCCAAATTTAGGCCGGTGCTTCTGGCGCGGAAGTAGGCCGCAGGTCTCCGCACGACGCAGCTCCGGCCCACAATGTCGTAGCGATCTCGGAGTGGGGTCGATGCTCGCCGAATCACTTCCGATACAGGTTCATGCAGTCTGGGTCAATTCTAGGCAGGATAACTGGCCGGATTAGGTCAGGGCTACGGTCTCACCCTCAGAGCCTCACCAGAACGCGGCCATCTTGGTCGATTGCCGGCCACGCCCCCCACAGGACCATTCTTGAATATATTATCTTCTTTTAATGAACATTCATAACCTGCTACCTATAGAGGAACAGGACAGTACGGCAAGGACAAGGAAGTGTGAGGAGGGCTAGTGTACCATGCACTGGCAAAGCCAGAAACTGGACCCTGAAAAGGGCATTCAATTAGATTTAAAAATGCACGTCCTCTGAAAGCTGCAGGGGCAAGCAACTATCACACCGGAGGGGAAGTGGGAAGGAGGGGGTAACCAACAGCAAAGAGAGAAGGACAGGGTAAGGAATAATAGTGTGGGAAGGAGAGGGTGGACGGACGAGGAAGCAACAACAAGCGGGGACGGGTGGGAGTACCAGGGAGGGCTTGCAAACACATGCACTCCTACTGAGTGTTACTTGTAAAAATTAACTAAATGTACCCCTGCAAGAGGGTGGCTAGAGGAAGGACACGATCCACCAAAAGTAGTACTTGATCCACGACAGGCAAGAGTAGGTGCTGACCAATAGTAAGCAAGCAAACAAGAGTGACGTGGGAGCCAGCCAATGGTAAGTAAAGTGACTTGGGAGCTAGCCAATTGTATGTAATGGACGGGCTCTAACCCCTTTTTATGATTTTTTTTTAATATAAGACATTTTGCAAGCACAGTCAAGAGCTATGCAGGCAAAACCTAAAAATGGACCAGTGTCTCCAGGCCCAGAACTATTGAGTCCACATTGACGTGGCCCATTAAAATGGCCCGTGCATAGGTGCTGGAAGTAGGGGCGCGGGGGTGCTGCTGCACCACCAGAAATAACTATGCTGAAGTTCAGAAAATGGCTGAGCAATAAAGATGCATTTAGATTGTGTTGCTATCTTGTGACACTTGCTGCCCATCAAGACAAAGGTCAACTGTCAAGTTATATCTTCCTATGTGACAATCGTGGCGGAGTACAGGAAATGAAAGAAATTTCTGTAGGGTGCAGATTTTTTTTCCAACAAAAACAGCGTTTAGTTTCCACATATTATAGTTTGTGTATGGTATAGTTTTACCAGTAAAACTGCATGTCTACTTAAATGTAGTGGCCATTTAAATGGAAAATGTGCTGTCTGTAAATGACAGTGTACTACCTCACTATTGATCCGAAATGCCCCACCGGCTACATACCCTATCCTTACCACTCTTCTGCTGAATGGGAATGGCACATTTGCCACAAGCTTTGTATGTGACACTTGTTTTTTTCAGAGTTCCCATGACTTCAGTGATATAAAAATAATGACAGAACCCTCACTCTGAAATTGTTCCAGCGCCGTAGGCCGCGGCTGGCATTTCCCCCAAAGTTATGTTCCGCCGGCAATATTACCACTCATAATTATTTTTATCTATATTTTATCTCCTTATTTTGATTTTCACATGTTGTACTGTTTGGAATACCATGTGGTTGTGGTTTTACCAAACATTATAATCACATATTTTTATCATTACCGACTTGTAAAAGTTCAAATGAGGAAGAAACATGCTGCAAAAATCATGTATGTTATACCTAGAGGAATTTTTTTATGAGGTGTTATTGAGGATACAAGCACAATTTGTGTGAGACGTGGAATCAAATGTGCCGCTCGCAGCAGGATTTTGGTGTTCTGTGGCCGCCCTGCCATTTGCTGGCCTCTTTGCTGCTTTTCTTCGTTGTGGCCTTGTTTGAGGGGATTGACTGTGGAGGAGCCTGATTGCGAGGACACACACTGAAGAAGTGTGGCTCAGTGGTTAGAGGCGGCAGACCCGGAAGCTGAGATCGGCTGTGGACCAGGGTTCGATTCCCCGCCTCGGCGGGTCTCGGGCTCAAAAATTCCACGGACTCGACAATTCTCGCTCCGGTGCCTACTCGACTCACGGGGTCACACTCTGCGACTCTGGGCAATAGCTTGCTTAATCTCCACTACGGCCCCTCGCGGCGGGATGCCTGGCTTTCACCTTGTGGATACCCTGCCGGGGTATCTCACAGGGGAATACCAGGACGGGTTCCCTAAGCAAGCGCCTTGATACCTTCGGGTGATACGTGCGCTATATAAGTCGCAATACATACATACATACATACACTGCGGGAGCCCGGGACTGCGAGGACCAGCATTTCTCTGATTGCCTTCAGCTGGTGCCTCTTCCCGGGCGTGCCACGCCTCCTCTCATTGCCTTATATCTGACGCTTTCCAAACGCATCGCGGGACGCGCGCGGGACTCAGCACGGGGCTAAGCCCGGGCAAAGGGCGGGCCCTCTGAGGCCCTCAGAGAACCGAGGTGACCGGACTGGACAATACCCCCTGGTATTTTACTTTTATCGTTTAAGTATTGGTCTAATCTTGTTGGGCTTTTATAGTTTTTTGTTTTGTACCACCAGATTAGAACATTTATCATGTCTGATAAGCAGGGAGGGTTGTTAAACAAAACACTTGATGACTACTTTACTAAGGCTTCCCCAGATATTCCCTTGGAAACTGCCTTAGCAGAGCGCCGAGCTGAACGCCGTCGCTCTGTGGAAAGCATGAAAAACCGTCCACTATCACCATTAATTTTAGCTCCTGCCTGCACCAATGAAAACCTCCAGTTAGCTAACGTTATTGTACACATACCAGCCAGCCAGCCACTAGAAGCTATTAATATCACACCGTCCCTAATTGCTTCTCCTGAACTGAATATAAATGACACCCCTCCAACTATCCATATGAGCACCCCTAATGTCACAAAGCCATCTGCCCTTATACCAACTAAAATAACGCGTAATGGGGGAAAGAAACCCATGCCAGTTCCAAGGGTTCATGGACCTCCTCCTTGCAAGAGGAGGCGCAAAGGGGGGAATATACAACAACCCAAGTTAAGTCATGCTGACTTTGGGAAAAAGGCGAAGAAAATCGTTAATAATACTGATAACCCATTAATAGCTACAGTAGGGGTTACCTTTACACCACCGTTACAACCCAGTATGCCTATAGAGATAGAGGGCGACATGGAAGCTTCCACGATGGACAAAGCGCCCCAAGCAAATTGTGATCCTGTTACCTTAGATACTCTAGAAAGTTTAATTAAAACCTATTCTGCTTCAATTCTAGAGAGGCTGATTGAAGTGGAACTTAGACTAAGTTCAATAGAGCGGGCACTGGGAAACAAGGGTGTTGATAACATCAAAGCTCCCAATATAGCAATGCATAAGACCGTCACCCAAGCTGAATCTATCCCAGTAGCTCTAGCTCTTACAGCTAATTCTACTTCGTTGGCCAACCCTTCCACTTCTATGTCTAAAGGTAACAAAACTACTGTTAAGTTAATCCCTTCGCCTAAAAATTTACACAATAAACCAGATCCCATGCCGGTTACCTTAGTAAGCAAGCCGCCAAATGGTACGGTTAACACTCCCCAGGGAAGAACTACAGCAGAGGCGGGGGGCCCGAAGTCCAGCTGGGGGAGACCCAAACAGGCTCCCATTCCCGAATTACCACCAGAGGCAGTGCCCTTTGTGGTAGTTCTAACAGGGGTCCCTGTGTTACAACCTTACAAACGGGAGGGTTTTGCTCAATTAAAAAATAAGATCATGCACTGGCTAAGTCTTTACAGGCCAATAGCAAATCATGTAAATTGGCGAAATTGTGCATGTTCGTCGTCTTCAATGGCTGGGAGGTAGACCCAAAAACACTGAGGGCGACGTGGTGGTTGTGAATTTTAGGGACCCCAATGCTGTACAATTCATACTAAACTGGCCGCCAGGCACTACCAGCAATTGCATAATACCTAGACCACTGACATATTTCTATCCTAGGTCAGTGGTATTCCCTTTTCAACATCAACCACCCTCGCACATAACAGCACTCCAAACCCAGCCCAGCTGTTATCCACCATTTATACAGAGGGCTGGTAATACCCAACAAACATTGCAACCGCCAATTAGACAAAATCCTAGGGACTTCTACGACCCGCCAAACCCCGTGCCCGTACCCGATCCCCTTGGCTGGAACTGTGTTCCTTATAGACCCCTCAAATTTAACAACAGAAGAATGGACCATCTGAAGCCTTTCACACCCCTAGAAACCACTAATAGATTCGATATATTTAGTGGACTAGATGATTGTGATTGATGCCATATGTCCTGTGGGAGTGGGGGAAATGTATTTGAAATTGTCAACTCGGGTGGGGAGGGGGTTGTGGGAAAAGAACTTGGTTTATTGAGAGCTGGTGGTATCATTAATGGTATCACTAATGAAACTGAACCTATGGCGACCACAGGATCCCTACCCATGACTGTACTAACAATTGGGGATAGACAAACATTAAATGGAAGTGTTATTCTCCCAAATGATCTACTGCCTCCCCAGGAGGATTTGATTAGACCAGAAGGGTCTTTAGTCGAGCAACTTGAGGTTTTCCCCAATTGTAATGAGGTGGAAAAAGTATCCCTGGAAAAGGCACTAGAAATAAGTCAACCATTTAAACTTGTCTCTTGGAACATAGCAGGGGTCTCAAAAAATCTAAGGGACCCCGAATGGGCAAGTTTTATCGATTCCTTCGACTTCTGCATGTTGCAAGAGACCTGGTCAGTCGAAATCAAACATAGACTAGGGTACAAATCGTATGGGATTAGCGCTATTCCATCTAGGTGCGGAAGACCCTCGGGTGGGCTGATAACCTGGGTGAAAGTTAACCTAAGGGTGAATATTGAGGTGGTGGATGCTAACTCACCTGATATACTGGTCTTAAAAATTACTGTACGAGAAGGGAAAAAACTTTTCCTAGTAAACATCTACAATAGGCCATCACCCATAACAAGAGAATCTCCAACACTCTCTTGCTTAGACACCCTCCTGAGTAATTTGGATATCAGGGAGGACCTTATTATCGTGGCCGGTGATTTTAACTGCAACTACGAGCCAGTCGTAGGATTTAGTGATATCTTTTTAGAAGAAGATGAAGCTAACAAAATCCCTGCTTTAGGCAACATTAAACCAGTTAAATGTTCTACTATGGCCCTCCAAATGATGAAAATATGTGCAGAAAATTGTCTTAGGGCCTGTAATGGACGTTTACCGTCGGATAGCCTGAAGAAGCCTACCTTCTTTAGGGGGAACTACAAAAGCAACATAGATTTTGTTATTGCCTCCATACCAACTTGGGCATACCTCCTTGATATGGAGGTAATAGAAAGATTAGAAAGCGATCACTTCCCACTGGACCTCAAAATGGAGGCCTCGCTGTTAGAAGCTACAGTTTCCCTCAGGTCTCAAGAGGGAGCTAGTGGTGACGACAGCGAGACCCACATTAGCAATAATAGACGATCTTTAAAATGGCCGTTTATACTGGACAATGGTGAAATTGTCACAGAAATATACTCACTTTTCGCATGTACTTTTGGCCCATATTTAAATCACTCCCTAGACGAGGAAAACAATAGCCACTTTAAGATGTTACACCAAAAATTCTTTGATGCTTTAAAGTTGCTAGTCACCAAAATGCCCAAGAAAAGTCAGCAGAAGACACATAATTTGTCCCATAGTAAGCCCTGGTACAACAAAGCTTGTAGGGAGTCCAAAAGGGCGCTTATAACTGCGATCAAATCCAAGGCACTTTTAGATATTAAAACAGCTAGGAACAATTTTAAATTGGTTCAAAAGGCAACCAAATTAGCTGGGAAGAAGAGAAATGGGCTGACTTGCTACACGCAGCAAAATCATGTGATAATGTAGCTTTCTGGAGGCTAGTAGCGAATGGAAATCACAAAGGGAGAGTGGCCAAGGACGTCTATTTGGACGAACAGACCTGGGTAAACCACTTCACTAGCCTTTATAAAAAATATGAAGAACTCCCCACTGCTATGGTTGTCCTAAGTAATGCTCTTCCAACAGACTATCTGAACTTTACGCTAGGAGAGACTGAACTGGCAATAAGCCAAATTAAACCTGGCAAAGCTCCTGGGTTAGACAAGATTCCGGGAGACTTGTATAAACATGATCTAAAAATATGGGCACCCTACATTAATTATTTGTGCAATGAGTTATCCCGAAATCTAGATTTCCCAGAGAGTTGGAAGGGAGCTGAAATTGTTTTAATTTTTAAAAAAGGAGACAGGATGGACCCCTCAAATTACCGGCCAATAAGTTTAATGGACATACTCCAGAAAATTTATGCACGACATATTTTATTTCGTGTCAATGACTGGCTGGACGAAAAGGCAATTTTGACTAGATATCAAGCGGGATTCAGACCCAAAGTAAGCACAATAGATCAAATTTTTCGTTTCTGTTGCCTCTATTGGAAATATGTTAAGATCAAAAAGGGCCAGCTATATGTTGCGTTTGTTGACCTAAGGGCAGCATTCGATTTAGTGCCGCGAAAATTACTATGGGAAGCATTGAGTGTAGTAGGGATGCCAACCTCCTTAATAGCGCAAATTAAAGAGCTCCATAGAGACAACTTTGCGAGAATTCGTTGGGGCCCAAACGGAGAATTAACCCCAAAAATTCCTATTGAGCGTGGTGTGCGCCAGGGGTGTGTCTTGGCCCCCACCCTCTTTTCCATTTTCGTGAATGATATTCCATCACATTTAGAGGGTTTTAAAAACGATTCCCCCAAGCTCAACGGAGAAAAGGTAACTTCCCTATTATTCGCTGACGACACTATTCTGATTTCCCAGACAAAAAAAGGTCTTCAAGCTCTCCTAAATTCCTTCAGCGAGTATTGTAGCAAGAAAGGATTGGAGATAAACGGGAAAAAGACTAAGTGTATGGCCCTAAATCCAACTAAAACAGATAAAGGCTGCTTAACCCTTAATGGTTTAAAATTAGAATCGGTTCCTTACTTTGCATATTTAGGGGTGACACTGGATTGCAAATTTTCTTGGAAAGCCCAATTGGAAAAAAGTAAGATGACATTTTGTCAGAATGCAAAACCCATTCTCAGGGAACAAAGTCTGAGTACCAGCAAAGCCGTATCCCCTGCGGTTGAACTTTTTAAATTCAAGGTGCAGCCAGCAGTGCTTTACGGCTCAGAAATCTGGGGCCCGGGGTCGAAAGGCACTTTTAGTGTCCTAGATAACAATTTTTTGAGAAGTTTGGTCAGGGTTCCTAGAAGCACCCCTTTGGTGCCCCTCCAATTGGACCTAAATTTTCGAAGAACGGACCACCATATTATTTTACGCCCTCTGCTGCTATGGATAAGGCTATGGCAGGTACCAGAATTACAAGATTACAGAAATGGGCTTAAAGAAGTTATGGAGCTCGATAACTTCCAAGTAATATCGTGGGTCAAACATGTCAAAACTTGGCTCCACAACTTAGGTCTGAAACATTATTGGGAAAACCCGGACCTATTACCACCAAACTAAAAAAAAATAGCAAAAAGGGCCTTCTGGACATACATCATAGACATGACCAAAAGTGCTTCATCTAGTGGGACACTAGTAACAAAGTTCCTCACCTTTAAAGATGAACCAACTTTCGAGACCTTTTTGGATGAAATAGAACCGCCGCTTGCAAAAACTCTATTTTTAAAATTTAGATATGGCAACCTCCAAATAGGCTCCACATTGGCTCGTTGGACCAGTGGTGCAAATATCTCAAATCAGGTGGTAGATGAACGTTGCCCCATGTGTGGAAGTCACCAAAAAGAAAACGAGCAACATATCCTCTTTTTCTGCCCATTATATGCCCAGGCCAGGAAAAGATGGATCAAACCAATATGCCTAGTATTAGGTGTGAGATCATGTTCCCAGGCTCTGAGAATCCTTTCTACTAACACAAGCCAACCCATAATATTTAGTGTCAGTAGATTCTTGCATTGCATCTTTTTCCAAAGAAAAAAATTGGGCTATCGATTGTAAATAGGTAGAAATGTCAAAATTCCCTTTCAATTAATTAATGAGGGGTCCAATGCAGAACCTTAATGCTGTTGTTTACAATTGTCTCCTATACAAATGAATTGTTCCTAATGAATGGTTTTATGTTCCACGCTGTACAGTTTTTAATATGTTTTACTGTATGCATTTGAATTGCTTCTTTTATGGCATTTATGCCGAAATAAAGACTTTTTGAATTGAATTGAATCAAATATTGTGTCCGATTTTTAAGACTCAGGAGAGAGGCTGACATGTTATGGGCATATAGGCTCAAAATTTAATCATAAAGATACAGCTAAGACATTTCTTCCACCCAAAATTCATCTGTCTATGTTTTAGTGCCATAATAATGACATTTTCTCTTTTGGTGAATTCCGATACCTTCCCAATGACGAAATTGTATGTGAAAGTTATACACTAAATGTTATGTGGTGATACAATTCTAATTAATGGAGAAGGAGACATGAATGTAAATTAAAAAAACAGATTTGGTAAAGGACAATTCCTTTAAGTTATGTAAGTGAGCATATGCCAAATCAGCTAACGACAGCTTTGCTTCGAAGAAGCCAACTCGGCTGAAGGACAGACCTTCTTCTTTACAATGTACCTTTTTGCTAATACATTTATATATTATTCATGTGTGGTGTCCTTAATTTACACAGTTATGGTCTACCATCTTGCAATGAAAAATAACAAATATTTAACTCAATGAAAAGCACAATAGAACATTGGTCTACTGTTTGAGCCCAAGGTCTGTGTGATGTCACCTATGTGCAGAAATTAATATAATATCCTTATCTGACCCTACAAATATGAAGTGCAAGTTTGGGGTATTTTGGGGATAGACTTCTTTGGTTACACATATCAATGGGCTGATTTTGCAGGGATCCTTTCTCAGTAGTCAGTTTCATTGTTCTCAAGACCTCATGTGTTTACAGGCAAGATGGTGCAAAAGGTCCACCTTGCTCCTGTTTACCACACATCACTATGATGCAGGGGATAGTGGCTTGCGACCACACTTATAGTTCGAGCAAGGCTTAATGAAAGAGACAATACTTATATCTCCATAGGGCTTGGTTTATGGTGGAACACAGACTCCAGGCATGTATAATGATGCACAGGTTTATGGTGGAACACAGACTCCAGGCATGTATAATGATGCACAATCTGCAGCATCTGTGCCAGATTTCCTGTTAGTAGTATGGTACACTACTCCTATAGTGCCTCCTGGTAATTGTTAGAGTCATGTCTGTTTTAAACCGAACTCACACACTGGAATGTGGTGGTAGGTTAATGATTCCTGCAACTTGATCAGACTTGACATGTCCCTGACCTGCTTTGCTGTACCATTTGTGGCTGGTTTGCTACAAGGTATTTGACTCCTGGGTGACTTGCTCTTGCCTGTTTCACTGTCTTGACTTGTCTTCCATGTGATGACTTATGCCTGCCCTGGCTCAACTTGGGATATTTCACTGTAGTTGCTGACCTCAACTTTCCTTCTTCAGGGGTAAGTGGATGTGCACCTATCAACCTCTTACAAATACAGCGCTCTCACTACATCCCAAAAAAAACAAAAATATGCACATCAAGTGAGTACGATACATGCACTATAAAGAAAAGTATGTGGTATGAACCCCAAAATTAACTACAGGTAATGCAACCTACACAAACTGAATCCTCCATCTGTCTCGTAAAGTCCCTTCAGATCTATGAGATACACCTCTGTTGCTCTGCTGAGAGTCACACAATATAAGGGGTCCGGTGCAGGTGGAGGACTCTTTGCTATTCTGGCATCACAACTGAAGAACTTTCCCTGCCTCTTGGTCTTTTATCAAGTAAAAAGAAACTAAGATGCAGAAAACTGTTTAATACCCCCACCCCCTTCCCATCCAACATGCCCGCCTGGGCTGTTCATGTCACTGGATGCTACTTGCTTTTACATTTTTTCTTT